>NW_027437539.1:707000-1414000 GCF_965140245.1 Athene noctua
AAAATCCTCATTTTTCTACAATCGGGCCTCTTTTTTATGGTCCAAAATCTAATTTTCATAGTCCAAGCATTCATTTTTCACAGATAATAATTACTCTACCCCATTTCAAGGTCTAAAAGCACCTCTTTAATTTGAAAATCCTCATTTTTCTACAATTAGTTCTCATATTTATGTTCCAAAAGCTCATTTTAATACTCCAAGCATTCATTTTTCACAGACAATCCCTCACCTTTAGGGCACAAAACCTATTTCAAGATCAAAAAGCACCATTATTTTCCTGATATTCCTCATTTTTCTTCAATGAGGCCTCTTTTTTTATTGTCCAAATCCTCATTTTTTTAGTCCAAGCATTCATTTTTCACAGACAATCCCTCACATTTAGGGCACAAAACATTGTTCAAGATCAAAAAGCACCATTATTCTCCTGATATTCCTCATTTTTCTTCAATGAGGCCTCTATTTTTATTGTCCAAATCCTCATTTTTTAGTCCAAGCATTCATTTTTCAGAGATAATGCCTACTCTACCCCATTTCAGGTCTAAAATCACCTGTATTGTGTGAAAATCCTTATTTTTCTACAATTAGTTTCATTTTTATGATCCAAAAGCTCATTTTTATACTCCATGCATTCATTTTTCACAGACAATCCCTCACGTTTCGGCCACAAATCCCATTTCAAGGTGAAAAAGAACCTTCTCTGTGTGAAAATCCTCATTTTTCTACAATTAGGCCTCATTTTTATGGTCCAAAAGCTCATTTTTATACTCCGTGCATTCATTTTTCACAGGTGATCCCTCACTTTTCGGGCACAAATCTGATTTCAAGTTGAAAAAGAACCTTCTCTCTGTGAAAATCCTCAATTTTCGACAATCAGGCCACATTTCATGGTCCAAAAGCTCGTTGTTATACTCCAAGCATTCATTTTTCACAGAGAATCCCTCACATTTAGGGCACAAATCCTATTTCAAGATCAAAAAGATCATTTTTATACTCCATGCATTAATTTTTCACAGACGATCCCTCACGTTTCGGCCACATATCCCATTTCAAGGTGAAAAAGATCCTTCTCTGTGTGAAAATCCTCATTTTTCTACAATCGGGCCTCATTTTTATGGTCCAAAATCTAATTTTCATAGTCCAAGCATTCATTTTTAACAGATAATATTACTCTACCCCATTTCAAGGTCTAAAAGCACCTCTTTAATTTCAAAATCCTCATTTTTCTACAATTAGTTCTCATTTTTATGTTCCAAAAGCTCATTTTAATACTCCAAGCATTCATTTTTCACAGATGATCCCTCACATTTATGGCACAAAACCTATTTCAAGATCAAAAAGCACCATTATTTTCCTGATATTCCTCATTTTTCTACAATTGGGCCTCATTTTTAGGGTCCAAAATCTCATTTTTATACTCCATGCATTCATTTTTCACAGATGATCCCTCACATTTAGGGCACAAAACATTGTTCAAGATCTAAAAGCACCATTATTTTCCTGATATTGCTAATTTTTGTACAATAAGTCCTCTATTTTATTGTCCAAATCCTCATTATTATACTCCAAGCATTCATTTTTCAGAGATAATGCCTACTCTACCCCATTTCAGGCCTAAAATCACCTGTTTTATGTCAAAATCCTCATTTTTCTACAATTAGGCCTCATTTTTAGGGTCCAAAATCTCATTTTTATAGTCCAAGCATTCATTTTTCACAGATGATCCCTCACTTTTCAGTCAGAAATCTGATTTCAAGGTGAAAAAGAACCTTCTCTGTGTGAAAATCCTCATTTTTCGACAATCAGGCCACATTTCATGGTCCAAAAGCTCATTTTTTTAGTCCAAGCATTCATTTTTCACAGAGAATCCCTTACATTTAGGGCACAAAACCTATTTCAAGATCGAAAAGCACCATTATTTTCCTGATATTACTCATTTTTCTTCAATGAGGCCTCTATTTTTATTGTCCAAATCCTCATTTTTATACTCCACGCATTCATTTTTCAGAGATAATGCCTCCTCTATCCCATTTCAGGCCTAAAATCACCTGTTTTGTGTGAAAATCCTAATTTTTCTACAATTAGTTTCATTTTTCTGATCCAAAAGCTCATTTTTATACTCCTTGCATTCATTTTTCACAGACAATCCCTCAAGTTTCTGCCACAAATCCCATTTCAAGGTGAAAAAGAACCTTCTCTGTGTGAAAATCCTCATTTTTCTACAATTAGGCCTCATTTTTAGGGTCCAAAAGCTCATTTTTATACTCCGTGCATTCATTTTTCACAGATGATCCCTCACTTTTCAGTCAGAAATCTGATTTCAAGGTGAAAAAGAACCTTCTCTCTGTGAAAATCCTCAATTTTCGACAATCAGGCCACATTTCATGGTCCAAAAGCTCGTTGTTATACTCCAAGCATTCATTTTTCACAGAGAATCCCTCACATTTAGGGCACAAATCCTATTTCAAGATCAAAAAGCTCATTTTTATATTCCATGCATTCATTTTTCACAGACGATCCCTCTCGTTTCGGCCAAAAATCCCATTTCAAGGTGAAAAAGAACCTTCTCTGTGTGAAAATCCTCAATTTTCGACAATCAGGCCACATTTCATGGTCCAAAAGCTCGTTGTTATACTCCAAGCATTCATTTTTCACAGAGAATCCCTCACATTTAGGGCACAAAACCTATTTCAAGATCAAAAAGATCATTTTTATACTCCATGCATTCATTTTTCACAGACGATCCCTCACGTTTCGGCCACATATCCCATTTCAAGGTGAAAAAGATCCTTCTCTGTGTGAAAATCCTCATTTTTCTACAATCAGGCCTCATTTTTATGGTCCAAAATCTAATTTTCATAGTCCAAGCATTCATTTTTCACAGATAATAATTACTCTACCCCATTTCAAGGTCTAAAAGCACCTCTTTAATTTGAAAATCCTCATTTTTCTACAATTAGTTCTCATATTTATGTTCCAAAAGCTCATTTTAATACTCCAAGCATTCATTTTTCACAGACAATCCCTCACCTTTAGGGCACAAAACCTATTTCAAGATCAAAAAGCACCATTATTTTCCTGATATTCCTCATTTTTCTTCAATGAGGCCTCTTTTTTTATTGTCCAAATCCTCATTTTTTTAGTCCA
This sequence comes from Athene noctua, assembly GCF_965140245.1. Lineage (NCBI taxonomy): Eukaryota > Metazoa > Chordata > Aves > Strigiformes > Strigidae > Athene > Athene noctua. The sequence continues at coordinate 710,145 of NW_027437539.1, forward strand.
AGCATTCATTTTTCACAGACAATCCCTCACATTTAGGGCACAAAACATTGTTCAAGATCAAAAAGCACCATTATTCTCCTGATATTCCTCATTTTTCTTCAATGAGGCCTCTATTTTTATTGTCCAAATCCTCATTTTTTAGTCCAAGCATTCATTTTTCAGAGATAATGCCTACTCTACCCCATTTCAGGTCTAAAATCACCTGTATTGTGTGAAAATCCTTATTTTTATACAATTAGTTTCATTTTTATGATCCAAAAGCTCATTTTTATACTCCATGCATTCATTTTTCACAGACAATCCCTCACGTTTCGGCCACAAATCCCATTTCAAGGTGAAAAAGAACCTTCTCTGTGTGAAAATCCTCATTTTTCTACAATTAGGCCTCATTTTTATGGTCCAAAAGCTCATTTTTATACTCCGTGCATTCATTTTTCACAGGTGATCCCTCACTTTTCGGGCACAAATCTGATTTCAAGTTGAAAAAGAACCTTCTCTCTGTGAAAATCCTCAATTTTCGACAATCAGGCCACATTTCATGGTCCAAAAGCTCGTTGTTATACTCCAAGCATTCATTTTTCACAGAGAATCCCTCACATTTAGGGCACAAAACCTATTTCAAGATCAAAAAGCACCATTATTTTCCTAATATTCCTCATTTTTCTACAATTGGGCCTCATTTTTATTGTCCAAATCCTCATTTTTTTAGTCCAAGCATTCATTTTTCACAGATAATGCCTCCTCTACCCCATTTCAAGGTCTAAAATCATCCGTTATGTGTGAAAATCCTTATTTTTCTACAATTAGTTTTATTTTTATGATCCAAAAGCTCATTTTAACACTCCAAGCATTCATTTTTCACAGATGATCCCTCACATTTAGGGCACAAAACCTATTTCAAGATCAAAAAGCACCATTATTTTCCTGATATTCCTCATTTTTCTACAATGGGGCCTCATTTTTAGGGTCCAAAATCTCATTTTTATACTCCATGCATTCATTTTTTACAGATGATCCCTCACATATAGGGCACAAAACATTGTTCAAGATCAAAAAGCACCATTATTTTCCTGATATTCCTCATTTTTCTACAATTGGGCCTCAATTTAGGGTCCAAAATCTCATTTTTATACTCCATGCATTCATTTTTCACAGATGATCCCTCACATTTAGGGCACAAAACATTGTTCAAGATCAAAAAGCACCATTATTTTCCTGATATTGCTAATTTTTGTACAATAAGTCCTCTATTTTTATTGTCCAAATCCTCATTTTTATAGTCCAAGCATTCATTTTTCAGAGATAATGCCTACTCTACCCCATTTCAGGCCTAAAATCACCTGTTTTATGTCAAAATCCTCATTTTTCTACAATTAGGCCTCATTTTTAGGGTCCAAAATCTCATTTTTATAGTCCAAGCATTCATTTTTCACAGATGATCCCTCACTTTTCAGTCAGAAATCTGATTTCAAGGTGAAAAAGAACCTTCTCTGTGTGAAAATCCTCATTTTTCGACAATCAGGCCACATTTCATGGTCCAAAAGCTCATTTTTATACTCCAAGCATTCATTTTTCACAGAGAATCCCTTACATTTAGGGCACAAAACCTATTTCAAGATCGAAAAGCACCATTATTTTCCTGATATTACTCATTTTTCTTCAATGAGGCCTCTATTTTTATTGTCCAAATCCTCATTTTTATACTCCACGCATTCATTTTTCAGAGATAATGCCTCCTCTATCCCATTTCAAGGTCTAAAATCACCTGTTTTGTGTGAAAATCCTAATTTTTCTACAATTAGTTTCATTTTTATGATCCAAAAGCTCATTTTTATAGTCCATGCATTCATTGTTCATAAGTGATCCCTCACTTTTTGGGCACAAATCCCATTTCAAGGTGAAAAATCAAAACCTTTGTCTGAAAATCCTTATTTTTCTACAATTATGCCTCATTTTCATGGTGCAAAATCTAAATATTTTATTTCAAGCATTCATATTTCGCAGACAATCCCTTACATTTAGGGCACAAAACCTATTTCAAGATCAAAAAGCTCATTTTTATACTCCATGCATTCATTTTTCACAGACAATCCGTCACGTTTCGTCCACAAATCCCATTTCAAGGTGAAAAAGAACCTTCTTTGAGTGAAAATCCTCATTTTTCTACAATTGGGCCTCATTTTTATGGTCCAAAATCTCAATTTTATAGTCCAAGCATTCATTTTTCAGAGATAATAATTACTCTACCCCATTCCAAGGTCTAAAAGCACCTCTTTAATTTGAAAATCCTCATTTTTCTACAGTTAGTTCTCATTTTTATGTTCCAAAAGCTCATTTTATACTCCAAGCATTCATTTTTCACAGACAATCCCTCACATTTAGGGCACAAAACCTATTTCAAGATCAAAAAGCACCACTATTTTCCTGATATTCCTCATTTTTCTACAATTGGGCCTCATATTTAGGGTCCAAAATCTCATTTTTATACTCAATGCATTCATTTTTTACAGATGATCCCTCACATTTAGGGCACAAAACATTGTTCAAGATCTAAAAGCACCATTATTTTCCTGATATTCCTAATTTTTCTACAATAAGTCCTCTATTTTTATTGTCCAAATCCCCATTTTTTAATCTAAGCATTCATTTTTCAGAGATAATGCCTGCTCTACCCCATTTCAGGTCTAAAATCACCTGTTTTATGTGAAAATCCTAATTTTTCTACAATTAGGCCTCATTTTTAATGGTCCAAAATGTCATTTTTATACTCCATGCATTCATTTTTCACAGATGATCCCTCACTTTTTGGGCACAAATCTGATTTCAAGTTGAAAAAGAACCTTCTCTCTGTGAAAATCCTCAATTTTCGACAATCAGGCCACATTTCATGGTCCAAAAGCTCGTTGTTATACTCCAAGCATTCATTTTTCACAGAGAATCCCTCACATTTAGGGCACAAAACCTATTTCAAGATCAAAAAGCACCATTATTTTCCTGATATTCCTCATTTTTCTACAATTGGGCCTCATTTTTATTGTCCAAATCCTCATTTTTTTAGTCCAAGCATTCATTTTTCACAGATAATGCCTCCTCTACCCCATTTCAAGGTCTAAAATCATCCGTTATGTGTGAAAATCCTTATTTTTCTACAATTAGTTTCATTTTTATGAACCAAAAGCTCATTTTAACACTCCAAGCATTAATTTTTCACAGAGAATCCCTCACATTTAGGGCACAAATCCTATTTCAAGATCAAAAAGCTCATTTTTATATTCCATGCATTCATTTTTCACAGACAATCCCTCACGTTTCGGCCACAAATCCCATTTCAAGGTGAAAAAGAACCTTCTCTGTGTGAAAATCCTCATTTTTCTACAATCGGGCCTCATTTTTATGGTCCAAAATCTAATTTTCATAGTCCAAGCATTCATTTTTCACAGATAATAATTACTCTACCCCATTTCAAGGTCTAAAAGCACCTCTTTAAATTCAAAATCCTCATTTTTCTACAATTAGTTCTCATATTTATGTTCCAAAAGCTCGTTGTTATACTCCATGCATTCATTTTTCACAGACGATCCCTCACGTTTCGGCCACATATCCCATTTCAAGGTGAAAAAGATCCTTCTCTGTGTGAAAATCCTCATTTTTCTACAATCGGGCCTCATTTTTATGGTCCAAAATCTAATTTTCATAGTCCAAGCATTCATTTTTAACAGATAATATTACTCTACCCCATTTCAAGGTCTAAAAGCACCTCTTTAATTTCAAAATCCTCATTTTTCTACAATTAGTTCTCATTTTTATGTTCCAAAAGCTCATTTTAATACTCCAAGCATTCATTTTTCACAGATGATCCCTCACATTTAGGGCACAAAACCTATTTCAAGATCAAAAAGCACCATTATTTTCCTGATATTCCTCATTTTTCTACAATTGGGCCTCATTTTTAGGGTCCAAAATCTCATTTTTATACTCCATGCATTCATTTTTCACAGATGATCCCTCACATTTAGGGCACAAAACATTGTTCAAGATCTAAAAGCACCATTATTTTCCTGATATTGCTAATTTTTGTACAATAAGTCCTCTATTTTTATTGTCCAAATCCTCATTTTTATAGTCCAAGCATTCATTTTTCAGAGATAATGCCTACTCTACCCCATTTCAGGCCTAAAATCACCTGTTTTATGTCAAAATCCTCATTTTTCTACAATTAGGACTCATTTTTAGGGTTCAAAATCTCATTTTTATAGTCCAAGCATTCATTTTTCACAGATGATCCCTCACTTTTCAGTCAGAAATCTGATTTCAAGGTGAAAAAGAACCTTCTCTGTGTGAAAATCCTCATTTTTCGACAATCAGGCCACATTTCATGGTCCAAAAGCTCATTTTTATACTCCAAGCATTCATTTTTCACAGAGAATCCCTTACATTTAGGGCACAAAACCTATTTCAAGATCGAAAAGCACCATTATTTTCCTGATATTACTCATTTTTCTTCAATGAGGCCTCTATTTTTATTGTCCAAATCCTCATTTTTATACTCCACGCATTCATTTTTCAGAGATAATGCCTCCTCTATCCCATTTCAAGGTCTAAAATCACCTGTTTTGTGTGAAAATCCTAATTTTTCTACAATTAGTTTCATTTTTCTGATCCAAAAGCTCATTTTTATACTCCTTGCATTCATTTTTCACAGACAATCCCTCACGTTTCGGCCACAAATCCCATTTCAAGGTGAAAAAGAACCTTCTCTGTGTGAAAATCCTCATTTTTCTACAATTAGGCCTCATTTTTATGGTCCAAAAGCTCATTTTTATACTCCGTGCATTCATTTTTCACAGATGATCCCTCACTTTTCAGTCAGAAATCTGATTTCAAGGTGAAAAAGAACCTTCTCTCTGTGAAAATCCTCAATTTTCGACAATCAGGCCACATTTCATGGTCCAAAAGCTCATTTTTATACTCCAAGCATTCATTTTTCACAGAGAATCCCTCACATTTAGGGAACAAATCCTATTTCAAGATCAAAAAGCTCATTTTTATATTCCATGCATTCATTTTTCACAGACGATCCCTCACGTTTCGGCCAAAAATCCCATTTCAAGGTGAAAAAGAACCTTCTCTGTGTGAAAATCCTCAATTTTCGACAATCAGGCCACATTTCATGGTCCAAAAGCTCGTTGTTATACTCCAAGCATTCATTTTTCACAGAGAATCCCTCACATTTAGGGCACAAATCCTATTTCAAGATCAAAAAGATCATTTTTATACTCCATGCATTCATTTTTCACAGACGATCCCTCACGTTTCGGCCACATATCCCATTTCAAGGTGAAAAAGATCCTTCTCTGTGTGAAAATCCTCATTTTTCTACAATCAGGCCTCATTTTTATGGTCCAAAATCTAATTTTCATAGTCCAAGCATTCATTTTTCACAGATAATAATTACTCTACCCCATTTCAAGGTCTAAAAGCACCTCTTTAATTTGAAAATCCTCATTTTTCTACAATTAGTTCTCATATTTATGTTCCAAAAGCTCATTTTTATACTCCAAGCATTCATTTTTCACAGACAATCCCTCACCTTTAGGGCACAAAACCTATTTCAAGATCAAAAAGCACCATTATTTTCCTGATATTCCTCATTTTTCTTCAATGAGGCCTCTTTTTTTATTGTCCAAATCCTCATTTTTTTAGTCCAAGCATTCATTTTTCACAGACAATCCCTCACATTTAGGGCACAAAACATTGTTCAAGATCAAAAAGCACCATTATTCTCCTGATATTCCTCATTTTTCTTCAATGAGGCCTCTATTTTTATTGTCCAAATCCTCATTTTTTAGTCCAAGCATTCATTTTTCAGAGATAATGCCTACTCTACCCCATTTCAGGTCTAAAATCACCTGTATTGTGTGAAAATCCTTATTTTTCTACAATTAGTTTCATTTTTATGATCCAAAAGCTCATTTTTATACTCCATGCATTCATTTTTCACAGACAATCCCTCACGTTTCGGCCACAAATCCCATTTCAAGGTGAAAAAGAACCTTCTCTCTGTGAAAATCCTCATTTTTCTACAATTAGGCCTCATTTTTATGGTCCAAAAGCTCATTTTTATACTCCGTGCATTCATTTTTCACAGGTGATCCCTCACTTTTCGGGCACAAATCTGATTTCAAGTTGAAAAAGAACCTTCTCTCTGTGAAAATCCTCAATTTTCGACAATCAGGCCACATTTCATGGTCCAAAAGCTCGTTGTTATACTCCAAGCATTCATTTTTCACAGAGAATCCCTCACATTTAGGGCACAAAACCTATTTCAAGATCAAAAAGCACCATTATTTTCCTAATATTCCTCATTTTTCTACAATTGGGCCTCATTTTTATTGTCCAAATCCTCATTTTTTTAGTCCAAGCATTCATTTTTCACAGATAATGCCTCCTCTACCCCATTTCAAGGTCTAAAATCATCCGTTATGTGTGAAAATCCTTATTTTTCTACAATTAGTTTCATTTTTATGATCCAAAAGCTCATTTTAACACTCCAAGCATTCATTTTTCACAGATGATCCCTCACATTTAGGGCACAAAACCTATTTCAAGATCAAAAAGCACCATTATTTTCCTGATATTCCTCATTTTTCTACAATGGGGCCTCATTTTTAGGGTCCAAAATCTCATTTTTATACTCCATGCATTCATTTTTTACAGATGATCCCTCACATTTAGGGCAAAAACATTGTTCAAGATCAAAAAGCACCATTATTTTCCTGATATTCCTCATTTTTCTACAATTGGGCCTCATTTTTAGGGTCCAAAATCTCATTTTTATACTCCATGCATTCATTTTTTACAGATGATCCCTCACATATAGGGCACAAAACATTGTTCAAGATCAAAAAGCACCATTATTTTCCTGATATTCCTCATTTTTCTACAATTGGGCCTCATTTTTAGGGTCCAAAATCTCATTTTTATACTCCATGCATTCATTTTTCACAGATGATCCCTCACATTTAGGGCACAAAACATTGTTCAAGATCAAAAAGCACCATTATTTTCCTGATATTGCTAATTTTTGTACAATAAGTCCTCTATTTTTATTGTCCAAATCCTCATTTTTATAGTCCAAGCATTCATTTTTCAGAGATAATGCCTACTCTACCCCATTTCAGGCCTAAAATCACCTGTTTTATGTCAAAATCCTCATTTTTCTACAATTAGGCCTCATTTTTAGGGTCCAAAATCTCATTTTTATAGTCCAAGCATTCATTTTTCACAGATGATCCCTCACTTTTCATTCAGAAATCTGATTTCAAGGTGAAAAAGAACCTTCTCTGTGTGAAAATCCTCATTTTTCGACAACCAGGCCACATTTCATGGTCCAAAAGCTCATTTTTATACTCCAAGCATTCATTTTTCAAAGAGAATCCCTTACATTTAGGGCACAAAACCTATTTCAAGATCGAAAAGCACCATTATTTTCCTGATATTACTCATTTTTCTTCAATGAGGCCTCTATTTTTATTGTCCAAAACCTCATTTTTATAGTCCAAGCATTCATTTTTCAGAGATAATGCCTCCTCAATCCCATTTCAAGGTCTAAAATCACCTGTTTTGTGTGAAAATCCTAATTTTTCTACAATTAGTTTCATTTTTATGATCCAAAAGCTCATTTTTATACTCCATGCATTCATTGTTCATAAGTGATCCCTCACTTTTTGGGCACAAATCCCATTTCAAGGTGAAAAATCAAAACCTTTGTCTGAAAATCCTTATTTTTCTACAATTATGCCTCATTTTCATGGTGCAAAATCTAAATATTTTATTTCAAGCATTCATATTTCGCAGACAATCCCTTACATTTAGGGCACAAAACCTATTTCAAGATCAAAAAGCTCATTTTTATACTCCATGCATTCATTTTTCACAGACGATCCGTCACGTTTCGTCCACAAATCCCATTTCAAGGTGAAAAAGAACCTTCTTTGAGTGAAAATCCTCATTTTTCTACAATTGGGCCTCATTTTTATGGTCCAAAATCTCAATTTTATAGTCCAAGCATTCATTTTTCAGAGATAATAATTACTCTACCCCATTCCAAGGTCTAAAAGCACCTCTTTAATTTGAAAATCCTCATTTTTCTACAGTTAGTTCTCATTTTTATGTTCCAAAAGCTCATTTTATACTCCAAGCATTCATTTTTCACAGACAATCCCTCACCTTTAGGGCACAAAACCTATTTCAAGATCAAAAAGCACCACTATTTTCCTGATATTCCTCATTTTTCTACAATTGGGCCTCATATTTAGGGTCCAAAATCTCATTTTTATACTCAATGCATTCATTTTTTACAGATGATCCCTCACATTTAGGGCACAAAACATTGTTCAAGATCTAAAAGCACCATTATTTTCCTGATATTCCTAATTTTTCTACAATAAGTCCTCTATTTTTATTGTCCAAATCCCCATTTTTTAATCTAAGCATTCATTTTTCAGAGATAATGCCTCCTCTACCCCATTTCAGGTCTAAAATCACCTGTTTTATGTGAAAATCCTAATTTTTCTACAATTAGGCCTCATTTTTAATGGTCCAAAATGTCATTTTTATACTCCATGCATTCATTTTTCACAGATGATCCCTCACTTTTTGGGCACAAATCTGATTTCAAGTTGAAAAAGAACCTTCTCTCTGTGAAAATCCTCAATTTTCGACAATCAGGCCATATTTCATGGTCCAAAAGCTCGTTGTTATACTCCAAGCATTCATTTTTCACAGAGAATCCCTCACATTTAGGGCACAAAACCTATTTCAAGATCAAAAAGCACCATTATTTTCCTGATATTCCTCATTTTTCTACAATTGGGCCTCATTTTTATTGTCCAAATCCTCATTTTTTTAGTCCAAGCATTCATTTTTCACAGATAATGCCTCCTCTACCCCATTTCAAGGTCTAAAATCATCCGTTACGTGTGAAAATCCTTATTTTTCTACAATTAGTTTCATTTTTATGATCCAAAAGCTCATTTTAACACTCCAAGCATTCATTTTTCACAGAGAATCCCTCACATTTAGGGCACAAATCCTATTTCAAGATCAAAAAGCTCATTTTTATATTCCATGCATTCATTTTTCACAGACAATCCCTCACGTTTCGGCCACAAATCCCATTTCAAGGTGAAAAAGAACCTTCTCTGTGTGAAAATCCTCATTTTTCTACAATCGGGCCTCATTTTTATGGTCCAAAATCTCATTTTCATAGTCCAAGCATTCATTTTTAACAGATAATAATTACTCTACCCCATTTCAAGGTCTAAAAGCACCTCTTTAATTTCAAAATCCTCATTTTTCTACAATTAGTTCTCATATTTATGTTCCAAAAGCTCATTTTTATACTCCATGCATTCATTTTTCACAAATGATCCCTCACATTTAGGGCACAAAACCTATTTCAAGATCAAAAAGCACCACTATTTTCCTGATATTCCTCATTTTTCTACAATTGGGCCTCTATTTTTATTGTCCAAATCCTCATTTTTATAGTCCAAGCATTCATTTTTCAGAGATAATGCCTACTCTACCCCATTTCAGGCCTAAAATCACCTGTTTTATGTCAAAATCCTGATTTTTCTACAATTATGCCTCATTTTCATGGTGCAAAATCTAAATATTTTATTTCAAGCATTCATATTTCGCAGACAATCCCTTACATTTAGGGCACAAAACCTATTTCAAGATCAAAAAGCTCATTTTTATACTCCATGCATTCATTTTTCACAGATGATCCCTCACATTTAGGGCACAAAACATTGTTCAAGATCAAAAAGCACCATTATTTTCCTGATATTGCTAATTTTTGTACAATAAGTCCTCTATTTTTATTGTCCAAATCCTCATTTTTATAGTCCAAGCATTCATTTTTCAGAGATAATGCCTACTCTACCCCATTTCAGGCCTAAAATCACCTGTTTTATGTCAAAATCCTCATTTTTCTACAATTAGGCCTCATTTTTAGGGTCCAAAATCTCATTTTTATACTCCAAGCATTCATTTTTCACAGATGATCCCTCACTTTTCATTCAGAAATCTGATTTCAAGGTGAAAAAGAACCTTCTCTGTGTGAAAATCCTCATTTTTCGACAACCAGGCCACATTTCATTGTCCAAAAGCTCATTTTTATACTCCAAGCATTCATTTTTCACAGAGAATCCCTTACATTTAGGGCACAAAACCTATTTCAAGATCGAAAAGCACCATTATTTTCCTGATATTACTCATTTTTCTTCAATGAGGCCTCTATTTTTATTGTCCAAAACCTCATTTTTATAGTCCAAGCATTCATTTTTCAGAGATAATGCCTCCTCAATCCCATTTCAAGGTCTAAAATCACCTGTTTTGTGTGAAAATCCTAATTTTTCTACAATTAGTTTCATTTTTATGATCCAAAAGCTCATTTTTATACTCCATGCATTCATTGTTCATAAGTGATCCCTCACTTTTTGGGCACAAATCCCATTTCAAGGTGAAAAATCAAAACCTTTGTCTGAAAATCCTTATTTTTCTACAATTATGCCTCATTTTCATGGTGCAAAATCTAAATATTTTATTTCAAGCATTCATATTTCGCAGACAATCCCTTACATTTAGGGCACAAAACCTATTTCAAGATCAAAAAGCTCATTTTTATACTCCATGCATTCATTTTTCACAGACGATCCGTCACGTTTCGTCCACAAATCCCATTTCAAGGTGAAAAAGAACCTTCTTTGAGTGAAAATCCTCATTTTTCTACAATTGGGCCTCATTTTTATGGTCCAAAATCTCAATTTTATAGTCCAAGCATTCATTTTTCAGAGATAATAATTACTCTACCCCATTCCAAGGTCTAAAAGCACCTCTTTAATTTGAAAATCCTCATTTTTCTACAGTTAGTTCTCATTTTTATGTTCCAAAAGCTCATTTTATACTCCAAGCATTCATTTTTCACAGACAATCCCTCACATTTAGGGCACAAAACCTATTTCAAGATCAAAAAGCACCACTATTTTCCTGATATTCCTCATTTTTCTACAATTGGGCCTCATATTTAGGGTCCAAAATCTCATTTTTATACTCAATGCATTCATTTTTTACAGATGATCCCTCACATTTAGGGCACAAAACATTGTTCAAGATCTAAAAGCACCATTATTTTCCTGATATTCCTAATTTTTCTACAATAAGTCCTCTATTTTTATTGTCCAAATCCCCATTTTTTAATCTAAGCATTCATTTTTCAGAGATAATGCCTGCTCTACCCCATTTCAGGTCTAAAATCACCTGTTTTATGTGAAAATCCTAATTTTTCTACAATTAGGCCTCATTTTTAATGGTCCAAAATGTCATTTTTATACTCCATGCATTCATTTTTCACAGATGATCCCTCACTTTTTGGGCACAAATCTGATTTCAAGTTGAAAAAGAACCTTCTCTCTGTGAAAATCCTCAATTTTCGACAATCAGGCCATATTTCATGGTCCAAAAGCTCGTTGTTATACTCCAAGCATTCATTTTTCACAGAGAATCCCTCACATTTAGGGCACAAAACCTATTTCAAGATCAAAAAGCACCATTATTTTCCTGATATTCCTCATTTTTCTACAATTGGGCCTCATTTTTATTGTCCAAATCCACATTTTTTTAGTCCAAGCATTCATTTTTCACAGATAATGCCTCCTCTACCCCATTTCAAGGTCTAAAATCATCCGTTATGTGTGAAAATCCTTATTTTTCTACAATTAGTTTCATTTTTATGATCCAAAAGCTCATTTTAACACTCCAAGCATTCATTTTTCACAGAGAATCCCTCACATTTAGGGCACAAATCCTATTTCAAGATCAAAAAGCTCATTTTTATATTCCATGCATTCATTTTTCACAGACAATCCCTCACGTTTCGGCCACAAATCCCATTTCAAGGTGAAAAAGAACCTTCTCTGTGTGAAAATCCTCATTTTTCTACAATCGGGCCTCATTTTTATGGTCCAAAATCTCATTTTCATAGTCCAAGCATTCATTTTTAACAGATAATAATTACTCTACCCCATTTCAAGGTCTAAAAGCACCTCTTTAATTTCAAAATCCTCATTTTTCTACAATTAGTTCTCATATTTATGTTCCAAAAGCTCATTTTTATACTCCAAGCATTCATTTTTCACAGACAATCCCTCACCTTTAGGGCACAAAACCTATTTCAAGATCAAAAAGCACCATTATTTTCCTGATATTCCTCATTTTTCTTCAATGAGGCCTCTTTTTTTATTGTCCAAATCCTCATTTTTTTAGTCCAAGCATTCATTTTTCACAGACAATCCCTCACATTTAGGGCACAAAACATTGTTCAAGATCAAAAAGCACCATTATTCTCCTGATATTCCTCATTTTTCTTCAATGAGGCCTCTATTTTTATTGTCCAAATCCTCATTTTTTAGTCCAAGCATTCATTTTTCAGAGATAATGCCTACTCTACCCCATTTCAGGTCTAAAATCACCTGTATTGTGTGAAAATCCTTATTTTTCTACAATTAGTTTCATTTTTATGATCCAAAAGCTCATTTTTATACTCCATGCATTCATTTTTCACAGACAATCCCTCACGTTTCGGCCACAAATCCCATTTCAAGGTGAAAAAGAACCTTCTCTGTGTGAAAATCCTCATTTTTCTACAATTAGGCCTCATTTTTATGGTCCAAAAGCTCATTTTTATACTCCGTGCATTCATTTTTCACAGGTGATCCCTCACTTTTTGGGCACAAATCTGATTTCAAGTTGAAAAAGAACCTTCTCTCTGTGAAAATCCTCAATTTTCGACAATCAGGCCACATTTCATGGTCCAAAAGCTCGTTGTTATACTCCAAGCATTCATTTTTCACAGAGAATCCCTCACATTTAGGGCACAAAACCTATTTCAAGATCAAAAAGCACCATTATTTTCCTGATATTCCTCATTTTTCTACAATTGGGCCTCATTTTTATTGTCCAAATCCTCATTTTTTTAGTCCAAGCATTCATTTTTCACAGATAATGCCTCCTCTACCCCATTTCAAGGTCTAAAATCATCCGTTATGTGTGAAAATCCTTATTTTTCTACAATTAGTTTCATTTTTATGATCCAAAAGCTCATTTTAACACTCCAAGCATTCATTTTTCACAGATGATCCCTCACATTTAGGGCACAAAACCTATTTCAAGATCAAAAAGCACCATTATTTTCCTGATATTCCTCATTTTTCTACAATTGGGCCTCATTTTTAGGGTCCAAAATCTCATTTTTATACTCCATGCATTCATTTTTTACAGATGATCCCTCACATATAGGGCACAAAACATTGTTCAAGATCAAAAAGCACCATTATTTTCCTGATATTCCTCATTTTTCTACAATTGGGCCTCATTTTTAGGGTCCAAAATCTCATTTTTATACTCCATGCATTCATTTTTCACAGATGATCCCTCACATTTACGGCACAAAACATTGTTCAAGATCAAAAAGCACCATTATTTTCCTGATATTGCTAATTTTTGTACAATAAGTCCTCTATTTTTATTGTCCAAATCCTCATTTTTATAGTCCAAGCATTCATTTTTCAGAGATAATGCCTACTCTACCCCATTTCAGGCCTAAAATCACCTGTTTTATGTCAAAATCCTCATTTTTCTACAATTAGGCCTCATTTTTAGGGTCCAAAATCTCATTTTTATAGTCCAAGCATTCATTTTTCACAGATGATCCCTCACTTTTCATTCAGAAATCTGATTTCAAGGTGAAAAAGAACCTTCTCTGTGTGAAAATCCTCATTTTTCGACAACCAGGCCACATTTCATGGTCCAAAAGCTCATTTTTATACTCCAAGCATTCATTTTTCAAAGAGAATCCCTTACATTTAGGGCACAAAACCTATTTCAAGATCGAAAAGCACCATTATTTTCCTGATATTACTCATTTTTCTTCAATGAGGCCTCTATTTTTATTGTCCAAAACCTCATTTTTATAGTCCAAGCATTCATTTTTCAGAGATAATGCCTCCTCAATCCCATTTCAAGGTCTAAAATCACCTGTTTTGTGTGAAAATCCTAATTTTTCTACAATTAGTTTCATTTTTATGATCCAAAAGCTCATTTTTATACTCCATGCATTCATTGTTCATAAGTGATCCCTCACTTTTTGGGCACAAATCCCATTTCAAGGTGAAAAATCAAAACCTTTGTCTGAAAATCCTTATTTTTCTACAATTATGCCTCATTTTCATGGTGCAAAATCTAAATATTTTATTTCAAGCATTCATATTTCGCAGACAATCCCTTACATTTAGGGCACAAAACCTATTTCAAGATCAAAAAGCTCATTTTTATACTCCATGCATTCATTTTTCACAGACGATCCGTCACGTTTCGTCCACAAATCCCATTTCAAGGTGAAAAAGAACCTTCTTTGAGTGAAAATCCTCATTTTTCTACAATTGGGCCTCATTTTTATGGTCCAAAATCTCAATTTTATAGTCCAAGCATTCATTTTTCAGAGATAATAATTACTCTACCCCATTCCAAGGTCTAAAAGCACCTCTTTAATTTGAAAATCCTCATTTTTCTACAGTTAGTTCTCATTTTTATGTTCCAAAAGCTCATTTTATACTCCAAGCATTCATTTTTCACAGACAATCCCTCACCTTTAGGGCACAAAACCTATTTCAAGATCAAAAAGCACCACTATTTTCCTGATATTCCTCATTTTTCTACAATTGGGCCTCATATTTAGGGTCCAAAATCTCATTTTTATACTCAATGCATTCATTTTTTACAGATGATCCCTCACATTTAGGGCACAAAACATTGTTCAAGATCTAAAAGCACCATTATTTTCCTGATATTCCTAATTTTTCTACAATAAGTCCTCTATTTTTATTGTCCAAATCCCCATTTTTTAATCTAAGCATTCATTTTTCAGAGATAATGCCTCCTCTACCCCATTTCAGGTCTAAAATCACCTGTTTTATGTGAAAATCCTAATTTTTCTACAATTAGGCCTCATTTTTAATGGTCCAAAATGTCATTTTTATACTCCATGCATTCATTTTTCACAGATGATCCCTCACTTTTTGGGCACAAATCTGATTTCAAGTTGAAAAAGAACCTTCTCTCTGTGAAAATCCTCAATTTTCGACAATCAGGCCATATTTCATGGTCCAAAAGCTCGTTGTTATACTCCAAGCATTCATTTTTCACAGAGAATCCCTCACATTTAGGGCACAAAACCTATTTCAAGATCAAAAAGCACCATTATTTTCCTGATATTCCTCATTTTTCTACAATTGGGCCTCATTTTTATTGTCCAAATCCTCATTTTTTTAGTCCAAGCATTCATTTTTCACAGATAATGCCTCCTCTACCCCATTTCAAGGTCTAAAATCATCCGTTACGTGTGAAAATCCTTATTTTTCTACAATTAGTTTCATTTTTATGATCCAAAAGCTCATTTTAACACTCCAAGCATTCATTTTTCACAGAGAATCCCTCACATTTAGGGCACAAATCCTATTTCAAGATCAAAAAGCTCATTTTTATATTCCATGCATTCATTTTTCACAGACAATCCCTCACGTTTCGGCCACAAATCCCATTTCAAGGTGAAAAAGAACCTTCTCTGTGTGAAAATCCTCATTTTTCTATAATCGGGCCTCATTTTTATGGTCCAAAATCTCATTTTCATAGTCCAAGCATTCATTTTTAACAGTTAATAATTACTCTACCCCATTTCAAGGTCTAAAAGCACCTCTTTAATTTCAAAATCCTCATTTTTCTACAATTAGTTCTCATATTTATGTTCCAAAAGCTCATTTTTATACTCCATGCATTCATTTTTCACAGATGATCCCTCACATTTAGGGCACAAAACCTATTTCAAGATCAAAAAGCACCACTATTTTCCTGATATTCCTCATTTTTCTACAATTGGGCCTCTATTTTTATTGTCCAAATCCTCATTTTTATAGTCCAAGCATTCATTTTTCAGAGATAATGCCTACTCTACCCCATTTCAGGCCTAAAATCACCTGTTTTATGTCAAAATCCTGATTTTTCTACAATTATGCCTCATTTTCATGGTGCAAAATCTAAATATTTTATTTCAAGCATTCATATTTCGCAGACAATCCCTTACATTTAGGGCACAAAACCTATTTCAAGATCAAAAAGCTCATTTTTATACTCCATGCATTCATTTTTCACAGATGATCCCTCACATTTAGGGCACAAAACATTGTTCAAGATCAAAAAGCACCATTATTTTCCTGATATTGCTAATTTTTGTACAATAAGTCCTCTATTTTTATTGTCCAAATCCTCATTTTTATAGTCCAAGCATTCATTTTTCAGAGATAATGCCTACTCTACCCCATTTCAGGCCTAAAATCACCTGTTTTATGTCAAAATCCTCATTTTTCTACAATTAGGCCTCATTTTTAGGGTCCAAAATCTCATTTTTATAGTCCAAGCATTCATTTTTCACAGATGATCCCTCACTTTTCAGTCAGAAATCTGATTTCAAGGTGAAAAAGAACCTTCTCTGTGTGAAAATCCTCATTTTTCAACAATCAGGCCACATTTCATGGTCCAAAAGCTCATTTTTATACTCCAAGCATTCATTTTTCACAGAGAATCCCTCACATTTAGGGAACAAATCCTATTTCAAGATCAA
Organism: Athene noctua; assembly: GCF_965140245.1. Classification (NCBI taxonomy): domain Eukaryota; kingdom Metazoa; phylum Chordata; class Aves; order Strigiformes; family Strigidae; genus Athene; species Athene noctua. The sequence continues at coordinate 726,886 of NW_027437539.1, forward strand.
AAAGCTCATTTTTATATTCCATGCATTCATTTTTCACAGACAATCCCTCACGTTTCGGCCAAAAATCCCATTTCAAGGTGAAAAAGAACCTTCTCTGTGTGAAAATCCTCATTTTTCTACAATCAGGCCTCATTTTTATGGTCCAAAATCTAATTTTCATAGTCCAAGCATTCATTTTTCACAGATAATAATTACTCTACCCCATTTCAAGGTCTAAAAGCACCTCTTTAATTTGAAAATCCTCATTTTTCTACAATTAGTTCTCATATTTATGTTCCAAAAGCTCATTTTTATACTCCAAGCATTCATTTTTCACAGACAATCCCTCACCTTTAGGGCACAAAACCTATTTCAAGATCAAAAAGCACCATTATTTTCCTGATATTCCTCATTTTTCTTCAATGAGGCCTCTTTTTTTATTGTCCAAATCCTCATTTTTTTAGTCCAAGCATTCATTTTTCACAGACAATCCCTCACATTTAGGGCACAAAACATTGTTCAAGATCAAAAAGCACCATTATTCTCCTGATATTCCTCATTTTTCTTCAATGAGGCCTCTATTTTTATTGTCCAAATCCTCATTTTTTAGTCCAAGCATTCATTTTTCAGAGATAATGCCTACTCTACCCAATTTCAGGTCTAAAATCACCTGTATTGTGTGAAAATCCTTATTTTTCTACAATTAGTTTCATTTTTATGATCCAAAAGCTCATTTTTATACTCCATGCATTCATTTTTCACAGACAATCCCTCACGTTTCTGCCACAAATCCCATTTCAAGGTGAAAAAGAACCTTCTCTGTGTGAAAATCCTCATTTTTCTACAATTAGGCCTCATTTTTATGGTCCAAAAGCTCATTTTTATACTCCGTGCATTCATTTTTCACAGGTGATCCCTCACTTTTTGGGCACAAATCTGATTTCAAGTTGAAAAAGAACCTTCTCTCTGTGAAAATCCTCAATTTTCGACAATCAGGCCACATTTCATGGTCCAAAAGCTCGTTGTTATACTCCAAGCATTCATTTTTCACAGAGAATCCCTCACATTTAGGGCACAAAACCTATTTCAAGATCAAAAAGCACCACTATTTTCCTAATATTCCTCATTTTTCTACAATTGGGCCTCATTTTTATTGTCATAATCCTCATTTTTTTAGTCCAAGCATTCATTTTTCACAGATAATGCCTCCTCTACCCCATTTCAAGGTCTAAAATCATCCGTTATGTGTGAAAATCCTTATTTTTCTACAATTAGTTTCATTTTTATGATCCAAAAGCTCATTTTAACACTCCAAGCATTCATTTTTCACAGATGATCCCTCACATTTAGGGCACAAAACCTATTTCAAGATCAAAAAGCACCATTATTTTCCTGATATTCCTCATTTTTCTACAATTGGGCCTCATTTTTAGGGTCCAAAATCTCATTTTTATACTCCATGCATTCATTTTTTACAGATGATCCCTCACATATAGGGCACAAAACATTGTTCAAGATCAAAAAGCACCATTATTTTCCTGATATTCCTCATTTTTCTACAATTGGGCCTCATTTTTAGGGTCCAAAATCTCATTTTTATACTCCATGCATTCATTTTTCACAGATGATCCCTCACATTTAGGGCACAAAACATTGTTCAAGATCAAAAAGCACCATTATTTTCCTGATATTGCTAATTTTTGTACAATAAGTCCTCTATTTTTATTGTCCAAATCCTCATTTTTATAGTCCAAGCATTCATTTTTCAGAGATAATGCCTACTCTACCCCATTTCAGGCCTAAAATCACCTGTTTTATGTCAAAATCCTCATTTTTCTACAATTAGGCCTCATTTTTAGGGTCCAAAATCTCATTTTTGTAGTCCAAGCATTCATTTTTCACAGATGATCCCTCACTTTTCAGTCAGAAATCTGATTTCAAGGTGAAAAAGAACCTTCTCTGTGTGAAAATCCTCATTTTTCGACAATCAGGCCACATTTCATGGTCCAAAAGCTCATTTTTATACTCCAAGCATTCATTTTTCACAGAGAATCCCTTACATTTAGGGCACAAAACCTATTTCAAGATCGAAAAGCACCATTATTTTCCTGATATTACTCATTTTTCTTCAATGAGGCCTCTATTTTTATTGTCCAAAACCTCATTTTTATAGTCCAAGCATTCATTTTTCAGAGATAATGCCTCCTCAATCCCATTTCAAGGTCTAAAATCACCTGTTTTGTGTGAAAATCCTAATTTTTCTACAATTAGTTTCATTTTTATGATCCAAAAGCTCATTTTTATACTCCATGCATTCATTGTTCATAAGTGATCCCTCACTTTTTGGGCACAAATCCCATTTCAAGGTGAAAAATCAAAACCTTTGTCTGAAAATCCTTATTTTTCTACAATTATGCCTCATTTTCATGGTGCAAAATCTAAATATTTTATTTCAAGCATTCATATTTCGCAGACAATCCCTTACATTTAGGGCACAAAACCTATTTCAAGATCAAAAAGCACCACTATTTTCCTGATATTCCTCATTTTTCTACAATTGGGCCTCATATTTAGGGTCCAAAATCTCATTTTAATACTCAATGCATTCATTTTTTACAGATGATCCCTCACATTTAGGGCACAAAACATTGTTCAAGATCTAAAAGCACCATTACTTTCCTGATATTCCTAATTTTTCTACAGTAAGTCCTCTATTTTTATTGTCCAAATCCCCATTTTTTAATCTAAGCATTCATTTTTCAGAGATAATGCCTCCTCTACCCCATTTCAGGTCTAAAATCACCTGTTTTATGTGAAAATCCTAATTTTTCTACAATTAGGCCTCATTTTTAATGGTCCAAAATGTCATTTTTATACTCCATGCATTCATTTTTCACAGATGATCCCTCACTTTTTGGGCACAAATCTGATTTCAAGTTGAAAAAGAACCTTCTCTCTGTGAAAATCCTCAATTTTCGACAATCAGGCCACATTTCATGGTCCAAAAGCTCGTTGTTATACTCCAAGCATTCATTTTTCACAGAGAATCCCTCACATTTAGGGCACAAAACCTATTTCAAGATCAAAAAGCACCATTATTTTCCTGATATTCCTCATTTTTCTACAATTGGGCCTCATTTTTATTGTCCAAATCCTCATTTTTTTAGTCCAAGCATTCATTTTTCACAGATAATGCCTCCTCTACCCCATTTCAAGGTCTAAAATCATCCGTTATGTGTGAAAATCCTTATTTTTCTACAATTAGTTTCATTTTTATGATCCAAAAGCTCATTTTAACACTCCAAGCATTCATTTTTCACAGAGAATCCCTCACATTTAGGGCACAAATCCTATTTCAAGATCAAAAAGCTCATTTTTATATTCCATGCATTCATTTTTCACAGACGATCCCTCACGTTTCGGCCACAAATCCCATTTCAAGGTGAAAAAGAACCTTCTCTGTGTGAAAATCCTCATTTTTCTACAATCGGGCCTCATTTTTATGGTCCAAAATCTCATTTTCATAGTCCAAGCATTCATTTTTAACAGATAATAATTACTCTACCCCATTTCAAGGTCTAAAAGCACCTCTTTAATTTCAAAATCCTCATTTTTCTACAATTAGTTCTCATATTTATGTTCCAAAAGCTCATTTTTATACTCCAAGCATTCATTTTTCACAGATGATCCCTCACATTTAGGGCACAAAACCTATTTCAAGATCAAAAAGCACCATTATTTTCCTGATATTCCTCATTTTTCTACAATAAGTCCTCTATTTTTATTGTCCAAATCCTCATTTTTTTAGTCCAAGCATTCATTTTTCAGAGATAATGCCTCCTCTACCCCATTTCAGGTCTAAAATCACCTGTTTTGTGTGAAAATCCTAATTTTTCTACAATTAGGCCTCATTTTTAATGGTCCAAAATGTCATTTTTATACTACATGCATTCGTTTTTCACAGATGATCCTTCACTTTTCAGTCAGAAATCTGACTTGAAGGTGAAAAAGAACCTTCTCTGTGTGAAAATCCTCATTTTTCGACAATCAGGCCACATTTCATGGTCCAAAAGCTCATTTTTATACTCCAAGCATTCATTTTTCACAGAGAATCCCTCACATTTAGGGCACAAAACCTAATTCAAGATCAAAAAGCACCATTATTTTCCTGATATTCCTCATTTTTCTACAATTGGGCCTCATTTTTAGGGTCCAAAATCTCATTTTTACACTCCATGCATTCATTTTTTACAGATGATCCCTCACATTTAGGGCACAAAACATTGTTCAAGATCTAAAAGCACCATTATTTTCCTGATATTCCTAATTTTTCTACAATAAGTCCTCTATTTTTATTGTCCAAATCCTCATTTTTTTAGTCTAAGCATTCATTTTCCAGAGATAATGCCTCCTCTACCCCATTTCAGGTCTAAAATCACCTGTTTTGTCTGAAAATCCTTATTTTTCTACAATTAGGCCTCATTTTCATGGTGCAAAATCTAAATTTTTTATTTCAAGCATTCATATTTCGCAGACAATCCCTTACATTTAGGGCACAAAACTATTTCAAGATCAAAAAGCACCATTATTTTCCTGATATTCCTAATTTTTCTACAATAAGTCCTCTATTTTTATTGTCCAAATCCTCATTTTTATAGTCCAAGCATTCATTTTTCACAGATAATGCCTACTCTACCCCATTTCAGGTCTAAAATCACTTGTTTTGTGTGAAAATCCTCATTTTCCTACAATTAGGCCTCATTTTCATGGTGCAAAATCTAAATATTTTATTTCAAGCATTCATATTTCGCAGACAATCCCTTACATTTAGGGCACAAAACCTATTTCAAGATCAAAAAGCTCATTTTTATACTCCATGCATTCATTTTTCACAGATGATCCCTCACATTTAGGGCACAAAACATTGTTCAAGATCAAAAAGCACCATTATTTTCCTGATATTGCTAATTTTTGTACAATAAGTCCTCTATTTTTATTGTCCAAATCCTCATTTTTATAGTCCAAGCATTCATTTTTCAGAGATAATGCCTACTCTACCCCATTTCAGGCCTAAAATCACCTGTTTTATGTCAAAATCCTCATTTTTCTACAATTAGGCCTCATTTTTAGGGTCCAAAATCTCATTTTTATAGTCCAAGCATTCATTTTTCACAGATGATCCCTCACTTTTCATTCAGAAATCTGATTTCAAGGTGAAAAAGAACCTTCTCTGTGTGAAAATCCTCATTTTTCGACAATCAGGCCACATTTCATGGTCCAAAAGCTCATTTTTATACTCCAAGCATTCATTTTTCAAAGAGAATCCCTTACATTTAGGGCACAAATCCTATTTCAAGATCGAAAAGCACCATTATTTTCCTGATATTACTCATTTTTCTTCAATGAGGCCTCTATTTTTATTGTCCAAAACCTCATTTTTATAGTCCAAGCATTCATTTTTCAGAGATAATGCCTCCTCAATCCCATTTCAAGGTCTAAAATCACCTGTTTTGTGTGAAAATCCTAATTTTTCTACAATTAGTTTCATTTTTATGATCCAAAAGCTCATTTTTATACTCCATGCATTCATTGTTCATAAGTGATCCCTCACTTTTTGGGCACAAATCCCATTTCAAGGTGAAAAATCAAAACCTTTGTCTGAAAATCCTTATTTTTCTACAATTATGCCTCATTTTCATGGTGCAAAATCTAAATATTTTATTTCAAGCATTCATATTTCGCAGACAATCCCTTACATTTAGGGCACAAAACCTATTTCAAGATCAAAAAGCTCATTTTTATACTCCAAGCATTCATTTTTCACAGACAATCCCTCACCTTTAGGGCACAAAACCTATTTCAAGATCAAAAAGCACCATTATTTTCCTGATATTCCTCATTTTTCTACAATTGGGCCTCATTTTTATTGTCCAAATCCTCATTTTTTTAGTCCAAGCATTCATTTTTCACAGATAATGCCTCCTCTACCCCATTTCAAGGTCTAAAATCATCCGTTAGGTGTGAAAATCCTTATTTTTCTACAATTAGTTTCATTTTTATGATCCAAAAGCTCATTTTAATACTCCAAGCATTCATTTTTCACAGATGATCCCTCACATTTAGGGCACAAAACCTATTTCAAGATCAAAAAGCACCATTATTTTCCTGATATTCCTCATTTTTCTACAATTGGGCCTCATTTTTAGGGTCCAAAATCTCATTTTTATACTCCATGCATTCATTTTTTACAGATGATCCCTCACATTTAGGGCAAAAACATTGTTCAAGATCAAAAAGCACCATTATTTTCCTGATATTCCTCATTTTTCTACAATTGGGCCTCATTTTTAGGGTCCAAAATCTCATTTTTATACTCCATGCATTCATTTTTCACAGATGATCCCTCACATTTAGGGCACAAAACATTGTTCAAGATCAAAAAGCACCATTATTTTCCTGATATTGCTAATTTTTGTACAATAAGTCCTCTATTTTTATTGTCCAAATCCTCATTTTTATAGTCCAAGCATTCATTTTTCAGAGATAATGCCTCCTCAATCCCATTTCAAGGTCTAAAATCACCTGTTTTGTGTGAAAATCCTAATTTTTCTACAATTAGTTTCATTTTTATGATCCAAAAGCTCATTTTTATACTCCATGCATTCATTGTTCATAAGTGATCCCTCACTTTTTGGGCACAAATCCCATTTCAAGGTGAAAAATCAAAACCTTTGTCTGAAAATCCTTATTTTTCTACAATTATGCCTCATTTTCATGGTGCAAAATCTAAATATTTTATTTCAAGCATTCATATTTCGCAGACAATCCCTTACATTTAGGGCACAAAACCTATTTCAAGATCAAAAAGCTCATTTTTATACTCCACGCATTCATTTTTCACAGACGATCCGTCACGTTTCGTCCACAAATCCCATTTCAAGGTGAAAAAGAACCTTCTTTGAGTGAAAATCCTCATTTTTCTACAATTGGGCCTCATTTTTATGGTCCAAAATCTCAATTTTATAGTCCAAGCATTCATTTTTCAGAGATAATAATTACTCTACCCCATTCCAAGGTCTAAAAGCACCTCTTTAATTTGAAAATCCTCATTTTTCTACAGTTAGTTCTCATTTTTATGTTCCAAAAGCTCATTTTATACTCCAAGCATTCATTTTTCACAGATGATCCCTCACATTTAGGGCACAAAACCTATTTCAAGATCAAAAAGCACCACTATTTTCCTGATATTCCTCATTTTTCTACAATTGGGCCTCATATTTAGGGTCCAAAATCTCATTTTTATACTAAATGCATTCATTTTTTACAGATGATCCCTCACATTTAGGGCACAAAACATTGTTCAAGATCTAAAAGCACCATTATTTTCCTGATATTCCCAATTTTTCTACAATAAGTCCTCTATTTTTATTGTCCAAATCCCCATTTTTTAATCTAAGCATTCATTTTTCAGAGATAATGCCTACTCTACCCCATTTCAGGTCTAAAATCACCTGTTTTATGTCAAAATCCTCATTTTTCTTCAATGAGGCCTCTATTTTTATTGTCCAAAAGCTCATTTTTATAGTCCAAGCATTCATTTTTCACAGATGATCCCTCACTTTTCAGTCAGAAATCTGATTTCAAGGTGAAAAAGAACCTTCTCTGTGTGAAAATCCTCATTTTTCGACAATCAGGCCACATTTCATGGTCCAAAAGCTCATTTTTATACTCCAAGCATTCATTTTTCACAGAGAATCCCTCACATTTAGGGAACAAATCCTATTTCAAGATCAAAAAGCTCATTTTTATATTCCATGCATTCATTTTTCACAGACAATCCCTCACGTTTCGGCCAAAAATCCCATTTCAAGGTGAAAAAGAACCTTCTCTGTGTGAAAATCCTCAATTTTCGACAATCAGGCCACATTTCATGGTCCAAAAGCTCGTTGTTATACTCCAAGCATTCATTTTTCACAGAGAATCCCTCACATTTAGGGCACAAATCCTATTTCAAGATCAAAAAGATAATTTTTATACTCCATGCATTCATTTTTCACAGACGATCCCTCACGTTTCGGCCACATATCCCATTTCAAGGTGAAAAAGATCCTTCTCTGTGTGAAAATCCTCATTTTTCTACAATCAGGCCTCATTTTTATGGTCCAAAATCTAATTTTCATAGTCCAAGCATTCATTTTTCACAGATAATAGTTACTCTACCCCATTTCAAGGTCTAAAAGCACCTCTTTAATTTGAAAATCCTCATTTTTCTACAATTAGATCTCATATTTATGTTCCAAAAGCTCATTTTTATACTCCAAGCATTCATTTTTCACAGACAATCCCTCACCTTTAGGGCACAAAACCTATTTCAAGATCAAAAAGCACCATTATTTTCCTGATATTCCTCATTTTTCTACAATTGGGCCTCATTTTTATTGTCCAAATCCTCATTTTTTTAGTCCAAGCATTCATTTTTCACAGATAATGCCTCCTCTACCCCATTTCAAGGTCTAAAATCATCCGTTAGGTGTGAAAATCCTTATTTTTCTACAATTAGTTTCATTTTTATGATCCAAAAGCTCATTTTAATACTCCAAGCATTCATTTTTCACAGATGATCCCTCACATTTAGGGCACAAAACCTATTTCAAGATCAAAAAGCACCATTATTTTCCTGATATTCCTCATTTTTCTACAATTGGGCCTCATTTTTAGGGTCCAAAATCTCATTTTTATACTCCATGCATTCATTTTTTACAGATGATCCCTCACATTTAGGGCAAAAACATTGTTCAAGATCAAAAAGCACCATTATTTTCCTGATATTCCTCATTTTTCTACAATTGGGCCTCATTTTTAGGGTCCAAAATCTCATTTTTATACTCCATGCATTCATTTTTCACAGATGATCCCTCACATTTAGGGCACAAAACATTGTTCAAGATCAAAAAGCACCATTATTTTCCTGATATTGCTAATTTTTGTACAATAAGTCCTCTATTTTTATTGTCCAAATCCTCATTTTTATAGTCCAAGCATTCATTTTTCAGAGATAATGCCTACTCTACCCCATTTCAGGCCTAAAATCACCTGTTTTATGTCAAAATCCTCATTTTTCTACAATTATGCCTCATTTTCATGGTGCAAAATCTAAATATTTTATTTCAAGCATTCATATTTCGCAGACAATCCCTTACATTTAGGGCACAAAACCTATTTCAAGATCAAAAAGCTCATTTTTATACTCCATGCATTCATTTTTCACAGACGATCCCTCACGTTTCGGCCACAAATCCCATTTCAAGTTGAAAAAGAACCTTCTTTGAGTGAAAATCCTCATTTTTCTACAATTGGGCCTCATTTTTATGGTCCAAAATCTCATTTTTATAGTCCAAGCATTCATTTTTCACAGATAATATTACTCTACCCCATTTCAAGGTCTAAAAGCACCTCTTTAATTTCAAAATCCTCATTTTTCTACAGTTAGTTCTCATTTTTATGTTCCAAAAGCTCATTTTATACTCCAAGCATTCATTTTTCACAGACAATCCCTCACATTTAGGGCACAATACCTATTTCAAGATCAAAAAGCACCATTATTTCCCTGATATTCCTCATTTTTCTACAATTGTGCCTCATTTTTAGGGTCCAAAATCTCATTTTTATACTCCATGCATTCATTTTTCACAGATGATCCCTCACATTTAGAGCACAAAACGTTGTTGAAGAACTAAAAGCACCATTATTTTCCTGATATTCCTAATTTTTCTTCAATGAGGCCTCTATTTTTATTGTCCAAATCCTTATTTTTTAGTGCAAGCATTCATTTTTCAGAGATAATTCCTACTATACCCCATTTCAAGTCCTATCAGTACCGGTTTTGTGTGAAAATCCTCATTTTTCTACAATTAGGCCTCATTTTTATGGTCCAAAATCTCATTTTTATAGTCCAAGCATTCATTTTTCAGAGATAATGCCTACTCTACCCCATTTCAGGTCTAAAATCACCTGTTTTGTGTGAAAATCCTCATTTTTCTACAATTAGGCCTCATTTTTATACTCCGTGCATTCATTTTTCACAGATGATCCCTCACTTTTCAGTCAGAAATCTGATTTCAAGGTGAAAAAGAACCTTCTCTGTGTGAAAATCCTCAATTTTCGTCAATCAGGCCACATTTCATGGTCCAAAAGCTCATTTTTATACTCCAAGCATTCATTTTTCACAGAGAATCCCTCACATTTAGGGCACAAAACCTATTTCAAGATCAAAAAGCACCATTATTTTCCTGATATTCCTCATTTTTCTACAATTGGGCCTCATTTTTATTGTCCAAATCCTCATTTTTTTAGTCCAAGCATTCATTTTTCACAGATAATGCCTCCTCTACCCCATTTCAAGGTCTAAATTCATCTGTTTTGTGTGAAAATCCTTATTTTTCTACAATTAGTTTCATTTTTATGATCCAAAAGCTCATTTTTATACTCCATGCATTCATTTTTCATAGGTGATCCCTCACTTTTTGGGCACAAATCCCATTTCAAGGTGAAAAATCAAAACCTTTGTCTGAAAATCCTTATTTTTCTACAATTAGGCCTCATTTTAATGGTGCAAAATCTAAATTTTTTATTTCAAGCATTCGTATTTCGCAGACAATCCCTTACATTTAGGGCACAAAACTATTTCAAGATCAAAAAGCACCATTATTTTCCTGATATTCCTCATTTTTCTACAATAAGTCCCCTATTTTTATTGTCCAAATCCTCATTTTTATAGTCCAAGCATTCATTTTTCAGAGATAATGCCTCCTCTACCCTATTTCAGGTCTAAAATCACCTGTTTTGTGTGAAAATCCTCATTTTTCTACAATTAGGCCTCATTTTTATGGTCCAAAAGCTCATTTTTATACTCCGTGCATTCATTTTTCACAGATGATCCCTCACTTTTCAGTCAGAAATCTGATTTCAAGGTGAAAAAGAACCTTCTCTCTGTGAAAATCCTCAATTTTCGACAATCAGGCCACATTTCATGGTCCAAAAGCTCATTTTTATACTCCAAGCATTCATTTTTCACAGAGAATCCCTCACATTTAGGGAACAAATCCTATTTCAAGATCAAAAAGCTCATTTTTATACTCCATGCATTCATTTTTCACAGACGATCCCTCACGTTTCGGCCACATATCCCATTTCAAGGTGAAAAAGAACCTTCTCTGTGTGAAAATCCTCATTTTTCTACAATCGGGCCTCATTTTTATGGTCCAAAATCTCATTTTTATAGTCCAAGCATTCATTTTTCAGAGATAATAATTACTCTACCCTATTTCAAGGTCTAAAAGCACCTCTTTAATTTGAAAATCCTCATTTTTCTACAATTAGTTCTCATATTTATGTTCCAAAAGCTCATTTTTATACTCCAAGCATTCATTTTTCACAGAGAATCCCTCACATTTAGGGCACAAAAGCTATTTCAAGATCAAAAAGCACCATTATTTTCCTGATATTCCTCATTTTTCTACAATAAGTCCCCTATTTTTATTGTCCAAATCCTCATTTTTATAGTCCAAGCATTCATTTTTCAGAGATAATGCCTACTCTACCCCATTTCAGGCCTAAAATCACCTGTTTTATGTCAAAATCCTCATTTTTCTACAATTATGCCTCATTTTCATGGTGCAAAATCTAAATATTTTATTTCAAGCATTCATATTTCGCAGACAATCCCTTACATTTAGGGCACAAAACCTATTTCAAGATCAAAAAGCTCATTTTTATACTCCATGCATTCATTTTTCACAGACGATCCCTCACGTTTCGGCCACAAATCCCATTTCAAGTTGAAAAAGAACCTTCTTTGAGTGAAAATCCTCATTTTTCTACAATTGGGCCTCATTTTTATGGTCCAAAATCTCATTTTTATAGTCCAAGCATTCATTTTTCACAGATAATATTACTCTACCCCATTTCAAGGTCTAAAAGCACCTCTTTAATTTCAAAATCCTCATTTTTCTACAGTTAGTTCTCATTTTTATGTTCCAAAAGCTCATTTTATACTCCAAGCATTCATTTTTCACAGACAATCCCTCACATTTAGGGCACAATACCTATTTCAAGATCAAAAAGCACCATTATTTCCCTGATATTCCTCATTTTTCTACAATTGTGCCTCATTTTTAGGGTCCAAAATCTCATTTTTATACTCCATGCATTCATTTTTCACAGATGATCCCTCACATTTAGAGCACAAAACGTTGTTGAAGAACTAAAAGCACCATTATTTTCCTGATATTCCTAATTTTTCTTCAATGAGGCCTCTATTTTTATTGTCCAAATCCTTATTTTTTAGTGCAAGCATTCATTTTTCAGAGATAATTCCTACTATACCCCATTTCAAGTCCTATCAGTACCGGTTTTGTGTGAAAATCCTCATTTTTCTACAATTAGGCCTCATTTTTATGGTCCAAAATCTCATTTTTATAGTCCAAGCATTCATTTTTCAGAGATAATGCCTACTCTACCCCATTTCAGGTCTAAAATCACCTGTTTTGTGTGAAAATCCTCATTTTTCTACAATTAGGCCTCATTTTTATACTCCGTGCATTCATTTTTCACAGATGATCCCTCACTTTTCAGTCAGAAATCTGATTTCAAGGTGAAAAAGAACCTTCTCTGTGTGAAAATCCTCAATTTTCGACAATCAGGCCACATTTCATGGTCCAAAAGCTCATTTTTATACTCCAAGCATTCATTTTTCACAGAGAATCCCTCACATTTAGGGCACAAAACCTATTTCAAGATCAAAAAGCACCATTATTTTCCTGATATTCCTCATTTTTCTACAATTGGGCCTCATTTTTATTGTCCAAATCCTCATTTTTTTAGTCCAAGCATTCATTTTTCACAGATAATGCCTCCTCTACCCCATTTCAAGGTCTAAATTCATCTGTTTTGTGTGAAAATCCTTATTTTTCTACAATTAGTTTCATTTTTATGATCCAAAAGCTCATTTTTATACTCCATGCATTCATTTTTCATAGGTGATCCCTCACTTTTTGGGCACAAATCCCATTTCAAGGTGAAAAATCAAAACCTTTGTCTGAAAATCCTTATTTTTCTACAATTAGGCCTCATTTTAATGGTGCAAAATCTAAATTTTTTATTTCAAGCATTCGTATTTCGCAGACAATCCCTTACATTTAGGGCACAAAACTATTTCAAGATCAAAAAGCACCATTATTTTCCTGATATTCCTCATTTTTCTACAATAAGTCCCCTATTTTTATTGTCCAAATCCTCATTTTTATAGTCCAAGCATTCATTTTTCAGAGATAATGCCTCCTCTACCCTATTTCAGGTCTAAAATCACCTGTTTTGTGTGAAAATCCTCATTTTTCTACAATTAGGCCTCATTTTTATGGTCCAAAAGCTCATTTTTATACTCCGTGCATTCATTTTTCACAGATGATCCCTCACTTTTCAGTCAGAAATCTGATTTCAAGGTGAAAAAGAACCTTCTCTCTGTGAAAATCCTCAATTTTCGACAATCAGGCCACATTTCATGGTCCAAAAGCTCATTTTTATACTCCAAGCATTCATTTTTCACAGAGAATCCCTCACATTTAGGGAACAAATCCTATTTCAAGATCAAAAAGATCATTTTTATACTCCATGCATTCATTTTTCACAGACGATCCCTCACGTTTCGGCCACATATCCCATTTCAAGGTGAAAAAGAACCTTCTCTGTGTGAAAATCCTCATTTTTCTACAATCGGGCCTCATTTTTATGGTCCAAAATCTCATTTTTATAGTCCAAGCATTCATTTTTCAGAGATAATAATTACTCTACCCTATTTCAAGGTCTAAAAGCACCTCTTTAATTTGAAAATCCTCATTTTTATACAATTAGTTCTCATATTTATGTTCCAAAAGCTCATTTTTATACTCCAAGCATTCATTTTTCACAGAGAATCCCTCACATTTAGGGCACAAAAGCTATTTCAAGATCAAAAAGCACCATTATTTTCCTGATATTCCTCATTTTTCTACAATAAGTCCTCTATTTTTATTGTCCAAATCCTCATTTTTTTAGTCCAAGCATTCATTTTTCAGAGATAATGCCTCCTCTACCCCATTTCAGGTCTAAAATCACCTGTTTTGTGTGAAAATCCTAATTTTTCTACAATTAGGCCTCATTTTTAATGGTCCAAAATGTCATTTTTATACTCCATGCATTCATTTTTCACAGATGATCCTTCACTTTTCAGTCAGAAATCTGACTTGAAGGTGAAAAAGAACCTTCTCTGTGTGAAAATCCTCATTTTTCGACAATCAGGCCACATTTCATGGTCCAAAAGCTCATTTTTATACTCCAAGCATTCATTTTTCACAGAGAATCCCTCACATTTAGGGCACAAAACCTAATTCAAGATCAAAAAGCACCATTATTTTCCTGATATTCCTCATTTTTCTACAATTGGGCCTCATTTTTAGGGTCCAAAATCTCATTTTTATACTCCATGCATTCATTTTTTACAGATGATCCCTCACATTTAGGGCACAAAACATTGTTCAAGATCTAAAAGCACCATTATTTTCCTGATATTCCTAATTTTTCTACAATAAGTCCTCTATTTTTATTGTCCAAATCCTCATTTTTTTAGTCTAAGCATTCATTTTTCAGAGATAATGCCTCCTCTACCCCATTTCAGGTCTAAAATCACCTGTTTTGTCTGAAAATCCTTATTTTTCTACAATTAGGCCTCATTTTCATGGTGCAAAATCTAAATTTTTTATTTCAAGCATTCATATTTCGCAGACAATCCCTTACATTTAGGGCACAAAACTATTTCAAGATCAAAAAGCACCATTATTTTCCTGATATTCCTAATTTTTCTACAATAAGTCCTCTATTTTTATTGTCCAAATCCTCATTTTTATAGTCCAAGCATTCATTTTTCACAGATAATGCCTACTCTACCCCATTTCAGGTCTAAAATCACTTGTTTTGTGTGAAAATCCTCATTTTCCTACAATTAGGCCTCATTTTCATGGTGCAAAATCTCATTTTTTTTATTCTAAGCATTCATATTTCGCAGACAATCCCTTACATTTATGGCACAAAACCTATTTCAAGATCAAAAATCTCATTTTTATACTCCAAGCATTCATTTTTCACAGACAATCCCTCACGTTTCGGCCACAAATCCCATTTCAAGGTGAAAAAGAACCTTCTCTGTGTGAAAATCCTCAATTTTCGACAATCAGGCCACATTTCATGGTCCAAAAGCTCGTTGTTATACTCCAAGCATTCATTTTTCACAGAGAATCCCTCAAATTTAGGGCACAAAACCTATTTCAAGATCAAAAAGCACCATTATTTTCCTGATATTCCTCATTTTTCTTCAATGAGGCCTCTTTTTTTATTGTCCAAATCCTCATTTTTTTAGTCCAAGCATTCATTTTTCACAGACAATCCCTCACATTTAGGGCACAAAACATTGTTCAAGATCAAAAAGCACCATTATTCTCCTGATATTCCTCATTTTTCTTCAATGAGGCCTCTATTTTTATTGTCCAAATCCTCATTTTTTAGTCCAAGCATTCATTTTTCAGAGATAATGCCTACTCTACCCCATTTCAGGTCTAAAATCACCTGTATTGTGTGAAAATCCTTATTTTTCTACAATTAGTTTCATTTTTATGATCCAAAAGCTCATTTTTATACTCCATGCATTCATTTTTCACAGACAATCCCTCACGTTTCGGCCACAAATCCCATTTCAAGGTGAAAAAGAACCTTCTCTGTGTGAAAATCCTCATTTTTCTACAATTAGGCCTCATTTTTATGGTCCAAAAGCTCATTTTTATACTCCGTGCATTCATTTTTCACAGGTGATCCCTCACTTTTCGGGCACAAATCTGATTTCAAGTTGAAAAAGAACCTTCTCTCTGTGAAAATCCTCAATTTTCGACAATCAGGCCACATTTCATGGTCCAAAAGCTCGTTGTTATACTCCAAGCATTCATTTTTCACAGAGAATCCCTCACATTTAGGGCACAAA
Organism: Athene noctua; assembly: GCF_965140245.1. NCBI lineage: Eukaryota > Metazoa > Chordata > Aves > Strigiformes > Strigidae > Athene > Athene noctua. Next base: position 742,928 of record NW_027437539.1, read on the forward strand.
ACCTATTTCAAGATCAAAAAGCACCATTATTTTCCTAATATTCCTCATTTTTCTACAATTGGGCCTCATTTTTATTGTCCAAATCCTCATTTTTTTAGTCCAAGCATTCATTTTTCACAGATAATGCCTCCTCTACCCCATTTCAAGGTCTAAAATCATCCGTTATGTGTGAAAATCCTTATTTTTCTACAATTAGTTTCATTTTTATGATCCAAAAGCTCATTTTAACACTCCAAGCATTCATTTTTCACAGATGATCCCTCACATTTAGGGCACAAAACCTATTTCAAGATCAAAAAGCACCATTATTTTCCTGATATTCCTCATTTTTCTACAATTGGGCCTCATTTTTAGGGTCCAAAATCTCATTTTTATACTCCATGCATTCATTTTTTACACATGATCCCTCACATATAGGGCACAAAACATTGTTCAAGATCAAAAAGCACCATTATTTTCCTGATATTCCTCATTTTTCTACAATTGGGCCTCATTTTTAGGGTCCAAAATCTCATTTTTATACTCCATGCATTCATTTTTCACAGATGATCCCTCACATTTAGGGCACAAAACATTGTTCAAGATCAAAAAGCACCATTATTTTCCTGATATTGCTAATTTTTGTACAATAAGTCCTCTATTTTTATTGTCCAAATCCTCATTTTTATAGTCCAAGCATTCATTTTTCAGAGATAATGCCTACTCTACCCCATTTCAGGCCTAAAATCACCTGTTTTATGTCAAAATCCTCATTTTTCTACAATTAGGCCTCATTTTTAGGGTCCAAAATCTCATTTTTATAGTCCAAGCATTCATTTTTCACAGATGATCCCTCACTTTTCATTCAGAAATCTGATTTCAAGGTGAAAAAGAACCTTCTCTGTGTGAAAATCCTCATTTTTCGACAATCAGGCCACATTTCATGGTCCAAAAGCTCATTTTTATACTCCAAGCATTCATTTTTCAAAGAGAATCCCTTACATTTAGGGCACAAAACCTATTTCAAGATCGAAAAGCACCATTATTTTCCTGATATTACTCATTTTTCTTCAATGAGGCCTCTATTTTTATTGTCCAAAACCTCATTTTTATAGTCCAAGCATTCATTTTTCAGAGATAATGCCTCCTCAATCCCATTTCAAGGTCTAAAATCACCTGTTTTGTGTGAAAATCCTAATTTTTCTACAATTAGTTTCATTTTTATGATCCAAAAGCTCATTTTTATACTCCATGCATTCATTTTTCATAGGTGATCCCTCACTTTTTGGGCACAAATCCCATTTCAAGGTGAAAAATCAAAACCTTTGTCTGAAAATCCTTATTTTTCTACAATTATGCCTCATTTTCATGGTGCAAAATCTAAATATTTTATTTCAAGCATTCATATTTCGCAGACAATCCCTTACATTTAGGGCACAAAACCTATTTCAAGATCAAAAAGCTCATTTTTATACTCCATGCATTCATTTTTCACAGACAATCCCTAACGTTTCGGCCACAAATCCCATTTCAAGGTGAAAAAGAACCTTCTTTGAGTGAAAATCCTCATTTTTCTACAATTGCGCCTCATTTTTATGGTCCAAAATCTCAATTTTATAGTCCAAGCATTCATTTTTCAGAGATAATAATTACTCTACCCCATTCCAAGGTCTAAAAGCACCTCTTTAATTTGAAAATCCTCATTTTTCTACAGTTAGTTCTCATTTTTATGTTCCAAAAGCTCATTTTATACTCCAAGCATTCATTTTTCACAGACAATCCCTCACATTTAGGGCACAAAACCTATTTCAAGATCAAAAAGCACCACTATTTTCCTGATATTCCTCATTTTTCTACAATTGGGCCTCATATTTAGGGTCCAAAATCTCATTTTTATACTCAATGCATTCATTTTTTACAGATGATCCCTCACATTTAGGGCACAAAACATTGTTCAAGATCTAAAAGCACCATTATTTTCCTGATATTCCTAATTTTTCTACAATAAGTCCTCTATTTTTATTGTCCAAATCCCCATTTTTTAATCTAAGCATTCATTTTTCAGAGATAATGCCTCCTCTACCCCATTTCAGGTCTAAAATCACCTGTTTTATGTGAAAATCCTAATTTTTCTACAATTAGGCCTCATTTTTAATGGTCCAAAAGCTCATTTTTATACTCCATGCATTCATTTTTCACAGATGATCCCTCACTTTTTGGGCACAAATCCCATTTCAAGGTGAAAAAGAACCTTCTCTCTGTGAAAATCCTCAATTTTCGACAATCAGGCCACATTTCATGGTCCAAAAGCTCGTTGTTATACTCCAAGCATTCATTTTTCACAGAGAATCCCTCACATTTAGGGCACAAAACCTATTTCAAGATCAAAAAGCACCATTATTTTCCTGATATTCCTCATTTTTCTACAATTGGGCCTCATTTTTATTGTCCAAATCCTCATTTTTTTAGTCCAAGCATTCATTTTTCACAGATAATGCCTCCTCTACCCCATTTCAAGGTCTAAAATCATCCGTTATGTGTGAAAATCCTTATTTTTCTACAATTAGTTTCATTTTTATGATCCAAAAGCTCATTTTAACACTCCAAGCATTCATTTTTCACAGAGAATCCCTCACATTTAGGGCACAAATCCTATTTCAAGATCAAAAAGCTCATTTTTATATTCCATGCATTCATTTTTCACAGACAATCCCTCACATTTCGGCCACAAATCCCATTTCAAGGTGAAAAAGTACCTTCTCTGTGTGAAAATCCTCATTTTTCTACAATCGGGCCTCATTTTTATGGTCCAAAATCTCATTTTCATAGTCCAAGCATTCATTTTTAACAGATAATAATTACTCTACCCCATTTCAAGGTCTAAAAGCACCTCTTTAATTTCAAAATCCTCATTTTTCTACAATTAGTTCTCATATTTATGTTCCAAAAGCTCATTTTTATACTCCAAGCATTCATTTTTCACAGATGATCCCTCACATTTAGGGCACAAAACCTATTTCAAGATCAAAAAGCACCACTATTTTCCTGATATTCCTCATTTTTCTACAATTGGGCCTCATTTTTAGGGTCCAAAATCTCATTTTTATACTCCATGCATTCATTTTTCACAGATGATCCCTCACATTTAGGGCACAAAACATTGTTCAAGATCAAAAAGCACCATTATTTTCCTGATATTGCTAATTTTTGTACAATAAGTCCTCTATTTTTATTGTCCAAATCCTCATTTTTATAGTCCAAGCATTCATTTTTCAGAGATAATGCCTACTCTACCCCATTTCAGGCCTAAAATCACCTGTTTTATGTCAAAATCCTCATTTTTCTACAATTAGGCCTCATTTTTAGGGTCCAAAATCTCATTTTTATAGTCCAAGCATTCATTTTTCACAGATGATCCCTCACTTTTCAGTCAGAAATCTGATTTCAAGGTGAAAAAGAACCTTCTCTGTGTGAAAATCCTCATTTTTCGACAATCAGGCCACATTTCATGGTCCAAAAGCTCATTTTTATACTCCAAGCATTCATTTTTCACAGAGAATCCCTTACATTTAGGGCACAAAACCTATTTCAAGATCGAAAAGCACCATTATTTTCCTGATATTACTCATTTTTCTTCAATGAGGCCTCTATTTTTATTGTCCAAAACCTCATTTTTATAGTCCAAGCATTCATTTTTCAGAGATAATGCCTCCTCAATCCCATTTCAAGGTCTAAAATCACCTGTTTTGTGTGAAAATCCTAATTTTTCTACAATTAGTTTCATTTTTATGATCCAAAAGCTCATTTTTATACTCCATGCATTCATTGTTCATAAGTGATCCCTCACTTTTTGGGCACAAATCCCATTTCAAGGTGAAAAATCAAAACCTTTGTCTGAAAATCCTTATTTTTCTACAATTATGCCTCATTTTCATGGTGCAAAATCTAAATATTTTATTTCAAGCATTCATATTTCGCAGACAATCCCTTACATTTAGGGCACAAAACCTATTTCAAGATCAAAAAGCTCATTTTTATACTCCATGCATTCATTTTTCACAGACGATCCGTCACGTTTCGTCCACAAATCCCATTTCAAGGTGAAAAAGAACCTTCTTTGAGTGAAAATCCTCATTTTTCTACAATTGGGCCTCATTTTTATGGTCCAAAATCTCAATTTTATAGTCCAAGCATTCATTTTTCAGAGATAATAATTACTCTACCCCATTCCAAGGTCTAAAAGCACCTCTTTAATTTGAAAATCCTCATTTTTCTACAGTTAGTTCTCATTTTTATGTTCCAAAAGCTCATTTTATACTCCAAGCATTCATTTTTCACAGACAATCCCTCACATTTAGGGCACAAAACCTATTTCAAGATCAAAAAGCACCACTATTTTCCTGATATTCCTCATTTTTCTACAATTGGGCCTCATATTTAGGGTCCAAAATCTCATTTTTATACTCAATGCATTCATTTTTTACAGATGATCCCTCACATTTAGGGCACAAAACATTGTTCAAGATCTAAAAGCACCATTATTTTCCTGATATTCCTAATTTTTCTACAATAAGTCCTCTATTTTTATTGTCCAAATCCCCATTTTTTAATCTAAGCATTCATTTTTCAGAGATAATGCCTCCTCTACCCCATTTCAGGTCTAAAATCACCTGTTTTATGTGAAAATCCTAATTTTTCTACAATTAGGCCTCATTTTTAATGGTCCAAAATGTCATTTTTATACTCCATGCATTCATTTTTCACAGATGATCCCTCACTTTTTGGGCACAAATCTGATTTCAAGTTGAAAAAGAACCTTCTCTCTGTGAAAATCCTCAATTTTCGACAATCAGGCCACATTTCATGGTCCAAAAGCTCGTTGTTATACTCCAAGCATTCATTTTTCACAGAGAATCCCTCACATTTAGGGCACAAAACATTGTTCAAGATCAAAAAGCACCATTATTTTCCTGATATTCCTAATTTTTCTACAATTGGGCCTCATTTTTATTGTCCAAATCCTCATTTTTTTAGTCCAAGCATTCATTTTTCACAGATAATGCCTCCTCTACCCCATTTCAAGGTCTAAAATCATCCGTTATGTGTGAAAATCCTTATTTTTCTACAATTAGTTTCATTTTTATGATCCAAAAGCTCATTTTAACACTCCAAGCATTCATTTTTCACAGAGAATCCCTCACATTTAGGGCACAAATCCTATTTCAAGATCAAAAAGCTCATTTTTATATTCCATGCATTCATTTTTCACAGACAATCCCTCACATTTCGGCCACAAATCCCATTTCAAGGTGAAAAAGAACCTTCTCTGTGTGAAAATCCTCATTTTTCTACAATCGGGCCTCATTTTTATGGTCCAAAATCTCATTTTCATAGTCCAAGCATTCATTTTTAACAGATAATAATTACTCTACCCCATTTCAAGGTCTAAAAGCACCTCTTTAATTTCAAAATCCTCATTTTTCTACAATTAGTTCTCATATTTATGTTCCAAAAGCTCATTTTTATACTCCAAGCATTCATTTTTCACAGATGATCCCTCACATTTAGGGCAAAAAACCTATTTCAAGATCAAAAAGCACCACTATTTTCCTGATATTCCTCATTTTTCTACAATTGGGCCTCATTTTTAGGGTCCAAAATCTCATTTTTATACTCCATGCATTCATTTTTCACAGATGATCCCTCACATTTAGGGCACAAAACATTGTTCAAGATCAAAAAGCACCATTATTTTCCTGATATTGCTAATTTTTGTACAATAAGTCCTCTATTTTTATTGTCCAAATCCTCATTTTTATAGTCCAAGCATTCATTTTTCAGAGATAATGCCTACTCTACCCCATTTCAGGCCTAAAATCACCTGTTTTATGTCAAAATCCTCATTTTTCTACAATTAGGCCTCATTTTTAGGGTCCAAAATCTCATTTTTATAGTCCAAGCATTCATTTTTCACAGATGATCCCTCACTTTTCAGTCAGAAATCTGATTTCAAGGTGAAAAAGAACCTTCTCTGTGTGAAAATCCTCATTTTTCGACAATCAGGCCACATTTCATGGTCCAAAAGCTCATTTTTATACTCCAAGCATTCATTTTTCACAGAGAATCCCTTACATTTAGGGCACAAAACCTATTTCAAGATCGAAAAGCACCATTATTTTCCTGATATTACTCATTTTTCTTCAATGAGGCCTCTATTTTTATTGTCCAAAACCTCATTTTTATAGTCCAAGCATTCATTTTTCAGAGATAATGCCTCCTCAATCCCATATCAAGGTCTAAAATCACCTGTTTTGTGTGAAAATCCTAATTTTTCTACAATTAGTTTCATTTTTATGATCCAAAATCTCATTTTTATACTCCATGCATTCATTGTTCATAAGTGATCCCTCACTTTTTGGGCACAAATCCCATTTCAAGGTGAAAAATCAAAACCTTTGTCTGAAAATCCTTATTTTTCTACAATTATGCCTCATTTTCATGGTGCAAAATCTAAATATTTTATTTCAAGCATTCATATTTCGCAGACAATCCCTTACATTTAGGGCACAAAACCTATTTCAAGATCAAAAAGCTCATTTTTATACTCCATGCATTCATTTTTCACAGACGATCCGTCACGTTTCGTCCACAAATCCCATTTCAAGGTGAAAAAGAACCTTCTTTGAGTGAAAATCCTCATTTTTCTACAATTGGGCCTCATTTTTATGGTCCAAAATCTCAATTTTATAGTCCAAGCATTCATTTTTCAGAGATAATAATTACTCTACCCCATTCCAAGGTCTAAAAGCACCTCTTTAATTTGAAAATCCTCATTTTTCTACAGTTAGTTCTCATTTTTATGTTCCAAAAGCTCATTTTATACTCCAAGCATTCATTTTTCACAGACAATCCCTCACATTTAGGGCACAAAACCTATTTCAAGATCAAAAAGCACCACTATTTTCCTGATATTCCTCATTTTTCTACAATTGGGCCTCATATTTAGGGTCCAAAATCTCATTTTTATACTCAATGCATTCATTTTTTACAGATGATCCCTCACATTTAGGGCACAAAACATTGTTCAAGATCTAAAAGCACCATTATTTTCCTGATATTCCTAATTTTTCTACAATAAGTCCTCTATTTTTATTGTCCAAATCCCCATTTTTTAATCTAAGCATTCATTTTTCAGAGATAATGCCTCCTCTACCCCATTTCAGGTCTAAAATCACCTGTTTTATGTGAAAATCCTAATTTTTCTACAATTAGGCCTCATTTTTAATGGTCCAAAATGTCATTTTTATACTCCATGCATTCATTTTTCACAGATGATCCCTCACTTTTTGGGCACAAATCTGATTTCAAGTTGAAAAAGAACCTTCTCTCTGTGAAAATCCTCAATTTTCGACAATCAGGCCACATTTCATGGTCCAAAAGCTCGTTGTTATACTCCAAGCATTCATTTTTCACAGAGAATCCCTCACATTTAGGGCACAAAAGCTATTTCAAGATCAAAAAGCACCATTATTTTCCTGATATTCCTAATTTTTCTACAATTGGGCCTCATTTTTATTGTCCAAATCCTCATTTTTTTAGTCCAAGCATTCATTTTTCACAGATAATGCCTCCTCTACCCCATTTCAAGGTCTAAAATCATCCGTTATGTGTGAAAATCCTTATTTTTCTACAATTAGTTTCATTTTTATGATCCAAAAGCTCATTTTAACACTCCAAGCATTCATTTTTCACAGAGAATCCCTCACATTTAGGGCACAAATCCTATTTCAAGATCAAAAAGCTCATTTTTATATTCCATGCATTCATTTTTCACAGACAATCCCTCACATTTCGGCCACAAATCCCATTTCAAGGTGAAAAAGAACCTTCTCTGTGTGAAAATCCTCATTTTTCTACAATCGGGCCTCATTTTTATGGTCCAAAATCTCATTTTCATAGTCCAAGCATTCATTTTTAACAGATAATAATTACTCTACCCCATTTCAAGGTCTAAAAGCACCTCTTTAATTTCAAAATCCTCATTTTTCTACAATTAGTTCTCATATTTATGTTCCAAAAGCTCATTTTTATACTCCAAGCATTCATTTTTCACAGATGATCCCTCACATTTAGGGCAAAAAACCTATTTCAAGATCAAAAAGCACCACTATTTTCCTGATATTCCTCATTTTTCTACAATTGGGCCTCATTTTTAGGGTCCAAAATCTCATTTTTATACTCCATGCATTCATTTTTCACAGATGATCCCTCACATTTAGGGCACAAAACATTGTTCAAGATCAAAAAGCACCATTATTTTCCTGATATTGCTAATTTTTGTACAATAAGTCCTCTATTTTTATTGTCCAAATCCTCATTTTTATAGTCCAAGCATTCATTTTTCAGAGATAATGCCTACTCTACCCCATTTCAGGCCTAAAATCACCTGTTTTATGTCAAAATCCTCATTTTTCTACAATTAGGCCTCATTTTTAGGGTCCAAAATCTCATTTTTATAGTCCAAGCATTCATTTTTCACAGATGATCCCTCACTTTTCAGTCAGAAATCTGATTTCAAGGTGAAAAAGAACCTTCTCTGTGTGAAAATCCTCATTTTTCGACAATCAGGCCACATTTCATGGTCCAAAAGCTCATTTTTATACTCCAAGCATTCATTTTTCACAGAGAATCCCTTACATTTAGGGCACAAAACCTATTTCAAGATCGAAAAGCACCATTATTTTCCTTATATTACTCATTTTTCTTCAATGAGGCCTCTATTTTTATTGTCCAAAACCTCATTTTTATAGTCCAAGCATTCATTTTTCAGAGATAATGCCTCCTCAATCCCATTTCAAGGTCTAAAATCACCTGTTTTGTGTGAAAATCCTAATTTTTCTACAATTAGTTTCATTTTTATGATCCAAAAGCTCATTTTTATACTCCATGCATTCATTGTTCATAAGTGATCCCTCACTTTTTGGGCACAAATCCCATTTCAAGGTGAAAAATCAAAACCTTTGTCTGAAAATCCTTATTTTTCTAAAATTATGCCTCGTTTTCATGGTGCAAAATCTAAATATTTTATTTCAAGCATTCATATTTCGCAGACAATCCCTTACATTTAGGGCACAAAACCTATTTCAAGACCAAAAAGCTCATTTTTATACTCCATGCATTCATTTTTCACAGACAATCCCTAACGTTTCGGCCACAAATCTCGTTTCAAGGTGAAAAAGAACCTTCTCTGTGTGAAAATCCTCATTTTTCTACAATTAGGCCTCATTTTTATGGTCCAAAAGCTCATTTTTATACTCCGTGCATTCATTTTTCACAGATGATCCCTCACTTTTCGGGCACAAATCTGCTTTCAAGTTGAAAAAGAACCTTCTCTCTGTGAAAATCCTCAATTTTCGACAATCAGGCCACATTTCATGGTCGAAAAGCTCATTTTTATACTCCAAGCATTCATTTTTCACAGAGAATCCCTCACATTTAGGGCACAAATCCTATTTCAAGATCAAAAAGCTCATTTTTATATTCCATGCATTCATTTTTCACAGACGATCCCTCACGTTTCGGCCACAAATCCCATTTCAAGGTGAAAAAGAACCTTCTCTGTGTGAAAATCCTCATTTTTCTACAATCGGGCCTCATTTTCATGGTCCAAAATCTCATTTTCATAGTCCAAGCATTCATTTTTAACAGATAATAATTACTCTACCCCATTTCAAGGTCTAAAAGCACCTCTTTAATTTGAAAATCCTCATTTTTCTACAATTAGTTCTCATTTTTATGTTCCAAAAGCTCATTTTAATACTCCAAGAATTCATTTTTCACAGATGATCCCTCACATTTAGGGCACAAAACCTATTTCAAGATCAAAAAGCACCATTAGTTTCCTGATATTCCTCATTTTTCCACAATTGGGCCTCATTTTTAGCTTCCAAAATCTCATTTTTATAGTCCAAGCATTCATTTTTCAGAGATAATGCCTACTCTACCATATTACAAGGTCTAAAATCATCTGTTTTGTGTGAAAATCCTAATTTTTCTACAATTAGTTTCATTTTTATGATCCAAAAGCTCATTTTTATAATCCAATCATTCATTTTTCACAGAGAATCACTCACATTTAGGGCACAAAACCTATTAAGTGATCAAAAAGCACCGTTATTTTCCTGATATTCCTCATTTTTCTACAATTGGGCCTCATTTTTAGTGTCCAAAATCTCATTTTCATAGTCCAAGCATTGATTTTTCAGAGATAATGCCTACTCTACCCCATTTCAAGTTCTAAAAGCACCTCTTTAATTTGAAAATCCTCATTTTTCTACAATTAGTTCTCATATTTATGTTCCAAAAGCTCATTTTTATACTCCAAGCATTCATTTTTCACAGACAATCCCTCTCATTTAGGGCAAAAAACATTGTTCAAGATCAAAAAGCACCATTATTTTCCTGATATTCCTCATTTTTCTACAATTGGGCCTCATTTTTAGGGTCCAAAATCTCATTTTTATACTCCATGCATTCATTTTTCACAGATGATCCCTCACATTTAGGGCACAAAACATTGTTCAAGATCAAAAAGCACCATTATTTTCCTGATATTGCTAATTTTTGTACAATAAGTCCTCTATTTTTATTGTCCAAATCCTCATTTTTATAGTCCAAGCATTCATTTTTCAGAGATAATGCCTACTCTACCCCATTTCAGGCCTAAAATCACCTGTTTTATGTCAAAATCCTCATTTTTCTACAATTAGGCCTCATTTTTAGGGTCCAAAATCTCATTTTTATAGTCCAAGCATTCATTTTTCACAGATGATCCCTCACTTTTCAGTCAGAAATCTGATTTCAAGGTGAAAAAGAACCTTCTCTGTGTGAAAATCCTCATTTTTCGACAATCAGGCCACATTTCATGGTCCAAAAGCTCATTTTTATACTCCAAGCATTCATTTTTCACAGAGAATCCCTTACATTTAGGGCACAAAACCTATTTCATGATCAAAAAGCACCATTATTCTCCTGATATTCCTCATTTTTCTTCAATGAGGCCTCTATTTTTATTGTCCAAATCCTCATTTTTATAGTCCAAGCATTCATTTTTCAGAGATAATGCCTCCTCAATCCCATTTCAAGGTCTAAAATCACCTGTTTTGTGTGAAAATCCTAATTTTTCTACAATTAGTTTCATTTTTATGATCCAAAAGCTCATTTTTATACTCCATGCATTCATTGTTCATAAGTGATCCCTCACTTTTTGGGCACAAATCCCATTTCAAGGTGAAAAATCAAAACCTTTGTCTGAAAATCCTAATTTTTCTACAATTATGCCTCATTTTCATGGTGCAAAATCTAAATATTTTATTTCAAGCATTAATATTTCGCAGACAATCCCTTACATTTAGGGCACAAAACCTATTTCAAGATCAAAAAGCTCATTTTTATACTCCATGCATTCATTTTTCACAGACGATCCGTCACGTTTCGTCCACAAATCCCATTTCAAGGTGAAAAAGAACCTTCTTTGAGTGAAAATCCTCATTTTTCTACAATTGGGCCTCATTTTTATGGTCCAAAATCTCAATTTTATAGTCCAAGCATTCATTTTTCAGAGATAATAATTACTCTACCCCATTCCAAGGTCTAAAAGCACCTCTTTAATTTGAAAATCCTCATTTTTCTACAGTTAGTTCTCATTTTTATGTTCCAAAAGCTCATTTTATACTCCAAGCATTCATTTTTCACAGACAATCCCTCACATTTAGGGCACAAAACCTATTTCAAGATCAAAAAGCACCACTATTTTCCTGATATTCCTCATTTTTCTACAATTGGGCCTCATATTTAGGGTCCAAAATCTCATTTTTATACTCAATGCATTCATTTTTTACAGATGATCCCTCACATTTAGGGCACAAAACATTGTTCAAGATCTAAAAGCACCATTATTTTCCTGATATTCCTAATTTTTCTACAATAAGTCCTCTATTTTTATTGTCCAAATCCCCATTTTTTAATCTAAGCATTCATTTTTCAGAGATAATGCCTCCTCTACCCCATTTCAGGTCTAAAATCACCTGTTTTATGTGAAAATCCTAATTTTTCTACAATTAGGCCTCATTTTTAATGGTCCAAAATGTCATTTTTATACTCCATGCATTCATTTTTCACAGGTGATCCCTCACTTTTTGGGCACAAATCTGATTTCAAGTTGAAAAAGAACCTTCTCTCTGTGAAAATCCTCAATTTTCGACAATCAGGCCACATTTCATGGTCCAAAAGCTCGTTGTTATACTCCAAGCATTCATTTTTCACAGAGAATCCCTCACATTTAGGGCACAAAACCTATTTCAAGATCAAAAAGCACCATTATTTTCCTGATATTCCTAATTTTTCTACAATTGGGCCTCATTTTTATTGTCCAAATCCTCATTTTTTTAGTCCAAGCATTCATTTTTCACAGATAATGCCTCCTCTACCCCATTTCAAGGTCTAAAATCATCCGTTATGTGTGAAAATCCTTATTTTTCTACAATTAGTTTCATTTTTATGATCCAAAAGCTCATTTTAACACTCCAAGCATTCATTTTTCACAGATGATCCCTCACATTTAGGGCACAAAACCTATTTCAAGATCAAAAAGCACCATTATTTTCCTGATATTCCTCATTTTTCTACAATTGGGCCTCATTTTTAGGGTCCAAAATCTCATTTTTATACTCCATGCATTCATTTTTTACAGATGATCCCTCACATATAGGGCACAAAACATTGTTCAAGATCAAAAAGCACCATTATTTTCCTGATATTCCTCATTTTTCTACAATTGGGCCTCATTTTTAGGGTCCAAAATCTCATTTTTATACTCCATGCATTCATTTTTCACAGATGATCCCTCACATTTAGGGCACAAAACATTGTTCAAGATCAAAAAGCACCATTATTTTCCTGATATTGCTAATTTTTGTACAATAAGTCCTCTATTTTTATTGTCCAAATCCTCATTTTTATAGTCCAAGCATTCATTTTTCAGAGATAATGCCTACTCTACCCCATTTCAGGCCTAAAATCACCTGTTTTATGTCAAAATCCTCATTTTTCTACAATTAGGCCTCATTTTTAGGGTCCAAAATCTCATTTTTATAGTCCAAGCATTCATTTTTCACAGATGATCCCTCACTTTTCATTCAGAAATCTGATTTCAAGGTGAAAAAGAACCTTCTCTGTGTGAAAATCCTCATTTTTCGACAACCAGGCCACATTTCATGGTCCAAAAGCTCATTTTTATACTCCAAGCATTCATTTTTCAAAGAGAATCCCTTACATTTAGGGCACAAAACCTATTTCAAGATCGAAAAGCACCATTATTTTCCTGATATTACTCATTTTTCTTCAATGAGGCCTCTATTTTTATTGTCCAAAACCTCATTTTTATAGTCCAAGCATTCATTTTTCAGAGATAATGCCTCCTCAATCCCATTTCAAGGTCTAAAATCACCTGTTTTGTGTGAAAATCCTAATTTTTCTACAATTAGTTTCATTTTTATGATCCAAAAGCTCATTTTTATACTCCATGCATTCATTGTTCATAAGTGATCCCTCACTTTTTGGGCACAAATCCCATTTCAAGGTGAAAAATCAAAACCTTTGTCTGAAAATCCTTATTTTTCTACAATTATGCCTCATTTTCATGGTGCAAAATCTAAATATTTTATTTCAAGCATTCATATTTCGCAGACAATCCCTTACATTTAGGGCACAAAACCTATTTCAAGATCAAAAAGCTCATTTTTATACTCCATGCATTCATTTTTCACAGACGATCCGTCACGTTTCGTCCACAAATCCCATTTCAAGGTGAAAAAGAACCTTCTTTGAGTGAAAATCCTCATTTTTCTACAATTGGGCCTCATTTTTATGGTCCAAAATCTCAATTTTATAGTCCAAGCATTCATTTTTCAGAGATAATAATTACTCTACCCCATTCCAAGGTCTAAAAGCACCTCTTTAATTTGAAAATCCTCATTTTTCTACAGTTAGTTCTCATTTTTATGTTCCAAAAGCTCATTTTATACTCCAAGCATTCATTTTTCACAGACAATCCCTCACATTTAGGGCACAAAACCTATTTCAAGATCAAAAAGCACCACTATTTTCCTGATATTCCTCATTTTTCTACAATTGGGCCTCATATTTAGGGTCCAAAATCTCATTTTTATACTCAATGCATTCATTTTTTACAGATGATCCCTCACATTTAGGGCACAAAACATTGTTCAAGATCTAAAAGCACCATTATTTTCCTGATATTCCTAATTTTTCTACAATAAGTCCTCTATTTTTATTGTCCAAATCCCCATTTTTTAATCTAAGCATTCATTTTTCAGAGATAATGCCTCCTCTACCCCATTTCAGGTCTAAAATCACCTGTTTTATGTGAAAATCCTAATTTTTCTACAATTAGGCCTCATTTTTAATGGTCCAAAATGTCATTTTTATACTCCATGCATTCATTTTTCACAGATGATCCCTCACTTTTTGGGCACAAATCTGATTTCAAGTTGAAAAAGAACCTTCTCTCTGTGAAAATCCTCAATTTTCGACAATCAGGCCACATTTCATGGTCCAAAAGCTCGTTGTTATACTCCAAGCATTCATTTTTCACAGAGAATCCCTCACATTTAGGGCACAAAACCTATTTCAAGATCAAAAAGCACCATTATTTTCCTGATATTCCTCATTTTTCTACAATTGGGCCTCATTTTTATTGTCCAAATCCTCATTTTTTTAGTCCAAGCATTCATTTTTCACAGATAATGCCTCCTCTACCCCATTTCAAGGTCTAAAATCATCCGTTATGTGTGAAAATCCTTATTTTTCTACAATTAGTTTCATTTTTATGATCCAAAAGCTCATTTTAACACTCCAAGCATTCATTTTTCACAGAGAATCCCTCACATTTAGGGCACAAATCCTATTTCAAGATCAAAAAGCTCATTTTTATATTCCATGCATTCATTTTTCACAGACAATCCCTCACATTTCGGCCACAAATCCCATTTCAAGGTGAAAAAGAACCTTCTCTGTGTGAAAATCCTCATTTTTCTACAATCGGGCCTCATTTTTATGGTCCAAAATCTCATTTTCATAGTCCAAGCATTCATTTTTAACAGATAATAATTACTCTACCCCATTTCAAGGTCTAAAAGCACCTCTTTAATTTCAAAATCCTCATTTTTCTACAATTAGTTCTCATATTTATGTTCCAAAAGCTCATTTTTATACTCCAAGCATTCATTTTTCACAGATGATCCCTCACATTTAGGGCAAAAAACCTATTTCAAGATCAAAAAGCACCACTATTTTCCTGATATTCCTCATTTTTCTACAATTGGGCCTCATTTTTAGGGTCCAAAATCTCATTTTTATACTCCATGCATTCATTTTTCACAGATGATCCCTCACATTTAGGGCACAAAACATTGTTCAAGATCAAAAAGCACCATTATTTTCCTGATATTGCTAATTTTTGTACAATAAGTCCTCTATTTTTATTGTCCAAATCCTCATTTTTATAGTCCAAGCATTCATTTTTCAGAGATAATGCCTACTCTACCCCATTTCAGGCCTAAAATCACCTGTTTTATGTCAAAATCCTCATTTTTCTACAATTAGGCCTCATTTTTAGGGTCCAAAATCTCATTTTTATAGTCCAAGCATTCATTTTTCACAGATGATCCCTCACTTTTCAGTCAGAAATCTGATTTCAAGGTGAAAAAGAACCTTCTCTGTGTGAAAATCCTCATTTTTCGACAATCAGGCCACATTTCATGGTCCAAAAGCTCATTTTTATACTCCAAGCATTCATTTTTCACAGAGAATCCCTTACATTTAGGGCACAAAACCTATTTCAAGATCGAAAAGCACCATTATTTTCCTTATATTACTCATTTTTCTTCAATGAGGCCTCTATTTTTATTGTCCAAAACCTCATTTTTATAGTCCAAGCATTCATTTTTCAGAGATAATGCCTCCTCAATCCCATTTCAAGGTCTAAAATCACCTGTTTTGTGTGAAAATCCTAATTTTTCTACAATTAGTTTCATTTTTATGATCCAAAAGCTCATTTTTATACTCCATGCATTCATTGTTCATAAGTGATCCCTCACTTTTTGGGCACAAATCCCATTTCAAGGTGAAAAATCAAAACCTTTGTCTGAAAATCCTTATTTTTCTAAAATTATGCCTCGTTTTCATGGTGCAAAATCTAAATATTTTATTTCAAGCATTCATATTTCGCAGACAATCCCTTACATTTAGGGCACAAAACCTATTTCAAGATCAAAAAGCTCATTTTTATACTCCATGCATTCATTTTTCACAGACAATCCCTAACGTTTCGGCCACAAATCTCGTTTCAAGGTGAAAAAGAACCTTCTCTGTGTGAAAATCCTCATTTTTCTACAATTAGGCCTCATTTTTATGGTCCAAAAGCTCATTTTTATACTCCGTGCATTCATTTTTCACAGATGATCCCTCACTTTTCGGGCACAAATCTGCTTTCAAGTTGAAAAAGAACCTTCTCTCTGTGAAAATCCTCAATTTTCGACAATCAGGCCACATTTCATGGTCGAAAAGCTCATTTTTATACTCCAAGCATTCATTTTTCACAGAGAATCCCTCACATTTAGGGCACAAATCCTATTTCAAGATCAAAAAGCTCATTTTTATATTCCATGCATTCATTTTTCACAGACGATCCCTCACGTTTCGGCCACAAATCCCATTTCAAGGTGAAAAAGAACCTTCTCTGTGTGAAAATCCTCATTTTTCTACAATCGGGCCTCATTTTCATGGTCCAAAATCTCATTTTCATAGTCCAAGCATTCATTTTTAACAGATAATAATTACTCTACCCCATTTCAAGGTCTAAAAGCACCTCTTTAATTTGAAAATCCTCATTTTTCTACAATTAGTTCTCATTTTTATGTTCCAAAAGCTCATTTTAATACTCCAAGAATTCATTTTTCACAGATGATCCCTCACATTTAGGGCACAAAACCTATTTCAAGATCAAAAAGCACCATTAGTTTCCTGATATTCCTCATTTTTCCACAATTGGGCCTCATTTTTAGCTTCCAAAATCTCATTTTTATAGTCCAAGCATTCATTTTTCAGAGATAATGCCTACTCTACCATATTACAAGGTCTAAAATCATCTGTTTTGTGTGAAAATCCTAATTTTTCTACAATTAGTTTCATTTTTATGATCCAAAAGCTCATTTTTATACTCCAATCATTCATTTTTCACAGAGAATCACTCACATTTAGGGCACAAAACCTATTAAGTGATCAAAAAGCACCGTTATTTTCCTGATATTCCTCATTTTTCTACAATTGGGCCTCATTTTTAGTGTCCAAAATCTCATTTTCATAGTCCAAGCATTGATTTTTCAGAGATAATGCCTACTCTACCCCATTTCAAGTTCTAAAAGCACCTCTTTAATTTGAAAATCCTCATTTTTCTACAATTAGTTCTCATATTTATGTTCCAAAAGCTCATTTTTATACTCCAAGCATTCATTTTTCACAGACAATCCCTCTCATTTAGGGCAAAAAACATTGTTCAAGATCAAAAAGCACCATTATTTTCCTGATATTCCTCATTTTTCTACAATTGGGCCTCATTTTTAGGGTCCAAAATCTCATTTTTATACTCCATGCATTCATTTTTCACAGATGATCCCTCACATTTAGGGCACAAAACATTGTTCAAGATCAAAAAGCACCATTATTTTCCTGATATTGCTAATTTTTGTACAATAAGTCCTCTATTTTTATTGTCCAAATCCTCATTTTTATAGTCCAAGCATTCATTTTTCAGAGATAATGCCTACTCTACCCCATTTCAGGCCTAAAATCACCTGTTTTATGTCAAAATCCTCATTTTTCTACAATTAGGCCTCATTTTTAGGGTCCAAAATCTCATTTTTATAGTCCAAGCATTCATTTTTCACAGATGATCCCTCACTTTTCATTCAGAAATCTGATTTCAAGGTGAAAAAGAACCTTCTCTGTGTGAAAATCCTCATTTTTCGACAACCAGGCCACATTTCATGGTCCAAAAGCTCATTTTTATACTCCAAGCATTCATTTTTCAAAGAGAATCCCTTACATTTAGGGCACAAAACCTATTTCAAGATCGAAAAGCACCATTATTTTCCTGATATTACTCATTTTTCTTCAATGAGGCCTCTATTTTTATTGTCCAAAACCTCATTTTTATAGTCCAAGCATTCATTTTTCAGAGATAATGCCTCCTCAATCCCATTTCAAGGTCTAAAATCACCTGTTTTGTGTGAAAATCCTAATTTTTCTACAATTAGTTTCATTTTTATGATCCAAAAGCTCATTTTTATACTCCATGCATTCATTGTTCATAAGTGATCCCTCACTTTTTGGGCACAAATCCCATTTCAAGGTGAAAAATCAAAACCTTTGTCTGAAAATCCTTATTTTTCTACAATTATGCCTCATTTTCATGGTGCAAAATCTAAATATTTTATTTCAAGCATTCATATTTCGCAGACAATCCCTTACATTTAGGGCACAAAACCTATTTCAAGATCAAAAAGCTCATTTTTATACTCCATGCATTCATTTTTCACAGACGATCCGTCACGTTTCGTCCACAAATCCCATTTCAAGGTGAAAAAGAACCTTCTTTGAGTGAAAATCCTCATTTTTCTACAATTGGGCCTCATTTTTATGGTCCAAAATCTCAATTTTATAGTCCAAGCATTCATTTTTCAGAGATAATAATTACTCTACCCCATTCCAAGGTCTAAAAGCACCTCTTTAATTTGAAAATCCTCATTTTTCTACAGTTAGTTCTCATTTTTATGTTCCAAAAGCTCATTTTATACTCCAAGCATTCATTTTTCACAGACAATCCCTCACCTTTAGGGCACAAAACCTATTTCAAGATCAAAAAGCACCACTATTTTCCTGATATTCCTCATTTTTCTA
The DNA here is from genome assembly GCF_965140245.1 of Athene noctua. Taxonomy (NCBI): domain Eukaryota; kingdom Metazoa; phylum Chordata; class Aves; order Strigiformes; family Strigidae; genus Athene; species Athene noctua. The sequence continues at coordinate 761,945 of NW_027437539.1, forward strand.
CAATTGGGCCTCATATTTAGGGTCCAAAATCTCATTTTTATACTCAATGCATTCATTTTTTACAGATGATCCCTCACATTTAGGGCACAAAACATTGTTCAAGATCTAAAAGCACCATTATTTTCCTGATATTCCTAATTTTTCTACAATAAGTCCTCTATTTTTATTGTCCAAATCCCCATTTTTTAATCTAAGCATTCATTTTTCAGAGATAATGCCTCCTCTACCCCATTTCAGGTCTAAAATCACCTGTTTTATGTGAAAATCCTAATTTTTCTACAATTAGGCCTCATTTTTAATGGTCCAAAATGTCATTTTTATACTCCATGCATTCATTTTTCACAGATGATCCCTCACTTTTTGGGCACAAATCTGATTTCAAGTTGAAAAAGAACCTTCTCTCTGTGAAAATCCTCAATTTTCGACAATCAGGCCATATTTCATGGTCCAAAAGCTCGTTGTTATACTCCAAGCATTCATTTTTCACAGAGAATCCCTCACATTTAGGGCACAAAACCTATTTCAAGATCAAAAAGCACCATTATTTTCCTGATATTCCTCATTTTTCTACAATTGGGCCTCATTTTTATTGTCCAAATCCTCATTTTTTTAGTCCAAGCATTCATTTTTCACAGATAATGCCTCCTCTACCCCATTTCAAGGTCTAAAATCATCCGTTATGTGTGAAAATCCTTATTTTTCTACAATTAGTTTCATTTTTATGATCCAAAAGCTCATTTTAACACTCCAAGCATTCATTTTTCACAGAGAATCCCTCACATTTAGGGCACAAATCCTATTTCAAGATCAAAAAGCTCATTTTTATATTCCATGCATTCATTTTTCACAGACAATCCCTCACGTTTCGGCCACAAATCCCATTTCAAGGTGAAAAAGAACCTTCTCTGTGTGAAAATCCTCATTTTTCTACAATCGGGCCTCATTTTTATGGTCCAAAATCTCATTTTCATAGTCCAAGCATTCATTTTTAACAGATAATAATTACTCTACCCCATTTCAAGGTCTAAAAGCACCTCTTTAATTTCAAAATCCTCATTTTTCTACAATTAGTTCTCATATTTATGTTCCAAAAGCTCATTTTTATACTCCATGCATTCATTTTTCACAGATGATCCCTCACATTTAGGGCACAAAACCTATTTCAAGATCAAAAAGCACCACTATTTTCCTGATATTCCTCATTTTTCTACAATTGGGCCTCTATTTTTATTGTCCAAATCCTCATTTTTATAGTCCAAGCATTCATTTTTCAGAGATAATGCCTACTCTACCCCATTTCAGGCCTAAAATCACCTGTTTTATGTCAAAATCCTGATTTTTCTACAATTATGCCTCATTTTCATGGTGCAAAATCTAAATATTTTATTTCAAGCATTCATATTTCGCAGACAATCCCTTACATTTAGGGCACAAAACCTATTTCAAGATCAAAAAGCTCATTTTTATACTCCATGCATTCATTTTTCACAGATGATCCCTCACATTTAGGGCACAAAACATTGTTCAAGATCAAAAAGCACCATTATTTTCCTGATATTGCTAATTTTTGTACAATAAGTCCTCTATTTTTATTGTCCAAATCCTCATTTTTATAGTCCAAGCATTCATTTTTCAGAGATAATGCCTACTCTACCCCATTTCAGGCCTAAAATCACCTGTTTTATGTCAAAATCCTCATTTTTCTACAATTAGGCCTCATTTTTAGGGTCCAAAATCTCATTTTTATAGTCCAAGCATTCATTTTTCACAGATGATCCCTCACTTTTCAGTCAGAAATCTGATTTCAAGGTGAAAAAGAACCTTCTCTGTGTGAAAATCCTCATTTTTCAACAATCAGGCCACATTTCATGGTCCAAAAGCTCATTTTTATACTCCAAGCATTCATTTTTCACAGAGAATCCCTCACATTTAGGGAACAAATCCTATTTCAAGATCAAAAAGCTCATTTTTATATTCCATGCATTCATTTTTCACAGACAATCCCTCACGTTTCGGCCAAAAATCCCATTTCAAGGTGAAAAAGAACCTTCTCTGTGTGAAAATCCTCATTTTTCTACAATCAGGCCTCATTTTTATGGTCCAAAATCTAATTTTCATAGTCCAAGCATTCATTTTTCACAGATAATAATTACTCTACCCCATTTCAAGGTCTAAAAGCACCTCTTTAATTTGAAAATCCTCATTTTTCTACAATTAGTTCTCATATTTATGTTCCAAAAGCTCATTTTTATACTCCAAGCATTCATTTTTCACAGACAATCCCTCACCTTTAGGGCACAAAACCTATTTCAAGATCAAAAAGCACCATTATTTTCCTGATATTCCTCATTTTTCTTCAATGAGGCCTCTTTTTTTATTGTCCAAATCCTCATTTTTTTAGTCCAAGCATTCATTTTTCACAGACAATCCCTCACATTTAGGGCACAAAACATTGTTCAAGATCAAAAAGCACCATTATTCTCCTGATATTCCTCATTTTTCTTCAATGAGGCCTCTATTTTTATTGTCCAAATCCTCATTTTTTAGTCCAAGCATTCATTTTTCAGAGATAATGCCTACTCTACCCAATTTCAGGTCTAAAATCACCTGTATTGTGTGAAAATCCTTATTTTTCTACAATTAGTTTCATTTTTATGATCCAAAAGCTCATTTTTATACTCCATGCATTCATTTTTCACAGACAATCCCTCACGTTTCTGCCACAAATCCCATTTCAAGGTGAAAAAGAACCTTCTCTGTGTGAAAATCCTCATTTTTCTACAATTAGGCCTCATTTTTATGGTCCAAAAGCTCATTTTTATACTCCGTGCATTCATTTTTCACAGGTGATCCCTCACTTTTTGGGCACAAATCTGATTTCAAGTTGAAAAAGAACCTTCTCTCTGTGAAAATCCTCAATTTTCGACAATCAGGCCACATTTCATGGTCCAAAAGCTCGTTGTTATACTCCAAGCATTCATTTTTCACAGAGAATCCCTCACATTTAGGGCACAAAACCTATTTCAAGATCAAAAAGCACCACTATTTTCCTAATATTCCTCATTTTTCTACAATTGGGCCTCATTTTTATTGTCATAATCCTCATTTTTTTAGTCCAAGCATTCATTTTTCACAGATAATGCCTCCTCTACCCCATTTCAAGGTCTAAAATCATCCGTTATGTGTGAAAATCCTTATTTTTCTACAATTAGTTTCATTTTTATGATCCAAAAGCTCATTTTAACACTCCAAGCATTCATTTTTCACAGATGATCCCTCACATTTAGGGCACAAAACCTATTTCAAGATCAAAAAGCACCATTATTTTCCTGATATTCCTCATTTTTCTACAATTGGGCCTCATTTTTAGGGTCCAAAATCTCATTTTTATACTCCATGCATTCATTTTTTACAGATGATCCCTCACATATAGGGCACAAAACATTGTTCAAGATCAAAAAGCACCATTATTTTCCTGATATTCCTCATTTTTCTACAATTGGGCCTCATTTTTAGGGTCCAAAATCTCATTTTTATACTCCATGCATTCATTTTTCACAGATGATCCCTCACATTTAGGGCACAAAACATTGTTCAAGATCAAAAAGCACCATTATTTTCCTGATATTGCTAATTTTTGTACAATAAGTCCTCTATTTTTATTGTCCAAATCCTCATTTTTATAGTCCAAGCATTCATTTTTCAGAGATAATGCCTACTCTACCCCATTTCAGGCCTAAAATCACCTGTTTTATGTCAAAATCCTCATTTTTCTACAATTAGGCCTCATTTTTAGGGTCCAAAATCTCATTTTTGTAGTCCAAGCATTCATTTTTCACAGATGATCCCTCACTTTTCAGTCAGAAATCTGATTTCAAGGTGAAAAAGAACCTTCTCTGTGTGAAAATCCTCATTTTTCGACAATCAGGCCACATTTCATGGTCCAAAAGCTCATTTTTATACTCCAAGCATTCATTTTTCACAGAGAATCCCTTACATTTAGGGCACAAAACCTATTTCAAGATCGAAAAGCACCATTATTTTCCTGATATTACTCATTTTTCTTCAATGAGGCCTCTATTTTTATTGTCCAAAACCTCATTTTTATAGTCCAAGCATTCATTTTTCAGAGATAATGCCTCCTCAATCCCATTTCAAGGTCTAAAATCACCTGTTTTGTGTGAAAATCCTAATTTTTCTACAATTAGTTTCATTTTTATGATCCAAAAGCTCATTTTTATACTCCATGCATTCATTGTTCATAAGTGATCCCTCACTTTTTGGGCACAAATCCCATTTCAAGGTGAAAAATCAAAACCTTTGTCTGAAAATCCTTATTTTTCTACAATTATGCCTCATTTTCATGGTGCAAAATCTAAATATTTTATTTCAAGCATTCATATTTCGCAGACAATCCCTTACATTTAGGGCACAAAACCTATTTCAAGATCAAAAAGCACCACTATTTTCCTGATATTCCTCATTTTTCTACAATTGGGCCTCATATTTAGGGTCCAAAATCTCATTTTAATACTCAATCCATTCATTTTTTACAGATGATCCCTCACATTTAGGGCACAAAACATTGTTCAAGATCTAAAAGCACCATTACTTTCCTGATATTCCTAATTTTTCTACAGTAAGTCCTCTATTTTTATTGTCCAAATCCCCATTTTTTAATCTAAGCATTCATTTTTCAGAGATAATGCCTCCTCTACCCCATTTCAGGTCTAAAATCACCTGTTTTATGTGAAAATCCTAATTTTTCTACAATTAGGCCTCATTTTTAATGGTCCAAAATGTCATTTTTATACTCCATGCATTCATTTTTCACAGATGATCCCTCACTTTTTGGGCACAAATCTGATTTCAAGTTGAAAAAGAACCTTCTCTCTGTGAAAATCCTCAATTTTCGACAATCAGGCCACATTTCATGGTCCAAAAGCTCGTTGTTATACTCCAAGCATTCATTTTTCACAGAGAATCCCTCACATTTAGGGCACAAAACCTATTTCAAGATCAAAAAGCACCATTATTTTCCTGATATTCCTCATTTTTCTACAATTGGGCCTCATTTTTATTGTCCAAAACCTCATTTTTATAGTCCAAGCATTCATTTTTCACAGATAATGCCTCCTCTACCCCATTTCAAGGTCTAAAATCATCCGTTATGTGTGAAAATCCTTATTTTTCTACAATTAGTTTCATTTTTATGATCCAAAAGCTCATTTTAACACTCCAAGCATTCATTTTTCACAGAGAATCCCTCACATTTAGGGCACAAATCCTATTTCAAGATCAAAAAGCTCATTTTTATATTCCATGCATTCATTTTTCACAGACAATCCCTCACATTTCGGCCACAAATCCCATTTCAAGGTGAAAAAGAACCTTCTCTGTGTGAAAATCCTCATTTTTCTACAATCGGGCCTCATTTTTATGGTCCAAAATCTCATTTTCATAGTCCAAGCATTCATTTTTAACAGATAATAATTACTCTACCCCATTTCAAGGTCTAAAAGCACCTCTTTAATTTCAAAATCCTCATTTTTCTACAATTAGTTCTCATATTTATGTTCCAAAAGCTCATTTTTATACTCCAAGCATTCATTTTTCACAGATGATCCCTCACATTTAGGGCACAAAACCTATTTCAAGATCAAAAAGCACCACTATTTTCCTGATATTCCTCATTTTTCTACAATTGGGCCTCATTTTTAGGGTCCAAAATCTCATTTTCATAGTCCAAGCATTCATTTTTAACAGATAATAATTACTCTACCCCATTTCAAGGTCTAAAAGCACCTCTTTAATTTCAAAATCCTTATTTTTCTACAATTAGTTCTCATATTTATGTTCCAAAAGCTCATTTTTATACTCCATGCATTCATTTTTCACAGATGATCCCTCACATTTAGGGCACAAAACATTGTTCAAGATCAAAAAGCACCATTATTTTCCTGATATTGCTAATTTTTGTACGATAAGTCCTCTATTTTTATTGTCCAAATCCTCATTTTTATAGTCCAAGCATTCATTTTTCAGAGATAATGCCTACTCTACCCCATTTCAGGCCTAAAATCACCTGTTTTATGTCAAAATCCTCATTTTTCTACAATTAGGCCTCATTTTTAGGGTCCAAAATCTCATTTTTATAGTCCAAGCATTCATTTTTCACAGATGATCCCTCACTTTTCAGTCAGAAATCTGATTTCAAGGTGAAAAAGAACCTTCTCTGTGTGAAAATCCTCATTTTTCGACAATCAGGCCACATTTCATGGTCCAAAAGCTCGTTGTTATACTCCAAGCATTCATTTTTCACAGAGAATCCCTTACATTTAGGGCACAAAACCTATTTCAAGATCGAAAAGCACCATTATTTTCCTTATATTACTCATTTTTCTTCAATGAGGCCTCTATTTTTATTGTCCAAAACCTCATTTTTATAGTCCAAGCATTCATTTTTCAGAGATAATGCCTCCTCAATCCCATTTCAAGGTCTAAAATCACCTGTTTTGTGTGAAAATCCTAATTTTTCTACAATTAGTTTCATTTTTATGATCCAAAAGCTCATTTTTATACTCCATGCATTCATTGTTCATAAGTGATCCCTCACTTTTTGGGCACAAATCCCATTTCAAGGTGAAAAATCAAAACCTTTGTCTGAAAATCCTTATTTTTCTACAATTATGCCTCATTTTCATGGTGCAAAATCTAAATATTTTATTTCAAGCATTCATATTTCGCAGACAATCCCTTACATTTAGGGCACAAAACCTATTTCAAGATCAAAAAGCTCATTTTTATACTCCATGCATTCATTTTTCACAGACAATCCCTAACGTTTCGGCCACAAATCTCATTTCAAGGTGAAAAAGAACCTTCTCTGTGTGAAAATCCTCATTTTTCTACAATTAGGCCTCATTTTTATGGTCCAAAAGCTCATTTTTATACTCCGTGCATTCATTTTTCACAGATGATCCCTCACTTTTCGGGCACAAATCTGCTTTCAAGTTGAAAAAGAACCTTCTCTCTGTGAAAATCCTCAATTTTCGACAATCAGGCCACATTTCATGGTCGAAAAGCTCATTTTTATACTCCAAGCATTCATTTTTCACAGAGAATCCCTCACATTTAGGGCACAAATCCTATTTCAAGATCAAAAAGCTCATTTTTATATTCCATGCATTCATTTTTCACAGACGATCCCTCACGTTTCGGCCACAAATCCCATTTCAAGGTGAAAAAGAACCTTCTCTGTGTGAAAATCCTCATTTTTCTACAATCGGGCCTCATTTTTATGGTCCAAAATCTCATTTTCATAGTCCAAGCATTCATTTTTAACAGATAATAATTACTCTACCCCATTTCAAGGTCTAAAAGCACCTCTTTAATTTCAAAATCCTCATTTTTCTACAATTAGTTCTCATATTTATGTTCCAAAAGCTCATTTTTATACTCCAAGCATTCATTTTTCACAGATGATCCCTCACATTTAGGGCACAAAACCTATTTCAAGATCAAAAAGCACCACTATTTTCCTGATATTCCTCATTTTTCTACAATTGGGCCTCATTTTTAGGGTCCAAAATCTCATTTTTATACTCCATGCATTCATTTTTCACAGATGATCCCTCACATTTAGGGCACAAAACATTGTTCAAGATCAAAAAGCACCATTATTTTCCTGATATTGCTAATTTTTGTACAATAAGTCCTCTATTTTTATTGTCCAAATCCTCATTTTTATAGTCCAAGCATTCATTTTTCAGAGATAATGCCTACTCTACCCCATTTCAGGCCTAAAATCACCTGTTTTATGTCAAAATCCTCATTTTTCTACAATTAGGCCTCATTTTTAGGGTCCAAAATCTCATTTTTATAGTCCAAGCATTCATTTTTCACAGATGATCCCTCACTTTTCAGTCAGAAATCTGATTTCAAGGTGAAAAAGAACCTTCTCTGTGTGAAAATCCTCATTTTTCGACAATCAGGCCACATTTCATGGTCCAAAAGCTCGTTGTTATACTCCAAGCATTCATTTTTCACAGAGAATCCCTTACATTTAGGGCACAAAACCTATTTCAAGATCGAAAAGCACCATTATTTTCCTTATATTACTCATTTTTCTTCAATGAGGCCTCTATTTTTATTGTCCAAAACCTCATTTTTATAGTCCAAGCATTCATTTTTCAGAGATAATGCCTCCTCAATCCCATTTCAAGGTCTAAAATCACCTGTTTTGTGTGAAAATCCTAATTTTTCTACAATTAGTTTCATTTTTATGATCCAAAAGCTCATTTTTATACTCCATGCATTCATTGTTCATAAGTGATCCCTCACTTTTTGGGCACAAATCCCATTTCAAGGTGAAAAATCAAAACCTTTGTCTGAAAATCCTTATTTTTCTACAATTATGCCTCATTTTCATGGTGCAAAATCTAAATATTTTATTTCAAGCATTCATATTTCGCAGACAATCCCTTACATTTAGGGCACAAAACCTATTTCAAGATCAAAAAGCTCATTTTTATACTCCATGCATTCATTTTTCACAGACAATCCCTAACGTTTCGGCCACAAATCTCATTTCAAGGTGAAAAAGAACCTTCTCTGTGTGAAAATCCTCATTTTTCTACAATTAGGCCTCATTTTTATGGTACAAAAGCTCATTTTTATACTCCGTGCATTCATTTTTCACAGATGATCCCTCACTTTTCGGGCACAAATCTGCTTTCAAGTTGAAAAAGAACCTTCTCTCTGTGAAAATCCTCAATTTTCGACAATCAGGCCACATTTCATGGTCGAAAAGCTCATTTTTATACTCCAAGCATTCATTTTTCACAGAGAATCCCTCACATTTAGGGCACAAATCCTATTTCAAGATCAAAAAGCTCATTTTTATATTCCATGCATTCATTTTTCACAGACGATCCCTCACGTTTCGGCCACAAATCCCATTTCAAGGTGAAAAAGAACCTTCTCTGTGTGAAAATCCTCATTTTTCTACAATCGGGCCTCATTTTTATGGTCCAAAATCTCATTTTCATAGTCCAAGCATTCATTTTTAACAGATAATAATTACTCTACCCCATTTCAAGGTCTAAAAGCACCTCTTTAATTTCAAAATCCTCATTTTTCTACAATTAGTTCTCATATTTATGTTCCAAAAGCTCATTTTTATACTCCAAGCATTCATTTTTCACAGATGATCCCTCACATTTAGGGCACAAAACCTATTTCAAGATCAAAAAGCACCACTATTTTCCTGATATTCCTCATTTTTCTACAATTGGGCCTCATTTTTAGGGTCCAAAATCTCATTTTTATACTCCATGCATTCATTTTTCAGAGATAATGCCTACTCTACCCCATTACAAGGTCTAAAATCATCTGTTTTGTGTGAAAATCCTAATTTTTCTACAATTAGTTTCATTTTTATGATCCAAAAGCTCATTTTTATACTCCAATCATTCATTTTTCACAGAGAATCACTCACATTTAGGGCACAAAACCTATTTCAAGATCAAAAAGCACCGTTATTTTCCTGATATTCCTCATTTTTCTACAATTGGGCCTCATTTTTAGTGTCCAAAATCTCATTTTCATAGTCCAAGCATTGATTTTTCAGAGATAATGCCTACTCTACCCCATTTCAAGTTATAAAAGCACCTCTTTAATTTGAAAATCCTCATTTTTCTACAATTAGTTCTCATATTTATGTTCCAAAAGCTCATTTTTATACTCCAAGCATTCATTTTTCACAGACAATCCCTCTCATTTAGGGCACAATACCTTGTTCAAGATCAAAAAGCACCATTATTTTCCTGATATTCCTCATTTTTCTTCAATGAGGCCTCTATTTTTATTGTCCAAATCCTCATTTTTTTAGTCCAAGCATTCATTATTCAGAGATAATGCCTCCTCTACCCCATTTCAGGCCTAAAATCACCTGTTTTATGTCAAAATCCTCATTTTTCTATAATTAGGCCTCATTTTTATGGTCCAAAAGCTCATTTTTATACTCCGTCCATTCATTTTTCACAGATGATCCCTCACTTTTCAGTCAGAAATCTGATTTCAAGGTGAAAAAGAACCTTCTCTATGTGAAAATCCTCAATTTTCGACAATCAGGCCACATTTCATGGTCCAAAAGCTCATTTTTATACTCCAAGCATTCATTTTTCACAGAGAATCCCCCACATTTAGGGCACAAATCCTATTTCAAGATCAAAAAGCTCATTTTTATACTCCATGCATTCATTTTTCACAGACGATCCGTCACGTTTCGGCCACAAATCCCATTTCAAGTTGAAAAAGAACCTTCTTTGAGTGAAAATCCTCATTTTTCTACAATTGGGCCTCATTTTTATGGTCCAAAATCTCATTTTTATAGTCCAAGCATTCATTTTTCACAGATAATATTACTCTACCCCATTTCAAGGTCTAAAAGCACCTCTTTAATTTCAAAATCCTCATTTTTCTACAATTAGTTCTCATTTTTATGTTCCAAAAGCTCATTTTATACTCCAAGCATTCATTTTTCACAGACAATCCCTCACATTTAGGGCACAAAACCTATTTCAAGATCAAAAAGCACCATTATTTTCCTGATATTCCTCATTTTTCTACAATTGGGCCTCATTTTTAGGGTCCAAAATCTCATTTTTATACTCCATGCATTCATTTTTCACAGATGATCCCTCACATTTAGAGCACAAAACGTTGTTGAAGAACTAAAAGCACCATTATTTTCCTGATATTCCTAATTTTTCTTCAATGAGGCCTCTATTTTTATTGTCCAAATCCTGATTTTTTAGTGCAAGCATTCATTTTTCAGAGATAATTCCTACTATACCCCATTTCAAGTCCTATCAGTACCGGTTTTGTGTGAAAATCCTCATTTTTCTACAATTAGGCCTCATTTTTATGGTCCAAAATCTCATTTTTATAGTCCAAGCATTCATTTTTCAGAGATAATGCCTACTCTACCCCATTTCAGGTCTAAAATCACCTGTTTTGTGTGAAAATCCTCATTTTTCTACAATTAGGCCTCATTTTTATACTCCGTGCACTCATTTTTCACAGATGATCCCTCACTTTTCAGTCAGAAATCTGATTTCAAGGTGAAAAAGAACCTTCTCTGTGTGAAAATCCTCAATTTTCGACAATCAGGCCACATTTCATGGTCCAAAAGCTCATTTTTATACTCCAAGCATTCATTTTTCACAGAGAATCCCTCACATTTAGGGCACAAAACCTATTTCAAGATCAAAAAGCACCATTATTTTCCTGATATTCCTCATTTTTCTACAATTGGGCCTCATTTTTATTGTCCAAATCCTCATTTTTTTAGTCCAAGCATTCATTTTTCACAGATAATGCCTCCTCTACCCCATTTCAAGGTCTAAAATCATCTGTTTTGTGTGAAAATCCTTATTTTTCTACAATTAGTTTCATTTTTATGATCCAAAAGCTCATTTTTATACTCCAATCATTCATTTTTCACAGACAATCCCTCACATTTAGGGCACAAAACATTGTTCAAGATCAAAAATCACCATTATTCTCCTGTTATTCCTCATTTTTCTTCAATGAGGCCTCTATTTTTATTGTCCAAATCCTCATTTTTTAGTCCAAGCATTCATTTTTCAGAGATAATGCCTACTCTACCCCATTTCAGGTCTAAAATCACCTCTATTGTGTGAAAATCCTAATTTTTCTACAATTAGTATCATTTTTATGATCCAAAAGCTCATTTTTATACTCCATGCATTCATTTTTCACAGACAATCCCTCACGTTTCGGCCACAAATCCCATTTCAAGGTGAAAAAGAACCTTCTCTGTGTGAAAATCCTCATTTTTCTACAATTAGGCCTCATTTTTATGGTCCAAAAGCTCATTTTTATACTCAGTGCATTCATTTTTCACAGGTGATCCCTCACTTTTCGGGCACAAATCTGATTTCAAGTTGAAAAAGAATATTCTCTCTGTGAAAATCCTCAATTTTCGACAATCAGGCACATTTCATGGTCCAAAAGCTCGTTGTTATACTCCAAGCATTCATTTTTCACAGAGAATCCCTCACATTTAGGGCACAAAACCTATTTCAAGATCTAAAAGCACCATTATTTTCCTCATATTCCAAATTTTTCTACAATAAGTCCTCTATTTTTATTGTCCAAATCCTCATTTTTTTAGTCCAAGCATTCATTTTTCAGAGATAATGCCTCCTCTACCCCATTACAGGTCTAAAATCACCTGTTTTGTGTGAAAATCCTAATTTTTCTACAATTAGGCCTCATTTTTAATGGTCCAAAATGTCATTTTTATACTCCATGCATTCATTTTTCACAGATGATCCTTCACTTTTCAGTCAGAAATCTGACTTGAAGGTGAAAAAGAACCTTCTCTGTGTGAAAATCCTCATTTTTCGACAATCAGGCCACATTTCATGGTCCAAAAGCTCATTTTAACACTCCAAGCATTCATTTTTCACAGAGAATCCCTCACATTTAGGGCACAAATCCTATTTCAAGATCAAAAAGCTCATTTTTATATTCCATGCATTCATTTTTCACAGACAATCCCTCACATTTCGGCCACAAATCCCATTTCAAGGTGAAAAAGAACCTTCTCTGTGTGAAAATCCTCATTTTTCTACAATCGGGCCTCATTTTTATGGTCCAAAATCTCATTTTCATAGTCCAAGCATTCATTTTTAACAGATAATAATTACTCTACCCCATTTCAAGGTCTAAAAGCACCTCTTTAATTTCAAAATCCTCATTTTTCTACAATTAGTTCTCATATTTATGTTCCAAAAGCTCATTTTTATACTCCAAGCATTCATTTTTCACAGACAATCCCTCTCATTTAGGGCAAAAAACATTGTTCAAGATCAAAAAGCACCATTATTTTCCTGATATTCCTCATTTTTCTACAATTGGGCCTCATTTTTAGGGTCCAAAATCTCATTTTTATACTCCATGCATTCATTTTTCACAGATGATCCCTCACATTTAGGGCACAAAACATTGTTCAAGATCAAAAAGCACCATTATTTTCCTGATATTGCTAATTTTTGTACAATAAGTCCTCTATTTTTATTGTCCAAATCCTCATTTTTATAGTCCAAGCATTCATTTTTCAGAGATAATGCCTACTCTACCCCATTTCAGGCCTAAAATCACCTGTTTTATGTCAAAATCCTCATTTTTCTACAATTAGGCCTCATTTTTAGGGTCCAAAATCTCATTTTTATAGTCCAAGCATTCATTTTTCACAGATGATCCCTCACTTTTCAGTCAGAAATCTGATTTCAAGGTGAAAAAGAACCTTCTCTGTGTGAAAATCCTCATTTTTCGACAATCAGGCCACATTTCATGGTCCAAAAGCTCATTTTTATACTCCAAGCATTCATTTTTCACAGAGAATCCCTTACATTTAGGGCACAAAACCTATTTCAAGATCGAAAAGCACCATTATTTTCCTTATATTACTCATTTTTCTTCAATGAGGCCTCTATTTTTATTGTCCAAAACCTCATTTTTATAGTCCAAGCATTCATTTTTCAGAGATAATGCCTCCTCAATCCCATTTCAAGGTCTAAAATCACCTGTTTTGTGTGAAAATCCTAATTTTTCTACAATTAGTTTCATTTTTATGATCCAAAAGCTCATTTTTATACTCCATGCATTCATTGTTCATAAGTGATCCCTCACTTTTTGGGCACAAATCCCATTTCAAGGTGAAAAATCAAAACCTTTGTCTGAAAATCCTTATTTTTCTAAAATTATGCCTCGTTTTCATGGTGCAAAATCTAAATATTTTATTTCAAGCATTCATATTTCGCAGACAATCCCTTACATTTAGGGCACAAAACCTATTTCAAGATCAAAAAGCTCATTTTTATACTCCATGCATTCATTTTTCACAGACAATCCCTAACGTTTCGGCCACAAATCTCGTTTCAAGGTGAAAAAGAACCTTCTCTGTGTGAAAATCCTCATTTTTCTACAATTAGGCCTCATTTTTATGGTCCAAAAGCTCATTTTTATACTCCGTGCATTCATTTTTCACAGATGATCCCTCACTTTTCGGGCACAAATCTGCTTTCAAGTTGAAAAAGAACCTTCTCTCTGTGAAAATCCTCAATTTTCGACAATCAGGCCACATTTCATGGTCGAAAAGCTCATTTTTATACTCCAAGCATTCATTTTTCACAGAGAATCCCTCACATTTAGGGCACAAATCCTATTTCAAGATCAAAAAGCTCATTTTTATATTCCATGCATTCATTTTTCACAGACGATCCCTCACGTTTCGGCCACAAATCCCATTTCAAGGTGAAAAAGAACCTTCTCTGTGTGAAAATCCTCATTTTTCTACAATCGGGCCTCATTTTCATGGTCCAAAATCTCATTTTCATAGTCCAAGCATTCATTTTTCAGAGATAATAATTACTCTACCCTATTTCAAGGTCTAAAAGCACCTCTTTAATTTGAAAATCCTCATTTTTCTACAATTAGTTCTCATATTTATGTTCCAAAAGCTCATTTTAATACTCCAAGAATTCATTTTTCACAGATGATCCCTCACATTTAGGGCACAAAACCTATTTCAAGATCAAAAAGCACCATTAGTTTCCTGATATTCCTCATTTTTCCACAATTGGGCCTCATTTTTAGCTTCCAAAATCTCATTTTTATAGTCCAAGCATTCATTTTTCAGAGATAATGCCTACTCTACCATATTACAAGGTCTAAAATCATCTGTTTTGTGTGAAAATCCTAATTTTTCTACAATTAGTTTCATTTTTATGATCCAAAAGCTCATTTTTATACTCCAATCATTCATTTTTCACAGAGAATCACTCACATTTAGGGCACAAAACCTATTAAGTGATCAAAAAGCACCGTTATTTTCCTGATATTCCTCATTTTTCTACAATTGGGCCTCATTTTTAGTGTCCAAAATCTCATTTTCATAGTCCAAGCATTGATTTTTCAGAGATAATGCCTACTCTACCCCATTTCAAGTTCTAAAAGCACCTCTTTAATTTGAAAATCCTCATTTTTCTACAATTAGTTCTCATATTTATGTTCCAAAAGCTCATTTTTATACTCCAAGCATTCATTTTTCACAGACAATCCCTCTCATTTAGGGCAAAAAACATTGTTCAAGATCAAAAAGCACCATTATTTTCCTGATATTCCTCATTTTTCTACAATTGGGCCTCATTTTTAGGGTCCAAAATCTCATTTTTATACTCCATGCATTCATTTTTCACAGATGATCCCTCACATTTAGGGCACAAAACATTGTTCAAGATCAAAAAGCACCATTATTTTCCTGATATTGCTAATTTTTGTACAATAAGTCCTCTATTTTTATTGTCCAAATCCTCATTTTTATAGTCCAAGCATTCATTTTTCAGAGATAATGCCTACTCTACCCCATTTCAGGCCTAAAATCACCTGTTTTATGTCAAAATCCTCATTTTTCTACAATTAGGCCTCATTTTTAGGGTCCAAAATCTCATTTTTATAGTCCAAGCATTCATTTTTCACAGATGATCCCTCACTTTTCAGTCAGAAATCTGATTTCAAGGTGAAAAAGAACCTTCTCTGTGTGAAAATCCTCATTTTTCGACAATCAGGCCACATTTCATGGTCCAAAAGCTCATTTTTATACTCCAAGCATTCATTTTTCACAGAGAATCCCTTACATTTAGGGCACAAAACCTATTTCATGATCAAAAAGCACCATTATTCTCCTGATATTCCTCATTTTTCTTCAATGAGGCCTCTATTTTTATTGTCCAAATCCTCATTTTTATAGTCCAAGCATTCATTTTTCAGAGATAATGCCTCCTCAATCCCATTTCAAGGTCTAAAATCACCTGTTTTGTGTGAAAATCCTAATTTTTCTACAATTAGTTTCATTTTTATGATCCAAAAGCTCATTTTTATACTCCATGCATTCATTGTTCATAAGTGATCCCTCACTTTTTGGGCACAAATCCCATTTCAAGGTGAAAAATCAAAACCTTTGTCTGAAAATCCTAATTTTTCTACAATTATGCCTCATTTTCATGGTGCAAAATCTAAATATTTTATTTCAAGCATTAATATTTCGCAGACAATCCCTTACATTTAGGGCACAAAACCTATTTCAAGATCAAAAAGCTCATTTTTATACTCCATGCATTCATTTTTCACAGACGATCCGTCACGTTTCGTCCACAAATCCCATTTCAAGGTGAAAAAGAACCTTCTTTGAGTGAAAATCCTCATTTTTCTACAATTGGGCCTCATTTTTATGGTCCAAAATCTCAATTTTATAGTCCAAGCATTCATTTTTCAGAGATAATAATTACTCTACCCCATTCCAAGGTCTAAAAGCACCTCTTTAATTTGAAAATCCTCATTTTTCTACAGTTAGTTCTCATTTTTATGTTCCAAAAGCTCATTTTATACTCCAAGCATTCATTTTTCACAGACAATCCCTCACATTTAGGGCACAAAACCTATTTCAAGATCAAAAAGCACCACTATTTTCCTGATATTCCTCATTTTTCTACAATTGGGCCTCATATTTAGGGTCCAAAATCTCATTTTTATACTCAATGCATTCATTTTTTACAGATGATCCCTCACATTTAGGGCACAAAACATTGTTCAAGATCTAAAAGCACCATTATTTTCCTGATATTCCTAATTTTTCTACAATAAGTCCTCTATTTTTATTGTCCAAATCCCCATTTTTTAATCTAAGCATTCATTTTTCAGAGATAATGCCTCCTCTACCCCATTTCAGGTCTAAAATCACCTGTTTTATGTGAAAATCCTAATTTTTCTACAATTAGGCCTCATTTTTAATGGTCCAAAATGTCATTTTTATACTCCATGCATTCATTTTTCACAGGTGATCCCTCACTTTTTGGGCACAAATCTGATTTCAAGTTGAAAAAGAACCTTCTCTCTGTGAAAATCCTCAATTTTCGACAATCAGGCCACATTTCATGGTCCAAAAGCTCGTTGTTATACTCCAAGCATTCATTTTTCACAGAGAATCCCTCACATTTAGGGCACAAAACCTATTTCAAGATCAAAAAGCACCATTATTTTCCTGATATTCCTCATTTTTCTACAATTGGGCCTCATTTTTATTGTCCAAATCCTCATTTTTTTAGTCCAAGCATTCATTTTTCACAGATAATGCCTCCTCTACCCCATTTCAAGGTCTAAAATCATCCGTTATGTGTGAAAATCCTTATTTTTCTACAATTAGTTTCATTTTTATGATCCAAAAGCTCATTTTAACACTCCAAGCATTCATTTTTCACAGATGATCCCTCACATTTAGGGCACAAAACCTATTTCAAGATCAAAAAGCACCATTATTTTCCTGATATTCCTCATTTTTCTACAATTGGGCCTCATTTTTAGGGTCCAAAATCTCATTTTTATACTCCATGCATTCATTTTTTACAGATGATCCCTCACATATAGGGCACAAAACATTGTTCAAGATCAAAAAGCACCATTATTTTCCTGATATTCCTCATTTTTCTACAATTGGGCCTCATTTTTAGGGTCCAAAATCTCATTTTTATACTCCATGCATTCATTTTTCACAGATGATCCCTCACATTTAGGGCACAAAACATTGTTCAAGATCAAAAAGCACCATTATTTTCCTGATATTGCTAATTTTTGTACAATAAGTCCTCTATTTTTATTGTCCAAATCCTCATTTTTATAGTCCAAGCATTCATTTTTCAGAGATAATGCCTACTCTACCCCATTTCAGGCCTAAAATCACCTGTTTTATGTCAAAATCCTCATTTTTCTACAATTAGGCCTCATTTTTAGGGTCCAAAATCTCATTTTTATAGTCCAAGCATTCATTTTTCACAGATGATCCCTCACTTTTCATTCAGAAATCTGATTTCAAGGTGAAAAAGAACCTTCTCTGTGTGAAAATCCTCATTTTTCGACAACCAGGCCACATTTCATGGTCCAAAAGCTCATTTTTATACTCCAAGCATTCATTTTTCAAAGAGAATCCCTTACATTTAGGGCACAAAACCTATTTCAAGATCGAAAAGCACCATTATTTTCCTGATATTACTCATTTTTCTTCAATGAGGCCTCTATTTTTATTGTCCAAAACCTCATTTTTATAGTCCAAGCATTCATTTTTCAGAGATAATGCCTCCTCAATCCCATTTCAAGGTCTAAAATCACCTGTTTTGTGTGAAAATCCTAATTTTTCTACAATTAGTTTCATTTTTATGATCCAAAAGCTCATTTTTATACTCCATGCATTCATTGTTCATAAGTGATCCCTCACTTTTTGGGCACAAATCCCATTTCAAGGTGAAAAATCAAAACCTTTGTCTGAAAATCCTTATTTTTCTACAATTATGCCTCATTTTCATGGTGCAAAATCTAAATATTTTATTTCAAGCATTCATATTTCGCAGACAATCCCTTACATTTAGGGCACAAAACCTATTTCAAGATCAAAAAGCTCATTTTTATACTCCATGCATTCATTTTTCACAGACGATCCGTCACGTTTCGTCCACAAATCCCATTTCAAGGTGAAAAAGAACCTTCTTTGAGTGAAAATCCTCATTTTTCTACAATTGGGCCTCATTTTTATGGTCCAAAATCTCAATTTTATAGTCCAAGCATTCATTTTTCAGAGATAATAATTACTCTACCCCATTCCAAGGTCTAAAAGCACCTCTTTAATTTGAAAATCCTCATTTTTCTACAGTTAGTTCTCATTTTTATGTTCCAAAAGCTCATTTTATACTCCAAGCATTCATTTTTCACAGACAATCCCTCACCTTTAGGGCACAAAACCTATTTCAAGATCAAAAAGCACCACTATTTTCCTGATATTCCTCATTTTTCTACAATTGGGCCTCATATTTAGGGTCCAAAATCTCATTTTTATACTCAATGCATTCATTTTTTACAGATGATCCCTCACATTTAGGGCACAAAACATTGTTCAAGATCTAAAAGCACCATTATTTTCCTGATATTCCTAATTTTTCTACAATAAGTCCTCTATTTTTATTGTCCAAATCCCCATTTTTTAATCTAAGCATTCATTTTTCAGAGATAATGCCTCCTCTACCCCATTTCAGGTCTAAAATCACCTGTTTTATGTGAAAATCCTAATTTTTCTACAATTAGGCCTCATTTTTAATGGTCCAAAATGTCATTTTTATACTCCATGCATTCATTTTTCACAGATGATCCCTCACTTTTTGGGCACAAATCTGATTTCAAGTTGAAAAAGAACCTTCTCTCTGTGAAAATCCTCAATTTTCGACAATCAGGCCATATTTCATGGTCCAAAAGCTCGTTGTTATACTCCAAGCATTCATTTTTCACAGAGAATCCCTCACATTTAGGGCACAAAACCTATTTCAAGATCAAAAAGCACCATTATTTTCCTGATATTCCTCATTTTTCTACAATTGGGCCTCATTTTTATTGTCCAAATCCTCATTTTTTTAGTCCAAGCATTCATTTTTCACAGATAATGCCTCCTCTACCCCATTTCAAGGTCTAAAATCATCCGTTATGTGTGAAAATCCTTATTTTTCTACAATTAGTTTCATTTTTATGATCCAAAAGCTCATTTTAACACTCCAAGCATTCATTTTTCACAGAGAATCCCTCACATTTAGGGCACAAATCCTATTTCAAGATCAAAAAGCTCATTTTTATATTCCATGCATTCATTTTTCACAGACAATCCCTCACGTTTCGGCCACAAATCCCATTTCAAGGTGAAAAAGAACCTTCTCTGTGTGAAAATCCTCATTTTTCTACAATCGGGCCTCATTTTTATGGTCCAAAATCTCATTTTCATAGTCCAAGCATTCATTTTTAACAGATAATAATTACTCTACCCCATTTCAAGGTCTAAAAGCACCTCTTTAATTTCAAAATCCTCATTTTTCTACAATTAGTTCTCATATTTATGTTCCAAAAGCTCATTTTTATACTCCATGCATTCATTTTTCACAGATGATCCCTCACATTTAGGGCACAAAACCTATTTCAAGATCAAAAAGCACCACTATTTTCCTGATATTCCTCATTTTTCTACAATTGGGCCTCTATTTTTATTGTCCAAATCCTCATTTTTATAGTCCAAGCATTCATTTTTCAGAGATAATGCCTACTCTACCCCATTTCAGGCCTAAAATCACCTGTTTTATGTCAAAATCCTGATTTTTCTACAATTATGCCTCATTTTCATGGTGCAAAATCTAAATATTTTATTTCAAGCATTCATATTTCGCAGACAATCCCTTACATTTAGGGCACAAAACCTATTTCAAGATCAAAAAGCTCATTTTTATACTCCATGCATTCATTTTTCACAGATGATCCCTCACATTTAGGGCACAAAACATTGTTCAAGATCAAAAAGCACCATTATTTTCCTGATATTGCTAATTTTTGTACAATAAGTCCTCTATTTTTATTGTCCAAATCCTCATTTTTATAGTCCAAGCATTCATTTTTCAGAGATAATGCCTACTCTACCCCATTTCAGGCCTAAAATCACCTGTTTTATGTCAAAATCCTCATTTTTCTACAATTAGGCCTCATTTTTAGGGTCCAAAATCTCATTTTTATAGTCCAAGCATTCATTTTTCACAGATGATCCCTCACTTTTCAGTCAGAAATCTGATTTCAAGGTGAAAAAGAACCTTCTCTGTGTGAAAATCCTCATTTTTCAAAAATCAGGCCACATTTCATGGTCCAAAAGCTCATTTTTATACTCCAAGCATTCATTTTTCACAGAGAATCCCTCACATTTAGGGAACAAATCCTATTTCAAGATCAAAAAGCTCATTTTTATATTCCATGCATTCATTTTTCACAGACAATCCCTCACGTTTCGGCCAAAAATCCCATTTCAAGGTGAAAAAGAACCTTCTCTGTGTGAAAATCCTCATTTTTCTACAATCAGGCCTCATTTTTATGGTCCAAAATCTAATTTTCATAGTCCAAGCATTCATTTTTCACAGATAATAATTACTCTACCCCATTTCAAGGTCTAAAAGCACCTCTTTAATTTGAAAATCCTCATTTTTCTACAATTAGTTCTCATATTTATGTTCCAAAAGCTCATTTTTATACTCCAAGCATTCATTTTTCACAGACAATCCCTCACCTTTAGGGCACAAAACCTATTTCAAGATCAAAAAGCACCATTATTTTCCTGATATTCCTCATTTTTCTTCAATGAGGCCTCTTTTTTTATTGTCCAAATCCTCATTTTTTTAGTCCAAGCATTCATTTTTCACAGACAATCCCTCACATTTAGGGCACAAAACATTGTTCAAGATCAAAAAGCACCATTATTCTCCTGATATTCCTCATTTTTCTTCAATGAGGCCTCTATTTTTATTGTCCAAATCCTCATTTTTTAGTCCAAGCATTCATTTTTCAGAGATAATGCCTACTCTACCCAATTTCAGGTCTAAAATCACCTGTATTGTGTGAAAATCCTTATTTTTCTACAATTAGTTTCATTTTTATGATCCAAAAGCTCATTTTTATACTCCATGCATTCATTTTTCACAGACAATCCCTCACGTTTCTGCCACAAATCCCATTTCAAGGTGAAAAAGAACCTTCTCTGTGTGAAAATCCTCATTTTTCTACAATTAGGCCTCATTTTTATGGTCCAAAAGCTCATTTTTATACTCCGTGCATTCATTTTTCACAGGTGATCCCTCACTTTTTGGGCACAAATCTGATTTCAAGTTGAAAAAGAACCTTCTCTCTGTGAAAATCCTCAATTTTCGACAATCAGGCCACATTTCATGGTCCAAAAGCTCGTTGTTATACTCCAAGCATTCATTTTTCACAGAGAATCCCTCACATTTAGGGCACAAAACCTATTTCAAGATCAAAAAGCACCACTATTTTCCTAATATTCCTCATTTTTCTACAATTGGGCCTCATTTTTATTGTCATAATCCTCATTTTTTTAGTCCAAGCATTCATTTTTCACAGATAATGCCTCCTCTACCCCATTTCAAGGTCTAAAATCATCCGTTATGTGTGAAAATCCTTATTTTTCTACAATTAGTTTCATTTTTATGATCCAAAAGCTCATTTTAACACTCCAAGCATTCATTTTTCACAGATGATCCCTCACATTTAGGGCACAAAACCTATTTCAAGATCAAAAAGCACCATTATTTTCCTGATATTCCTCATTTTTCTACAATTGGGCCTCATTTTTAGGGTCCAAAATCTCATTTTTATACTCCATGCATTCATTTTTTACAGATGATCCCTCACATATAGGGCACAAAACATTGTTCAAGATCAAAAAGCACCATTATTTTCCTGATATTCCTCATTTTTCTACAATTGGGCCTCATTTTTAGGGTCCAAAATCTCATTTTTATACTCCATGCATTCATTTTTCACAGATGATCCCTCACATTTAGGGCACAAAACATTGTTCAAGATCAAAAAGCACCATTATTTTCCTGATATTGCTAATTTTTGTACAATAAGTCCTCTATTTTTATTGTCCAAATCCTCATTTTTATAGTCCAAGCATTCATTTTTCAGAGATAATGCCTACTCTACCCCATTTCAGGCCTAAAATCACCTGTTTTATGTCAAAATCCTCATTTTTCTACAATTAGGCCTCATTTTTAGGGTCCAAAATCTCATTTTTATAGTCCAAGCATTCATTTTTCACAGATGATCCCTCACTTTTCAGTCAGAAATCTGATTTCAAGGTGAAAAAGAACCTTCTCTGTGTGAAAATCCTCATTTTTCGACAATCAGGCCACATTTCATGGTCCAAAAGCTCATTTTTATACTCCAAGCATTCATTTTTCACAGAGAATCCCTTACATTTAGGGCACAAAACCTATTTCAAGATCGAAAAGCACCATTATTTTCCTGATATTACTCATTTTTCTTCAATGAGGCCTCTATTTTTATTGTCCAAAACCTCATTTTTATAGTCCAAGCATTCATTTTTCAGAGATAATGCCTCCTCAATCCCATTTCAAGGTCTAAAATCACCTGTTTTGTGTGAAAATCCTAATTTTTCTACAATTAGTTTCATTTTTATGATCCAAAAGCTCATTTTTATACTCCATGCATTCATTGTTCATAAGTGATCCCTCACTTTTTGGGCACAAATCCCATTTCAAGGTGAAAAATCAAAACCTTTGTCTGAAAATCCTTATTTTTCTACAATTATGCCTCATTTTCATGGTGCAAAATCTAAATATTTTATTTCAAGCATTCATATTTCGCAGACAATCCCTTACATTTAGGGCACAAAACCTATTTCAAGATCAAAAAGCACCACTATTTTCCTGATATTCCTCATTTTTCTACAATTGGGCCTCATATTTAGGGTCCAAAATCTCATTTTAATACTCAATCCATTCATTTTTTACAGATGATCCCTCACATTTAGGGCACAAAACATTGTTCAAGATCTAAAAGCACCATTACTTTCCTGATATTCCTAATTTTTCTACAGTAAGTCCTCTATTTTTATTGTCCAAATCCCCATTTTTTAATCTAAGCATTCATTTTTCAGAGATAATGCCTCCTCTACCCCATTTCAGGTCTAAAATCACCTGTTTTATGTGAAAATCCTAATTTTTCTACAATTAGGCCTCATTTTTAATGGTCCAAAATGTCATTTTTATACTCCATGCATTCATTTTTCACAGATGATCCCTCACTTTTTGGGCACAAATCTGATTTCAAGTTGAAAAAGAACCTTCTCTCTGTGAAAATCCTCAATTTTCGACAATCAGGCCACATTTCATGGTCCAAAAGCTCGTTGTTATACTCCAAGCATTCATTTTTCACAGAGAATCCCTCACATTTAGGGCACAAAACCTATTTCAAGATCAAAAAGCACCATTATTTTCCTGATATTCCTCATTTTTCTACAATTGGGCCTCATTTTTATTGTCCAAAACCTCATTTTTATAGTCCAAGCATTCATTTTTCACAGATAATGCCTCCTCTACCCCATTTCAAGGTCTAAAATCATCCGTTATGTGTGAAAATCCTTATTTTTCTACAATTAGTTTCATTTTTATGATCCAAAAGCTCATTTTAACACTCCAAGCATTCATTTTTCACAGAGAATCCCTCACATTTAGGGCACAAATCCTATTTCAAGATCAAAAAGCTCATTTTTATATTCCATGCATTCATTTTTCACAGACAATCCCTCACATTTCGGCCACAAATCCCATTTCAAGGTGAAAAAGAACCTTCTCTGTGTGAAAATCCTCATTTTTCTACAATCGGGCCTCATTTTTATGGTCCAAAATCTCATTTTCATAGTCCAAGCATTCATTTTTAACAGATAATAATTACTCTACCCCATTTCAAGGTCTAAAAGCACCTCTTTAATTTCAAAATCCTCATTTTTCTACAATTAGTTCTCATATTTATGTTCCAAAAGCTCATTTTTATACTCCAAGCATTCATTTTTCACAGATGATCCCTCACATTTAGGGCACAAAACCTATTTCAAGATCAAAAAGCACCACTATTTTCCTGATATTCCTCATTTTTCTACAATTGGGCCTCATTTTTAGGGTCCAAAATCTCATTTTCATAGTCCAAGCATTCATTTTTAACAGATAATAATTACTCTACCCCATTTCAAGTTCTAAAAGCACCTCTTTAATTTCAAAATCCTTATTTTTCTACAATTAGTTCTAATATTTATGTTCCAAAAGCTCATTTTTATACTCCATGCATTCATTTTTCACAGATGATCCCTCACATTTAGGGCACAAAACATTGTTCAAGATCAAAAAGCACCATTATTTTCCTGATATTGCTAATTTTTGTACGATAAGTCCTCTATTTTTATTGTCCAAATCCTCATTTTTATAGTCCAAGCATTCATTTTTCAGAGATAATGCCTACTCTACCCCATTTCAGGCCTAAAATCACCTGTTTTATGTCAAAATCCTCATTTTTCTACAATTAGGCCTCATTTTTAGGGTCCAAAATCTCATTTTTATAGTCCAAGCATTCATTTTTCACAGATGATCCCTCACTTTTCAGTCAGAAATCTGATTTCAAGGTGAAAAAGAACCTTCTCTGTGTGAAAATCCTCATTTTTCGACAATCAGGCCACATTTCATGGTCCAAAAGCTCGTTGTTATACTCCAAGCATTCATTTTTCACAGAGAATCCCTTACATTTAGGGCACAAAACCTATTTCAAGATCGAAAAGCACCATTATTTTCCTTATATTACTCATTTTTCTTCAATGAGGCCTCTATTTTTATTGTCCAAAACCTCATTTTTATAGTCCAAGCATTCATTTTTCAGAGATAATGCCTCCTCAATCCCATTTCAAGGTCTAAAATCACCTGTTTTGTGTGAAAATCCTAATTTTTCTACAATTAGTTTCATTTTTATGATCCAAAAGCTCATTTTTATACTCCATGCATTCATTGTTCATAAGTGATCCCTCACTTTTTGGGCACAAATCCCATTTCAAGGTGAAAAATCAAAACCTTTGTCTGAAAATCCTTATTTTTCTACAATTATGCCTCATTTTCATGGTGCAAAATCTAAATATTTTATTTCAAGCATTCATATTTCGCAGACAATCCCTTACATTTAGGGCACAAAACCTATTTCAAGATCAAAAAGCTCATTTTTATACTCCATGCATTCATTTTTCACAGACAATCCCTAACGTTTCGGCCACAAATCTCATTTCAAGGTGAAAAAGAACCTTCTCTGTGTGAAAATCCTCATTTTTCTACAATTAGGCCTCATTTTTATGGTCCAAAAGCTCATTTTTATACTCCGTGCATTCATTTTTCACAGATGATCCCTCACTTTTTGGGCACAAATCTGCTTTCAAGTTGAAAAAGAACCTTCTCTCTGTGAAAATCCTCAATTTTCGACAATCAGGCCACATTTCATGGTCGAAAAGCTCATTTTTATACTCCAAGCATTCATTTTTCACAGAGAATCCCTCACATTTAGGGCACAAATCCTATTTCAAGATCAAAAAGCTCATTTTTATATTCCATGCATTCATTTTTCACAGACGATCCCTCACGTTTCGGCCACAAATCCCATTTCAAGGTGAAAAAGAACCTTCTCTGTGTGAAAATCCTCATTTTTCTACAATCGGGCCTCATTTTTATGGTCCAAAATCTCATTTTCATAGTCCAAGCATTCATTTTTAACAGATAATAATTACTCTACCCCATTTCAAGGTCTAAAAGCACCTCTTTAATTTCAAAATCCTCATTTTTCTACAATTAGTTCTCATATTTATGTTCCAAAAGCTCATTTTTATACTCCAAGCATTCATTTTTCACAGATGATCCCTCACATTTAGGGCACAAAACCTATTTCAAGATCAAAAAGCACCACTATTTTCCTGATATTCCTCATTTTTCTACAATTGGGCCTCATTTTTAGGGTCCAAAATCTCATTTTTATACTCCATGCATTCATTTTTCACAGATGATCCCTCACATTTAGGGCACAAAACATTGTTCAAGATCAAAAAGCACCATTATTTTCCTGATATTGCTAATTTTTGTACGATAAGTCCTCTATTTTTATTGTCCAAATCCTCATTTTTATAGTCCAAGCATTCATTTTTCAGAGATAATGCCTACTCTACCCCATTTCAGGCCTAAAATCACCTGTTTTATGTCAAAATCCTCATTTTTCTACAATTAGGCCTCATTTTTAGGGTCCAAAATCTCATTTTTATACTCCGTCCATTCATTTTTCACAGATGATCCCTCACTTTTCAGTCAGAAATCTGATTTCAAGGTGAAAAAGAACCTTCTCTGTGTGAAAATCCTCATTTTTCGACAATCAGGCCACATTTCATGGTCCAAAAGCTCGTTGTTATACTCCAAGCATTCATTTTTCACAGAGAATCCCTTACATTTAGGGCACAAAACCTATTTCAAGATCGAAAAGCACCATTATTTTCCTTATATTACTCATTTTTCTTCAATGAGGCCTCTATTTTTATTGTCCAAAACCTCATTTTTATAGTCCAAGCATTCATTTTTCAGAGATAATGCCTCCTCAATCCCATTTCAAGGTCTAAAATCACCTGTTTTGTGTGAAAATCCTAATTTTTCTACAATTAGTTTCATTTTTATGATCCAAAAGCTCATTTTTATACTCCATGCATTCATTGTTCATAAGTGATCCCTCACTTTTTGGGCACAAATCCCATTTCAAGGTGAAAAATCAAAACCTTTGTCTGAAAATCCTTATTTTTCTACAATTATGCCTCATTTTCATGGTGCAAAATCTAAATATTTTATTTCAAGCATTCATATTTCGCAGACAATCCCTTACATTTAGGGCACAAAACCTATTTCAAGATCAAAAAGCTCATTTTTATACTCCATGCATTCATTTTTCACAGACAATCCCTAACGTTTCGGCCACAAATCTCATTTCAAGGTGAAAAAGAACCTTCTCTGTGTGAAAATCCTCATTTTTCTACAATTAGGCCTCATTTTTATGGTCCAAAAGCTCATTTTTATACTCCGTGCATTCATTTTTCACAGATGATCCCTCACTTTTCGGGCACAAATCTGCTTTCAAGTTGAAAAAGAACCTTCTCTCTGTGAAAATCCTCAATTTTCGACAATCAGGCCACATTTCATGGTCGAAAAGCTCATTTTTATACTCCAAGCATTCATTTTTCACAGAGAATCCCTCACATTTAGGGCACAAATCCTATTTCAAGATCAAAAAGCTCATTTTTATATTCCATGCATTCATTTTTCACAGACGATCCCTCACGTTTCGGCCACAAATCCCATTTCAAGGTGAAAAAGAACCTTCTCTGTGTGAAAATCCTCATTTTTCTACAATCGGGCCTCATTTTTATGGTCCAAAATCTCATTTTCATAGTCCAAGCATTCATTTTTAACAGATAATAATTACTCTACCCCATTTCAAGGTCTAAAAGCACCTCTTTAATTTGAAAATCCTCATTTTTCTACAATTAGTTCTCATATTTATGTTCCAAAAGCTCATTTTAATACTCCAAGAATTCATTTTTCACAGATGATCCCTCACATTTAGGGCACAAAACCTATTTCAAGATCAAAAAGCACCATTAGTTTCCTGATATTCCTCATTTTTCCACAATTGGGCCTCATTTTTAGCTTCCAAAATCTCATTTTTATAGTCCAAGCATTCATTTTTCAGAGATAATGCCTACTCTACCCCATTACAAGGTCTAAAATCATCTGTTTTGTGTGAAAATCCTAATTTTTCTACAATTAGTTTCATTTTTATGATCCAAAAGCTCATTTTTATACTCCAATCATTCATTTTTCACAGAGAATCACTCACATTTAGGGCACAAAACCTATTTCAAGATCAAAAAGCACCGTTATTTTCCTGATATTCCTCATTTTTCTACAATTGGGCCTCATTTTTAGTGTCCAAAATCTCATTTTCATAGTCCAAGCATTGATTTTTCAGAGATAATGCCTACTCTACCCCATTTCAAGTTATAAAAGCACCTCTTTAATTTGAAAATCCTCATTTTTCTACAATTAGTTCTCATATTTATGTTCCAAAAGCTCATTTTTATACTCCAAGCATTCATTTTTCACAGACAATCCCTCTCATTTAGGGCAAAAAACATTGTTCAAGATCAAAAAGCACCATTATTCTCCTGATATTCCTCATTTTTCTTCAATGAGGCCTCTATTTTTATTGTCCAAATCCTCATTTTTATAGTCCAAGCATTCATTTTTCAGAGATAATGCCTACTCTACCCCATTTCAGGTCTAAAATCACCTGTATTGTGTGAAAATCCTAATTTTTCTACAATTAGTTTCATCTTTATGATCCAAAAGCTCATTTTTATACTCCATACATTCATTTTTCACAGACAATCCCTCACGTTTCGGCCACAAATCCCATTTCAAGGTGAAAAAGAACCTTCTCTGTGTGAAAATCCTCAATTTTCTATAATTAGGCGACATTTTTATGCTGCAGAAGCTCATATTTATACTCCATGCATTCATTTTTCACAGATGATCTCTCAAATTTTAGGGCACAATACCTTGTTCAAGATCAAAAAGCACCATTATTTTCCTGATATTCCTCATTTTTCTTCAATGAGGCCTCTATTTTTATTGTCCAAATCCTCATTTTTTTAGTCCAAGCATTCATTATTCAGAGATAATGCCTCCTCTACCCCATTTCAGGCCTAAAATCACCTGTTTTATGTCAAAATCCTCATTTTTCTATAATTAGGCCTCATTTTTATGGTCCAAAAGCTCATTTTTATACTCCGTCCATTCATTTTTCACAGATGATCCCTCACTTTTCAGTCAGAAATCTGATTTCAAGGTGAAAAAGAACCTTCTCTATGTGAAAATCCTCAATTTTCGACAATCAGGCCACATTTCATGGTCCAAAAGCTCATTTTTATACTCCAAGCATTCATTTTTCACAGAGAATCCCCCACATTTAGGGCACAAATCCTATTTCAAGATCAAAAAGCTCATTTTTATACTCCATGCATTCATTTTTCACAGACGATCCGTCACGTTTCGGCCACAAATCCCATTTCAAGTTGAAAAAGAACCTTCTTTGAGTGAAAATCCTCATTTTTCTACAATTGGGCCTCATTTTTATGGTCCAAAATCTCATTTTTATAGTCCAAGCATTCATTTTTCACAGATAATATTACTCTACCCCATTTCAAGGTCTAAAAGCACCTCTTTAATTTCAAAATCCTCATTTTTCTACAATTAGTTCTCATTTTTATGTTCCAAAAGCTCATTTTATACTCCAAGCATTCATTTTTCACAGACAATCCCTCACATTTAGGGCACAAAACCTATTTCAAGATCAAAAAGCACCATTATTTTCCTGATATTCCTCATTTTTCTACAATTGGGCCTCATTTTTAGGGTCCAAAATCTCATTTTTATACTCCATGCATTCATTTTTCACAGATGATCCCTCACATTTAGAGCACAAAACGTTGTTGAAGAAATAAAAGCACCATTATTTTCCTGATATTCCTAATTTTTCTTCAATGAGGCCTCTATTTTTATTGTCCAAATCCTGATTTTTTAGTGCAAGCATTCATTTTTCAGAGATAATTCCTACTATACCCCATTTCAAGTCCTATCAGTACCGGTTTTGTGTGAAAATCCTCATTTTTCTACAATTAGGCCTCATTTTTATGGTCCAAAATCTCATTTTTATAGTCCAAGCATTCATTTTTCAGAGATAATGCCTACTCTACCCCATTTCAGGTCTAAAATCACCTGTTTTGTGTGAAAATCCTCATTTTTCTACAATTAGGCCTCATTTTTATACTCCGTGCACTCATTTTTCACAGATGATCCCTCACTTTTCAGTCAGAAATCTGATTTCAAGGTGAAAAAGAACCTTCTCTGTGTGAAAATCCTCAATTTTCGACAATCAGGCCACATTTCATGGTCCAAAAGCTCATTTTTATACTCCAAGCATTCATTTTTCACAGAGAATCCCTCACATTTAGGGCACAAAACCTATTTCAAGATCAAAAAGCACCATTATTTTCCTGATATTCCTCATTTTTCTACAATTGGGCCTCATTTTTATTGTCCAAATCCTCATTTTTTTAGTCCAAGCATTCATTTTTCACAGATAATGCCTCCTCTACCCCATTTCAAGGTCTAAAATCATCTGTTTTGTGTGAAAATCCTTATTTTTCTACAATTAGTTTCATTTTTATGATCCAAAAGCTCATTTTTATACTCCAATCATTCATTTTTCACAGACAATCCCTCACATTTAGGGCACAAAACATTGTTCAAGATCAAAAATCACCATTATTCTCCTGTTATTCCTCATTTTTCTTCAATGAGGCCTCTATTTTTATTGTCCAAATCCTCATTTTTTAGTCCAAGCATTCATTTTTCAGAGATAATGCCTACTCTACCCCATTTCAGGTCTAAAATCACCTCTATTGTGTGAAAATCCTAATTTTTCTACAATTAGTATCATTTTTATGATCCAAAAGCTCATTTTTATACTCCATGCATTCATTTTTCACAGACAATCCCTCACGTTTCGGCCACAAATCCCATTTCAAGGTGAAAAAGAACCTTCTCTGTGTGAAAATCCTCATTTTTCTACAATTAGGCCTCATTTTTATGGTCCAAAAGCTCATTTTTATACTCAGTGCATTCATTTTTCACAGGTGATCCCTCACTTTTCGGGCACAAATCTGATTTCAAGTTGAAAAAGAATATTCTCTCTGTGAAAATCCTCAATTTTCGACAATCAGGCACATTTCATGGTCCAAAAGCTCGTTGTTATACTCCAAGCATTCATTTTTCACAGAGAATCCCTCACATTTAGGGCACAAAACCTATTTCAAGATCTAAAAGCACCATTATTTTCCTCATATTCCAAATTTTTCTACAATAAGTCCTCTATTTTTATTGTCCAAATCCTCATTTTTTTAGTCCAAGCATTCATTTTTCAGAGATAATGCCTCCTCTACCCCATTACAGGTCTAAAATCACCTGTTTTGTGTGAAAATCCTAATTTTTCTACAATTAGGCCTCATTTTTAATGGTCCAAAATGTCATTTTTATACTCCATGCATTCATTTTTCACAGATGATCCCTCACTTTTCAGTCAGAAATCTGACTTGAAGGTGAAAAAGAACCTTCTCTGTGTGAAAATCCTCATTTTTCGACAATCAGGCCACATTTCATGGTCCAAAAGCTCATTTTTATACTCCAAGCATTCATTTTTCACAGAGAATCCCTTACATTTAGGGCACAAAACCTATTTCAAGATCGAAAAGCACCATTATTTTCCTGATATTACTCATTTTTCTTCAATGAGGCCTCTATTTTTATTGTCCAAATCCTCATTTTTATAGTCCAAGCATTCATTTTTCAGAGATAATGCCTCCTCTATCCCATTTCAAGGTCTAAAATCACCTGTTTTGTGTGAAAATCCTAATTTTTCTACAATTAGTTTAATTTTTATGATCCAAAAGCTCATTTTTATACTCCATGCATTCATTTTTCATAGGTGATCCCTCACTTTTTGGGCACAAATCCCATTTCAAGGTGAAAAATCAAAACCTTTGTCTGAAAATCCTTATTTTTCTACAATTAGGCCTCATTTTAATGGTGCAAAATCTAAATTTTTTATTTCAAGCATTCGTATTTCGCAGACAATCCCTTACATTTAGGGAACAAATCCTATTTCAAGATCAAAAAGCTCATTTTTATACTCCATGCATTCATTTTTCACAGACGATCCCTCACGTTTCGGCCACATATCCCATTTCAAGGTGAAAAAGAACCTTCTCTGTGTGAAAATCCTCATTTTTCTACAATCGGGCCTCATTTTTATGGTCCAAAATCTCATTTTTATAGTCCAAGCATTCATTTTTCAGAGATAATAATTACTCTACCCTATTTCAAGGTCTAAAAGCACCTCTTTAATTTGAAAATCCTCATTTTTCTACAATTAGTTCTCATATTTATGTTCCAAAAGCTCATTTTTATACTCCAAGCATTCATTTTTCACAGAGAATCCCTCACATTTAGGGCACAAAAGCTATTTCAAGATCAAAAAGCACCATTATTTTCCTGATATTCCTCATTTTTCTACAATTGGGCCTCATTTTTATTGTCCAAATCCTCATTTTTTTAGTCCAAGCATTCATTTTTCACAGATAATGCCTCCTCTACCCCATTTCAAGGTCTAAAATCATCCGTTTTGTGTGAAAATCCTTATTTTTCTACAATTAGTTTCATTATTATGATCTAAAATCCTCATTTTAACACTCCAAGCATTCATTTTTCACAGACAATCCCTCACTTTTAGGGCACAAAACATTGTTCAAGATCAAAATGCACCATTATTCTCCTGTTATTCCTCATTTTTCTTCAATGAGGCTTCTATTTTTATTGTCCAAATCCTCATTTCTTAGTCCAAGCATTCATTTTTCAGAGATAATGCCTATTCTACCCCATTTCAGGTCTAAAATCACCTGTATTGTGTGAAAATCCTAATTTTTCTACAATTAGTTTCATCTTTATGATCCAAAAGCTCATTTTTATACTCCATGCATTCATTTTTCACAGACAATCCCTCACGTTTCTGCCACAAATCCCATTTCAAGGTGAAAAAGAACCTTCTCTGTGTGAAAATCCTCATTTTTCTACAATTAGGCCTCATTTTTATGGTCCAAAAGCTCATTTTTATACTCCGTGCATTCATTTTTCACAGATGATCCCTCACTTTTCGGGCACAAATCTGATTTCAAGTTGAAAAAGAACCTTCTCTCTGTGAAAATCCTCAATTTTCGACAATCAGGCCACATTTCACGGTCCAAAAGCTCATTTTTATACTCCAAGCATTCATTTTTCACAGAGAATCCCTCACATTTAGGGCACAAAACCTATTTCATGATCAAAAAGCACCATTATTTTCCTGATATTCCTCATTTTTCTACAATTGGGCCTCATTTTTAGGGTCCAAAATCTCGTTTTTATACTCCATGCATTCATTTTTTACAGATGATCCCTCACATTTAGGGCACAAAACATTGTTCAAGATCTAAAAGCACCATTATTTTCCTGATATTCCTCATTTTTCTACAATATGTCCTCTATTATTATTGTCCAAATCCTCATTTTTATAGTCCAAGCATTCATTTTTCACAGATAATGCCTACTCTACCCCATTTCAGGTCTAAAATCACTTGTTTTGTGTGAAAATCCTCATTTTCCTACAATTAGGCCTCATTTTCATGGTGCAAAATCTCATTTTTTTTATTCTAAGCATTCATATTTCGCAGACAATCCCTTACATTTATGGCACAAAACCTATTTCAAGATCAAAAATCTCATTTTTATACTCCATGCATTCATTTTTCACAGACGATCCCTCACGTTTCGGCCACATATCCCATTTCAAGGTGAAAAAGAACCTTCTTTGAGTGAAAATCCTCATTTTTCTACAATCGGGCCTCATTTTTAGGGTCCAAAATCTAATTTTTATACTCCATGCATTCATTTTTCACAGATGATCCCTCACATTTAGAGCAGAAAACGTTGTTGAAGATCTAAAAGCACCATTATTTTCCTGATATTCCTAATTTTTCTTCAATGAGGCCTCTATTTTTATTGTCCAAATCCTCATTTTTATAGTCCAAGCATTCATTTTTCAGAGATAATGCCTACTATACCCCATTTCAAGTCCTATCAGTACCGGTTTTGTGTGAAAATCCTCATTTTTCTACAATTAGGCCTCATTTTTATACTCCGTGCATTCATTTTTCACAGATGATCCGTCACTTTTCAGTCAGAAATCTGATTTCAAGGTGAAAAAGAACCGTCTCTGTGTGAAAATCCTCAATTTTCTACAATCAGGCCACATTTCATGGTCCAAAAGCTCGTTGTTATACTCCAAGCATTCATTTTTCACAGAGAATCCCTCACATTTAGGGCACAAAACCTATTTCAAGATCAAAAAGCACCATTATTTTCCTGATATTCCTCATTTTTCTACAATTGGGCCTCATTTTTATTGTCCAAATCCTCATTTTTTTAGTCCAAGCATTCATTTTTCACAGATAATGCCTCCTCTACCCCATTTCAAGGTCTAAAATCATCTGTTTTGTGTGAAAATCCTTATTTTTCTACAATTAGTTTCATTTTTATGATCCAAAAGCTCATTTTTATATTCCATGCATTCATTTTTCACAGACAATCCCTCACATTTAGGGCACAAAACATTGTTCAAGATCAAAAAGCACCATTATTCTCCTGATATTCCTCATTTTTCTTCAATGAGGCCTCTATTTTTATTGTCCAAATCCTCATTTTTTAATCCAAGCATTCATTTTTCAGAGATAATGCCTACTCTACCCCATTTCAGGTCTAAAATCACCTGTATTGTGTGAAAATCCTAATTTTTCTACAATTAGTTTCATTTTTATGATCCAAAAGCTCATTTTTATACTCCATGCATTCATTTTTCACAGACAATCCCTCACGTTTCGGCCACAAATCCCATTTCAAAGTGAAAAAGAACCTTCTCTGTGTGAAAATCCTCATTTTTCTTCAATGAGGCCTCTATTTTTATTGTCGAAATCCTCATTTTTATAGTCCAAGCATTCATTTTTCAGAGATAATGCCTACTCTACCCCATTTCAGGTCTAAAATCACCTGTTTTGTGTGAAAATCCTCATTTTTCTACAATTGGGCCTCATTTTTATGGTCCAAAATCTCATTTTTATAGTCCAAGCATTCATTTTTCAGAGATAATGCCTACTCTACCCCATTTCAAGGTCTAAAATCATCTGTTTTGTGTGAAAATCCTAATTTTTCTACAATTAGTTTCATTTTTATGATCCAAAAGCTCTTTTTTATACTACAAGCATTCATTTTTCACAGATGATCCCTCACATTTAGGGCACAAAACCTATTTCAAGATCAAAAAGCACCGTTATTTTCCTGATATTCCTCATTTTTCTACAATTGGGCCTCATTTTTATGGTCCAAAATCTCATTTTTATACTCCATGCATTCATTTTTCACAGATGATCCCTCACATTTAGGGCACAAAACATTGTTCAAGATATAAAAGCACCATTATTTTCCTGATATTATTAATTTTTCTACAATAAGCCCTCTATTTTTATTGTCCAAATCCTCATTTTTATAGTCCAAGCATTCATTTTTCAGAGATA
The DNA here is from genome assembly GCF_965140245.1 of Athene noctua. Lineage (NCBI taxonomy): Eukaryota > Metazoa > Chordata > Aves > Strigiformes > Strigidae > Athene > Athene noctua. The sequence goes on from NW_027437539.1 coordinate 797,763, forward strand.
ATGCCTACTCTACCCCATTTCAGGTCTAAAATCACTTTTTTTGTGTGAAAATCCTCATTTTTCTACAATTAGGCCTCATTTTCATGGTGCAAAATCTCATTTTTTTTATTCTAAGCATTCATATTTCGCAGACAATCCCTTACATTTATGGCACAAAACCTATTTCAAGATCAAAAAGCACCGTTATTTTCCTGATATTCCTCATTTTTCTACAATTGGGCCTCATTTTTATGGTCCAAAATCTCATTTTTATACTCCAAGCATTCATTTTTCACAGACGATCCCTCACGTTTCGGCCACAAATCCCATTTCAAGGTGAAAAAGAACATTCTTTGAGTGAAAATCCTCATTTTTCTCCAATTGGGCCTCATTTTTATGGTCCAAAGTCTCATTTTTTTAGTCCAAGCATTCATTTTTCAGAGATAATAATTACTCTACCACATTTCAAGGTCTAAAAGCACCTCTTTAATTTGAAAATCCTCATTTTTCTACAATTAGTTCTCATTTTTATGTTCCAAAAGCTCATTTTATACTCCAAGCATTCATTTTTCACAGACAATCCCTCACATTTAGGGCACAAAACCTATTTCATGATCAAAAAGCACCATTATTCTCCTGATATTCCTCATTTTTCTTCAATGAGGCCTCTATTTTTATTGTCCAAATCCTCATTTTTTAGTCCAAGCATTCATTTTTCAGAGATAATGCCTACTCTACCCCATTTCAGGTCTAAAATCACCTGTATTGTGTGAAAATCCTAATTTTTCTACAATTAGTTTCATTTTTATGATCCAAAAGCTCATTTTTATACTCCATGCATTCATTTTTCACAGACAATCCCTCACGTTTCGGCCACAAATCGCATTTCAAGGTGAAAAATCAAAATCTTTGTCTGAAAATGCTCAATTTTCTACAATTAGGCGTCATTTTTATGGTCAAAAATCTCATTTTTATACTCCATGCATTCATTTTTCACAGCTGATCCCTCACTTTTCAGTCAGAAACCTGATTTCAAGGTGAAAAAGAACATTCTCTGTGCGAAAATCCTCAATTTTCTACAATTAGGCGTCATTTTTATGGTGCAAAAGCTCATTTTTATACTCCATGCATTCATTTTTCACAGATGATCCCTCACATTTAGGGCACAAAACCTATTTCAAGATCAAAAAGCACCATTATTCTCCTGATATTCCTCATTTTTCTACAATTGGGCCTCATTTTTAGGGTCCAAAATCTCATTTTTATACTCCAAGCATTCATTTTTCAGAGATAATGCCTACTCTACCCCATTTCAAGGTCTAAAATCATTGTTTTGTGTGAAAATCCTAATTTTTCTACAATTAGTTTCATTTTTATGATCCAAAAGCTCATTTTAACACTCCAAGCAATCATTTTTCACAGACAATCCCTCACGTTTCGGCCACAAATCCCATTTCAAGGTGAAAAAGAACCTTCTCTGTGTGAAAATCCTCATTTTTCTACAATTAGGCCTCATTTTTATACTCCTTGCATTCATTTTTCACAGATGATCCCTCACTTTTCGGGCACAAATCTGAATTCAAGTTGAAAAAGAAACTTCTCTCTGTGAAAATCCTCAATTTTCGACAATCAGGCCACATTTCATGGTCCAAAAGCTCATTTTTATACTCCAAGCATTCATTTTTCACAGAGAATCCCTCACATTTAGGGCACAAATCCTATTTCAAGATCAAAAAGCTCATTTTTATATTCCATGCATTCATTTTTCACAGACGATCCCTCACGTTTCGGCCACAAATCCCATTTCAAGGTGAAAAAGAACCTTCTCTGTGTGAAAATCCTCATTTTTCTACAATCGGGCCTCATTTTTATGGTCCAAAATCTCATTTTCATAGTCCAAGCATTCATTTTTAACAGATAATAATTACTCTACCCCATTTCAAGGTCTAAAAGCACCTCTTTAATTTGAAAATCCTCATTTTTCTACAATTAGTTCTCATTTTTATGTTCCAAAAGCTCATTTTAATACTCCAAGCATTCATTTTTCACAGATGATCCCTCACATTTAGGGCACAAAACCTATTTCAAGATCAAAAAGCACCATTAGTTTCCTGATATTCCTCATTTTTCTTCAATGAGGCCTCTATTTTTATTGTCCAAATCCTCATTTTTATAGTCCAAGCATTCATTTTTCAGAGATAATGTCTACTCTACCCCATTTGAAGGTCTAAAATCACCTGTTTTGTGTGAAAATCCTAATTTTTCTAATATTAGGCCTCATTTTTATGGTCCAAAATCTCATTTTTATACTCCGTGCATTCATTTTTCACAGATGATCCCTCACTTTTCGGGCACAAATCTGATTTCAAGTTGAAAAAGAACCTTCTCTCTGTGAAAATCCTCAATTTTCGACAATCAGGCCACATTTCATGGTCCAAAAGCTCATTTTTATACTCCAAGCATTCATTTTTCACAGAGAATCCCTCACATTTAGGGCACAAAACCTATTTCAAGATCAAAAAGCACCATTAGTTTCCTGATATTCCTCATTTTTCTTCAATGAGGCCTCTATTTTTATTGTCCAAATCCTCATTTTTATAGTCCAAGCATTCATTTTTCAGAGATAATGTCTACTCTACCCCATTTGAAGGTCTAAAATCACCTGTTTTGTGTGAAAATCCTAATTTTTCTACAATTAGGCCTCATTTTTATGGTCCAAAATCTCATTTTTATACTCCGTGCATTCATTTTTCACAGATGATCCCTCACTTTTCGGGCACAAATCTGATTTCAAGTTGAAAAAGAACCTTCTCTCTGTGAAAATCCTCAATTTTCGACAATCAGGCCACATTTCATGGTCCAAAAGCTCATTTTTATACTCCAAGCATTCATTTTTCACAGAGAATCCCTCACATTTAGGGCACAAATCCTATTTTAATATCAAAAAGCTCATTTTTATACTCCATGCATTCATTTTTTACAGGTGATCCCTCACTTTTCGGGCACAAATCCCATTTCAAGGTGAAAAAGAACCTTCTCTGTGTGAAAATCCTCATTTTTCTACAATTGGGCCTCATTTTTATGGTCCAAAATCTCATTTTTATAGTCCAAGCATTCATTTTTCAGAGATAATGCCTACTCTACCCCATTTCAGGTCTAAAATCACCTGTTTTGTGTGAAAATCCTCATTTTTCGACAATCAGGCCACATTTCATGGTCCAAAAGCTCATTTTTATACTCCAAGCATTCATTTTTCACTGACAATCCCTCACATTTAGGGCACAATACCTATTTCAAGATCAAAAAGCACCATTATTTTCCTGATATTCCTCATTTTTCCACAATTGGGCCTCATTTTTAGCTTCCAAAATCTCATTTTTATAGTCCAAGCATTCATTTTTCAGAGATAATGCCTACTCTACCCCATTTCAAGGTCTAAAATAATCTGTTTTGTGTGAAAATCCTAATTTTTCTACAATTAGTTTCATTTTTATGATCCAAAAGCTCATTTTTATACTCCAATCATTCATTTTTCACAGAGAATCACTCACATTTAGGGCACAAAACCTATTTCAAGATCAAAAAGCTCCGTTATTTTCCTGATATTCCTCATTTTTCTACAATTGGGCCTCATTTTTAGCGTCCAAAATCTCATTTTTATACTCCATGCATTCATTTTTCACAGATGATCCCTCACTTTTCGGGCACAAATCTGAATTCAAGTTGAAAAAGAAACTTCTCTCTGTGAAAATCCTCAATTTTCGACAATCAGGCCACATTTCATGGTCCAAAAGCTCATTTTTTTACTCCAAGCATTCATTTTTCACAGACAATCCCTCACATTTAGGGCACAAAACCTATTTCAAGATCAAAAAGCACCACTATTTTCCTGATATTCCTCATTTTTCTACAATTGGGCCTCATATTTAGGGTCCAAAATCTCATTTTTATACTCAATGCATTCATTTTTTACAGATGATCCCTCACATTTAGGGCACAAAACATTGTTCAAGATCTAAAAGCACCATTATTTTCCTGATATTCCTAATTTTTCTACAATAAGTCCTCTATTTTTATTGTCCAAATCCCCATTTTTTAATCTAAGCATTCATTTTTCAGAGATAATGCCTCCTCTACCCCATTTCAGGTCTAAAATCACCTGTTTTATGTGAAAATCCTAATTTTTCTACAATTAGGCCTCATTTTTAATGGTCCAAAATGTCATTTTTATACTCCATGCATTCATTTTTCACAGATGATCCCTCACTTTTTGGGCACAAATCTGATTTCAAGGTGAAAAAGAACCTTCTCTCTGTGAAAATCCTCAATTTTCGACAATCAGGCCATATTTCATGGTCCAAAAGCTCGTTGTTATACTCCAAGCATTCATTTTTCACAGAGAATCCCTCACATTTAGGGCACAAAACCTATTTCAAGATCAAAAAGCACCATTATTTTCCTGATATTCCTCATTTTTCTACAATTGGGCCTCATTTTTATTGTCCAAATCCTCATTTTTTTAGTCCAAGCATTCATTTTTCACAGATAATGCCTCCTCTACCCCATTTCAAGGTCTAAAATCATCCGTTATGTGTGAAAATCCTTATTTTTCTACAATTAGTTTCATTTTTATGATCCAAAAGCTCATTTTAACACTCCAAGCATTCATTTTTCACAGAGAATCCCTCACATTTAGGGCACAAATCCTATTTCAAGATCAAAAAGCTCATTTTTATATTCCATGCATTCATTTTTCACAGACGATCCCTCACGTTTCGGCCACAAATCCCATTTCAAGGTGAAAAAGAACCTTCTCTGTGTGAAAATCCTCATTTTTCTACAATCGGGCCTCATTTTTATGGTCCAAAATCTCATTTTCATAGTCCAAGCATTCATTTTTAACAGATAATAATTACTCTACCCCATTTCAAGGTCTAAAAGCACCTCTTTAATTTCAAAATCCTCATTTTTCTACAATTAGTTCTCATATTTATGTTCCAAAAGCTCATTTTTATACTCCAAGCATTCATTTTTCACAGATGATCCCTCACATTTAGGGCACAAAACCTATTTCAAGATCAAAAAGCACCACTATTTTCCTGATATTCCTCATTTTTCTACAATTGGGCCTCATTTTTAGGGTCCAAAATCTCATTTTTATACTCCATGCATTCATTTTTCACAGATGATCCCTCACATTTAGGGCACAAAACATTGTTCAAGATCAAAAAGCACCATTATTTTCCTGATATTGCTAATTTTTGTACAATAAGTCCTCTATTTTTATTGTCCAAATCCTCATTTTTATAGTCCAAGCATTCATTTTCCAGAGATAATGCCTACTCTACCCCATTTCAGGCCTAAAATCACCTGTTTTATGTCAAAATCCTCATTTTTCTACAATTAGGCCTCATTTTAGGGTCCAAAATCTCATTTTTATAGTCCAAGCATTCATTTTTCACAGATGATCCCTCACTTTTCAGTCAGAAATCTGATTTCAAGGTGAAAAAGAACCTTCTCTGTGTGAAAATCCTCATTTTTCAACAATCAGGCCACATTTCATGGTCCAAAAGCTCATTTTTATACTCCAAGCATTCATTTTTCACAGAGAATCCCTCACATTTAGGGAACAAATCCTATTTCAAGATCAAAAAGCTCATTTTTATATTCCATGCATTCATTTTTCACAGACAATCCCTCACGTTTCGGCCAAAAATCCCATTTCAAGGTGAAAAAGAACATTCTCTGTGTGAAAATCCTCAATTTTCGTTAATCAGGCCACATTTCATGGTCCAAAAGCTCGTTGTTATACTCCAAGCATTCATTTTTCACAGAGAATCCCTCACATTTAGGGCACAAATCCTATTTCAAGATCAAAAAGCTCATTTTTATACTCCATGCATTCATTTTTCACAGACGATCCCTCACGTTTCGGCCACATATCCCATTTCAAGGTGAAAAAGATCCTTCTCTGTGTGAAAATCCTCATTTTTCTACAATCAGGCCTCATTTTTATGGTCCAAAATCTAATTTTCATAGTCCAAGCATTCATTTTTCACAGATAATAATTACTCTACCCCATTTCAAGGTCTAAAAGCACCTCTTTAATTTCAAAATCCTCATTTTTCTACAATTAGTTCTCATATTTATGTTCCAAAAGCTCATTTTTATACTCCAAGCATTCATTTTTCACAGACAATCCCTCACATTTAGGGCACAAAACCTATTTCAAGATCAAAAAGCACCATTATTTTCCTGATATTCCTCATTTTTCTTCAATGAGGCCTCTTTTTTTATTGTCCAAATCCTCATTTTTTTAGTCCAAGCATTCATTTTTCACAGATAATCCCTCACATTTAGGGCACAAAACATTGTTCAAGATCAAAAAGCACCATTATTCTCCTGATATTCCTCATTTTTCTTCAATGAGGCCTCTATTTTTATTGTCCAAAACCTCATTTTTATAGTCCAAGCATTCATTTTTCAGAGATAATGCCTCCTCAATCCCATTTCAAGGTCTAAAATCACCTGTTTTGTGTGAAAATCCTAATTTTTCTACAATTAGTTTCATTTTTATGATCCAAAAGCTCATTTTTATACTCCATGCATTCATTGTTCATAAGTGATCCCTCACTTTTTGGGCACAAATCCCATTTCAAGGTGAAAAATCAAAACCTTTGTCTGAAAATCCTTATTTTTCTACAATTATGCCTCATTTTCATGGTGCAAAATCTAAATATTTTATTTCAAGCATTCATATTTCGCAGACAATCCCTTACATTTAGGGCACAAAACCTATTTCAAGATCAAAAAGCTCATTTTTATACTCCATGCATTCATTTTTCACAGACGATCCGTCACGTTTCGTCCACAAATCCCATTTCAAGGTGAAAAAGAACCTTCTTTGAGTGAAAATCCTCATTTTTCTACAATCGGGCCTCATTTTTATGGTCCAAAATCTCATTTTCATAGTCCAAGCATTCATTTTTAACAGATAATAATTACTCTACCCCATTTCAAGGTCTAAAAGCACCTCTTTAATTTCAAAATCCTCATTTTTCTACAATTAGTTCTCATATTTATGTTCCAAAAGCTCATTTTAACACTCCAAGCATTCATTTTTCACAGAGAATCCCTCACATTTAGGGCACAAATCCTATTTCAAGATCAAAAAGCTCATTTTTATATTCCATGCATTCATTTTTCACAGACGATCCCTCACGTTTCGGCCACAAATCCCATTTCAAGGTGAAAAAGAACCTTCTCTGTGTGAAAATCCTCATTTTTCTACAATCGGGCCTCATTTTTATGGTCCAAAATCTCATTTTCATAGTCCAAGCATTCATTTTTAACAGATAATAATTACTCTACCCCATTTCAAGGTCTAAAAGCACCTCTTTAATTTCAAAATCCTCATTTTTCTACAATTAGTTCTCATATTTATGTTCCAAAAGCTCATTTTTATACTCCAAGCATTCATTTTTCACAGACAATCCCTCACCTTTAGGGCACAAAACCTATTTCAAGATCAAAAAGCACCATTATTTTCCTGATATTCCTAATTTTTCTTCAATGAGGCCTCTTTTTTTATTGTCCAAATCCTCATTTTTTTAGTCCAAGCATTCATTTTTCACAGACAATCCCTCACATTTAGGGCACAAAACATTGTTCAAGATCAAAAAGCACCATTATTCTCCTGATATTCCTCATTTTTCTTCAATGAGGCCTCTATTTTTATTGTCCAAATCCTCATTTTTTAGTCCAAGCATTCATTTTTCAGAGATAATGCCTACTCTACCCCATTTCAGGTCTAAAATCACCTGTATTGTGTGAAAATCCTTATTTTTCTACAATTAGTTTCATTTTTATGATCCAAAAGCTCATTTTTATACTCCATGCATTCATTTTTCACAGACAATCCCTCACGTTTCGGCCACAAATCCCATTTCAAGGTGAAAAAGAACCTTCTCTGTGTGAAAATCCTCATTTTTCTACAATTAGGCCTCATTTTTATGGTCCAAAAGCTCATTTTTATACTCCGTGCATTCATTTTTCACAGGTGATCCCTCACTTTTTGGGCACAAATCTGATTTCAAGTTGAAAAAGAACCTTCTCTCTGTGAAAATCCTCAATTTTCGACAATCAGGCCACATTTCATGGTCCAAAAGCTCGTTGTTATACTCCAAGCATTCATTTTTCACAGAGAATCCCTCACATTTAGGGCACAAAACCTATTTCAAGATCAAAAAGCACCATTATTTTCCTGATATTCCTCATTTTTCTACAATAAGTCCTCTATTTTTATTGTCCAAATCCTCATTTTTATAGTCCAAGCATTCATTTTTCAGAGATAATGCCTACTCTACCCCATTTCAGGCCTAAAATCACCTGTTTTATGTCAAAATCCTCATTTTTCTACAATTAGGCCTCATTTTTAGGGTCCAAAATCTCATTTTTATAGTCCAAGCATTCATTTTTCACAGATGATCCCTCACTTTTCATTCAGAAATCTGATTTCAAGGTGAAAAAGAACCTTCTCTGTGTGAAAATCCTCATTTTTCGACAACCAGGCCACATTTCATGGTCCAAAAGCTCGTTGTTATACTCCAAGCATTCATTTTTCACAGAGAATCCCTCACATTTAGGGCACAAAACCTATTTCAAGATCAAAAAGCACCATTATTTTCCTGATATTCCTCATTTTTCTACAATTGGGCCTCATTTTTATTGTCCAAATCCTCATTTTTTTAGTCCAAGCATTCATTTTTCACAGATAATGCCTCCTCTACCCCATTTCAAGGTCTAAAACAATCCGTTATGTGTGAAAATCCTTATTTTTCTACAATTAGTTTCATTTTTATGATCCAAAAGCTCATTTTAACACTCCAAGCATTCATTTTTCACAGAGAATCCCTCACATTTAGGGCACAAATCCTATTTCAAGATCAAAAAGCTCATTTTTATATTCCATGCATTCATTTTTCACAGACAATCCCTCACGTTTCGGCCACAAATCCCATTTCAAGGTGAAAAAGAACCTTCTCTGTGTGAAAATCCTCATTTTTCTACAATCGGGCCTCATTTTTATGGTCCAAAATCTCATTTTCATAGTCCAAGCATTCATTTTTAACAGATAATAATTACTCTACCCCATTTCAAGGTCTAAAAGCACCTCTTTAATTTCAAAATCCTCATTTTTCTACAATTAGTTCTCATATTTATGTTCCAAAAGCTCATTTTTATACTCCAAGCATTCATTTTTCACAGACAATCCCTCACCTTTAGGGCACAAAACCTATTTCAAGATCAAAAAGCACCATTATTTTCCTGATATTCCTCATTTTTCTTCAATGAGGCCTCTTTTTTTATTGTCCAAATCCTCATTTTTTTAGTCCAAGCATTCATTTTTCACAGACAATCCCTCACATTTAGGGCACAAAACATTGTTCAAGATCAAAAAGCACCATTATTCTCCTGATATTCCTCATTTTTCTTCAATGAGGCCTCTATTTTTATTGTCCAAATCCTCATTTTTTAGTCCAAGCATTCATTTTTCAGAGATAATGCCTACTCTACCCCATTTCAGGTCTAAAATCACCTGTATTGTGTGAAAATCCTTATTTTTCTACAATTAGTTTCATTTTTATGATCCAAAAGCTCATTTTTATACTCCATGCATTCATTTTTCACAGACAATCCCTCACGTTTCGGCCACAAATCCCATTTCAAGGTGAAAAAGAACCTTCTCTGTGTGAAAATCCTCATTTTTCTACAATTAGGCCTCATTTTTATGGTCCAAAAGCTCATTTTTATACTCCGTGCATTCATTTTTCACAGGTGATCCCTCACTTTTTGGGCACAAATCTGATTTCAAGTTGAAAAAGAACCTTCTCTCTGTGAAAATCCTCAATTTTCGACAATCAGGCCACATTTCATGGTCCAAAAGCTCGTTGTTATACTCCAAGCATTCATTTTTCACAGAGAATCCCTCACATTTAGGGCACAAAACCTATTTCAAGATCAAAAAGCACCATTATTTTCCTGATATTCCTCATTTTTCTACAATTGGGCCTCATTTTTATTGTCCAAATCCTCATTTTTTTAGTCCAAGCATTCATTTTTCACAGATAATGCCTCCTCTACCCCATTTCAAGGTCTAAAATCATCCGTTATGTGTGAAAATCCTTATTTTTCTACAATTAGTTTCATTTTTATGATCCAAAAGCTCATTTTAACACGCCAAGCATTCATTTTTCACAGATGATCCCTCACATTTAGGGCACAAAACCTATTTCAAGATCAAAAAGCACCATTATTTTCCTGATATTCCTCATTTTTCTACAATTGGGCCTCATTTTTAGGGTCCAAAATCTCATTTGTATACTCCATGCATTCATATTTTACAGATGATCCCTCACATATAGGGCACAAAACATTGTTCAAGATCAAAAAGCACCATTATTTTCCTGATATTCCTCATTTTTCTACAATTGGGCCTCATTTTTAGGGTCCAAAATCTCATTTTTATACTCCATGCATTCATTTTTCACAGATGATCCCTCACATTTAGGGCACAAAACATTGTTCAAGATCAAAAAGCACCATTATTTTCCTGATATTGCTAATTTTTGTACAATAAGTCCTCTATTTTTATTGTCCAAATCCTCATTTTTATAGTCCAAGCATTCATTTTTCAGAGATAATGCCTACTCTACCCCATTTCAGGCCTAAAATCACCTGTTTTATGTCAAAATCCTCATTTTTCTACAATTAGGCCTCATTTTTAGGGTCCAAAATCTCATTTTTATAGTCCAAGCATTCATTTTTCACAGATGATCCCTCACTTTTCAGTCAGAAATCTGATTTCAAGGTGAAAAAGAACCTTCTCTGTGTGAAAATCCTCATTTTTCGACAATCAGGCCACATTTCATGGTCCAAAAGCTCATTTTTATACTCCAAGCATTCATTTTTCACAGAGAATCCCTCACATTTAGGGCACAAAACCTATTTCATGATCAAAAAGCACCATTATTCTCCTGATATTCCTCATTTTTCTTCAATGAGGCCTCTATTTTTATTGTCCAAATCCTCATTTTTATAGTCCAAGCATTCATTTTTCAGAGATAATGCCTCCTCAATCCCATTTCAAGGTCTAAAATCACCTGTTTTGTGTGAAAATCCTAATTTTTCTACAATTAGTTTCATTTTTATGATCCAAAAGCTCATTTTTATACTCCATGCATTCATTGTTCATAAGTGATCCCTCACTTTTTGGGCACAAATCCCATTTCAAGGTGAAAAATCAAAACCTTTGTCTGAAAATCCTTATTTTTCTACAATTATGCCTCATTTTCATGGTGCAAAATCTAAATATTTTATTTCAAGCATTCATATTTCGCAGACAATCCCTTACATTTAGGGCACAAAACCTATTTCAAGATCAAAAAGCTCATTTTTATACTCCATGCATTCATTTTTCACAGACGATCCGTCACGTTTCGTCCACAAATCCCATTTCAAGGTGAAAAAGAACCTTCTTTGAGTGAAAATCCTCATTTTTCTACAATTGGGCCTCATTTTTATGGTCCAAAATCTCAATTTTATAGTCCAAGCATTCATTTTTCAGAGATAATAATTACTCTACCCCATTCCAAGGTCTAAAAGCACCTCTTTAATTTGAAAATCCTCATTTTTCTACAGTTAGTTCTCATTTTTATGTTCCAAAAGCTCATTTTATACTCCAAGCATTCATTTTTCACAGACAATCCCTCACATTTAGGGCACAAAACCTATTTCAAGGTCAAAAAGCACCACTATTTTCCTGATATTCCTCATTTTTCTACAATTGGGCCTCATTTTTATTGTCCAAATCCTCATTTTTTTAGTCCAAGCATTCATTTTTCACAGATAATGCCTCCTCTACCCCATTTCAAGGTCTAAAATCATCCGTTATGTGTGAAAATCCTTATTTTTCTACAATTAGTTTCATTTTTATGATCCAAAAGCTCATTTTAACACTCCAAGCATTCATTTTTCACAGAGAATCCCTCACATTTAGGGCACAAATCCTATTTCAAGATCAAAAAGCTCATTTTTATATTCCATGCATTCATTTTTCACAGACAATCCCTCACGTTTCGGCCACAAATCCCATTTCAAGGTGAAAAAGAACCTTCTCTGTGTGAAAATCCTCATTTTTCTACAATCGGGCCTCATTTTTATGGTACAAAATCTCATTTTCATAGTCCAAGCATTCATTTTTAACAGATAATAATTACTCTACCCCATTTCAAGGTCTAAAAGCACCTCTTTAATTTCAAAATCCTCATTTTTCTACAATTAGTTCTCATATTTATGTTCCAAAAGCTCATTTTTATACTCCAAGCATTCATTTTTCACAGATGATCCCTCACATTTAGGGCACAAAACCTATTTCAAGATCAAAAAGCACCACTATTTTCCTGATATTCCTCATTTTTCTACAATTGGGCCTCATTTTTAGGGTCCAAAATCTCATTTTTATACTCCATGCATTCATTTTTCACAGATGATCCCTCACATTTAGGGCACAAAACATTGTTCAAGATCAAAAAGCACCGTTATTTTCCTGATATTGCTAATTTTTGTACAATAAGTCCTCTATTTTCATTGTCCAAATCCTCATTTTTATAGTCCAAGCATTCATTTTTCAGAGATAATGCCTACTCTACCCCATTTCAGGCCTAAAATCACCTGTTTTATGTCAAAATCCTCATTTTTCTACAATTAGGCCTCATTTTTAGGGTCCAAAATCTCATTTTTATAGTCCAAGCATTCATTTTTCACAGATGATCCCTCACTTTTCAGTCAGAAATCTGATTTCAAGGTGAAAAAGAACCTTCTCTGTGTGAAAATCCTCATTTTTCGACAATCAGGCCACATTTCATGGTCCAAAAGCTCATTTTTATACTCCAAGCATTCATTTTTCACAGAGAATCCCTCACATTTAGGGCACAAAACCTATTTCAAGATCAAAAAGCACCATTATTTTCCTGATATTCCTCATTTTTCTACAATTGGGCCTCATTTTTAGGGTCCAAAATCTCATTTTTATACTCCATGCATTCATATTTTACAGATGATCCCTCACATATAGGGCACAAAACATTGTTCAAGATCAAAAAGCACCATTATTTTCCTGATATTCCTCATTTTTCTACAATTGGGCCTCATTTTTAGGGTCCAAAATCTCATTTTTATACTCCATGCATTCATTTTTCACAGATGATCCCTCACATTTAGGGCACAAAACATTGTTCAAGATCAAAAAGCACCATTATTATCCTGATATTGCTAATTTTTGTACAATAAGTCCTCTATTTTTATTGTCCAAATCCTCATTTTTATAGTCCAAGCATTCATTTTTCAGAGATAATGCCTACTCTACCCCATTTCAGGCCTAAAATCACCTGTTTTATGTCAAAATCCTCATTTTTCTACAATTAGGCCTCATTTTTAGGGTCCAAAATCTCATTTTTATAGTCCAAGCATTCATTTTTCACAGATGATCCCTCACTTTTCATTCAGAAATCTGATTTCAAGGTGAAAAAGAACCTTCTCTGTGTGAAAATCCTCATTTTTCGACAACCAGGCCACATTTCATGGTCCAAAAGCTCGTTGTTATACTCCAAGCATTCATTTTTCACAGAGAATCCCTCACATTTAGGGCACAAAACCTATTTCAAGATCAAAAAGCACCATTATTTTCCTGATATTCCTCATTTTTCTACAATTGGGCCTCATTTTTATTGTCCAAATCCTCATTTTTTTAGTCCAAGCATTCATTTTTCACAGATAATGCCTCCTCTACCCCATTTCAAGGTCTAAAATCATCCGTTATGTGTGAAAATCCTTATTTTTCTACAATTAGTTTCATTTTTATGATCCAAAAGCTCATTTTAACACTCCAAGCATTCATTTTTCACAGATGATCCCTCACATTTAGGGCACAAAACCTATTTCAAGATCAAAAAGCACCATTATTTTCCTGATATTCCTCATTTTTCTACAATTGGGCCTCATTTTTAGGGTCCAAAATCTCATTTGTATACTCCATGCATTCATATTTTACAGATGATCCCTCACATATAGGGCACAAAACATTGTTCAAGATCAAAAAGCACCATTATTTTCCTGATATTCCTCATTTTTCTACAATTGGGCCTCATTTTTAGGGTCCAAAATCTCATTTTTATACTCCATGCATTCATTTTTCACAGATGATCCCTCACATTTAGGGCACAAAACATTGTTCAAGATCAAAAAGCACCATTATTTTCCTGATATTGCTAATTTTTGTACAATAAGTCCTCTATTTTTATTGTCCAAATCCTCATTTTTATAGTCCAAGCATTCATTTTTCAGAGATAATGCCTACTCTACCCCATTTCAGGCCTAAAATCACCTGTTTTATGTCAAAATCCTCATTTTTCTACAATTAGGCCTCATTTTTAGGGTCCAAAATCTCATTTTTATAGTCCAAGCATTCATTTTTCACAGATGATCCCTCACTTTTCATTCAGAAATCTGATTTCAAGGTGAAAAAGAACCTTCTCTGTGTGAAAATCCTCATTTTTCGACAACCAGGCCACATTTCATGGTCCAAAAGCTCGTTGTTATACTCCAAGCATTCATTTTTCACAGAGAATCCCTCACATTTAGGGCACAAAACCTATTTCAAGATCAAAAAGCACCATTATTTTCCTGATATTCCTCATTTTTCTACAATTGGGCCTCATTTTTATTGTCCAAATCCTCATTTTTTTAGTCCAAGCATTCATTTTTCACAGATAATGCCTCCTCTACCCCATTTCAAGGTCTAAAACAATCCGTTATGTGTGAAAATCCTTATTTTTCTACAATTAGTTTCATTTTTATGATCCAAAAGCTCATTTTAACACTCCAAGCATTCATTTTTCACAGAGAATCCCTCACATTTAGGGCACAAATCCTATTTCAAGATCAAAAAGCTCATTTTTATATTCCATGCATTCATTTTTCACAGACAATCCCTCACGTTTCGGCCACAAATCCCATTTCAAGGTGAAAAAGAACCTTCTCTGTGTGAAAATCCTCATTTTTCTACAATCGGGCCTCATTTTTATGGTCCAAAATCTCATTTTCATAGTCCAAGCATTCATTTTTAACAGATAATAATTACTCTACCCCATTTCAAGGTCTAAAAGCACCTCTTTAATTTCAAAATCCTCATTTTTCTACAATTAGTTCTCATATTTATGTTCCAAAAGCTCATTTTTATACTCCAAGCATTCATTTTTCACAGACAATCCCTCACCTTTAGGGCACAAAACCTATTTCAAGATCAAAAAGCACCATTATTTTCCTGATATTCCTCATTTTTCTTCAATGAGGCCTCTTTTTTTATTGTCCAAATCCTCATTTTTTTAGTCCAAGCATTCATTTTTCACAGACAATCCCTCACATTTAGGGCACAAAACATTGTTCAAGATCAAAAAGCACCATTATTCTCCTGATATTCCTCATTTTTCTTCAATGAGGCCTCTATTTTTATTGTCCAAATCCTCATTTTTTAGTCCAAGCATTCATTTTTCAGAGATAATGCCTACTCTACCCCATTTCAGGTCTAAAATCACCTGTATTGTGTGAAAATCCTTATTTTTCTACAATTAGTTTCATTTTTATGATCCAAAAGCTCATTTTTATACTCCATGCATTCATTTTTCACAGACAATCCCTCACGTTTCGGCCACAAATCCCATTTCAAGGTGAAAAAGAACCTTCTCTGTGTGAAAATCCTCATTTTTCTACAATCAGGCCTCATTTTTATGGTCCAAAAGCTCATTTTTATACTCCGTGCATTCATTTTTCACAGGTGATCCCTCACTTTTTGGGCACAAATCTGATTTCAAGTTGAAAAAGAACCTTCTCTCTGTGAAAATCCTCAATTTTCGACAATCAGGCCACATTTCATGGTCCAAAAGCTCGTTGTTATACTCCAAGCATTCATTTTTCACAGAGAATCCCTCACATTTAGGGCACAAAACCTATTTCAAGATCAAAAAGCACCATTATTTTCCTGATATTCCTCATTTTTCTACAATTGGGCCTCATTTTTATTGTCCAAATCCTCATTTTTTTAGTCCAAGCATTCATTTTTCACAGATAATGCCTCCTCTACCCCATTTCAAGGTCTAAAATCATCCGTTATGTGTGAAAATCCTTATTTTTCTACAATTAGTTTCATTTTTATGATCCAAAAGCTCATTTTAACACGCCAAGCATTCATTTTTCACAGATGATCCCTCACATTTAGGGCACAAAACCTATTTCAAGATCAAAAAGCACCATTATTTTCCTGATATTCCTCATTTTTCTACAATTGGGCCTCATTTTTAGGGTCCAAAATCTCATTTTTATACTCCATGCATTCATTTTTTACAGATGATCCCTCACATATAGGGCACAAAACATTGTTCAAGATCAAAAAGCACCATTATTTTCCTGATATTCCTCATTTTTCTACAATTGGGCCTCATTTTTAGGGTCCAAAATCTCATTTTTATACTCCATGCATTCATTTTTCACAGATGATCCCTCACATTTAGGGCACAAAACATTGTTCAAGATCAAAAAGCACCATTATTTTCCTGATATTGCTAATTTTTGTACAATAAGTCCTCTATTTTTATTGTCCAAATCCTCATTTTTATAGTCCAAGCATTCATTTTTCAGAGATAATGCCTACTCTACCCCATTTCAGGCCTAAAATCACCTGTTTTATGTCAAAATCCTCATTTTTCTACAATTAGGCCTCATTTTTAGGGTCCAAAATCTCATTTTTATAGTCCAAGCATTCATTTTTCACAGATGATCCCTCACTTTTCAGTCAGAAATCTGATTTCAAGGTGAAAAAGAACCTTCTCTGTGTGAAAATCCTCATTTTTCGACAATCAGGCCACATTTCATGGTCCAAAAGCTCATTTTTATACTCCAAGCATTCATTTTTCACAGAGAATCCCTTACATTTAGGGCACAAAACCTATTTCATGATCAAAAAGCACCATTATTCTCCTGATATTCCTCATTTTTCTTCAATGAGGCCTCTATTTTTATTGTCCAAATCCTCATTTTTATAGTCCAAGCATTCATTTTTCAGAGATAATGCCTCCTCAATCCCATTTCAAGGTCTAAAATCACCTGTTTTGTGTGAAAATCCTAATTTTTCTACAATTAGTTTCATTTTTATGATCCAAAAGCTCATTTTAACACTCCAAGCATTCATTTTTCACAGAGAATCCCTCACATTTAGGGCACAAAACCTATTTCAAGATCAAAAAGCACCATTATTTTCCTGATATTCCTCATTTTTCTACAATTGGGCCTCATTTTTATTGTCCAAATCCTCATTTTTTTAGTCCAAGCATTCATTTTTCACAGATAATGCCTCCTCTACCCCATTTCAAGGTCTAAAATCATCCGTTATGTGTGAAAATCCTTATTTTTCTACAATTAGTTTCATTTTTATGATCCAAAAGCTCATTTTAACACTCCAAGCATTCATTTTTCACAGATGATCCCTCACATTTAGGGCACAAAACCTATTTC
This sequence comes from Athene noctua, assembly GCF_965140245.1. NCBI lineage: Eukaryota > Metazoa > Chordata > Aves > Strigiformes > Strigidae > Athene > Athene noctua. The sequence continues at coordinate 815,367 of NW_027437539.1, forward strand.
AAGATCAAAAAGCACCATTATTTTCCTGATATTCCTCATTTTTCTACAATTGGGCCTCATTTTTAGGGTCCAAAATCTCATTTTTATACTCCATGCATTCATATTTTACAGATGATCCCTCACATATAGGGCACAAAACATTGTTCAAGATCAAAAAGCACCATTATTTTCCTGATATTCCTCATTTTTCTACAATTGGGCCTCATTTTTAGGGTCCAAAATCTCATTTTTATACTCCATGCATTCATTTTTCACAGATGATCCCTCACATTTAGGGCACAAAACATTGTTCAAGATCAAAAAGCACCATTATTTTCCTGATATTGCTAATTTTTGTACAATAAGTCCTCTATTTTTATTGTCCAAATCCTCATTTTTATAGTCCAAGCATTCATTTTTCAGAGATAATGCCTACTCTACCCCATTTCAGGCCTAAAATCACCTGTTTTATGTCAAAATCCTCATTTTTCTACAATTAGGCCTCATTTTTAGGGTCCAAAATCTCATTTTTATAGTCCAAGCATTCATTTTTCACAGATGATCCCTCACTTTTCATTCAGAAATCTGATTTCAAGGTGAAAAAGAACCTTCTCTGTGTGAAAATCCTCATTTTTCGACAACCAGGCCACATTTCATGGTCCAAAAGCTCGTTGTTATACTCCAAGCATTCATTTTTCACAGAGAATCCCTCACATTTAGGGCACAAAACCTATTTCAAGATCAAAAAGCACCATTATTTTCCTGATATTCCTCATTTTTCTACAATTGGGCCTCATTTTTATTGTCCAAATCCTCATTTTTTTAGTCCAAGCATTCATTTTTCACAGATAATGCCTCCTCTACCCCATTTCAAGGTCTAAAACAATCCGTTATGTGTGAAAATCCTTATTTTTCTACAATTAGTTTCATTTTTATGATCCAAAAGCTCATTTTAACACTCCAAGCATTCATTTTTCACAGAGAATCCCTCACATTTAGGGCACAAATCCTATTTCAAGATCAAAAAGCTCATTTTTATATTCCATGCATTCATTTTTCACAGACAATCCCTCACGTTTCGGCCACAAATCCCATTTCAAGGTGAAAAAGAACCTTCTCTGTGTGAAAATCCTCATTTTTCTACAATCGGGCCTCATTTTTATGGTCCAAAATCTCATTTTCATAGTCCAAGCATTCATTTTTAACAGATAATAATTACTCTACCCCATTTCAAGGTCTAAAAGCACCTCTTTAATTTCAAAATCCTCATTTTTCTACAATTAGTTCTCATATTTATGTTCCAAAAGCTCATTTTTATACTCCAAGCATTCATTTTTCACAGACAATCCCTCACCTTTAGGGCACAAAACCTATTTCAAGATCAAAAAGCACCATTATTTTCCTGATATTCCTCATTTTTCTTCAATGAGGCCTCTTTTTTTATTGTCCAAATCCTCATTTTTTTAGTCCAAGCATTCATTTTTCACAGACAATCCCTCACATTTAGGGCACAAAACATTGTTCAAGATCAAAAAGCACCATTATTCTCCTGATATTCCTCATTTTTCTTCAATGAGGCCTCTATTTTTATTGTCCAAATCCTCATTTTTTAGTCCAAGCATTCATTTTTCAGAGATAATGCCTACTCTACCCCATTTCAGGTCTAAAATCACCTGTATTGTGTGAAAATCCTTATTTTTCTACAATTAGTTTCATTTTTATGATCCAAAAGCTCATTTTTATACTCCATGCATTCATTTTTCACAGACAATCCCTCACGTTTCGGCCACAAATCCCATTTCAAGGTGAAAAAGAACCTTCTCTGTGTGAAAATCCTCATTTTTCTACAATCAGGCCTCATTTTTATGGTCCAAAAGCTCATTTTTATTCTCCGTGCATTCATTTTTCACAGGTGATCCCTCACTTTTTGGGCACAAATCTGATTTCAAGTTGAAAAAGAACCTTCTCTCTGTGAAAATCCTCAATTTTCGACAATCAGGCCACATTTCATGGTCCAAAAGCTCGTTGTTATACTCCAAGCATTCATTTTTCACAGAGAATCCCTCACATTTAGGGCACAAAACCTATTTCAAGATCAAAAAGCACCATTATTTTCCTGATATTCCTCATTTTTCTACAATTGGGCCTCATTTTTATTGTCCAAATCCTCATTTTTTTAGTCCAAGCATTCATTTTTCACAGATAATGCCTCCTCTACCCCATTTCAAGGTCTAAAATCATCCGTTATGTGTGAAAATCCTTATTTTTCTACAATTAGTTTCATTTTTATGATCCAAAAGCTCATTTTAACACGCCAAGCATTCATTTTTCACAGATGATCCCTCACATTTAGGGCACAAAACCTATTTCAAGATCAAAAAGCACCATTATTTTCCTGATATTCCTCATTTTTCTACAATTGGGCCTCATTTTTAGGGTCCAAAATCTCATTTTTATACTCCATGCATTCATTTTTTACAGATGATCCCTCACATATAGGGCACAAAACATTGTTCAAGATCAAAAAGCACCATTATTTTCCTGATATTCCTCATTTTTCTACAATTGGGCCTCATTTTTAGGGTCCAAAATCTCATTTTTATACTCCATGCATTCATTTTTCACAGATGATCCCTCACATTTAGGGCACAAAACATTGTTCAAGATCAAAAAGCACCATTATTTTCCTGATATTGCTAATTTTTGTACAATAAGTCCTCTATTTTTATTGTCCAAATCCTCATTTTTATAGTCCAAGCATTCATTTTTCAGAGATAATGCCTACTCTACCCCATTTCAGGCCTAAAATCACCTGTTTTATGTCAAAATCCTCATTTTTCTACAATTAGGCCTCATTTTTAGGGTCCAAAATCTCATTTTTATAGTCCAAGCATTCATTTTTCACAGATGATCCCTCACTTTTCAGTCAGAAATCTGATTTCAAGGTGAAAAAGAACCTTCTCTGTGTGAAAATCCTCATTTTTCGACAATCAGGCCACATTTCATGGTCCAAAAGCTCATTTTTATACTCCAAGCATTCATTTTTCACAGAGAATCCCTTACATTTAGGGCACAAAACCTATTTCATGATCAAAAAGCACCATTATTCTCCTGATATTCCTCATTTTTCTTCAATGAGGCCTCTATTTTTATTGTCCAAATCCTCATTTTTATAGTCCAAGCATTCATTTTTCAGAGATAATGCCTCCTCAATCCCATTTCAAGGTCTAAAATCACCTGTTTTGTGTGAAAATCCTAATTTTTCTACAATTAGTTTCATTTTTATGATCCAAAAGCTCATTTTTATACTCCATGCATTCATTGTTCATAAGTGATCCCTCACTTTTTGGGCACAAATCCCATTTCAAGGTGAAAAATCAAAACCTTTGTCTGAAAATCCTTATTTTTCTACAATTATGCCTCATTTTCATGGTGCAAAATCTAAATATTTTATTTCAAGCATTCATATTTCGCAGACAATCCCTTACATTTAGGGCACAAAACCTATTTCAAGATCAAAAAGCTCATTTTTATACTCCATGCATTCATTTTTCACAGACGATCCGTCACGTTTCGTCCACAAATCCCATTTCAAGGTGAAAAAGAACCTTCTTTGAGTGAAAATCCTCATTTTTCTACAATTGGGCCTCATTTTTATGGTCCAAAATCTCAATTTTATAGTCCAAGCATTCATTTTTCAGAGATAATAATTACTCTACCCCATTCCAAGGTCTAAAAGCACCTCTTTAATTTGAAAATCCTCATTTTTCTACAGTTAGTTCTCATTTTTATGTTCCAAAAGCTCATTTTATACTCCAAGCATTCATTTTTCACAGACAATCCCTCACATTTAGGGCACAAAACCTATTTTAAGGTCAAAAAGCACCACTATTTTCCTGATATTCCTCATTTTTCTACAATTGGGCCTCATATTTAGGGTCCAAAATCTCATTTTTATACTCAATGCATTCATTTTTTACAGATGATCCCTCACATTTAGGGCACAAAACATTGTTCAAGATCTAAAAGCACCATTATTTTCCTGATATTCCTAATTTTTCTACAATAAGTCCTCTATTTTTATTGTCCAAATCCCCATTTTTTAATCTAAGCATTCATTTTTCAGAGATAATGCCTCCTCTACCCCATTTCAGGTCTAAAATCACCTGTTTTATGTGAAAATCCTAATTTTTCTACAATTAGGCCTCATTTTTAATGGTCCAAAATGTCATTTTTATACTCCATGCATTCATTTTTCACAGATGATCCCTCACTTTTTGGGCACAAATCTGATTTCAAGGTGAAAAAGAACCTTCTCTCTGTGAAAATCCTCAATTTTCGACAATCAGGCCATATTTCATGGTCCAAAAGCTCGTTGTTATACTCCAAGCATTCATTTTTCACAGAGAATCCCTCACATTTAGGGCACAAAACCTATTTCAAGATCAAAAAGCACCATTATTTTCCTGATATTCCTCATTTTTCTACAATTGGGCCTCATTTTTATTGTCCAAATCCTCATTTTTTTAGTCCAAGCATTCATTTTTCACAGATAATGCCTCCTCTACCCCATTTCAAGGTCTAAAATCATCCGTTATGTGTGAAAATCCTTATTTTTCTACAATTAGTTTCATTTTTATGATCCAAAAGCTCATTTTAACACTCCAAGCATTCATTTTTCACAGAGAATCCCTCACATTTAGGGCACAAATCCTATTTCAAGATCAAAAAGCTCATTTTTATATTCCATGCATTCATTTTTCACAGACAATCCCTCACGTTTCGGCCACAAATCCCATTTCAAGGTGAAAAAGAACCTTCTCTGTGTGAAAATCCTCATTTTTCTACAATCGGGCCTCATTTTTATGGTCCAAAATCTCATTTTCATAGTCCAAGCATTCATTTTTAACAGATAATAATTACTCTACCCCATTTCAAGGTCTAAAAGCACCTCTTTAATTTCAAAATCCTCATTTTTCTACAATTAGTTCTCATATTTATGTTCCAAAAGCTCATTTTTATACTCCAAGCATTCATTTTTCACAGATGATCCCTCACATTTAGGGCACAAAACCTATTTCAAGATCAAAAAGCACCACTATTTTCCTGATATTCCTCATTTTTCTACAATTGGGCCTCATTTTTAGCTTCCAAAATCTCATTTTTATAGTCCAAGCATTCATTTTTCAGAGATAATGCCTACTCTACCCCATTACAAGGTCTAAAATCATCTGTTTTGTGTGAAAATCCTAATTTTTCTACAATTAGTTTCATTTTTATGATCCAAAAGCTCATTTTTATACTCCAATCATTCATTTTTCACAGAGAATCACTCACATTTAGGGCACGAAACCTATTTCAAGATCAAAAAGCACCGTTATTTTCCTGATATTCCTCATTTTTCTACAATTGGGCCTCATTTTTAGTGTCCAAAATCTCATTTTCATAGTCCAAGCATTGATTTTTCAGAGATAATGCCTACTCTACCCCATTTCAAGTTCTAAAAGCACCTCTTTAATTTGAAAATCCTCATTTTTCTACAATTAGTTCTCATATTTATGTTCCAAAAGCTCATTTTTATACTCCAAGCATTCATTTTTCACAGACAATCCCTCTCATTTAGGGCAAAAAACATTGTTCAAGATCAAAAAGCACCATTATTCTCCTGATATTCCTCATTTTTCTTCAATGAGGCCTCTATTTTTATTGTCCAAATCCTCATTTTTATAGTCCAAGCATTCATTTTTCAGAGATAATGCCTACTCTACCCCATTTCAGGTCTAAAATCACCTGTATTGTGTGAAAATCCTAATTTTTCTACAATTAGTTTCATCTTTATGATCCAAAAGCTCATTTTTATACTCCATGCATTCATTTTTCACAGACAATCCCTCACGTTTCGGCCACAAATCCCATTTCAAGGTGAAAAAGAACCTTCTCTGTGTGAAAATCCTCAATTTTCTATAATTAGGCGTCATTTTTATGCTGCAGAAGCTCATATTTATACTCCATGCATTCATTTTTCACAGATGATCTCTCAAATTTTAGGGCACAATACCTTGTTCAAGATCAAAAAGCACCATTATTTTCCTGATATTCCTCATTTTTCTTCAATGAGGCCTCTTTTTTTATTGTCCAAATCCTCATTTTTTTAGTCCAAGCATTCATTATTCAGAGATAATGCCTCCTCTACCCCATTTCAGGCCTAAAATCACCTGTTTTATGTCAAAATCCTCATTTTTCAATAATTAGGCCTCATTTTTATGGTCCAAAAGCTCATTTTTATACTCCGTCCATTCATTTTTCACAGATGATCCCTCACTTTTCAGTCAGAAATCTGATTTCAAGGTGAAAAAGAACCTTCTCTATGTGAAAATCCTCAATTTTCGACAATCAGGCCACATTTCATGGTCCAAAAGCTCATTTTTATACTCCAAGCATTCATTTTTCACAGAGAATCCCCCACATTTAGGGCACAAATCCTATTTCAAGATCAAAAAGCTCATTTTTATACTCCATGCATTCATTTTTCACAGACGATCCGTCACGTTTCGGCCACAAATCCCATTTCAAGGTGAAAAAGAACCTTCTTTGAGTGAAAATCCTCATTTTTCTACAATTGGGCCTCATTTTTATGGTCCAAAATCTCATTTTTATAGTCCAAGCATTCATTTTTCACAGATAATATTACTCTACCCCATTTCAAGGTCTAAAAGCACCTCTTTAATTTCAAAATCCTCATTTTTCTACAATTAGTTCTCATTTTTATGTTCCAAAAGCTCATTTTATACTCCAAGCATTCATTTTTCACAGACAATCCCTCACATTTAGGGCACAATACCTATTTCAAGATCAAAAAGCACCATTATTTTCCTGATATTCCTCATTTTTCTACAATTGGGCCTCATTTTTAGGGTCCAAAATCTCATTTTTATACTCCATGCATTCATTTTTCACAGATGATCCCTCACATTTAGAGCACAAAACGTTGTTGAAGAACTAAAAGCACCATTATTTTCCTGATATTCCTAATTTTTCTTCAATGAGGCCTCTATTTTTATTGTCCAAATCCTGATTTTTTAGTGCAAGCATTCATTTTTCAGAGATAATGCCTACTCTACCCCATTTCAGGTCTAAAATCACCTCTATTGTGTGAAAATCCTAATTTTTCTACAATTAGTATCATTTTTATGATCCAAAAGCTCATTTTTATACTCCATGCATTCATTTTTCACAGACAATCCCTCACGTTTCGGCCACAAATCCCATTTCAAGGTGAAAAAGAACCTTCTCTGTGTGAAAATCCTCATTTTTCTACAATTAGGCCTCATTTTTATGGTCCAAAAGCTCATTTTTATACTCCGTGCATTCATTTTTCACAGGTGATCCCTCACTTTTCGGGCACAAATCTGATTTCAAGTTGAAAAAGAATATTCTCTCTGTGAAAATCCTCAATTTTCGACAATCAGGCACATTTCATGGTCCAAAAGCTCGTTGTTATACTCCAAGCATTCATTTTTCACAGAGAATCCCTTACATTTAGGGCACAAAACCTATTTCAAGATCGAAAAGCACCATTATTTTCCTGATATTACTCATTTTTCTTCAATGAGGCCTCTATTTTTATTGTCCAAATCCTCATTTTTATAGTCCAAGCATTCATTTTTCAGAGATAATGCCTCCTCTATCCCATTTCAAGGTCTAAAATCACCTGTTTTGTGTGAAAATCCTAATTTTTCTACAATTAGTTTAATTTTTATGATCCAAAAGCTCATTTTTATACTCCATGCATTCATTTTTCATAGGTGATCCCTCACTTTTTGGGCACAAATCCCATTTCAAGGTGAAAAATCAAAACCTTTGTCTGAAAATCCTTATTTTTCTACAATTAGGCCTCATTTTAATGGTGCAAAATCTAAATTTTTTATTTCAAGCATTCGTATTTCGCAGACAATCCCTTACATTTAGGGAACAAATCCTATTTCAAGATCAAAAAGCTCATTTTTATACTCCATGCATTCATTTTTCAGAGACGATCCCTCACGTTTCGGCCACATATCCCATTTCAAGGTGAAAAAGAACCTTCTCTGTGTGAAAATCCTCATTTTTCTACAATCGGGCCTCATTTTTATGGTCCAAAATCTCATTTTTATAGTCCAAGCATTCATTTTTCAGAGATAATAATTACTCTACCCTATTTCAAGGTCTAAAAGCACCTCTTTAATTTGAAAATCCTCATTTTTCTACAATTAGTTCTCATATTTATGTTCCAAAAGCTCATTTTTATACTCCAAGCATTCATTTTTCACAGAGAATCCCTCACATTTAGGGCACAAAAGCTATTTCAAGATCAAAAAGCACCATTATTTTCCTGATATTCCTCATTTTTCTACAATTGGGCCTCATTTTTATTGTCCAAATCCTCATTTTTTTAGTCCAAGCATTCATTTTTCACAGATAATGCCTCCTCTACCCCATTTCAAGGTCTAAAATCATCCGTTATGTGTGAAAATCCTTATTTTTCTACAATTAGTTTCATTATTATGATCTAAAATCCTCATTTTAACACTCCAAGCATTCATTTTTCACAGAGAATCCCTCACATTTAGGGCACAAAACCTATTTCATGATCAAAAAGCACCATTTTTTTCCTGATATTCCTCATTTTTCTACAATTGGGCCTCATTTTTAGGGTCCAAAATCTCGTTTTTATACTCCATGCATTCATTTTTTACAGATGATCCCTCACATTTAGGGCACAAAACATTGTTCAAGATCTAAAAGCACCATTATTTTCCTGATATTCCTCATTTTTCTACAATATGTCCTCTATTTTTATTGTCCAAATCCTCATTTTTATAGTCCAAGCATTCATTTTTCACAGATAATGCCTACTCTACCCCATTTCAGGTCTAAAATCACTTGTTTTGTGTGAAAATCCTCATTTTCCTACAATTAGGCCTCATTTTCATGGTGCAAAATCTCATTTTTTTTATTCTAAGCATTCATATTTCGCAGACAATCCCTTACATTTATGGCACAAAACCTATTTCAAGATCAAAAATCTCATTTTTATACTCCATGCATTCATTTTTCACAGACGATCCCTCACGTTTCGGCCACATATCCCATTTCAAGGTGAAAAAGAACCTTCTTTGAGTGAAAATCCTCATTTTTCTACAATCGGGCCTCATTTTTAGGGTCCAAAATCTAATTTTTATACTCCATGCATTCATTTTTCACAGATGATCCCTCACATTTAGAGCAGAAAACGTTGTTGAAGATCTAAAAGCACCATTATTTTCCTGATATTCCTAATTTTTCTTCAATGAGGCCTCTATTTTTATTGTCCAAATCCTCATTTTTATAGTCCAAGCATTCATTTTTCAGAGATAATGCCTACTATACCCCATTTCAAGTCCTATCAGTACCGGTTTTGTGTGAAAATCCTCATTTTTCTACAATTAGGCCTCATTTTTATACTCCGTGCATTCATTTTTCACAGATGATCCGTCACTTTTCAGTCAGAAATCTGATTTCAAGGTGAAAAAGAACCGTCTCTGTGTGAAAATCCTCAATTTTCTACAATCAGGCCACATTTCATGGTCCAAAAGCTCGTTGTTATACTCCAAGCATTCATTTTTCACAGAGAATCCCTCACATTTAGGGCACAAAACCTATTTCAAGATCAAAAAGCACCATTATTTTCCTGATATTCCTCATTTTTCTACAATTGGGCCTCATTTTTATTGTCCAAATCCTCATTTTTTTAGTCCAAGCATTCATTTTTCACAGATAATGCCTCCTCTACCCCATTTCAAGGTCTAAAATCATCTGTTTTGTGTGAAAATCCTTATTTTTCTACAATTAGTTTCATTTTTATGATCCAAAAGCTCATTTTTATACTCCAATCATTCATTTTTCACAGACAATCCCTCACATTTAGGGCACAAAACATTGTTCAAGATCAAAAAGCACCATTATTCTCCTGATATTCCTCATTTTTCTTCAATGAGGCCTCTATTTTTATTGTCCAAATCCTCATTTTTTAATCCAAGCATTCATTTTTCAGAGATAATGCCTACTCTACCCCATTTCAGGTCTAAAATCACCTGTATTGTGTGAAAATCCTAATTTTTCTACAATTAGTTTCATTTTTATGATCCAAAAGCTCATTTTTATACTCCATGCATTCATTTTTCACAGACAATCCCTCACGTTTCGGCCACAAATCCCATTTCAAAGTGAAAAAGAACCTTCTCTGTGTGAAAATCCTCATTTTTCTTCAATGAGGCCTCTATTTTTATTGTCGAAATCCTCATTTTTATAGTCCAAGCATTCATTTTTCAGAGATAATGCCTACTCTACCCCATTTCAGGTCTAAAATCACCTGTTTTGTGTGAAAATCCTCATTTTTCTACAATTGGGCCTCATTTTTATGGTCCAAAATCTCATTTTTATAGTCCAAGCATTCATTTTTCAGAGATAATGCCTACTCTACCCCATTTCAAGGTCTAAAATCATCTGTTTTGTGTGAAAATCCTCATTTTTCTTCAATGAGGCCTCTATTTTTATTGTCGAAATCCTCATTTTTATAGTCCAAGCATTCATTTTTCAGAGATAATGCCTACTCTACCCCATTTCAGGTCTAAAATCACCTGTTTTGTGTGAAAATCCTCATTTTTCTACAATTGGGCCTCATTTTTATGGTCCAAAATCTCATTTTTATAGTCCAAGCATTCATTTTTCAGAGATAATGCCTACTCTACCCCATTTCAAGGTCTAAAATCATCTGTTTTGTGTGAAAATCCTAATTTTTCTACAATTAGTTTCATTTTTATGATCCAAAAGCTCTTTTTTATACTACAAGCATTCATTTTTCACAGATGATCCCTCACATTTAGGGCACAAAACCTATTTCAAGATCAAAAAGCACCGTTATTTTCCTGATATTCCTCATTTTTCTACAATTGGGCCTCATTTTTATGGTCCAAAATCTCATTTTTATACTCCATGCATTCATTTTTCACAGATGATCCCTCACATTTAGGGCACAAAACATTGTTCAAGATATAAAAGCACCATTATTTTCCTGATATTATTAATTTTTCTACAATAAGCCCTCTATTTTTATTGTCCAAATCCCCATTTTTATAGTCCAAGCATTCATTTTTCAGAGATAATGCCTACTCTACCCCATTTCAGGTCTAAAATCACTTTTTTTGTGTGAAAATCCTCATTTTTCTACAATTAGGCCTCATTTTCATGGTGCAAAATCTCATTTTTTTTATTCTAAGCATTCATATTTCGCAGACAATCCCTTACATTTATGGCACAAAACCTATTTCAAGATCAAAAAGCACCGTTATTTTCCTGATATTCCTCATTTTTCTACAATTGGGCCTCATTTTTATGGTCCAAAATCTCATTTTTATACTCCAAGCATTCATTTTTCACAGACGATCCCTCACGTTTCGGCCACAAATCCCATTTCAAGGTGAAAAAGAACATTCTTTGAGTGAAAATCCTCATTTTTCTCCAATTGGGCCTCATTTTTATGGTCCAAAGTCTCATTTTTTTAGTCCAAGCATTCATTTTTCAGAGATAATAATTACTCTACCACATTTCAAGGTCTAAAAGCACCTCTTTAATTTGAAAATCCTCATTTTTCTACAGTTAGTTCTCATTTTTATGTTCCAAAAGCTCATTTTATACTCCAAGCATTCATTTTTCACAGACAATCCCTCACATTTAGGGCACAAAACCTATTTCATGATCAAAAAGCACCATTATTCTCCTGATATTCCTCATTTTTCTTCAATGAGGCCTCTATTTTTATTGTCCAAATCCTCATTTTTTAGTCCAAGCATTCATTTTTCAGAGATAATGCCTACTCTACCCCATTTCAGGTCTAAAATCACCTGTATTGTGTGAAAATCCTAATTTTTCTACAATTAGTTTCATTTTTATGATCCAAAAGCTCATTTTTATACTCCATGCATTCATTTTTCACAGACAATCCCTCACGTTTCGGCCACAAATCGCATTTCAAGGTGAAAAATCAAAATCTTTGTCTGAAAATGCTCAATTTTCTACAATTAGGCGTCATTTTTATGGTCAAAAATCTCATTTTTATACTCCATGCATTCATTTTTCACAGCTGATCCCTCACTTTTCAGTCAGAAACCTGATTTCAAGGTGAAAAAGAACATTCTCTGTGCGAAAATCCTCAATTTTCTACAATTAGGCGTCATTTTTATGGTGCAAAAGCTCATTTTTATACTCCATGCATTCATTTTTCACAGATGATCCCTCACATTTAGGGCACAAAACCTATTTCAAGATCAAAAAGCACCATTATTTTCCTGATATTCCTCATTTTTCTACAATTGGGCCTCATTTTTAGGGTCCAAAATCTCATTTTTATAGTCCAAGCATTCATTTTTCAGAGATAATGCCTACTCTACCCCATTTCAAGGTCTAAAATCATTGTTTTGTGTGAAAATCCTAATTTTTCTACAATTAGTTTCATTTTTATGATCCAAAAGCTCATTTTAACACTCCAAGCATTCATTTTTCACAGACAATCCCTCACGTTTCGGCCACAAATCCCATTTCAAGGTGAAAAAGAACCTTCTCTGTGTGAAAATCCTCATTTTTCTACAATTAGGCCTCATTTTTATACTCCTTGCATTCATTTTTCACAGATGATCCCTCACTTTTCGGGCACAAATCCCATTTCAAGGTGAAAAAGAACCTTCTCTGTGTGAAAATCCTCATTTTTCTACAATTGGGCCTCATTTTTATGGTCCAAAATCTCATTTTTATAGTCCAAGCATTCATTTTTCAGAGATAATGCCTACTCTACCCCATTTCAGGTCTAAAATCACCTGTTTTGTGTGAAAATCCTCATTTTTCGACAATCAGGCCACATTTCATGGTCCAAAAGCTCATTTTTATACTCCAAGCATTCATTTTTCACAGACAATCCCTCACATTTAGGGCACAATACCTATTTCAAGATCAAAAAGCACCATTATTTTCCTGATATTCCTCATTTTTCCACAATTGGGCCTCATTTTTAGCTTCCAAAATCTCATTTTTATAGTCCAAGCATTCATTTTTCAGAGATAATGCCTACTCTACCCCATTTCAAGGTCTAAAATAATCTGTTTTGTGTGAAAATCCTAATTTTTCTACAATTAGTTTCATTTTTATGATCCAAAAGCTCATTTTTATACTCCAATCATTCATTTTTCACAGAGAATCACTCACATTTAGGGCACAAAACCTATTTCAAGATCAAAAAGCTCCGTTATTTTCCTGATATTCCTCATTTTTCTACAATTGGGCCTCATTTTTAGCGTCCAAAATCTCATTTTTATACTCCATGCATTCATTTTTCACAGATGATCCCTCACTTTTCGGGCACAAATCTGAATTCAAGTTGAAAAAGAAACTTCTCTCTGTGAAAATCCTCAATTTTCGACAATCAGGCCACATTTCATGGTCCAAAAGCTCATTTTTTTACTCCAAGCATTCATTTTTCACAGATAATCCCTCACATTTAGGGCACAAATCCTATTTCAAGATCAAAAAGCTCATTTTTATATTCCATGCATTCATTTTTCACAGACGATCCCTCACGTTTCGGCCACAAATCCCATTTCAAGTTGAAAAAGAACCTTCTCTGTGTGAAAATCCTCATTTTTCTACAATTAGGCCTCATTTTTATGGTCCAAAATCTCATTTTCATAGTCCAAGCATTCATTTTTCACAGATAATAATTACTCTACCCTATTTCAAGGTCTAAAAGCACCTCTTTAATTTGAAAATCCTCATTTTTCTACAATTAGTTCTCATATTTATGTTCCAAAAGCTCATTTTTATACTCCAAGCATTCATTTTTCACAGACAATCCCTCACATTTAGGGCACAAAACCTATTTCAAGATCAAAAAGCACCATTATTCTCCGGTTATTCATCATTTTTCTTCAATGAGGCCTCTATTTTTATTGTCCAAATCCTCATTTTTTCGTCCAAGCATTCATTTTTCAGAGATAATGCCTACTCTACCCCATTTCAGGTCTAAAATCACCTGTATTGTGTGAAAATCCTTATTTTTCTACAATTAGTTTCACCTTTATGATCCAAAAGCTCATTTTTATACTCCATGCATTCATTTTTCACAGACAATCCCTCACTTTTCGGCCACAAATCCCATTTCAAGGTGAAAAAGAACCTTCTCTGTGTGAAAATCCTCATTTTTCTACAATTAGGCCTCATTTTTATGGTCCAAAAGCTCATTTTTATACTCCGTGCATTCATTTTTCACAGGTGATCCCTCACTTTTCGGGCACAAATCTGATTTCAAGTTGAAAAAGAACCTTCTCTCTGTGAAAATCCTCAATTTTCGACAATCAGGCCACATTTCATGGTCCAAAAGCTCATTTTTATACTCCAAGCATTCATTTTTCACAGAGAATCCCTCACATTTAGGGCACAAATCCTATTTCAAGATCAAAAAGCTCATTTTTATACTCCATGCATTCATTTTTCACAGACGATCCCTCACGTTTCGGCCACAAATCCCATTTCAAGGTGAAAAAGAACCTTCTTTGAGTGAAAATGCTCATTTTTCTACAATTGGGCCTCATTTTTATGGTCCAAAATCTCATTTTTATAGTCCAAGCATTCATTTTTCACAGATAATAATTACTCTACCCTATTTCAAGGTCTAAAAGCACCTCTTTAATTTGAAAATCCTCATTTTTCTACAATTAGTTCTCATATTTATGTTCCAAAAGCTCATTTTTATACTCCAAGCATTCGTTTTTCACAGACAATCCCTCACCTTTAGGGCACAAAACCTATTTCAAGATCAAAAAGCACCACTATTTTCCTGATATTCCTCATTTTTCTACAATTGGGCCTCATTTTTAGGGTCCAAAATCTCATTTTTATACTCCATGCATTCATTTTTCACAGATGATCCCTCACATTTAGGGCACAAAACATTGTTCAAGATCTAAAAGCACCATTATTTTCCTGATATTCCTAATTTTTCTACAATAAGTCCTCTATTTTTATTGTCCAAATCCTCATTTTTTTAGTCTAAGCATTCATTTTTCAGAGATAATGCCTACTCTACCCCATTTCAGGTCTAAAATTACCTGTTTTGTGTGAAAATCCTAATTTTTCTACAATTAGGCCTCATTTTTATGGTCCAAAATCTCATTTTTATACTCCATGCATTCATTTTTCACAGATGATCCCTCACTTTTCAGTCAGAAATCTGATTTCAAGGTGAAAAAGAACCTTCTCTGTGTGAAAATCCTCATTTTTCGACAATCAGGCCACATTTCATGGTCCAAAAGCTCAATTTTATACTCCAAGCATTCATTTTTCACAGAGAATCCCTTACATTTAGGGCACAAAACCTATTTCAAGATCAAAAAGCACCATTATTTTCCTGATATTACTCATTTTTCTTCAATGAGGCCCTGTATTTTTATAGTCCAAATCCTCATTTTTATACTCCAAGCATTCATTTTTCACAGATGATCCCTCACTTTTCAGTCAGAAATCTGATTTCAAGGTGAAAAAGAACCTTCTCTGTGTGAAAATCCTCAATTTTCGACAATCAGGCCACATTTCATGGTCCAAAAGCTCATTTTTATACTCCAAGCATTCATTTTTCACAGAGAATCCCTCACATTTAGGGCACAAAACCTATTTCAAGATCAAAAAGCACCATTATTTTCCTGATATTCCTCATTTTTATACAATTGGGCCTCATTACTAGGGTCCAAAATCTCATTTTTATACACCATGCATTCATTTTTCACAGATGATCCCTCACATTTAGAGCACAAAACATTGTTGAAAATCTAAAAGCACCATTATTTTCCTGATATTCCTAATTTTTCTTCAATGAGGCCTCTATTTTTATTGTCCAAATCCTTATTTTTTTGTGCAAGCATTCATTTTTCAGAGATAATGCCTACTATACCCCATTTCAAGTCCTATCAGTACCGGTTTTGTGTGAAAATCCTCATTTTTCTACAATTAGGCCTCATTTTTATGGTCCAAAATCTCATTTTTATAGTCCAAGCATTCATTTTTCAGAGATAATGCCTCCTCTACCCCATTTCAGGTCTGAAATCACCTGTTTTGTGTGAAAATCGTCATTTTTCTACAATTTGGCCTCATTTTTATGGTCCAAAAGCTCATTTTTATACTCCAAGCATTCATTTTTCACAGATGATCCCTCACTTTTCAGTCAGAAATCTGATTTCAAGGTGAAAAAGAACCTTCTCTGTGTGAAAATCCTCAATTTTCGACAATCAGGCCACATTTCATGGTCCAAAAGCTCATTTTTATACTCCAAGCATTCATTTTTCACAGAGAATCCCTCACATTTAGGGCACAAAACCTATTTCAAGATCAAAAAGCACCATTATTTTCCTGATATTCCTCATTTTTCTACAATTGGGCCTCATTTTTATTGTCCAAATCCTCATTTTTTTAGTCCAAGCATTCATTTTTCAGAGATAATGCCTACTCTACCCCATTTCAAGGTCTAAAATCACCTGTATTGTGTGAAAATCCTAATTTTTCTACAATTAGTTTCATTTTTATGATCCAAAAGCTCATTTTTATACTCCATGCATTCATTGTTCATAACTGATCCCTCACTTTTTGGGCACAAATCCCATTTCAAGGTGAAAAATCAAAACCTTTGTCTGAAAATCCTTATTTTTCTACAATTATGCCTCATTTTCATGGTGCAAAATCTAAATATTTTATTTCAAGCATTCATATTTCGCAGACAATCCCTTACATTTAGGGCACAAAACCTATTTCAAGATCAAAAAGCTCATTTTTATACTCCATGCATTCATTTTTCACAGACAATCCCTAACGTTTCGGCCACAAATCTCATTTCAAGGTGAAAAAGAACCTTCTCTGTGTGAAAATCCTCATTTTTCTACAATTAGGCCTCATTTTTATGGTCCAAAAGCTCATTTTTATACTCCGTGCATTCATTTTTCACAGATGATCCCTCACTTTTCGGGCACAAATCTGCTTTCAAGTTAAAAAAGAACCTTCTCTCTGTGAAAATCCTCAATTTTCGACAATCAGGCCACATTTCATGGTCGAAAAGCTCATTTTTATACTCCAAGCATTCATTTTTCACAGAGAATCCCTTACATTTAGGGCACAAAACCTATTTCAAGATCAAAAAGCACCATTATTTTCCTGATATTACTCATTTTTCTTCAATGAGGCCCTGTATTTTTATAGTCCAAATCCTCATTTTTATACTCCAAGCATTCATTTTTCACAGATGATCCCTCACTTTTCAGTCAGAAATCTGATTTCAAGGTGAAAAAGAACCTTCTCTGTGTGAAAATCCTCAATTTTCGACAATCAGGCCACATTTCATGGTCCAAAAGCTCATTTTTATACTCCAAGCATTCATTTTTCACAGAGAATCCCTCACATTTAGGGCACAAAACCTATTTCAAGATCAAAAAGCACCATTATTTTCCTGATATTCCTCATTTTTCTACAATTGGGCCTCATTTTTATTGTCCAAATCCTCATTTTTTTAGTCCAAGCATTCATTTTTCACAGATAATGCCTCCTCTACCCCATTTCAAGGTCTAAATTCATCTGTTTTGTGTGAAAATCCTTATTTTTCTACAATTAGTTTCATTTTTATGATCCAAAAGCTCATTTTTATACTCCAATCATTCATTTTTCACAGACAATCCCTCACATTTAGGGCACAAAACATTGTTCAAGATCAAAAATCACCATTATTCTCCTGATATTCCTCATTTTTCTTCAATGAGGCCTCTATTTTTATTGTCCAAATCCTCATTTTTTAGTCCAAGCATTCATTTTTCAGAGATAATGCCTACTCTACCCCATTTCAGGTCTAAAATCACCTCTATTGTGTGAAAATCCTAATTTTTCTACAATTAGTATCATTTTTATGATCCAAAAGCTCATTTTTATACTCCATGCATTCATTTTTCACAGACAATCCCTCACGTTTCGGCCACAAATCCCATTTCAAGGTGAAAAAGAACCTTCTCTGTGTGAAAATCCTCATTTTTCTACAATTAGGCCTCATTTTTATGGTCCAAAAGCTCATTTTTATACTCCGTGCATTCATTTTTCACAGGTGATCCCTCACTTTTCGGGCACAAATCTGATTTCAAGTTGAAAAAGAATATTCTCTCTGTGAAAATCCTCAATTTTCGACAATCAGGCACATTTCATGGTCCAAAAGCTCGTTGTTATACTCCAAGCATTCATTTTTCACAGAGAATCCCTCACATTTAGGGCACAAAACCTATTTCAAGATCTAAAAGCACCATTATTTTCCTCATATTCCAAATTTTTCTACAATAAGTCCTCTATTTTTATTGTACAAATCCTCATTTTTTTAGTCCAAGCATTCATTTTTCAGAGATAATGCCTCCTCTACCCCATTTCAGGTCTAAAATCACCTGTTTTGTGTGAAAATCCTAATTTTTCTACAATTAGGCCTCATTTTTAATGGTCCAAAATATCATTTTTATACTCCATGCATTCATTTTTCACAGATGATCCTTCACTTTTCAGTCAGAAATCTGACTTGAAGGTGAAAAAAACCTTCTCTGTGTGAAAATCCTCATTTTTCGACAATCAGGCCACATTTCATGGTCCAAAAGCTCATTTTTATACTCCAAGCATTCATTTTTCACAGAGAATCCCTTACATTTAGGGCACAAAACCTATTTCAAGATCGAAAAGCACCATTATTTTCCTGATATTACTCATTTTTCTTCAATGAGGCCTCTATTTTTATTGTCCAAATCCTCATTTTTATAGTCCAAGCATTCATTTTTCAGAGATAATGCCTCCTCAATCCCATTTCAAGGTCTAAAATCACCTGTTTTGTGTGAAAATCCTAATTTTTCTACAATTAGTTTAATTTTTATGATCCAAAAGCTCATTTTTATACTCCATGCATTCATTTTTCATAGGTGATCCCTCACTTTTTGGGCACAAATCCCATTTCAAGGTGAAAAATCAAAACCTTTGTCTGAAAATCCTTATTTTTCTACAATTAGGCCTCATTTTAATGGTGCAAAATCTAAATTTTTTATTTCAAGCATTCGTATTTCGCAGACAATCCCTTACATTTAGGGAACAAATCCTATTTCAAGATCAAAAAGCTCATTTTTATACTCCATGCATTCATTTTTCACAGACGATCCCTCACGTTTCGGCCACATATCCCATTTCAAGGTGAAAAAGAACCTTCTCTGTGTGAAAATCCTCATTTTTCTACAATCGGGCCTCATTTTTATGGTCCAAAATCTCATTTTTATAGTCCAAGCATTCATTTTTCAGAGATAATAATTACTCTACCCTATTTCAAGGTCTAAAAGCACCTCTTTAATTTGAAAATCCTCATTTTTCTACAATTAGTTCTCATATTTATGTTCCAAAAGCTCATTTTTATACTCCAAGCATTCATTTTTCACAGAGAATCCCTCACATTTAGGGCACAAAAGCTATTTCAAGATCAAAAAGCACCATTATTTTCCTGATATTCCTCATTTTTCTACAATTGGGCCTCATTTTTATTGTCCAAATCCTCATTTTTTTAGTCCAAGCATTCATTTTTCACAGATAATGCCTCCTCTACCCCATTTCAAGGTCTAAAATCATCCGTTTTGTGTGAAAATCCTTATTTTTCTACAATTAGTTTCATTATTATGATCTAAAATCCTCATTTTAACACTCCAAGCATTCATTTTTCACAGACAATCCCTCACTTTTAGGGCACAAAACATTGTTCAAGATCAAAATGCACCATTATTCTCCTGTTATTCCTCATTTTTCTTCAATGAGGCTTCTATTTTTATTGTCCAAATCCTCATTTCTTAGTCCAAGCATTCATTTTTCAGAGATAATGCCTATTCTACCCCATTTCAGGTCTAAAATCACCTGTATTGTGTGAAAATCCTAATTTTTCTACAATTAGTTTCATCTTTATGATCCAAAAGCTCATTTTTATACTCCATGCATTCATTTTTCACAGACAATCCCTCACGTTTCTGCCACAAATCCCATTTCAAGGTGAAAAAGAACCTTCTCTGTGTGAAAATCCTCATTTTTCTACAATTAGGCCTCATTTTTATGGTCCAAAAGCTCATTTTTATACTCCGTGCATTCATTTTTCACAGATGATCCCTCACTTTTCGGGCACAAATCTGATTTCAAGTTGAAAAAGAACCTTCTCTCTGTGAAAATCCTCAATTTTCGACAATCAGGCCACATTTCACGGTCCAAAAGCTCATTTTTATACTCCAAGCATTCATTTTTCACAGAGAATCCCTCACATTTAGGGCACAAAACCTATTTCATGATCAAAAAGCACCATTATTTTCCTGATATTCCTCATTTTTCTACAATTGGGCCTCATTTTTAGGGTCCAAAATCTCGTTTTTATACTCCATGCATTCATTTTTTACAGATGATCCCTCACATTTAGGGCACAAAACATTGTTCAAGATCTAAAAGCACCATTATTTTCCTGATATTCCTCATTTTTCTACAATATGTCCTCTATTTTTATTGTCCAAATCCTCATTTTTATAGTCCAAGCATTCATTTTTCACAGATAATGCCTACTCTACCCCATTTCAGGTCTAAAATCACTTGTTTTGTGTGAAAATCCTCATTTTCCTACAATTAGGCCTCATTTTCATGGTGCAAAATCTCATTTTTTTTATTCTAAGCATTCATATTTCGCAGACAATCCCTTACATTTATGGCACAAAACCTATTTCAAGATCAAAAATCTCATTTTTATACTCCATGCATTCATTTTTCACAGACGATCCCTCACGTTTCGGCCACATATCCCATTTCAAGGTGAAAAAGAACCTTCTTTGAGTGAAAATCCTCATTTTTCTACAATCGGGCCTCATTTTTAGGGTCCAAAATCTAATTTTTATACTCCATGCATTCATTTTTCACAGATGATCCCTCACATTTAGAGCAGAAAACGTTGTTGAAGATCTAAAAGCACCATTATTTTCCTGATATTCCTAATTTTTCTTCAATGAGGCCTCTATTTTTATTGTCCAAATCCTCATTTTTATAGTCCAAGCATTCATTTTTCAGAGATAATGCCTACTATACCCCATTTCAAGTCCTATCAGTACCGGTTTTGTGTGAAAATCCTCATTTTTCTACAATTAGGCCTCATTTTTATACTCCGTGCATTCATTTTTCACAGATGATCCGTCACTTTTCAGTCAGAAATCTGATTTCAAGGTGAAAAAGAACCGTCTCTGTGTGAAAATCCTCAATTTTCTACAATCAGGCCACATTTCATGGTCCAAAAGCTCGTTGTTATACTCCAAGCATTCATTTTTCACAGAGAATCCCTCACATTTAGGGCACAAAACCTATTTCAAGATCAAAAAGCACCATTATTTTCCTGATATTCCTCATTTTTCTACAATTGGGCCTCATTTTTATTGTCCAAATCCTCATTTTTTTAGTCCAAGCATTCATTTTTCACAGATAATGCCTCCTCTACCCCATTTCAAGGTCTAAAATCATCTGTTTTGTGTGAAAATCCTTATTTTTCTACAATTAGTTTCATTTTTATGATCCAAAATCTCATTTTTATACTCCAATCATTCATTTTTCACAGACAATCCCTCACATTTAGGGCACAAAACATTGTTCAAGATCAAAAAGCACCATTATTCTCCTGATATTCCTCATTTTTCTTCAATGAGGCCTCTATTTTTATTGTCCAAATCCTCATTTTTTAATCCAAGCATTCATTTTTCAGAGATAATGCCTACTCTACCCCATTTCAGGTCTAAAATCACCTGTATTGTGTGAAAATCCTAATTTTTCTACAATTAGTTTCATTTTTATGATCCAAAAGCTCATTTTTATACTCCATGCATTCATTTTTCACAGACAATCCCTCACGTTTCGGCCACAAATCCCATTTCAAAGTGAAAAAGAACCTTCTCTGTGTGAAAATCCTCATTTTTCTTCAATGAGGCCTCTATTTTTATTGTCGAAATCCTCATTTTTATAGTCCAAGCATTCATTTTTCAGAGATAATGCCTACTCTACCCCATTTCAGGTCTAAAATCACCTGTTTTGTGTGAAAATCCTCATTTTTCTACAATTGGGCCTCATTTTTATGGTCCAAAATCTCATTTTTATAGTCCAAGCATTCATTTTTCAGAGATAATGCCTACTCTACCCCATTTCAAGGTCTAAAATCATCTGTTTTGTGTGAAAATCCTAATTTTTCTACAATTAGTTTCATTTTTATGATCCAAAAGCTCTTTTTTATACTACAAGCATTCATTTTTCACAGATGATCCCTCACATTTAGGGCACAAAACCTATTTCAAGATCAAAAAGCACCGTTATTTTCCTGATATTCCTCATTTTTCTACAATTGGGCCTCATTTTTATGGTCCAAAATCTCATTTTTATACTCCATGCATTCATTTTTCACAGATGATCCCTCACATTTAGGGCACAAAACATTGTTCAAGATATAAAAGCACCATTATTTTCCTGATATTATTAATTTTTCTACAATAAGCCCTCTATTTTTATTGTCCAAATCCTCATTTTTATAGTCCAAGCATTCATTTTTCAGAGATAATGCCTACTCTACCCCATTTCAGGTCTAAAATCACTTGTTTTGTGTGAAAATCCTCATTTTTCTACAATTAGGCCTCATTTTCATGGTGCAAAATCTCATTTTTTTTATTCTAAGCATTCATATTTCGCAGACAATCCCTTACATTTATGGCACAAAACCTATTTCAAGATCAAAAAGCACCGTTATTTTCCTGATATTCCTCATTTTTCTACAATTGGGCCTCATTTTTATGGTCCAAAATCTCATTTTTATACTCCAAGCATTCATTTTTCACAGACGATCCCTCACGTTTCGGCCACAAATCCCATTTCAAGGTGAAAAAGAACATTCTTTGAGTGAAAATCCTCATTTTTCTCCAATTGGGCCTCATTTTTATGGTCCAAAGTCTCATTTTTTTAGTCCAAGCATTCATTTTTCAGAGATAATAATTACTCTACCACATTTCAAGGTCTAAAAGCACCTCTTTAATTTGAAAATCCTCATTTTTCTACAGTTAGTTCTCATTTTTATGTTCCAAAAGCTCATTTTATACTCCAAGCATTCATTTTTCACAGACAATCCCTCACATTTAGGGCACAAAACCTATTTCATGATCAAAAAGCACCATTATTCTCCTGATATTCCTCATTTTTCTTCAATGAGGCCTCTATTTTTATTGTCCAAATCCTCATTTTTATAGTCCACGCATTCATTTTTCAGAGATAATGCCTACTCTACCCCATTTCAGGTCTAAAATCACCTGTATTGTGTGAAAATCCTAATTTTTCTACAATTAGTTTCATTTTTATGATCCAAAAGCTCATTTTTATACTCCATGCATTCATTTTTCACAGACAATCCCTCACGTTTCGGCCACAAATCGCATTTCAAGGTGAAAAATCAAAATCTTTGTCTGAAAATGCTCAATTTTCTACAATTAGGCGTCATTTTTATGGTCAAAAATCTCATTTTTATACTCCATGCATTCATTTTTCACAGCTGATCCCTCACTTTTCAGTCAGAAACCTGATTTCAAGGTGAAAAAGAACATTCTCTGTGCGAAAATCCTCAATTTTCTACAATTAGGCGTCATTTTTATGGTGCAAAAGCTCATTTTTATACTCCATGCATTCATTTTTCACAGATGATCCCTCACATTTAGGGCACAAATCTGATTTCAAGTTGAAAAAGAACCTTCTCTGTGTGAAAATCCTCATTTTTCTACAATTGGGCCTCATTTTTATGGTCCAAAATCTCATTTTCATAGTCCAAGCATTCATTTTTAACAGATAATAATTACTCTACCCCATTTCAAGGTCTAAAAGCACCTCTTTAATTTGAAAATCCTCATTTTTCTACAATTAGTTCTCATTTTTATGTTCCAAAAGCTCATTTTAATACTACAAGCATTCATTTTTCACAGATGATCCCTCACATTTAGGGCACAAAACCTATTTCAAGATCAAAAAGCACCATTAGTTTCCTGATATTCCTCATTTTTCTTCAATGAGGCCTCTATTTTTATTGTCCAAATCCTCATTTTTATAGTCCAAGCATTCATTTTTCAGAGATAATGTCTACTCTACCCCATTTGAAGGTCTAAAATCACCTGTTTTGTGTGAAAATCCTAATTTTTCTAATATTAGGCCTCATTTTTATGGTCCAAAATCTCATTTTTATACTCCGTGCATTCATTTTTCACAGATGATCCCTCACTTTTCGGGCACAAATCTGATTTCAAGTTGAAAAAGAACCTTCTCTCTGTGAAAATCCTCAATTTTCGACAATCAGGCCACATTTCATGGTCCAAAAGCTCATTTTTATACTCCAAGCATTCATTTTTCACAGAGAATCCCTCACATTTAGGGCACAAAACCTATTTCAAGATCAAAAAGCACCATTAGTTTCCTGATATTCCTCATTTTTCTTCAATGAGGCCTCTATTTTTATTGTCCAAATCCTCATTTTTATAGTCCAAGCATTCATTTTTCAGAGATAATGTCTACTCTACCCCATTTGAAGGTCTAAAATCACCTGTTTTGTGTGAAAATCCTAATTTTTCTACAATTAGGCCTCATTTTTATGGTCCAAAATCTCATTTTTATACTCCGTGCATTCATTTTTCACAGATGATCCCTCACTTTTCGGGCACAAATCTGATTTCAAGTTGAAAAAGAACCTTCTCTCTGTGAAAATCCTCAATTTTCGACAATCAGGCCACATTTCATGGTCTAAAAGCTCATTTTTATACTCCAAGCATTCATTTTTCACAGAGAATCCCTCACATTTAGGGCACAAATCCTATTTTAATATCAAAAAGCTCATTTTTATACTCCATGCATTCATTTTTCACAGGTGATCCCTCACTTTTCGGGCACAAATCCCATTTCAAGGTGAAAAAGAACCTTCTCTGTGTGAAAATCCTCATTTTTCTACAATTGGGCCTCATTTTTATGGTCCAAAATCTCATTTTTATAGTCCAAGCATTCATTTTTCAGAGATAATGCCTACTCTACCCCATTTCAGGTCTAAAATCACCTGTTTTGTGTGAAAATCCTCATTTTTCGACAATCAGGCCACATTTCATGGTCCAAAAGCTCATTTTTATACTCCAAGCATTCATTTTTCACAGACAATCCCTCACATTTAGGGCACAATACCTATTTCAAGATCAAAAAGCACCATTATTTTCCTGATATTCCTCATTTTTCCACAATTGGGCCTCATTTTTAGCTTCCAAAATCTCATTTTTATAGTCCAAGCATTCATTTTTCAGAGATAATGCCTACTCTACCCCATTTCAAGGTCTAAAATAATCTGTTTTGTGTGAAAATCCTAATTTTTCTACAATTAGTTTCATTTTTATGATCCAAAAGCTCATTTTTATACTCCAATCATTCATTTTTCACAGAGAATCACTCACATTTAGGGCACAAAACCTATTTCAAGATCAAAAAGCTCCGTTATTTTCCTGATATTCCTCATTTTTCTACAATTGGGCCTCATTTTTAGCGTCCAAAATCTCATTTTTATACTCCATGCATTCATTTTTCACAGATGATCCCTCACTTTTCGGGCACAAATCTGAATTCAAGTTGAAAAAGAAACTTCTCTCTGTGAAAATCCTCAATTTTCGACAATCAGGCCACATTTCATGGTCCAAAAGCTCATTTTTTTACTCCAAGCATTCATTTTTCACAGAGAATCCCTCACATTTAGGGCACAAATCCTATTTCAAGATCAAAAAGCTCATTTTTATACTCCAAGCATTCATTTTTCACAGACGATCCCTCACGTTTCGGCCACAAATCCCATTTCAAGGTGAAAAAGAACCTTCTTTGAGTGAAAATGCTCATTTTTCTACAATTGGGCCTCATTTTTATGGTCCAAAATCTCATTTTTATAGTCCAAGCATTCATTTTTCACAGATAATAATTACTCTACCCTATTTCAAGGTCTAAAAGCACCTCTTTAATTTGAAAATCCTCATTTTTCTACAATTAGTTCTCATATTTATGTTCCAAAAGCTCATTTTTATACTCCAAGCATTCGTTTTTCACAGACAATCCCTCACCTTTAGGGCACAAAACCTATTTCAAGATCAAAAAGCACCATTATTTTCCTGATATTCCTCATTTTTCTACAATTGGGCCTCATTTTTAGGGTCCAAAATCTCATTTTTATACTCCAAGCATTCATTTTTCACAGACGATCCCTCACGTTTCGGCCACAAATCCCATTTCAAGGTGAAAAAGAACATTCTTTGAGTGAAAATCCTCATTTTTCTCCAATTGGGCCTCATTTTTATGGTCCAAAGTCTCATTTTTTTAGTCCAAGCATTCATTTTTCAGAGATAATAATTACTCTACCACATTTCAAGGTCTAAAAGCACCTCTTTAATTTGAAAATCCTCATTTTTCTACAGTTAGTTCTCATTTTTATGTTCCAAAAGCTCATTTTATACTCCAAGCATTCATTTTTCACAGACAATCCCTCACATTTAGGGCACAAAACCTATTTCATGATCAAAAAGCACCATTATTCTCCTGATATTCCTCATTTTTCTTCAATGAGGCCTCTATTTTTATTGTCCAAATCCTCATTTTTTAGTCCAAGCATTCATTTTTCAGAGATAATGCCTATTCTACCCCATTTCAGGTCTAAAATCACCTGTATTGTGTGAAAATCCTAATTTTTCTACAATTAGTTTCATTTTTATGATCCAAAAGCTCATTTTTATACTCCATGCATTCATTTTTCACAGACAATCCCTCACGTTTCGGCCACAAATCGCATTTCAAGGTGAAAAATCAAAATCTTTGTCTGAAAATGCTCAATTTTCTACAATTAGGCGTCATTTTTATGGTCAAAAATCTCATTTTTATACTCCATGCATTCATTTTTCACAGCTGATCCCTCACTTTTCAGTCAGAAACCTGATTTCAAGGTGAAAAAGAACATTCTCTGTGCGAAAATCCTCAATTTTCTACAATTAGGCGTCATTTTTATGGTGCAAAAGCTCATTTTTATACTCCATGCATTCATTTTTCACAGATGATCCCTCACATTTAGGGCACAAAACCTATTTCAAGATCAAAAAGCACCATTATTCTCCTGATATTCCTCATTTTTCTACAATTGGGCCTCATTTTTAGGGTCCAAAATCTCATTTTTATACTCCAAGCATTCATTATTCAGAGATAATGACTACTCTACCCCATTTCAAGGTCTAAAATCATTGTTTTGTGTGAAAATCCTAATTTTTCTACAATTAGTTTCATTTTTATGATCCAAAAGCTCATTTTAACACTCCAATCATTCATTTTTCACAGACAATCCCTCACATTTAGGGCACAAAACCTATTTCATGATCAAAAAGCACCATTATTCTCCTGATATTCCTCATTTTTCTTCAATGAGGCCTCTATTTTTATTGTCCAAATCCTCATTTTTTAGTCCAAGCATTCATTTTTCAGAGATAATGCCTACTCTACCCCATTTCAGGTCTAAAATCACCTGTATTGTGTGAAAATCCTTATTTTTCTACAATTAGTTTCATTTTTATGATCCAAAAGCTCATTTTAACACTCCAAGCATTCATTTTTCACAGACAATCCCTCACGTTTCGGCCACAAATCCCATTTCAAGGTGAAAAAGAACCTTCTCTGTGTGAAAATCCTCATTTTTCTACAATTAGGCCTCATTTTTATACTCCTTGCATTCATTTTTCACAGAGAATCCCTCACATTTAGGGCACAAATCCTATTTCAAGATCAAAAAGCTCATTTTTATATTCCATGCATTTATTTTTCACAGACGATCCCTCACGTTTCGGCCACAAATCCCATTTCAAGGTGAAAAAGAACCTTCTCTGTGTGAAAATCCTCATTTTTCTACAATTGGGCCTCATTTTTATGGTCCAAAATCTCATTTTCATAGTCCAAGCATTCATTTTTAACAGATAATAATTACTCTACCCCATTTCAAGGTCTAAAAGCACCTCTTTAATTTGAAAATCCTCATTTTTCTACAATTACTTCTCATTTTTATGTTCCAAAAGCTCATTTTAATACTACAAGCATTCATTTTTCACAGATGATCCCTCACATTTAGGGCACAAAACCTATTTCATGATCAAAAAGCTCCATTAGTTTCCTGATATTCCTCATTTTTCTTCAATGAGGCCTCTATTTTTATTGTCCAAATCCTCATTTTTATAGTCCAAGCATTCATTTTTCAGAGATAATGTCTACTCTACCCCATTTGAAGGTCTAAAATCACCTGTTTTGTGTGAAAATCCTAATTTTTCTAATATTAGGCCTCATTTTTATGGTCCAAAATCTCATTTTTATACTCCATGCATTCATTTTTCACAGCTGATCCCTCACTTTTCAGTCAGAAACCTGATTTCAAGGTGAAAAAGAACATTCTCTGTGCGAAAATCCTCAATTTTCTACAATTAGGCGTCATTTTTATGGTGCAAAAGCTCATTTTTATACTCCATGCATTCATTTTTCACAGATGATCCCTCACATTTAGGGCACAAAACCTATTTCAAGATCAAAAAGCACCATTATTTTCCTGATATTCCTCATTTTTCTACAATTGGGCCTCATTTTTAGGGTCCAAAATCTCATTTTTATACTCCAAGCATTCATTATTCAGAGATAATGACTACTCTACCCCATTTCAAGGTCTAAAATCATTGTTTTGTGTGAAAATCCTAATTTTTCTACAATTAGTTTCATTTTTATGATCCAAAAGCTCATTTTAACACTCCAATCATTCATTTTTCACAGACAATCCCTCACATTTAGGGCACAAAACCTATTTCATGATCAAAAAGCACCATTATTCTCCTGATATTCCTCATTTTTCTTCAATGAGGCCTCTATTTTTATTGTCCAAATCCTCATTTTTTAGTCCAAGCATTCATTTTTCAGAGATAATGCCTACTCTACCCCATTTCAGGTCTAAAATCACCTGTATTGTGTGAAAATCCTAATTTTTCTACAATTAGTTTCATTTTTATGATCCAAAAGCTCATTTTTATACTCCATGCATTCATTTTTCACAGACAATCCCTCACGTTTCGGCCACAAATCGCATTTCAAGGTGAAAAATCAAAATCTTTGTCTGAAAATGCTCAATTTTCTACAATTAGGCGTCATTTTTATGGTCAAAAATCTCATTTTTATACTCCATGCATTCATTTTTCACAGCTGATCCCTCACTTTTCAGTCAGAAATCTGATTTCAAGGTGAAAAAGAACATTCTCTGTGCGAAAATCCTCAATTTTCTACAATTAGGCGTCATTTTTATGGTGCAAAAGCTCATTTTTATACTCCATGCATTCATTTTTCACAGATGATCCCTCACATTTAGGGCACAAAACCTATTTCAAGATCAAAAAGCACCATTATTTTCCTGATATTCCTCATTTTTCTACAATTGGGCCTCATTTTTAGGGTCCAAAATCTCATTTTTATACTCCAAGCATTCATTATTCAGAGATAATGACTACTCTACCCCATTTCAAGGTCTAAAATCATTGTTTTGTGTGAAAATCCTAATTTTTCTACAATTAGTTTCATTTTTATGATCCAAAAGCTCATTTTAACACTCCAATCATTCATTTTTCACAGACAATCCCTCACATTTAGGGCACAAAACATTGTTCAAGATCAAAAAGCACCATTATTCTCCTGATATTCCTCATTTTTCTTCAATGAGGCCTCTATTTTTATTGTCCAAATCCTCATTTTTTAGTCCAAGCATTCATTTTTCAGAGATAATGCCTACGCTACCCCATTTCAAGGTCTAAAATCACCTGTATTGTGTGAAAATCCTTATTTTTCTACAATTAGTTTCATTTTTATGATCCAAAAGCTCATTTTAACACTCCAAGCATTCATTTTTCACAGACAATCCCTCACGTTTCGGCCACAAATCCCATTTCAAGGTGAAAAAGAACCTTCTCTGTGTGAAAATCCTCATTTTTCTACAATTAGGCCTCATTTTTATACTCCTTGCATTCATTTTTCACAGATGATCCCTCACTTTTCGGGCACAAATCTGAATTCAATTTGAAAAAGAAACTTCTCTCTGTGAAAATCCTCAATTTTCGACAATCAGGCCACATTTCATGGTCCAAAAGCTCATTTTTATACTCCAAGCATTCATTTTTCACAGAGAATCCCTCACATTTAGGGCACAAATCCTATTTCAAGATCAAAAAGCTCATTTTTATATTCCATGCATTCATTTTTCACAGACGATCCCTCACGTTTCGGCCACAAATCCCATTTCAAGGTGAAAAAGAACCTTCTCTGTGTGAAAATCCTCATTTTTCTACAATTAGGCCTCATTTTTATGGTCCAAAAGCTCATTTTTATACTCCGTGCATTCATTTTTCACAGGTGATCCCTCACTTTTCGGGCACAAATCTGATTTCAAGTTGAAAAAGAATATTCTCTCTGTGAAAATCCTCAATTTTCGACAATCAGGCACATTTCATGGTCCAAAAGCTCGTTGTTATACTCCAAGCATTCATTTTTCACAGAGAATCCCTCACATTTAGGGCACAAAAGCTATTTCAAGATCAAAAAGCACCATTATTTTCCTGATATTCCTCATTTTTCTACAATTGGGCCTCATTTTTATTGTCCAAATCCTCATTTTTTTAGTCCAAGCATTCATTTTTCACAGATAATGCCTCCTCTACCCCATTTCAAGGTCTAAAATCATCCGTTTTGTGTGAAAATCCTTATTTTTCTACAATTAGTTTCATTATTATGATCTAAAATCCTCATTTTAACACTCCAAGCATTCATTTTTCACAGACAATCCCTCACTTTTAGGGCACAAAACATTGTTCAAGATCAAAATGCACCATTATTCTCCTGTTATTCCTCATTTTTCTTCAATGAGGCTTCTATTTTTATTGTCCAAATCCTCATTTCTTAGTCCAAGCATTCATTTTTCAGAGATAATGCCTATTCTACCCCATTTCAGGTCTAAAATCACCTGTATTGTGTGAAAATCCTAATTTTTCTACAATTAGTTTCATCTTTATGATCCAAAAGCTCATTTTTATACTCCATGCATTCATTTTTCACAGACAATCCCTCACGTTTCTGCCACAAATCCCATTTCAAGGTGAAAAAGAACCTTCTCTGTGTGAAAATCCTCTTTTTCTACAATTAGGCCTCATTTTTATGGTCCAAAAGCTCATTTTTATACTCCGTGCATTCATTTTTCACAGATGATCCCTCACTTTTCGGGCACAAATCTGATTTCAAGTTGAAAAAGAACCTTCTCTCTGTGAAAATCCTCAATTTTCGACAATCAGGCCACATTTCACGGTCCAAAAGCTCATTTTTATACTCCAAGCATTCATTTTTCACAGAGAATCCCTCACATTTAGGGCACAAAACCTATTTCATGATCAAAAAGCACCATTATTTTCCTGATATTCCTCATTTTTCTACAATTGGGCCTCATTTTTAGGGTCCAAAATCTCGTTTTTATACTCCATGCATTCATTTTTTACAGATGATCCCTCACATTTAGGGCACAAAACATTGTTCAAGATCTAAAAGCACCATTATTTTCCTGATATTCCTCATTTTTCTACAATATGTCCTCTATTTTTATTGTCCAAATCCTCATTTTTATAGTCCAAGCATTCATTTTTCACAGATAATGCCTACTCTACCCCATTTCAGGTCTAAAATCACTTGTTTTGTGTGAAAATCCTCATTTTCCTACAATTAGGCCTCATTTTCATGGTGCAAAATCTCATTTTTTTTATTCTAAGCATTCATATTTCGCAGACAATCCCTTACATTTATGGCACAAAACCTATTTCAAGATCAAAAATCTCATTTTTATACTCCATGCATTCATTTTTCACAGACGATCCCTCACGTTTCGGCCACATATCCCATTTCAAGGTGAAAAAGAACCTTCTTTGAGTGAAAATCCTCATTTTTCTACAATCGGGCCTGATTTTTAGGGTCCAAAATCTAATTTTTATACTCCATGCATTCATTTTTCACAGATGATCCCTCACATTTAGAGCAGAAAACGTTGTTGAAGATCTAAAAGCACCATTATTTTCCTGATATTCCTAATTTTTCTTCAATGAGGCCTCTATTTTTATTGTCCAAATCCTCATTTTTATAGTCCAAGCATTCATTTTTCAGAGATAATGCCTACTATACCCCATTTCAAGTCCTATCAGTACCGGTTTTGTGTGAAAATCCTCATTTTTCTACAATTGGTCCTCATTTTTATTGTCCAAATCCTCATTTTTTTAGTCCAAGCATTCATTTTTCACAGATAATGCCTCCTCTACCCCATTTCAAGGTCTAA
Source organism: Athene noctua (assembly GCF_965140245.1). Lineage (NCBI taxonomy): Eukaryota > Metazoa > Chordata > Aves > Strigiformes > Strigidae > Athene > Athene noctua. The sequence goes on from NW_027437539.1 coordinate 847,921, forward strand.
AATCATCTGTTTTGTGTGAAAATCCTTATTTTTCTACAATTAGTTTCATTTTTATGATCCAAAAGCTCATTTTTATACTCCAATCATTCATTTTTCACAGACAATCCCTCACATTTAGGGCACAAAACATTGTTCAAGATCAAAAAGCACCATTATTCTCCTGATATTCCTCATTTTTCTTCAATGAGGCCTCTATTTTTATTGTCCAAATCCTCATTTTTTAATCCAAGCATTCATTTTTCAGAGATAATGCCTACTCTACCCCATTTCAGGTCTAAAATCACCTGTTTTGTGTGAAAATCCTCATTTTTCTACAATTGGGCCTCATTTTTATGGTCCAAAATCTCATTTTTATAGTCCAAGCATTCATTTTTCAGAGATAATGCCTACTCTACCCCATTTCAAGGTCTAAAATCATCTGTTTTGTGTGAAAATCCTAATTTTTCTACAATTAGTTTCATTTTTATGATCCAAAAGCTCTTTTTTATACTACAAGCATTCATTTTTCACAGATGATCCCTCACATTTAGGGCACAAAACCTATTTCAAGATCAAAAAGCACCGTTATTTTCCTGATATTCCTCATTTTTCTACAATTGGGCCTCATTTTTAGGGTCCAAAATCTCGTTTTTATACTCCATGCATTCATTTTTTACAGATGATCCCTCACATTTAGGGCACAAAACATTGTTCAAGATATAAAAGCACCATTATTTTCCTGATATTATTAATTTTTCTACAATAAGCCCTCTATTTTTATTGTCCAAATCCTCATTTTTATAGTCCAAGCATTCATTTTTCAGAGATAATGCCTACTCTACCCCATTTCAGGTCTAAAATCACTTGTTTTGTGTGAAAATCCTCATTTTTCTACAATTAGGCCTCATTTTCATGGTGCAAAATCTCATTTTTTTTATTCTAAGCATTCATATTTCGCAGACAATCCCTTACATTTATGGCACAAAACCTATTTCAAGATCAAAAAGCACCGTTATTTTCCTGATATTCCTCATTTTTCTACAATTGGGCCTCATTTTTATGGTCCAAAATCTCATTTTTATACTCCAAGCATTCATTTTTCACAGACGATCCCTCACGTTTCGGCCACAAATCCCATTTCAAGGTGAAAAAGAACATTCTTTGAGTGAAAATCCTCATTTTTCTCCAATTGGGCCTCATTTTTATGGTCCAAAGTCTCATTTTTTTAGTCCAAGCATTCATTTTTCAGAGATAATAATTACTCTACCACATTTCAAGGTCTAAAAGCACCTCTTTAATTTGAAAATCCTCATTTTTCTACAGTTATTTCTCATTTTTATGTTCCAAAAGCTCATTTTATACTCCAAGCATTCATTTTTCACAGACAATCCCTCACATTTAGGGCACAAAACCTATTTCATGATCAAAAAGCACCATTATTCTCCTGATATTCCTCATTTTTCTTCAATGAGGCCTCTATTTTTATTGTCCAAATCCTCATTTTTATAGTCCACGCATTCATTTTTCAGAGATAATGCCTACTCTACCCCATTTCAGGTCTAAAATCACCTGTATTGTGTGAAAATCCTAATTTTTCTACAATTAGTTTCATTTTTATGATCCAAAAGCTCATTTTTATACTCCATGCATTCATTTTTCACAGACAATCCCTCACGTTTCGGCCACAAATCGCATTTCAAGGTGAAAAATCAAAATCTTTGTCTGAAAATGCTCAATTTTCTACAATTAGGCGTCATTTTTATGGTCAAAAATCTCATTTTTATACTCCATGCATTCATTTTTCACAGCTGATCCCTCACTTTTCAGTCAGAAACCTGATTTCAAGGTGAAAAAGAACATTCTCTGTGCGAAAATCCTCAATTTTCTACAATTAGGCGTCATTTTTATGGTGCAAAAGCTCATTTTTATACTCCATGCATTCATTTTTCACAGATGATCCCTCACATTTAGGGCACAAATCTGATTTCAAGTTGAAAAAGAACCTTCTCTGTGTGAAAATCCTCATTTTTCTACAATTGGGCCTCATTTTTATGGTCCAAAATCTCATTTTCATAGTCCAAGCATTCATTTTTAACAGATAATAATTACTCTACCCCATTTCAAGGTCTAAAAGCACCTCTTTAATTTGAAAATCCTCATTTTTCTACAATTAGTTCTCATTTTTATGTTCCAAAAGCTCATTTTAATACTACAAGCATTCATTTTTCACAGATGATCCCTCACATTTAGGGCACAAAACCTATTTCAAGATCAAAAAGCACCATTAGTTTCCTGATATTCCTCATTTTTCTTCAATGAGGCCTCTATTTTTATTGTCCAAATCCTCATTTTTATAGTCCAAGCATTCATTTTTCAGAGATAATGTCTACTCTACCCCATTTGAAGGTCTAAAATCACCTGTTTTGTGTGAAAATCCTAATTTTTCTAATATTAGGCCTCATTTTTATGGTCCAAAATCTCATTTTTATACTCCGTGCATTCATTTTTCACAGATGATCCCTCACTTTTCGGGCACAAATCTGATTTCAAGTTGAAAAAGAACCTTCTCTCTGTGAAAATCCTCAATTTTCGACAATCAGGCCACATTTCATGGTCCAAAAGCTCATTTTTATACTCCAAGCATTCATTTTTCACAGAGAATCCCTCACATTTAGGGCACAAAACCTATTTCAAGATCAAAAAGCACCATTAGTTTCCTGATATTCCTCATTTTTCTTCAATGAGGCCTCTATTTTTATTGTCCAAATCCTCATTTTTATAGTCCAAGCATTCATTTTTCAGAGATAATGTCTACTCTACCCCATTTGAAGGTCTAAAATCACCTGTTTTGTGTGAAAATCCTAATTTTTCTACAATTAGGCCTCATTTTTATGGTCCAAAATCTCATTTTTATACTCCGTGCATTCATTTTTCACAGATGATCCCTCACTTTTCGGGCACAAATCTGATTTCAAGTTGAAAAAGAACCTTCTCTCTGTGAAAATCCTCAATTTTCGACAATCAGGCCACATTTCATGGTCTAAAAGCTCATTTTTATACTCCAAGCATTCATTTTTCACAGAGAATCCCTCACATTTAGGGCACAAATCCTATTTTAATATCAAAAAGCTCATTTTTATACTCCATGCATTCATTTTTCACAGGTGATCCCTCACTTTTCGGGCACAAATCCCATTTCAAGGTGAAAAAGAACCTTCTCTGTGTGAAAATCCTCATTTTTCTACAATTGGGCCTCATTTTTATGGTCCAAAATCTCATTTTTATAGTCCAAGCATTCATTTTTCAGAGATAATGCCTACTCTACCCCATTTCAGGTCTAAAATCACCTGTTTTGTGTGAAAATCCTCATTTTTCGACAATCAGGCCACATTTCATGGTCCAAAAGCTCATTTTTATACTCCAAGCATTCATTTTTCACAGACAATCCCTCACATTTAGGGCACAATACCTATTTCAAGATCAAAAAGCACCATTATTTTCCTGATATTCCTCATTTTTCCACAATTGGGCCTCATTTTTAGCTTCCAAAATCTCATTTTTATAGTCCAAGCATTCATTTTTCAGAGATAATGCCTACTCTACCCCATTTCAAGGTCTAAAATAATCTGTTTTGTGTGAAAATCCTAATTTTTCTACAATTAGTTTCATTTTTATGATCCAAAAGCTCATTTTTATACTCCAATCATTCATTTTTCACAGAGAATCACTCACATTTAGGGCACAAAACCTATTTCAAGATCAAAAAGCTCCGTTATTTTCCTGATATTCCTCATTTTTCTACAATTGGGCCTCATTTTTAGCGTCCAAAATCTCATTTTTATACTCCATGCATTCATTTTTCACAGATGATCCCTCACTTTTCGGGCACAAATCTGAATTCAAGTTGAAAAAGAAACTTCTCTCTGTGAAAATCCTCAATTTTCGACAATCAGGCCACATTTCATGGTCCAAAAGCTCATTTTTTTACTCCAAGCATTCATTTTTCACAGAGAATCCCTCACATTTAGGGCACAAATCCTATTTCAAGATCAAAAAGCTCATTTTTATACTCCAAGCATTCATTTTTCACAGACGATCCCTCATGTTTCGGCCACAAATCCCATTTCAAGGTGAAAAAGAACCTTCTTTGAGTGAAAATGCTCATTTTTCTACAATTGGGCCTCATTTTTATGGTCCAAAATCTCATTTTTATAGTCCAAGCATTCATTTTTCACAGATAATAATTACTCTACCCTATTTCAAGGTCTAAAAGCACCTCTTTAATTTGAAAATCCTCATTTTTCTACAATTAGTTCTCATATTTATGTTCCAAAAGCTCATTTTTATACTCCAAGCATTCGTTTTTCACAGACAATCCCTCACCTTTAGGGCACAAAACCTATTTCAAGATCAAAAAGCACCATTATTTTCCTGATATTCCTCATTTTTCTACAATTGGGCCTCATTTTTAGGGTCCAAAATCTCATTTTTATACTCCAAGCATTCATTTTTCACAGACGATCCCTCACGTTTCGGCCACAAATCCCATTTCAAGGTGAAAAAGAACATTCTTTGAGTGAAAATCCTCATTTTTCTCCAATTGGGCCTCATTTTTATGGTCCAAAGTCTCATTTTTTTAGTCCAAGCATTCATTTTTCAGAGATAATAATTACTCTACCACATTTCAAGGTCTAAAAGCACCTCTTTAATTTGAAAATCCTCATTTTTCTACAGTTATTTCTCATTTTTATGTTCCAAAAGCTCATTTTATACTCCAAGCATTCATTTTTCACAGACAATCCCTCACATTTAGGGCACAAAACCTATTTCATGATCAAAAAGCACCATTATTCTCCTGATATTCCTCATTTTTCTTCAATGAGGCCTCTATTTTTATTGTCCAAATCCTCATTTTTTAGTCCAAGCATTCATTTTTCAGAGATAATGCCTATTCTACCCCATTTCAGGTCTAAAATCACCTGTATTGTGTGAAAATCCTAATTTTTCTACAATTAGTTTCATTTTTATGATCCAAAAGCTCATTTTTATACTCCATGCATTCATTTTTCACAGACAATCCCTCACGTTTCGGCCACAAATCGCATTTCAAGGTGAAAAATCAAAATCTTTGTCTGAAAATGCTCAATTTTCTACAATTAGGCGTCATTTTTATGGTCAAAAATCTCATTTTTATACTCCATGCATTCATTTTTCACAGCTGATCCCTCACTTTTCAGTCAGAAACCTGATTTCAAGGTGAAAAAGAACATTCTCTGTGCGAAAATCCTCAATTTTCTACAATTAGGCGTCATTTTTATGGTGCAAAAGCTCATTTTTATACTCCATGCATTCATTTTTCACAGATGATCCCTCACATTTAGGGCACAAAACCTATTTCAAGATCAAAAAGCACCATTATTCTCCTGATATTCCTCATTTTTCTACAATTGGGCCTCATTTTTAGGGTCCAAAATCTCATTTTTATACTCCAAGCATTCATTATTCAGAGATAATGACTACTCTACCCCATTTCAAGGTCTAAAATCATTGTTTTGTGTGAAAATCCTAATTTTTCTACAATTAGTTTCATTTTTATGATCCAAAAGCTCATTTTAACACTCCAATCATTCATTTTTCACAGACAATCCCTCACATTTAGGGCACAAAACCTATTTCATGATCAAAAAGCACCATTATTCTCCTGATATTCCTCATTTTTCTTCAATGAGGCCTCTATTTTTATTGTCCAAATCCTCATTTTTTAGTCCAAGCATTCATTTTTCAGAGATAATGCCTACTCTACCCCATTTCAGGTCTAAAATCACCTGTATTGTGTGAAAATCCTTATTTTTCTACAATTAGTTTCATTTTTATGATCCAAAAGCTCATTTTAACACTCCAAGCATTCATTTTTCACAGACAATCCCTCACGTTTCGGCCACAAATCCCATTTCAAGGTGAAAAAGAACCTTCTCTGTGTGAAAATCCTCATTTTTCTACAATTAGGCCTCATTTTTATACTCCTTGCATTCATTTTTCACAGAGAATCCCTCACATTTAGGGCACAAATCCTATTTCAAGATCAAAAAGCTCATTTTTATATTCCATGCATTTATTTTTCACAGACGATCCCTCACGTTTCGGCCACAAATCCCATTTCAAGGTGAAAAAGAACCTTCTCTGTGTGAAAATCCTCATTTTTCTACAATTGGGCCTCATTTTTATGGTCCAAAATCTCATTTTCATAGTCCAAGCATTCATTTTTAACAGATAATAATTACTCTACCCCATTTCAAGGTCTAAAAGCACCTCTTTAATTTGAAAATCCTCATTTTTCTACAATTAGTTCTCATTTTTATGTTCCAAAAGCTCATTTTAATACTACAAGCATTCATTTTTCACAGATGATCCCTCACATTTAGGGCACAAAACCTATTTCATGATCAAAAAGCTCCATTAGTTTCCTGATATTCCTCATTTTTCTTCAATGAGGCCTCTATTTTTATTGTCCAAATCCTCATTTTTATAGTCCAAGCATTCATTTTTCAGAGATAATGTCTACTCTACCCCATTTGAAGGTCTAAAATCACCTGTTTTGTGTGAAAATCCTAATTTTTCTAATATTAGGCCTCATTTTTATGGTCCAAAATCTCATTTTTATACTCCATGCATTCATTTTTCACAGATGATCCCTCACTTTTCGGGCACAAATCTGATTTCAAGTTGAAAAAGAACCTTCTCTCTGTGAAAATCCTCAATTTTCGACAATCAGGCCACATTTCATGGTCCAAAAGCTCATTTTTATACTCCAAGCATTCATTTTTCACAGAGAATCCCTCACATTTAGGGCACAAAACCTATTTCAAGATCAAAAAGCACCATTAGTTTCCTGATATTCCTCATTTTTCTTCAATGAGGCCTCTATTTTTATTGTCCAAATCCTCATTTTTATAGTCCAAGCATTCATTTTTCAGAGATAATGTCTACTCTACCCCATTTGAAGGTCTAAAATCACCTGTTTTGTGTGAAAATCCTAATTTTTCTACAATTAGGCCTCATTTTTATGGTCCAAAATCTCATTTTTATACTCCGTGCATTCATTTTTCACAGATGATCCCTCACTTTTCGGGCACAAATCTGATTTCAAGTTGAAAAAGAACCTTCTCTCTGTGAAAATCCTCAATTTTCGACAATCAGGCCACATTTCATGGTCTAAAAGCTCATTTTTATACTCCAAGCATTCATTTTTCACAGAGAATCCCTCACATTTAGGGCACAAATCCTATTTTAATATCAAAAAGCTCATTTTTATACTCCATGCATTCATTTTTCACAGGTGATCCCTCACTTTTCGGGCACAAATCCCATTTCAAGGTGAAAAAGAACCTTCTCTGTGTGAAAATCCTCATTTTTCTACAATTGGGCCTCATTTTTATGGTCCAAAATCTCATTTTTATAGTCCAAGCATTCATTTTTCAGAGATAATGCCTACTCTACCCCATTTCAGGTCTAAAATCACCTGTTTTGTGTGAAAATCCTCATTTTTCGACAATCAGGCCACATTTCATGGTCCAAAAGCTCATTTTTATACTCCAAGCATTCATTTTTCACAGACAATCCCTCACATTTAGGGCACAATACCTATTTCAAGATCAAAAAGCACCATTATTTTCCTGATATTCCTCATTTTTCCACAATTGGGCCTCATTTTTAGCTTCCAAAATCTCATTTTTATAGTCCAAGCATTCATTTTTCAGAGATAATGCCTACTCTACCCCATTTCAAGGTCTAAAATAATCTGTTTTGTGTGAAAATCCTAATTTTTCTACAATTAGTTTCATTTTTATGATCCAAAAGCTCATTTTTATACTCCAATCATTCATTTTTCACAGAGAATCACTCACATTTAGGGCACAAAACCTATTTCAAGATCAAAAAGCTCCGTTATTTTCCTGATATTCCTCATTTTTCTACAATTGGGCCTCATTTTTAGCGTCCAAAATCTCATTTTTATACTCCATGCATTCATTTTTCACAGATGATCCCTCACTTTTCGGGCACAAATCTGAATTCAAGTTGAAAAAGAAACTTCTCTCTGTGAAAATCCTCAATTTTCGACAATCAGGCCACATTTCATGGTCCAAAAGCTCATTTTTTTACTCCAAGCATTCATTTTTCACAGAGAATCCCTCACATTTAGGGCACAAATCCTATTTCAAGATCAAAAAGCTCATTTTTATACTCCAAGCATTCATTTTTCACAGACGATCCCTCACGTTTCGGCCACAAATCCCATTTCAAGGTGAAAAAGAACCTTCTTTGAGTGAAAATGCTCATTTTTCTACAATTGGGCCTCATTTTTATGGTCCAAAATCTCATTTTTATAGTCCAAGCATTCATTTTTCACAGATAATAATTACTCTACCCTATTTCAAGGTCTAAAAGCACCTCTTTAATTTGAAAATCCTCATTTTTCTACAATTAGTTCTCATATTTATGTTCCAAAAGCTCATTTTTATACTCCAAGCATTCGTTTTTCACAGACAATCCCTCACCTTTAGGGCACAAAACCTATTTCAAGATCAAAAAGCACCATTATTTTCCTGATATTCCTCATTTTTCTACAATTGGGCCTCATTTTTAGGGTCCAAAATCTCATTTTTATACTCCATGCATTCATTTTTTAGATGATCCCTCACATTTAGGGCACAAAACATTGTTCAAGATCTAAAAGCACCATTATTTTCCTGATATTCCTAATTTTTCTACAATAAGTCCTCTATTTTTATTGTCCAAATCCTCATTTTTTTAGTCTAAGCATTCATTTTTCAGAGATAATGCCTACTCTACCCCATTTCAGGTCTAAAATTACCTGTTTTGTGTGAAAATCCTAATTTTTCTACAATTAGGCCTCATTTTTATGGTCCAAAATCTCATTTTTATACTCCATGCATTCATTTTTCACAGATGATCCCTCACTTTTCAGTCAGAAATCTGATTTCAAGGTGAAAAAGAACCTTCTCTGTGTGAAAATCCTCATTTTTCGACAATCAGGCCACATTTCATGGTCCAAAAGCTCAATTTTATACTCCAAGCATTCATTTTTCACAGAGAATCCCTTACATTTAGGGCACAAAACCTATTTCAAGTTCAAAAAGCACCATTATTTTCCTGATATTACTCATTTTTCTTCAATGAGGCCCTGTATTTTTATAGTCCAAATCCTCATTTTTATACTCCAAGCATTCATTTTTCACAGATGATCCCTCACTTTTCAGTCAGAAATCTGATTTCAAGGTGAAAAAGAACCTTCTCTGTGTGAAAATCCTCAATTTTCGACAATCAGGCCACATTTCATGGTCCAAAAGCTCATTTTTATACTCCAAGCATTCATTTTTCACAGAGAATCCCTCACATTTAGGGTACAAAACCTATTTCAAGATCAAAAAGCACCATTATTTTCCTGATATTCCTCATTTTTATACAATTGGGCCTCATTATTAGGGTCCAAAATCTCATTTTTATACACCATGCATTCATTTTTCACAGATGATCCCTCACATTTAGAGCACAAAACATTGTTGAAAATCTAAAAGCACCATTATTTTCCTGATATTCCTAATTTTTCTTCAATGAGGCCTCTATTTTTATTGTCCAAATCCTTATTTTTTTGTGCAAGCATTCATTTTTCAGAGATAATGCCTACTATACCCCATTTCAAGTCCTATCAGTACCGGTTTTGTGTGAAAATCCTCATTTTTCTACAATTAGGCCTCATTTTTATGGTCCAAAATCTCATTTTTATAGTCCAAGCATTCATTTTTCAGAGATAATGCCTCCTCTACCCCATTTCAGGTCTAAAATCACCTGTTTTGTGTGAAAATCGTCATTTTTCTACAATTTGGCCTCATTTTTATGGTCCAAAAGCTCATTTTTATACTCCGTGCATTCATTTTTCACAGATGATCCCTCACTTTTCAGTCAGAAATCTGATTTCAAGGTGAAAAAGAACCTTCTCTGTGTGAAAATCCTCAATTTTCGACAATCAGGCCACATTTCATGGTCCAAAAGCTCATTTTTATACTCCAAGCATTCATTTTTCACAGAGAATCCCTCACATTTAGGGCACAAAACCTAATTCAAGATCAAAAAGCACCATTATTTTCCTGATATTCCTCATTTTTCTACAATTGGGCCTCATTTTTATTGTCCAAATCCTCATTTTTTTAGTCCAAGCATTCATTTTTCAGAGATAATGCCTACTCTACCCCATTTCAAGGTCTAAAATCACCTGTATTGTGTGAAAATCCTAATTTTTCTACAATTAGTTTCATTTTTATGATCCAAAAGCTCATTTTTATACTCCAAGCATTCATTTTTCACAGACAATCCCTCACGTTTCGGCCACAAATCCCATTTCAAGGTGAAAAAGAACCTTCTCTGTGTGAAAATCCTCATTTTTCTACAATTGGGCCTCATTTTTATGTTCCAAAAGCTCATTTTTGTACGCCAAGCATTCATTTTTCATAGACAATCCCTCACATTTAGGGCACAAAGCCTATTTCAAGATCAAAAAGCTCATTTTTATACTCCAAGCATTCATTTTTCACAGACGATCCCTCACATTTAGGGCACAAAACCTATTTCAAGATCAAAAAGCACCAGTATTTTCCTGATATTCCTCATTTTTCTACAATTGGGCCTCATTTTTAGCATCCAAATCCTCATTTTTATAGTCCAAGCATTCATTTTTCAGAGATAATGCCTCCTCTACCCCATTTCATGTCCTATCAGCAACGGTTTTGTGTGAAAATCCTCATTTTTATACAATTAGGCCTCATTTTTAATGGTCCAAAATCTCATTTTTATACTCCGTGCATTCATGTATTTTAGATCTGGAGGCGTTTTAGTGCCAGAGGTATTATCTGACGATGAGGAAGAGGAGGAACCAGAAGCCGGAAGAGTTGGATATGCTCGTGGGTGGCAGCTAGATCCACCTTGCTTCGCCTCCTCTTTCTTAACGTCCTCCATCTTAGAAACAGTCTCTTTCACTTCCGTTTTATTCTCAGTTGGAACCGGAGCTGCACTGCTCGTACCCCCCCTTCCACACGAGCTGTGACTTCTGCTGCAGAAGGAGCGACAGGAGCTGACATACCACCAACTGGCAACTTAGTAACATCAAGGCCAAAAAATTTCGCCACTCGAGGATGTGGGGTGGCTGCTGCTTTGTTCACCTCTGTGTTACCTGATTGTAACGCCTCTATTGCTGCAGCGGCGACCTTCCGCTCAGCTTTCATCTCTTGTAAAGCAGCAATCACCTCCCACCACACCGATCCAAGTCCCTTTGCTTTCTTTCCTGCTTTTCCACCCTTTATAGTAAATTTCCACAGTAAATCTCCTACTGCCCTCCACTCGGAGAGATTAAATAACATAGAGGCGCTGAGACAAAGCTGCTGTTCCTGTGCCCATTGCACCAAGTCCTTTAGCTTGGACTGACTCACATCACTACCTCTCTTAGAGAGTATACTTGTGAGGAGCCGTATCGCTGCTACCACTTCTCGTGCCATAGCAGCTTACCTTCGCAGAGGACAGCCTGCAGAACTGTCTCCTAACTCCAGAAGTGCGTCTGTGCGCCGGCTTCTGTGTTTCTCTGCGCCGCCTTGATCCGAAGTTCTCCGCTCATCGCCATGTCCTGGTCGATGTTTTGAGAAAAAGGTCGCCCCCTTGTCCTTGTTTGGGCGCCAACTTGTCAACGGATACAGCCCGGGTATCAAGAATAACACCAATATGGTTTGCCAGCTTGATCCCATTTTATTAAGCACAGAGCATCTGATATACTATTGGGGCGTGATCGCATACAGCTAAACAAGCTGTGATTGGTTCTAAGCTACTGTCCACACAACAGAACTCATATTTCATTGGTACAACGCGAGAAGCACACGCAAGAAGCACGAGCCTATGGACTCCTACTCAATGTTTCAACTTCACTCCATAGCTCTAGGTAAGGAATTTGCTAAACAATAGCTCTCTGTGCAGTGGCAGCCAGAGAGGAACATTGAACAGTGAGTTCTTTACACAGGGGCAGCTAGCAGAGAGTTACTCATGTCGGTATCAAGGACCAGGTGGCCGTTATCTTCCAAAAACTTCTCCATAGAGAGCGATGGCTGAAATATAGATATGGAGAGGCCTGGCAGATGGACTACATCACACTGCCACAGACCCGCCACAGGAAGCGCCACGTGCTCACAATGGTGGAAGTAACCACTGGAGGGCTGGAAGCTTACCCAGCACCCCACGCCACCGCCCGGAATACCATCCTGGGCCTTGAAACCCAAGCCTGTGGCGACACGGCACCCCAAAGAGAATTGAGTCAGACAACGGGACCCACTTCCGAAACAGCCTCATAAGTGCCTGTGCAGATGAACACGGCATCGAGTGGGTCTACCATATCCCCTACCACGCACCAGCCTCTGGGAAGATCGAGCGCTACAACGGACTGTTAAAAACCACATTGAAAGCACTGGGAGGTGGGACCTTCAAAGACTGGGACATGCATCTAACAAAGGCCACCTGTCTAGTCAACACAAGAGGGTCTGCCAGTCGAGCTGGCCCGGCTCAGTCGAAACCTCCACGTGCTGTAGATGGGGATAAAGTCCCTGTGGTGCACATGAGGAATATATTGGGAAAAATGGTCTGGTTCAGTCCTGCGCCAGGCAAAGGTAAAGGCAAACCCATCCACGGGATTGCTTTTGCCCAAGGACCTGGGTGCACCTGGTGGGTGATGCAGGACGATGGAGAGGTCCGATTCGTACCACAGGGGGACTTGATTCTGGGTGAGAACATGCCGTAAAATATGCTGTGCCTGTGTAAATGATTACTTTGCTATTGTTAACTGCTAAATGGCAGCTGGACATGACACAGATGGTATAGAATAAAGGGGTGGATTATGTCCTGGTTCAGCTGGGATAGGGTTAATCTTCCCCAACAGAGAAAGAGGGGGAAGGGATCTCCAGCTTGGTTATTCATACCATGCTGGCGTCAGGTCCAGGGGCGGAACCTTTTCACCTTGCTCTTTGGTGGGCAGGGTGGCGGGAATCCTTTGTCCGTAAACCAGCTAGCGGTATTTCTCTGTGTATCGTTTGTCTTGCTCACTGTTATTGCTGTTTATTGTTATTATCATTGCTACTGTTGTTGTTCAGATTGTTCTATCACTCTGTTGTATTAAACTCCTTGTTACTCTAGCCCGGGTCTGTGCCTAACTTCCAGCCCGACCAGCTGGTGGGGGAGGGGCAACGGCACCGTGCTCTCCGATCCTGGCAGGAGTTAAACCTGCATACCATAGAAGCGGGTTTCCGTCTCCCCAACGGGTTTGTCATTGAGAACGCGCGGTGCCTCCATGAGATGGCTCCTCCCCTCGGGGTACGTTCCCATCCCATAATTTTCCTCAATTTTTTTTTTTTTGTTTGTTTTGTTTTTTTCCCAACCCGTTTACTCGCTCGATCACTCGATCAGCCCAGCAGCTTGTGGGTAATATGTAAAAAAAAAAACACCAAAAAAAACCCCAAACCAAACCTAAATATTCTGTTGTTCGGGATATTGCCCTACAAACTCGTTCCGAGGAGGAGACCCCACCGGCAGCTGGAATTTGCAGCGGAATTCCACGGTGTAAAATGATCAGATTGAAATAACCCCGGAGTAGGGTGACCCTCTTAGAGGGGCGACCAATCAGATGCCCACAGTAAGGATGTATTTGCGCCCTCCACCTTGGCGTAGGGGTCAAACATTTGCCAGATTTATCCCGGCAGCTCCCCTCTCCCCAGCTGTCCCCCCGGCCACGTGTGGTTTACGGGTGCTCTGGCGCTCGGGGCGCTGAGCGATGACAATCTGAATCCTCTCCAGTGACATCGTTGTGCCCCGAGCTTGAACCCAACGAGAAGTTGGCTTTTTCCTCCGCAGTGCTTCCGTCTCGCCGAGTTTTCCTCATCCTCCTCCTCAGGGAACTCCAAACACCTTGGGGAATCTTTTATCTTCCCAGAGCGTCGGTGTTACTACGAACATCGGCGTGAAACGCAGTTGCCTTTGTATTTTTTATTTTTTTTTCCTCCCCAAATTATCTTTCCACAGTTTTTTTTTTCCTCCCTCTCCCCCAAAAAATAAACAACTTCCTCGGAATGTCTTCTCCAGCCCTTGGCAGCCGAGTTGTGAAGCCGTTACTGACTGAGAGACGACGCTCGCCGAGATCTTCTTGGCCCAAAGCCACACGCGCGCCGCGTATAATCCCGCAGCCTGACAGCTCTTCCCTTCTCCTGTTGTTCCAAAACAAAAATCCTTGCCTGCTGCTTCCCAAACCCTTCTCCCTCCTCTTGTCTTTCCCCGAGCCACCCGCGAACCTGGCGTGTTCCTTTGCAGAAGGTTCTAGTGCCTCCAAAGCCTTTTTCCCCGTCCTACCGGGGATTCCTGTTGAGCTGGAAAATCAAGGTTTAGTTCTTGAGCCCCTACTGGGGAGGGCGGGTCACGGAGAGTGGCTACTCCACCCTCTCCCACCTTAGCCCTGTCTTGGATCAACCGTTTCCACTTTATCATCCTTGATTCCTCAGCGTTCCCCATTGGATGAGGTTTTGGGGAACCCTTTACCCGTCGCACGATGGGAATGTCGGGACGGAGAGCTGCTTCGTGCCCTCTTGTGAGTCGTTCCCATTCAATTAATGCCCAATAATTCTTTTATTTTTTTTTTTTTTTTAAAAAAAAGGAGTAGAATTATTCCCTGCTTCCGACAACTTTCTGCCCCCAAATTCCTCGAGGAACCTTTTTTCCCTTCCTTCTTTCTGCCACAGACTCCATCGAGCGTGTGGTTTGTTCACGTACATGTTTATTTCTACAGAAATGTCAAGTTTTTGAGCTGACCTCAGAAGCAGCTGCTTGTTCACCTCCCCATTCCAACTCTTTATTTCTTCCCTGTCACCAAGGGGTTAAAATTTGTCCTAAATGGGGAATAAGTTGCCTCCGGGAACCGAAGAGCCCAATGAATATTTGAGCAGAATCTTTTCGATTTTGCAGTGTGGTAAAATCCCAGTTTTTTAAATCAGGCTTTAGGGAGTGTTTCTTGCTGCCTGCAGTGCCACTAAATTCCCAGAAACTTGTCTGAGACGAGCCTTGTGGTTTGTTTTTTTGATTTTTTTTTTTTTAGGGTTTTTTTTTGTTCGGGGTTAATTTCCCAGCCCTTTTGTTTCGTATGACCTATCGTTAATTCAAGAACTCGTTGGGTTTCCTCCTCGTCGTTTCCTTGAATCGAAATATTTAGTGGCTGAACCGTGTGTGAGGAGGCAGCTGTAGCTCAGCCGAGTGTTCAGCTACAATTTTAGGACAGATGGTGGGGCTGTGCCACCACCCTTGTGAAAGCAAATTGGTCCCAGTGCTCTTCTGCAACTGGGAGAGTAAAAAAAAAAAAACAAACCCACATTAACCAAATCTATTCTATTTTCCCTTTCTGGGCTAAAAAGAAAATGTTCTGGTTTGTATCCTGCAAGTTTTTGTGCCTTTTTCTTTGATTCCAATACCAGTGAAGAGTTGAGCCATGTTTTCATCTAACGGTGCATTAGAAATCTGGTCATGAGGTGTCATTGATCAAAATCTAAGAGGAAATGCAGAAGAGCAGGCAAGAAATGATTGGCATTTGATGGATATTCTACGTTATATTAATTTAAAGTTAATTTGGTTTTAGTCTGTCTTAGGAAACTTTGGAGAAAGTTCTTTTTTTAATACCGTGTGAATTGATCATTTACATCTGGCCATAGGAAGAAATCTTTGGGAGCATCTTTGTGAAGAAATTCCTTTAGAGAAATAAAAAGAAAGCAAATCTTTTCATTATAAAAAAAAAATAAAATTCCAACCAAACAACAAAGCACCAAAAAACTCAATAAAAATATCCAACCAAATAAAGCACCAAAAAAAAAAAAAATTTAAAAACCCAACCAAACAACAAAGCACCAAAAAAAAAAAATGCAACCAAACAAAGCACCAAAAAAAGAAATTAAAAAAAAATCCAACCAGACAACAAAGCACCAAAAAAAAAAATATTAAAAAATGCAACCAAACAACAAAGCACAAAAAACCAAAAAAAAATCCAAAGCACCAAATAAATAAATAAATCCAACAAAGCACCAAAAAATTCAATAAAAAAATCCAACCAAAGCACCAAAAAAATAAATTAAAAAAAAATCCAAATAAAGCACCAAAAAAAAAAAAAATCCAAACAGACAACAAAGCACAAAAAAAAAAATTAAAAAATCGAACCAAACAACAAAGCACCAAAAAAGAAAATAAATAAATCCAACAAAGCACCAAAAAAATAAATACAAAAAAATCCAATCAAACAGCAAAGCACCAAAAAAATCAATAAAAAAAAATTAATTCCAGGTTCCCCTTTAAATTTCCCGCCGTTCCCATCTTGAATATTATGGGAAATATTCCCATATGCTCCCCCCGCTCGAGCATCAATCAAAGCGTTTAGCGTTTGTGGGGACCGGTTCTTCTAAAAAATAAAAATAAAAATAAAAAAACCAACCAAAACCAAACCAAACCACCCCAAAACCTTTCAGCTCCCCAGGGGGCTGCTGGTCCTTCTGCACCCGCTGGGGCCCGCCGAGGCTCAGGAGGTGACGCCCCCCCCCCAGGCTGGGAATTTGGTGATTTTTTTTTTTTTTATTTATTAGCGCAGCCAGCGTAATAACGTAATATAAAATAAATGTAAAAAAAATCGATATGATTTATGATTTGTCACAAGATTTTAAAATCTGGTGTATTTTAATAGAAATAAAGAAATAATCGATCAGAATAATCCAGGAATCATCCAGGAAAAGAGCTGGGGGATTTTAATAGAAATAAAGAAATAATCAAACAGAAGAATCCCCCGCGGTGCCTCCGCCCGGAGCTGAGGCCTCCAGAGTCGCTGGGAGTGGGTCCGGCCTCATAGACCCACAAAATCAGGCCGGCGGGGTAGCTGGCGCCTTTTTTTGAGCGGAAACATCCGGTTTCCCTCCCACAGTTTTTTCCCCCCAGAGCGTGGCCAGGGCTCACGGGAGCAGCTCCGGGATTTTCTCTGCTCGTCCCCGCGGGGTCTCACATCTGGCCCCGGGGACAGTCACTGCCCTCCGCCACCCTGTTGCTCGTACCTGCGAGCGCGGGGGGCAGCGGGGATCAAACGCACACGATTTGGCCACGGGTCAGCTCTGCCTTGGGCCTGTTGTCCAACCCTCAGCTCTTCCCCACCCTGCTCCTCTTCCGTGGCCATTCAGGGCTCTTCCCGCTCCCCTTCCGTGGCATTTTGGGGCTCTTCTCCTCCCCATTCCTCTTCTGTGGACATTGGGAGATCTTGCCCTTCCCAGTCCTGTTCTCTGGCTTTTCAGGGCTCTTCCCCTCCCCTGCTCCTCCTCCGTGGCCTTTTATGGCTCTTCCCCTCTCTGCTCCTCCTCTGTGGCCTTTCAGGGCTCTTCCCACTTACCTTCCGTGGCCTTTTGGGGCTCTTCCCTTCCCCACTCCTCCTCCGTGGCCTCTCGGGGCTCCTCCCCTCCCTGCTCCTCTCTGCTGCCTTCCGGGACTCTTCCCACTTACCTTCCGTGGCCTTTCGGGGCTCTTCCCCTCCCCGCTCCCCTTCCGTGGCCATTCGGAGCTCTTCCCCTCCCCACTCCTCTTCCATGGCTTCTCGGGGCTCTTCCCCTCCCCACTCCTCTTCCGTGGCCTCTCGGGGCTCTTCCTGCTCCTCTCTGCTGCCTTCCCGGACTCTTCCCACTTACCTTCCGTGGCCTTTTGGTGCTCTTCCCCTCCTCGCTCCTCTTTTGTGGCTTTTCAGGGCTCTTCCCCTCCCCGCTCCCCTTCTGTGGCCTTTCGGGATTCTTCCCTTCCCCTCTCCTCTTCCACGGTGTTTCAGGGCTCTTCTGCTCTCTGCTCCTCTTCTGTGGCCTTTCAGGTAACTTTCCCTCCCCTTTCCTTTTCCGTGGCCTTTCAGAGCTCCTCCCCTCCCCACTCCTCTTCTGTGGCCTTTTGGGGCTCTTCCCCTCCCCTCTCATCTTTGTTGCTTTTCATGGCTCTTCCCACTTTGCTTCCGTGGCCTTTCACAGCTCTTCCCCTTCCCGCTCCTGTTCCGTGGCCTTTCAGCGCTCTTCCCACTCTCCTTCCGTGGCCCTTCTGGGATCTTCCCCTCCCCAATCCTCTTCCATGGACTTTCAGGTCTCTTCCCCTCCACATTCCTTTTCTGTGCCCTTTTGGGGCTCTTCCAACAGTCTTTCCGTGGCCTTTTGGAGCTCTTCCCCTCCCTACTCCGTATCTGTGGCGTTTCTCCCCTTTTCCCACTCTCCTTCCGTGGTGGCTCTTCCCCTCCCTTCTCCTCTTCTGTGCAGTTTTGACGCTCTTCCCATCCGTGGTCCTCTCTGGTACCTTTTATGGATCTTCTCAATCACCTTCCGTGGTGATTCGGGGCTCTTCCCCTCCCTGTTCATTTTCTGTGGCCTTTCGGAGCTATTCCCCTCCCTGCTCCTCCTCCGTGGCCTTTTGGGTATCTCACTCTCCCGGCTACTCTTCTTTGGCCTTTCGGGGACCTTCCCCTCCCCACTCATTGTCTGTGGCTTTTCACGGCTCTTCAGGCTCTTCTTCTGTGGCATTTCAGGGCTCTTATCATTCCTGTTCCTCCTCTTTGGCTTTTCATGTCTCTTCCAAGACATGCTCCTCATCTGTGGCCTTTTGGGGTTCTTCCCCTCCGTGTTCACTTGGAATAAAGTGCTGGGTGACGCATTCACCCTCGATGGCACAGGGCAGGTGGAAGCTGCGGTCGCAGCCCTCCCGGCAGCAGGTGATGGCGGCCCCGCTCTGCCCGCAGACGAAGCATTGCTGGAAAGAGCAGAGCAGCCCCGTCAGCGGCAGCCTCAGGGCCTCCCCAGCCAGCCCCACGCCTCCGGGCAGGGCGCAGGACGTGGCCGCTGCTGGGCCACAGCCCACAGATCCGCCCGGCGCCCCAGGCTCCTGGGCTGGAGCTCTGTGGAGCTGCTGGGAGCAAGGCTTTTGTCCCGGGGCTGCTTGGAGGGGCTGGGAGTTCTTCCCTGGGCTCTGGGCTAAGCTCCCCCAGACCTCTCCTCACACAAATCTCCCTCATACGTTCAAGGTACTCACCTTCTGCTCTGCCTGCTTGACTATGGGGCGAAGGTCCTCAGTGAGAGATAACAGCACCCTTGAACCCTCAAAGTGGGGCACGGTGACATTACACCTCCATATATGGGCACAGACAGCCTTGGCGCGTTACCATGGAGACAGTGACCCACCAAGGCTTCCCGGCCCATCTATGGGGGTGTGATGTCACAATGGCCACAGTGACACGCCAAGGGTGTCCCTGCCCATATATGGTGATGTGATGTCACAACGGCCGCTCTGCCCCACGGCAACAAGCCTCTAACAAGGGTCGCTGGGTTCCAGCCGTGCGTCAGTGCGACCTGGGAGGTGAGGAGAGAGCAGGGCAGGGAAGGGACTGGTCGGGGGCTGCTGAGGGAGGAGTGGGGGGTCCCACACCTCGGGGCGCCGGGGCTGTGCTGAGAGCTGACCCGCGCCTCGCTTCTCCCTCAGAGCCAGCCGAGGAGCATCTGGGAGAGACACCCCGGTGCTGCTGGACAGGGACGCTCCCAACGTTCGCTGAGGACGTGCGCCATGGCTGAGAGGCGAGAGGAGGAGGCCCCCGACTCAATGGAGCAGGGTGAGAGCAAAGTTTCCCTCCCGCAGCACAGCAGAGGGGCTGTCGGGGGTCAGCGTGGGGCCGAGCGCAGTGGCAGGGGGAGGCAGTGCCTGCGATGCCCCTTCCTCGCCACGGCCCCCAGCCCTGCCCCTCAGCCCCTCAGGGACGGAGCTGGGCCCTGGGGACGATCCCTCAGGGACGCTTCCCCCAGCCCCACAGAGGTGCTCATTCCCGCCGGCGTTTGCTCTCTCCCCTCCAGCGTGTGTGCTGTGTGGCCAGGCAACGGTGGACACGGATCTCTGTGGGCCGAAAATCGAGAAGCAAGGGTTCTGTGTCCATCACTTTTGCCTGGTGAGTGCCCCGGGGCTCCCTCCAGCTCGCCGACAGGCACTCCCGGCCACGCTCTCCTCATCAGCTCCTTCTCTCTTCTCTTCTCTTTGCAGATTTTTGCCAGCAAGCTTTTTTACTGGCAGGTTGACAGTTCAAGGGTGCTGGGATTTGTCATTGACACCATTCTCAGCATAGTCGAGCGGGCAGCACAGAAGGTGAGGACCTGACAAGATCAGGGAGATTTGTGTGAGGAGAGCTCTGGGGGAGCTTAGCCCAGAGCCCAGGGAAGAACTCCCAGCCCCTCCAAGCAGCCCCGGGACAAAAGCCTTGCTCCCAGCAGCTCCACAGAGCTCCAGCCCAGGAGCCTGGGGCGCCGGGCGGATCTGTGGGCTGTGGCCCAGCAGCGGCCACATCCTGCGCCCTGCCCGGAGGCGTGGGGCTGGCTGGGGAGGCCCTGAGGCTGCCGCTGACGGGGCTGCTCTGCTCTTTCCAGAGATGCTTCGTCTGCGGGCAGAGCGGGGCCGCCATCACCTGCTGCCGGGAGGGCTGCGACCGCAGCTTCCACCTGCCCTGTGCCATCAAGGGTGAATGCGTCACCCAGCAATTTCCTCCACACAGGTACCTCCTGTCCCCTCCTGGCCCCCACCGGGGGAGGACCCAGCACTTCTCACCTCACCCATCCCTTCCCTCTGCCCCCCAGGTGCTTCTGCAGGGAGCACCGCCCAGAGCAGCAGGTGGAGGCGGCTCCGGAGGAGAACACCGACTGCCTCATCTGTCTGGAGCCTGTGGGGGACAGAAAGTCCTTCCACACCTTGGTGTGCCCGGCCTGCAAACACGCCTGGTTCCACCGGGTCTGCATCCAGGTAGGAGCCGTTCCCTCACCCCCAGACACGGCAGGAGCTGGGCAGCACCAGGGTCTAACTCCTGCTCCTTTTGTTCCCGCTGCAGGGCCAGGCTCGGTACGCTGGTACCGTTCCCTTCAAATGCCCCCACTGCAGAGACACGAATCGCTTTCTCAAGGACATGGTGAAAATGGGCATCCGAATGCCCTTGAGGTTGGTGTCCTGCCGGCTCACAGCACAGGAGGCTGCAAGCCCTGTGCCGTGCCCGGGGCTGCCCCTGCAGTCCTGCCCCTCCGCTGTCCCGTCTGCCTGGGCTTCAGCTTCACGGAGGAGCTGGAAACCGGGCAGGGGGCAGGAGCAGGGCTGCCCTGCATCGGCCTCATGCTGGGGCAGCAGGGGCTCAGCCATTTCCCTTTCTCCATCAGATTGCCATCACAGGACAACGGGCCTCCTGTTGAAGCACTAATTGAGATGCACAGCCACTGCGATGCCCGTGAGTGCCTGTGTCCCGGAGGCAGGGAGCACGCAGAGGAACGGGGGTAAGTTGCCAAAGCAGCACCCTGGGCTCTGCACGGGATCTCTGCCTCACCGAGACCTCGGAGCAGAAGGTCAGAGAACAGGAGCTGTGCTGCACAACCCCGTGTGCAGCCACTTTGTCCTCACAGCCATGAACCCTTTTGTTCCCCAGGCCCTGGGAACTGCTCCTGTGCATCTCCTGTGGTGCTGCGAGAACCCACCGGCGCTGCTCCAACGTCAGCACCATCAGGATCATCTGGGTGTGCGAGAGCTGTGCTGGCCAGGGCAATGGTAAGAGGCAAAGCACCTTCATGCCCCTGGGCTGGGGCCAGGGCCCAGGCAAGGCCTGGCAGCGGGTGCCCAGGCTGGGCTTGGCAGAGCCTCTCTGCCCCAGGAGGGCTGGGGCACCGCTCTGGCCTCTCCACTGTGGCCTCTGTGCCCCTGACCTTCCTGCTCCCCCTTACAGCCTCCACTGACAGCTTAGGGCTCGCTGGCTCTGGCACTGGTAGCGGGTCAGGACTGGGGTCATCCCGTGGCTCGGCAGCACCAGAGAGCAGCAGCCCCAGCACTGGCAGCCAGGCAGCATCGGGGCCGTCCAACGACTCCCAGGTCCTTCACGGCAGCAGCAGCTCCAGCTCACCTGGGCCCCAGCACACACGACGCTGCGCCCGTGCTGAACGTTTGGCCC
Source organism: Athene noctua (assembly GCF_965140245.1). Classification (NCBI taxonomy): domain Eukaryota; kingdom Metazoa; phylum Chordata; class Aves; order Strigiformes; family Strigidae; genus Athene; species Athene noctua. Next base: position 869,990 of record NW_027437539.1, read on the forward strand.
AGACGCCCTACAGCAGGCCCAGAAGACGCCGGGACAGGACCCGTGCGCCAACACCAAGGGCCGAGAGCAGCCCCCCCGGCCAGGCAGCGCTGGGGACGATCCAGGGCTCCCCAGTGCCGGAGAGCAGCAGCCCCGGCACCGCCAGCCAGGCGGCACTGGGGCCGTCCCCCGAGTCCCCAGCGCTCGAGGGCAGCAGCAGGTGCAGGCCATTTGGGCCCGTGCGGACCAGGGACGAGTCCCGTGCTGAAGGGCGGGCCCAACACCCTTACAGCCGGCCCGGACGCAGGCGCGGGACCGGCCATGAGCCGTCCCCACGGGATGGCCGTGATCCCCCTCCAGCAGAACAATAAAGTTGTCTGTTAACCTCTGCCCTGGGAGATTCCACGCTCATCTGTCACCATCCTCCTCTTCTCCCTTTCTCCAGGGGCAGCGTTAGGGGCTGAGCCCAGAGGTCTCGGCAGGAGTTGTGACACGGAGATTGCTGTAGACGGTCTAGCAATTGTGATAAAACAGTAACAGTGAGGGAAAGTACAAAGGGGCGCTGCACCCTGTGATTGCTCACCACCCGCCCGCTGATACCCAGCCCCTTCCCAGCCAGCGATCCCCAAAAACCGAGACCCCGCACTCGCAGTCCCAGGTGCAGGAGAGAACCCCCCGCTTCCCAGCCGCCCCTCCTTGACACGCTGAGCACGACGTTACAGGAGATGGGACATGCCGCTGGCTAAGTTGGGGCTCTGGCTCTGCCCCCGCCGAGACCTTGATCTCTGACATCAACCCCTGTAGGATCAGCATTCTTCTCATGGCAAATCCCGTACGGAATCCAAAACACAGCGCTAGTCGAGCTACTGAGGAGAAAAATTAACTCTATCCCAGTGAAACCAGGGCAGGCTCCACCCACAATCACAGAATCACAGAATCATCTAGGCTGGAAAGGACCTTGGAGATCATCTAGATCAACCTTTCACCCAGCACTGACCGTTCCCAACTGCCCCAGATCCCTCAGCGCTGGCTCAGCCCGACTCTTCAACCCCTCCAGGGATCCCGGGGACTCCCCCCTGCCCTGGGCAGCCCATTCCAACGCCCAACAGCCCCTTCTGCACAGAAATCCTTCCTCAGAGCCAGCCTGACCCTGCCCTGGGCAGCTTGAGGCCATTCCCTCGGGGCCTGGCGCTGGGGCCTTGGCTCCAGAGACTCATCCCCCCTCTCTGCCCCCTCCTGGCAGGGAGTTGCAGAGGGCCAGGAGGTCTCCCCTCAGCCTCCTCTTCTCCAGACTGAACCCCCCCAGTTCCCTCAGCCGCTCCCCAGCAGACCTGTGCTCCAGACCCTGCCCCAGCTCCGTTGCCCTTCTCTGGCCACGCTCGAGTCATTCAATGGCCTTTTTGGGGTGAGGGGCCCAACACTGAACCCACCCATCGCAATGTGGCCTCACCCGTGCCGAGCCCAGGGCTCAGGTCCCTTCCCTGTCCCTGCTGGCCACGCCAGTGCTGACACAAGCCAGGATGCCATTGGCCGCCTTGGCCCCCTGGGCACCTGCTGGCTCATGCTCAGCCCCTGGCAATCACCCCCCACACAAACCACTTCACCTGCTCCAGCAGCACCGTCAGCACAAACACAACATTGCAGGATCTTCCCCCTGCTCTGACCCCGCCACTGATCCGAGTCCATTTACACATCAATGACCAGGTAATCAAAGGTGCAAGGATTGGTCCTACCTGAGAGACGACCAGTTAGTTCTGACCTTAACCTCCTAAACCAGCTGTGTCACACGGCACAACAGCCCTGCTGCCCAACCGGCAGAGACTGAGGGGTGCAAGAGGCAGAATTTGAAAGGACCGGGCTAGAACGCTAAAAAAAATAACCCCAAACCCCAAATCAAACACATCACACGTGCTTACAACTCTGAGCGCGTTGAACTAATTTCAGTTTTCATCTGTTCTTTTAGGGGATGAGAAAGGAAACAACCATTAAAATTTCATTTTCCTTCTCCTGGGCAGTGCCTGGGCAGTACTTCATCACAGGTGTGATGAGCTGGCGCTGCTCTCAGCTCCAGTCCTGCCCTCCAGCCAGAGGCAAGCGCCTCCTACCCTGCAAATAACTGGGTGCTGTGTGCGTCCTCCTTCCAGACGGCGACTCAGACTGTCCGCAGAAGGATGAACTGCAGGGATGTGATGGGGCTGTTGTTTCCCTTTCTGCTCAGGATACCCGGGAGGCACGACAGCACCTGACAGCACAGTGGGTCAGGGACAGTGTGGGCATCCTGATCCCTGGGGACGTTCCAGATCAGTCTGGGAGAATGTAAACATCACATGTTAAAAAAAGAAAAAGACATATTTGTGTGCAAAAACCGCCTGTCAGACAGTGGTTTTCGGGTACCACCCCTGAACGGATCCATCGCTGTTCATTTTCCATGCACTATCGAAAAAAGTAAAACATGACACTAAAAAAATTCTTGTCTCTTATCAAATATAAAGCAGACAAAAAACTACTAACGCCCACGTGTTTGCCAGGTATAAAATAAGTCTCCAAAACGACACATTCTCATTATTTCTAAGGTTACGTTAACAGCCCTGGGGTTTGCAGGCCTTAAAAATCCAGGATTCAGGGGAAGATCTGCTTGCGTTGACAAAAGCAGCATCCTTCATCTGCTCCACTCGCTGCACGGCTTGGGCCGAGCGTCCGAGGAAAAGGAGATTTCGTGCCTCTTGGAAAAAAAAAAAAAAAAAAAAGCAGGTGATAATCTGCTTTTACTCAACAACTCTCTGCTTTAAAAAAAGGCATTTTCAGTGGAATCGGATGATTTGCTTGGTTACACAGCTTGTGAAAGTCTTCTGACTTACCATAACTAATATTAATCTTGTATTTTATCTTGATTGGATATGAAAGCAGATAAAAAGTTGACACCTGATTTTTAAATTTTTTTTTTCCTTTAATTTTTTGACCAAGCGATAAACTCGAAGGACTCAAACATTTCACCCAAAAGGCAGCATATCCTAAAGGGACATCAGTCACAGGAGAAACTCGGAGCTTTTAAATCATTTCAGCACTTTCTGCTCCATCCCCTCAGGTAATCTCTTCAACCTGAAGGTCCTGTCTCCATTCCTACTCCAGGTCTGTCAGGTTTATTCTCTGACTCCGCAGGTGGTTTTTTCCACTCCCGTTCAGCAGGAGATTCTTCGGGCCGAGCTGATCACCGCCCCAGCTCTCTGCTCCATCCCTCCTCTGCTTCACTGCAGCCTCATGAGGACCCACGGTACAAGTGCTCAGTTGATTTTCCCTGCCCTATAGCACTCGCACTGCTCCTGAGCAGCCACCCTGAACTACTGAACACTCCAACTCTACTCTCTAAAAAGCTGCAAAAGTCTTTTCCAGCCTCTTGCTGCCTACAGAGGCAGAGTCAAACTGTGCTGAGCCGGCCTGTCCATGGCAGCCCTCAGAGCATTTCTCTGCATCCCCAGGAGAAGTGCTCAGCCTACCACCGCCCAGGGCACGGGGGCATCTCTTCCGCGTCGGCCGCACCACACGGCTCTGAAGCTGAAGCTTGGCACCTCACCCTGAAGAGCTTCAGCGTAAGGACTGGACTTGCCGCGGTAATTGACCCGTCAGGCTGCTTTCCTGCCGAGCAACCTCCGATCCTTCCAGTCCCAAAGCTGCCACTTCCAGAGCACCACGGGGTTCCTGATCCCTGCCCGTGACAACGGCGTCAGCAGAAAACAAGCTCCGAGGCTTCCTTGTCACAGGCCTCACCTGCTAAGAAACCAGAGCACTTCCCCTGCTTTCCTCCCCACGCCTCAACGCTTTTTTCTACGCTGCAGCGCGGCAGCTTTCTCCTAAACGCTTCCAAAATATTATCACACTGTTGTTTGTATAAAATAAGGAAAACATCGTTTATGTTCTAACCAAAAGGCTTAGCTGTCGCACGGCACAAGAAATGGAGCGGCCTGACGCACAGACACATTTCCCATCGGCGCTCATCGTTACTGTGCTGGGCCTGGCTGAGCTGGAACTGGCTTTCCCCTACAGCAGCCCCACGGTGCTGTGGTTTATGCTGGGAGCTGCAGGGTGTTGGCAGCACCCTGGTGTGGTGGCTGCTGCTGAGTGGTGCTTACGCGGCACCAGGGCTCCGGTGGGACGGGGTGGGCGAGATCTCGGGAGGGGACACAGCCCGGACAGCTGACCCCAGCTGACCAAGGGACATTCCAGTCCATCTGACTGCTCCAGTATAAAGCTGGGAGAAAGGAGGAAGGGGGGGGGGGGTGTCACCCTCGGTCCTCCGAGGCAAGCACTCCGCGTATGGGAGCCCCGCTTCCTGAGAAGGCCCCACATCGCCTCTCCATGGGAAGGAGAGAATAAATCCGGTTTCTTTTTATTTTGTTTCCGGGCGCAGACCTTTGCTTCGCTTTGCTTCTATTAAAACTGCTTTTGTTTTACCCACAAGGGTTGGTCTATCTTATTTTCTTTCCCCTCTTTGCCCTGTTGAGGAAACAAAGGGAAGGGGGCAGAAGTGATAGAGCGACTTGGTGGTACCTGGCATTTAGCCCAGGTCAAACCACCACAATAATTCACCTTTAGCCTTCTGAGAAAAGACTCCAAAATGTTCTATTTGAGAGATGCTCAGTCTATGTCCAGCTTTTCGTTATGTCCCCTTTCTAAATGACTTACCACAAGTTAATCACTTTTTTTAAAAAAAAAAAAAAACGTTTGTTTTGCCTAAAACTTAATATCTAAGATTAATTTTGAGTGATTCAGTTTGACTGGGGTTTAAGTCAGCCGTGGTGAGGGCTGTACTGGGGACAAACGGGCAGTGTATGCACTGAACTGTCAGTATTGTTCTTCAAGCACCTGTGCTCTATTAATGAAACCTATAAATATCTATTTATTAGTTATTCCTGCTATTAAAAATATCCTCAGAGAAAAGAGGTTTCTAAAAATCTCTTTGGCAGACGGCTGCCGAGGGACCACACCTCAGAGAGCCCACAAGAGGCGCAGCGTGGAGGAATATCTGCGCCAGAGGCTGCCCTACCTGGAGAACCCTCACACCACTGCAAGGTTCACCAGGGAGTCCCCGGGGACCCATTTCTGGCTGCCCGGCCCCAGTCCCCACTGGTGGGGCTCGCTGGGGGTCTTGCTGGGTCCTTCCTGGGGGGCAGCCCTGCCGAGGGGGAGCAGAGCTCTGACCGGAGCTCTGTGCCCCCGGGGCTTGTTGTGTGCCACTAGAGGATCCTCCGTGATACGAGGAAAGGATCACCTGCTTTGCAGCGTCTGTAGTTACAGCAACTTATAACGATTGCTGAATATTGCTTGATCATCCTGCTTGCCCTGACTGCTCTGCGGAAGCTTTCCAAGGACTGCGGCGTTCGTCAAAACAAAGCGGTTTTCTGTGGAAACTCACCAAAAACTACAATGTTCGGCAAAAGTAAGAGACACGTCCTTGGAAAGCAGATGGGTTCCAGCACGTGTAGAATATATAGGGACAGTAAAAACTAATCACAGAATCACTCAGGTTGGAAAAAGACCCTTGGGATCCTCGAGTCCAACCATCAGCCTGACTCTACAAAGGTCTCCCCTACCCCATATCCCCCAACACCTCATCTCAAAGACCCTTAAGCACATGCAGGGATGGCGACTCCACCACCTCCCTGGGCAGCTTGTTCCACTCTCTCATCACTGTTTCCGTGAGATTTTTTTCCTCCTGCCCAGCCTGACCCTCCCCTGCTGCAGTTTCCAGCCGTTCCCTCTTGTTCTGTCCCTGATCCCCTGGGAGCAGAGCCCAGCCCCAGCCTCTCTGCAATGTCCCGTCAGGAGCTGCAGAGAGGGATGAGGGCTCCCCTCAGCCTCCTCCTCCTCGCACTGAACACTCCCAGCTCCTTCCATGGCTCCTTCCATCTAAAAGCTGTGGTTTCACATAAGATAGAGGTGATAAACCAGCTGGAACCGTTCCTGTTGTTCAAGAAATTGGCTGAGAGAATCTGTGCGTGCTCTGAGGAGAAGTACAAGGGGAGGAGGACGGTGAGCCTTCCTCCCAAAGCCCCCGGAGACGCCCCCCAGGAGGCAATGCCCAGGCGCAAAGAGAACACAAACTGCTGACACCGGCCTCTAGAGCGAAGGCAGCCCGACTCCTGCATATGGATATTTGTGAGGTGTAATCCAATGAACATGGAGAGTCACCCTCTGTCAGTATTTGGTCAAATGTGCTGTTGGGGCACAAACTCTGTGAGGTGACACGGGGGGACCCCCAGGCCACCCCTGTCTTTATAGAGGCATCCCAGGACAGTGGGAGACCTGGGGCACACACGGGAGCGGGGGCCCAGGACACTCCCCAGCCCCATAGAGAGGTCCCAGGACATTTGGGGACACAGCGGGGGTGACACCGGGAGAGCAGAGGACCACCAGGCCAGCCCCTGTTCCCAGCAGCAGGGTCCCAGTGGGGTCACTGGGCAGAGTGGGGGGACTGGCCACTGCCTGGGGATCCTGTTGCTTTTCCCAAAGGAGGAGGGGGGCAGCTGTGGACTGATCTGGGGGGACAGCACTGGGGGCGGTGTCAGAGGGGGGAGTTTGGGTGCTGGGGCGGTGGCACCTGTGGGTTTCCCGGTGTCCCCCTTGGTGTCACTGGTGGGGGACAGGGACACCACGCTGTACTTCTGGACGCTGCCAGTGACAGCGGCACTGGGGATCGTGGGTGCCGCTGGCACCAGTTTGACCACAGGCTGGTCACTGGGGACAGTGGTGGTGCCTGGGGAGGTGGCCGTGGGCACAGGGCTGGGGCTGAAGGTCATCACCTCTGGACAGGGGGACTGTGTGGGGCACGGGGACACGGTGGGTGCCCCTCGGAGTGGGTGGGACGGGCAAGGCCAGGATCCCCCGCGGGGCCTGGCATGTGGCTCTGCACTTGCTGCGGGAGCAGCAGCCCCGGTGACGGGGGTGACACCAACCTCAGGGGGTGGCAGGAGGCTGAGGGCGTCCCTGCCTGTATGTGGGGGGCCGATGTCACTGTGGCCGTGGTGACCCGCCAAGGCTGTCCTGCACGTCTATGGAGATGCTGATGGCACCGTTGCCACGGTGACCCGCCAGTGGTGTCCCTGCCCATCTATGGGGCCTGATGTCACGATGGCCACAGTGACACGCCAAGGGTGTCCCTGCCCATATATGGTGATGTGATGTCACAACGGCCGCTCTGCCCCACGGCAACAAGCCTCTAACAAGGGTCGCTGGGTTCCAGCCGTGCGTCAGTGCGACCTGGGAGGTGAGGAGAGAGCAGGGCAGGGAAGGGGCTGGTCGGGGGCTGCTGAGGGAGGAGTGGGGGGTCCCACACCTCGGGGTGCCGGGGCTGTGCTGAGAGCTGACCCGCGCCTCGCTTCTCCCTCAGAGCCAGCCGAGGAGCATCTGGGAGAGACACCCCGGTGCTGCTGGGACAGGGACGCTTCCAACGTTCGCTGAGTACGTGCGCCATGGCTGAGAGGCGAGAGGAGGAGGCCCCTGACTCGATGGAGCAGGGTGAGAGCAAAGTTTCCGTCTCGCAGCACAGCAGAGGGGCTGTCGGGGGTCAGCGTGGGGCCGAGCGCGGTGGCAGGGGGAGGCAGTGCCTGCGATGCCCCTTCCTCGCCACGGCCCCCAGCCCTGCCCCTCAGCCCCTCAGGGTCGGAGCAGGGCCCTGGGGACGATCCCTCAGGGACGCTTCCCCCAGACCCACAGAGGTGCTCATTCCCGCCGGCGTTTGCTCTCTCCCCTCCAGCGTGCATGCTGTGCGGCCGATCAGAAGAGGACCTGGATCTCTTGGGGGAGAAAATCAACATGCAAAATCTTTATGCCCATCTCTTTTGTGTGGTGAGTGCCCCGGGGATCCATCCAGCGCGCCGACAGAAACTCCCGGCTACGCTCTCTTCATCAGCTCCTTCTCTCTTCTCTTCTGTAGGTTTTTGCCAGGGAGCTTTTTTGCTGGCGGGATGAGCAAACATGGGTGCTGGGATTTTTCACTGATGACAATCGCCGCGTAATCGAGCAGGCAGCACAGAGGGTGAGGACCTTGAACGTATCAGGGAGATTTGTGTGAGGAGAGATTTGGGGAACTTAGCCCAGAGCCCAGGGAAGAACTCCCAGCCCCTCCAAGCAGCCCCGGGACAAAAGCCTTGCTCCCAGCAGCTCCACAGAGCTCCAGCCCAGGAGCCTCGTGCGCCGGGCGGATCTGTGGGCTGTGGCCCAGCGGCGGCCACATCCTGCGCCCTGCCCGGAGGCGTGGGGCTGGCTGGGGAGGCCCTGAGGCTGCCGCTGACGGGGCTGCTCTGCTCTTTCCAGCGATGCTTCGTCTGCGGGGAGAGCGGGGCCGCCATCACCTGCTGCCGGGAGGGCTGCGACCGCAGCTTCCACCTGCCCTGTGCCATCGAGGGTGAATGCGTCACCCAGTACTTTTCCCCACACAGGTACCTCCTGTCCCCTCCTCGCCCCCACCGGGGGAGGACGCAGCACTTCTCACCTCACCCATCCCTTCCCTCTGCCCCCCAGGTGCTTCTGCAGGGAGCACCGCCCAGAGCAGCAGGTGGAGGCGGTTCCAGAGGAGAACATCAGCTGCCTCATCTGCCTGGAGCCTGTGGGGGACAGAAAGTCCTTCCACACCTTGGTGTGCCCCGCCTGCAAACACGCCTGGTTCCACCGGGGCTGCATCCAGGTAGGAGCCGTTCCCTCACCCCCAGACACGGCAGGAGCTGGGCAGCACCAGGGTCTAACTCCTGCTCCATTTGTTTCTCCTGCAGAGGCACGCTCTCTCTGCTGGCGTTTCCTTCAAATGCCCACACTGTAGAAACGAAAATTACTTTCTCAAGGACATGCTCAGCATGGGCATCCGAATGCCCTTGAGGTTGGTGTCCTGCCGGCTCACAGCACAGGAGGCTGCAAGCCCTGTGCCGTGCCCGGGGCTGCCCCTGCAGTCCTGCCCCTCCGCTGTCCCGTCTGCCTGGGCTTCAGCTTCACGGAGGAGCTGGAAACCGGGCAGGGGGCAGGAGCAGGGCTGCCCTGCATCGGCCTCATGCTGGGGCAGCAGGGGCTCAGCCATCTCCCTTTCTCCATCAGACCTCCATCACAGGACAACGTGCCTCCAGTTGGAGCAGTACTTGAGATGCACAACCGCTGTGATGCCCGTGAGTGCCTGTGTCCCGGGGGCAGGGAGCACGCAGAGGAACGGGGGTAAGTTGCCAAAGCAGCACCCTGGGCTCTGCACGGGATCTCTGCCTCACCGAGACCTCGGAGCAGAAGGTCAGAGAACAGGAGCTGTGCCGCACAACCCCGTGTGCGGCCACTTTGTCCTCACAGCCATGAACCCTTTTGTTCCCCAGGCCCTGGGAACTGCTCCTGTGCAGCTCCTGCTCTGCTGAGGGCACCCACCGGCGCTGCTCCAACGTCAGCACCGACAGGATCATCTGGGAGTGTGAGAGTTGTGCTGGCCAGGGCAATGGTAAGGGGCAAAGCAACTTCATGCCCCTGGGCTGGGGCCAGGGCCCAGGCAAGGCCTGGCAGCGGGTGCCCAGGCTGGGCTTGGCAGAGCCTCTCTGCCCCAGGAGGGCTGGGGCACCGCTCTGGCCTCTCCACTGTGGCCTCTGTGCCCCTGACCTTCCTGCTCCCCCTTACAGCCTCCACTGACAGCTCAGGGCTCGCTGGCTCTGGCACTGGTAGCGGGTCAGGACCGGGGTCATCCCGTGGCTCGGCAGCACCAGAGAGCAGCAGCCCCAGCACTGGCAGCCAGGCGGCATCGGGGCCGTCCAACGACTCCCAGGTCCTTCACGGCAGCAGCAGCTCCAGCTCACCTGGGCCCCAGCACACACGACACCGCGCCCGTGCTGAACGTTTGGCCCAGACGCCCTACAGCAGGCCCAGAAGACGCCGGGACAGGACCCGTGCGCCAACACCAAGGGCCGAGAGCAGCCCCCCCGGCCAGGCAGCGCTGGGGACGATCCAGGGCTCCCCAGTGCCGGAGAGCAGCAGCCCCAGCACCGCCAGCCAGGCCACCCTGGGGCTGTCCCCTGAGTCCCCAGCGCTCGAGGGCAGCAGCAGGTGCAGGCCATTTGGGCCTGTGCGGACCAGGGACGAGTCCCGTGCTGAACGGCGGGCCCAACACCCTTACAGCCGGCCCGGACGCAGGCGCGGGACCGGCCATGGGCCGTCCCCACGGGATGGCCGTGATCCCCCTCCAGCAGAACAATAAAGTTGTCTGTTAACCTCTGCCCTGGGAGATTCCACGCTCATCTGTCACCATCCTCCTCCTCTCCCTTTCTCCAGGGGCAGCGTTAGGGGCTGAGCCCAGAGGTCTCGGCAGGAGTTGTGACACGGAGATTGCTGTAGACGGTCTAGCAATTGTGATAAAACAGTAACAGTGAGGGAAAGTACAAAGGGGCGCTGCACCCTGTGATTGCTCACCACCCGCCCGCTGATACCCAGCCCCTTCCCAGCCAGCGATCCCCAAAAACCGAGACCCCGCACTCGCAGTCCCAGGTGCAGGAGAGAACCCCCCGCTTCCCAGCCGCCCCTCCTTGACACGCTGAGCACGACGTTACAGGAGATGGGACATGCCGCTGGCTAAGTTGGGGCTCTGGCTCTGCCCCCGCCGAGACCTTGATCTCTGACATCAACCCCTGTAGGATCAGCATTCTTCTCATGGCAAATCCCGTACGGAATCCAAAACACAGCGCTAGTCGAGCTGCTGAGGAGAAAAATTAACTCTATCCCAGTGAAACCAGGGCAGGCTCCACCCCTTACGTTACACCATTTATATACCGTTCACGTATATAAATATATATATTATATAGATATATATCACGTATATATCTACTCCACCCCTTACGTTACACCATTTATATACCGTTCACGTCATGCTCAGGTTGCCAAGACATTCTAAGGAATCCCCGTCCCATTCCCTGCTCTCAAATGTGTCTCCACAGATCTCATTCCCTTCGTCTGTGGGCCACCCCTCCAAAATGTGCAGTGAGATCATTTAGCCCATAACTTTGGCTTCCATCTCTCAGGACAGGCTTTGCAGGCAGGAGGGATGAGGCGGAGTTGGCTCCGTCGGCGGAGCGGGTGACCTCGGGCTCAGCGGGACGATGGCGTGAAGTCTCTGCCACAGGCGGAGCCGGTGCCTCTGGCGCGGTCCCCGCTCGCAGTCTGCAGGGCGAAGGTGTCCATCTGCAGGGCGCTGCCGGGCACCAGGTGCTGCCATCAGTGCTGACCCTGCCAAAGTTCATCTTTTCTATTCAGTCAGGCCGTTAGGGGAAGCTCTGTCAGCCGGAGCGATGACGCGATGCAAGAACAGCCTTAGTTGGCAGTTAACGTCATACAGTTCCATCCATCGGCTCTTTTCACCCAAAACCCAACCCTCGAGGCACACATCGCACTGCCGCGCCCTCGGCCCTTCCTGCAGGGTGCTCGCCCGCCTCTGCCCCCAGTCCCGGCCGGGGCCCGGCGTCGGGGTTTGCAGAGTGTGCGCGGGCTCTGTATTGGCCCTTTTCTGGGCCGCAGACGCTTCGTCTGACTGACACCGGGCCGTGGTGCGTTTCCCCCTGAAGCGGCTGCAGGGGAACCGCTCTCTGGGGCCTGCGGAGAGTGTCGGCTGGGGGCGGGAACGGCCAGAGGGGCTGATGGCCCCGCCCCTCCGCTCCGCTGCCAATGGGCTGCTGGCCCCGCCCCTCCCTCACTGCCAATGTCTCCTGGCCCCGCCCCTCCCTCACTGCCGATGTCTCCTGGCCCCGCCCCTCCCTCGCTGCCGATGTCTCCTGGCCCCGCCCCCCCTCGCTGCCGATGTCTCCTGGCCCCGCCCCTCCCTCGCCGCCGATGTCTCCTGGCCCCGCCCCTCCCTCGCTGCCGATGTCTCCTGGCCCCGCCCCTCCCTCGCCGCCGATGTCTCCTGGCCCCGCCCCTCCCTCGCTGCCGATGTCTCCTGGCCCCGCCCCTCCCTCGCCGCCGATGTCTCCTGGCCCCGCCCCTCCCTCGCTGCCGATGTCTCCTGGCCCCGCCCCTCCCTCGCTGCCGATGTCTCCTGGCCCCGCCCCTCCCCTCAGCCCGCTCCCAGCGGCGGAGGCGGCGGCAGCACCCGCGGAGGTTCCCGCCGGGGCCGGCGCTGGCGGGGGGGGTCGGCAGGCAGCGGCGGCGGGGCCGGGGCAGCGGCGGGGGGGGCCGGGACGCTGAGCCCCGGGCGCCGGCGGGGGGAGCGGGGCGGGGCGGGGCGGAGCGGCTCTCTCGCTGCCGGCGGCGGCGAACCGGCCGCCTTTGCCGGGCGGAAGCCGCGTCCCGGCCCCGCGCCGAGAACCGCCCCCCGCCCCCCGCCGGCCCCGCAGCCCCGGCGCCGGGAGGAGGCGGCGGGGAAACCGCCCCCCCCGCGCCCGGCGCCCTCCGCGGGAGCGAAGCGCCGCTCCGCCCGGCCCCCGCCGGCCCCCCCGCGGGCACCCCCGGGAGGAGGGAGCCTCGGCCGGCCCCTGCGCGGGAGCAGCCGCTCGGGGTGAGTACAGCGGCACCCCGGAGCGGCGGGAGCTTCGGGCGGGAGAAGGGCAAAAACCCCGAGAGGCGGCTTCCCCCCGCCGCGGCCCCGCGGCCTGTCCGGGCTCTCGTGGTGCTGAATTCCCGGGGAGCTGACACGGGGGGAGCGGCGGTTCGGGGCTGGAAGGCACCGTCCTTCAGCCCGCCCGGGGGAGCAGCGACCCCGGGCACTGGGGCCGCTTGAACCCCGTTTTGCCTCTCGCTGTAGCTCCCGAGCCCTGAGGCATCTCCAGCGGGGCCGTTAGTGCCAAAGGGCTTCGGGTGGGTTCCGCAGTGAGCCTGGCGCTGCCGGCACAGGGAACTCCTCTGCTCTTTGTTACCTGCTTGCACGGCCGCTCATGCACGTGGGACTTTGGCTCTGAGGTTAATTCCCCGTTTCTTACAGGCAGACTGTAGCCTGGAGTGCTGGAGGTTCATCACTTTTTTTAGTTCTTTGTTTGACTTTATCAATATGGGCTTTCCGAACCTTGATCAATAATTTTCCAAATTTTTTTTTCTCTCTCAAGCATGAAAGGGATCTAACGTGGCAGTCATGTGCAGTAAAAAAATAATAGAAGCTATACAGTATGCGGTGGAATTTACCAGACACATCAATGGCTTGATGGATCTGTGTCAAAATGATCAAATTGTGCTTTTCAAAGCAGGTATGTGTGTCAGTTTTAAGGTCTGCTTCTATTAGTTTGGGCTGAGGAAGGTGTTACCTCTATGATTGTGTACACGCATTTACATGTTGCGCAACAGTCATATAAAATCATACAAAGGAAAAACCTTACGAATTGTCTGTGTCTGAAGTAATATACCTTCTTAGTTAACTCTGGGCAGAATGAGTTCAAGTCTACGTATGAAATCTTCATTATTAACAAAGGGAGCAATGGGTGTGTACGAATTGAAAAGTTGGATTGAACTTCTTAATTTTGGCTCATTAATAGTGAATAACATATCTCAAGCTAAAAATCGGGATTGTTCTATTCAAGATGTAGAAGTAATGCACTTTACAAATACCAGACAAAGTGGTCAAAGCTTTGTGAGCATAAATCTAAATGAGCTGCTTTGATTTCAGAGACTTCAATTACACGAATAAAAATTATTATTAGTGTTAGCTAAGCTGCTTGAGAAAATACTCTTGACGGGATTTATGAGAATCGTTTTCATTCTGTTAGCAAATCAAACTCTGCTCTGTCTCACCACAGAAACCTACTACCGTACTTGATTGACACTGAATGCAGAGCATAGGAAATTTTAAAATCCTCACTTGCTCTTTGCAATAGTCAAATATACATTATTTCTGGTTTAGGGTCTTTAGAGGTTGTGTTCATCAGAATGTGCCGTGCCTTTGACTTCCAGAACAGCACAGTCTGTTTTGATAGCAAGTAAACTAGCCCAGCGGTTTTCAAGTCCTTATGTAAGGAAATGTCAAGTGTTGTGTGTTGTTTGGTTTTGTTTTTTTTTTTTTTTTTTAAAAAAGGCAGAAAAGCAAGGGGACAGCTGCTTTGAAAAATTCAGGCTATAGTATTCAAATAAAAGAATTGCAGAGCTCAAACTGCTGCTTTTGTAAGCAGTCATGCTGGCTCTGTTTGAGGCCAAGCTGATCTCAGGAGTTAAAACAGTTTAACTCTATGCAGTAAGGGGTTGTTGGTGTTGAAATTCAGCTCTTAGATCGGGGTGGAGTAGTTTGGACACAGTTGTTGAGAACAGAAGCTCAGATTCATATATAGTGTTAACTTTTTATATATCCTGTTGGAAGAGACAGCAGATTTTATGCTAATTTTGTATGTACTGACATTACTGCTTTGAAGATGTTCATGGTGTAGTGTGATAGGCAAAGTCCAGTTAATGCGGGTAAAATACTGTAAATTATTTTTTTATTATTACACCAATTTATAATCGTTACTTTTTTTCTGTATATTTTGCTAATCTTAAAAGGATGCAATTCACTGTGTATAGGTTTGAGACGTGAGCCGTTTTGGAGGGCAGTGAAAGTACAGCAGTGGAGAATGCTGTAAAATTACTTGAAGCGTTCTTTGCCTTCCTAAAACACCTCAAGGTATGAGTTCTGAGTGCGGACAATGCAGTATCGGATGGGTTCCAGTGAAAGGTACCTTTCATCTGTTACCGACTCCATCCAGCAATGTGGGCTGGGCTGGGCTGGGGGCTGCAGGGGAGAGCCCTCTTCCCTCAGGTTGCAGTCCCCTTCAAAGCAGGGCTCCACTCGGGCGACCTCTGTAGCAGCGTGTGTAACAGCAGCCGTGACCTGACTTACCCTCGTGTGAGCAAGAGAATGGATGAAAGGAGACAGAGTTCCTTTTCTGCATGAAAAGCTTTCAGACCTTGGCTCCTCCCTTTGCTCCTGCATGTACCTTGGTTGCCTCTCTTCCCCCACCCTTCTGTGTGCTCAACAGTCCTAAAATCAGCACTTTTCAAGTATATATTTTGAGCCTCTGGTTCACAGTGACATGAGAAAGTTCCATTTGAACAGAAACAAAGCTAAACCGGTTTTGAGCTTGGAAATTACTTTTTTTTTTTTTTTTTTTTTTTTTTTTTTCCCCAGTATTTACCCCAAAAGAATCAAATGTGGAAAAGATACAGTGTGCAAAACCTTCAAAATACTGGCTGCCAGGGCGTGGGAGCTGGGGACTCGTGCAAATGGAGTGAATAAGCTCAAGAGTGAGGGAGATCTCACTGCCATCACTCTGCAGTCCTTAAGGAGAAGACCATTCCTCTAGGAAGTGTTTTACACCCGTCGTTCAGCTCCATCAGAATAAACCAACTGTAGCTCTGAAGTAGTATTAAACACCGCGGCATGAGCTCTACCTTCTTTTTGGCAGGTTGTGAAGACTTGATGAGTTTTGTGTTTGAATTTGGAAGAAGTTTATGTTCTATGCACCTGACAGAAGATGAGATAGCTTTGTTTTCTGCGTTTGTTTTAATGTTGGCAGGTAGGAGATAAAGGTTTGCTCTAGGTTTGTTTGATAGCGGTTGTTTTTATTTTGAAGTCTTTTTAATGATAAGACACAGTGTAAAATGTCATCATCTTTTTGAGTGTCTTTCTTGACCACAATTTCTATTTTAATAAACACGTTGAAACTATGACTATGGGCATAAATTAGTTAAGTTGGAAATCTGAGTCTAAGCCCTTGTTTTCCAAATTTTCACCCTGTTGAGGACTCAACTTCTTTGCAAAAGCTTAAGTGCATGTGAATGAGACCACCGGGTCAGTCTAGGTGAGACCTGCAGGAGGTAGCCACTGGATTTCTAGAGACAGCTTTCAGTGTACGTGAGCTTGCAGCTGTGGCAGAATTATCTCAAGCACGTGGCAGAATGCTTCCAGTGTCACCTCAGGTCTGGTAAGCGGGGTTGCCATTTCAGTGTGGTAGCTTAGGTATCAGTGGTAGTGAGGGAGCTTAGGCGCCTGTCCCCACCGTGAAATTGGGTGTGCTGAGAATTATGGTGCCAGACATACAAGTCCCCCTGAGAGTCAGCCTGGGCCCACCATACCCACGACTAACATAACTTCATCATCTCAAGTAGGTATGCACAGTATTCAGGTTCTGGGAAGGCTTATTAGGTTGGATGAAATAAGATACCGGTGCAGAAAGTCAGTTTGTGTCTGGCATAACACCCAGGGAAATAACCGCTCTGGTTTTATGTCGGGGTAGGCAGCGGGTCTGCTGAACGCCTGGCAGAGCAGAAGGAATTTGACCTCGGCCAGATCATCCCATACCCGTGAGAAGTCTGCATGAGGGAGAGCATACCACAGATAAGGAGCAAGGATAGTGAACATCTGCAACAAGAAACGTGAAACTGTTGAACATAGATAAGGAACTGCGTGAATCATGTTCAGAAGTAAAAACTTTAAGAAAGCTATCTAATCATGTACCGTTGCTATGGGTGTACCGTTGCTATGGGCTTAGCCAATTATGTTAGAGCTTGCAGTAGTTGTAGAAGATATAAAAAAGGATGTAAAAGAGCAATAAACGATTCCACTTCTTTTGCTTCTTAATTAATTGTCAATTGTCGCATGACCGTCTCGACCGCGACAATTGGTGACCCCGACGTGATATGATACAAGTGGAACATAGGGGATTTTTTATGAGCTGCAGGGCGAGGTGCAGCGGAGACGGAGACCGGTGAAGCTGAGAGCAGAGGAGATTCTGCCTGGTCCGGACCTGACATTTTGACACCTTCGTACAAGGTGAGCCACCGGGGAAAACTTATTAAGATATAATATGGGGCAGCAATTAACTAAAGAGGAGGAGACAATTTTGTCTGCCTGGAAAGCCCTTTTAAAAAGAAAAGGGGTTAAAACCCCAGAACAAAGCCTGAAGAAAATGTTGATATGGAGTAAGACGCAAGGCTTTGAAGCTAACGTAACCACTGCATTTAGTGTGACTGTGTGGCAGAGAATAGGCGAAAAGCTTTGGGATGAAGTTTCAAAAGGACAGAAAGAGGCGTGTGAGCTAGCAACTACATGGCGCGTGCTAACTGAGACGCTGAAGGAGTGGAAAAAGGAACATGATGCTGAAGGAAAGAAAGAATCCACCCCTGCCTCTAGTTCATTTGGTCCTGGGCTCAGTTATGGTGATCCCACACTGTCTGCAGTAGCGGGTCGAAAACCATTGACAGGAAAAAGCAGGGGGCATTCTCGTCCACCTCCCCCTGTGCCGATGCAGGAAGACTCTGGAGGGGCTTCTCCCTCGCAGGATTCTGATACGATAAACGTGACACCATCAGCTCCCCCGGAGGAGCCAGCAGTATGTAGTGAGTCTGACAGAGACTCTGAGAGTGATGAGTCTGGCACTAAAGAACTTACTGACAGTTTGCGAGCATTGAATCTGACTGATAAACAGACAGAACAAAAAGCTTCGCCATGGACACTTCCTCCAGCCACTGTGACTGTCCTTCCTAGATCCCCAGAGCAGTTTTGGGAGGGTGTTCGTAAATATGCAGCTGAGAGTGGTAACTGGGACTTAGTAGAGCGAATCACTCCTGGTTCTTCCCTCCTGTCCTCCTCCCGTTCAGTCCAACTACAAACGCAGGCTTTCCCTGTTTTTAAAGCTGCTCCTGGTACTAATCAGCATGATGATCATAACCCGATTAGTTGGAAAGTCGTGCAAGATCTCCAAAATAAGGCACAGAAATTTGGAATAAATTCACCAGAGGTGATGCAACTGATCCGTATAATCAGCACGGATTTGCTATGTCCTTATGATATTACCCATCTGGCACAAGTACTATTTCAGCCTGTTCAACTGCAGGTATTTTTTCATAATTGGAGGCAGCTGGCCAGAACCACTGCAATGACTAACCAGCGCCTGCCACAAGCAGATCCCAGATTAGGTGTCGGTGAAGAGGCATTAATGGGAGAGGGTCCTTTTAGCAACCCACAGTTGCAAGCAACCTGGCCACAGATTGTGCTTGAGCAAACACAGAGAGTAGGATTGGAAGCCTTGAAAAAAACCATGGAGATGGCTGCTCCTAAACCAAAATATATTACCATTCGTCAGGGACCCAGAGAGCCATTTTTACAGTTTGTGGAGAAAATTTCTGCAGCCTTAGGAAAACAGGTAGAGGATGACACTTTGCAAGAAATGATGTGTAAACAATTAGCGAAAGATAGTGCTAATGAGGACTGTCAAAAGATCATTCAAACTCTCCCTGGAGATCCGTCGGTGCCAGAAATGATAACAGCATGTTCGAAAGTCGGCACCATAGAACATAAGATGGCAGCATTGGCTACTGCCATGAAAATAAGGCACTGCCATACGTGTGGAAAAGATGGGCATATTAAGGCATTTTGCCCAAATAAAGCTACTGAGAAACGATCTCAATCAGTCATAATTTGTAACCGATGTGGCAGACTTGGTCATTATGCTAAACTGTGTCGATCAAAGTTTCATGCACAGGGGCATGCAATCTTGGGAAACCGAATGAAGAGCGCGAGAGGGCGCGCTCAGACAGCAAATACCCTGACACCACAGCCCCTCTCTGTGAACGCCTGTCGGCAGCCACGGCAGGCTCCGCAGGGCTGGATGTATCCACCTCCGACACAGTAACAATAACTACTAAAGAGGTCGTTAAAGTACCACTCGAGGCTGTTGGGCCCATAGGGCAAGGACTAAGTGCATTGTTAATTGGAAGATCCAGTAGCACTTTAAATGGACTCATAGTACATGTTGGAGTTATTGATGCAGATTTTACAGGACAGATTTGTGCCATGGTTTCAACTCTTTTTCCACCAATAACAATACCAAAAGGTACTCGCATTGCTCAACTTGTTCCATTTTTGAGTTGTGTTTCAAAAGCAGAACAGCGCCTGCGTGGAGACGGCAGCTTCGGATCTACAGGACCTCCGCAGATCTGCTGGTCACAGACTTTGTCATCATCCCGACCACACATGGTGTGTACACTATCAAATCGTGACCGATCGCCGACCACAGTAAGGCTTGCTGGGCTCCTGGATACTGGAGCTGATGTGACTATCATTGCCGATTACCTGTGGCCACCGACCTGGCCAACGGAAGATGCAGGAGCAGGGGTACTAGGGCTGGGAGGGTCCACATGAGCTAGAACGGCAACCACGCCAATTCTTGTTACCAATCCTGAGGGCCAACAGGCAACTGTCAAACCGTATGTGACAGCTGCCCCTCTCAATTTATGGGGGCGGGATTGCTTGTCACAATGGGGGGTAAAGATTACTACGGATTTTTAACAGGGGTCACTGTTCTGCAGGGCGTTAAACGACCTACACTGGAATTAACCTGGTTAACAACTGACCCTGTGTGGGTAGATCAGTGGCCCCTGCCAATTGAAAAGTTAAAGGCCCTGCAAGAATTGGTACAAGAACAGTTGGTTGCTGGACACATTGAACCCTCTCAGAGCCCTTGGAACACTCCTGTATTTGTAATCAAAAAGAAATCAGGTAAATGGAGGTTTTTACATGACCTGCGGCAAGTTGTGTATTGTCTGCAACAATGCTGTTATGGCCACAATGGGGGCTCTGCAGCCAGGTATGCCCTCACCTGCCATGATCCCTCACAATTGGGAAATCATAGTTATAGATCTGAAAGACTGTTTTTTTACAATACCATTAGCTTCTCAGGACAAAGAAAAATTTGCATTCTCTGTGCCTTCTGTTAATCATGCAGAACCTGTACAAAGATACCACTGGAAGGTGTTGCCGCAGGGCATGAAAAATTCTCCAACAATATGCCAATGGTTCGTGGCACAAGCATTGTCACCTGTACGGGAGAAATTTCCCACCAGTTATTGTTATCATTATATGGATGACATTTTGTTGGCATCAAACAGCGAGGAGCAGTTGTGTGACATGGAAAATTTGACTAGAGAATCATTGCAACAGTATGGATTGATTATTGCCCCTGAAAAAGTGCAAAAGACAGAGCCCTGGAAATATTTGGGGATGACAGTTACTATCAATCAGGTTATTCCCCAACCTGTGAAACTTGACCTCGAGGTTAAGACACTCAATGATGTGCAGAAATTAATGGGATCTTTGAATTGGATCAGGCCTTACCTCGGGCTGACCAATTCACAGCTGCAACCATTGTTGGAATTGTTAAGTAATTCCAGTGATCCAACAGAACCCAGAACATTAAATAAGGAAGCACTAAGTGCAATTCATATTGTGGAGCAATCTATACACAAAAAAATTGTTTCTCGAATAGATCTGTCTCAATTAGTACAATTCTTTGTACTAATTGGCAAAACTGTGCCATTTGGTGCCCTGGTGCAGTGGAATCCTGAGTGGAGTGACCCCTTACACATTTTAGAATGGATGTTTTTACCATTTAGACCACGGAAAACTGCTCCTGGATTGTTTGAGTTAATTGCTGATGTGATTATAAAAGCTAGAAAACGCTGTTTGGAATTAACAGGCCGTGATCCAGGTACGATTGTTTTACCTGTTCAGAACTGGTATTTTGAGTGGTGCCTTGCAAACAAGTATGAGTTACAAGCGGCCTTAGCGGACTTTCAGGGACAAGTGTCTTATCATCTTCCATCACACCCGCTACTAAAATTTGCTCAAGAAATACCATTCGGTCAGAAGCACTTGAGCCAGCCAGAACCTGTCAAAGGCCTTACCGTATGTACGGATGGATCAGGAAAGACTGGTAAAGCAGCAGTGGTGTGGTATGAGAATGATGTCTGGAATAACAAGGTTGTTTACCAAGAGGGTTCTCCACAAATTGTTGAATTACGTGCGATGACCCTTGTTTTTTCTACCTTTTCTGTTCCTATTAATATTGTAACTGATTCAGCTTATGTGGCTAACTTAGTTTCCCGACTGGACAAAGTAGTCTTAACTTCGTCAAGCAATCAAATGTTATTTGAGGTTTTGAGAGAACTCTGGAAAAACATTCAGTCGCGCACAGAACCCTATTTTATCATGCACATCCGCAGCCATACCACCTTACCTGGGTTTTACACAGAAGGTAATGCCAGAGTGGATGCTCTTGTCTCTGCAATGACTTTGAGTACTGTTCCTAATATGAAACAACAAGCTGTTCTATCACATCAATTTTTTCATCAAGGTTTTCGAGCTTTGCGACGGCAGTTTGGTTTGTCTCATTCTGAGGCTCGGTCTATTGTTGCTGCTTGTCCTGATTGTCAAGGAACTCATACTCCAGCGTATTTCGGTACTAATCCCAGAGGTATTCAAGCTTTACAGATTTGGCAAACTGATGTTACTCATATACCTGAGTTTGGTCGACAGAAATATGTTCATGTTTCTGTTGATACTTATTCACATGCTTTGGTGGCAACAGCACATAATGGAGAAACAAGTAAGGATGTAATCCGACATTTACAGAAAGCTTTTTCTGTCCTTGGGGTGCCACATCAAATTAAAACAGATAATGGTCCAGCATATGTTTCACAGAAGGTTCAAACATTTTTTAATTTATGGGGTGTTACTCATGTTACGGGGATTCCCCATTCCCCAACAGGACAAGCAATTGTCGAGCGTGCACATGGCACGCTGAAAAGGCAGCTTCAAAAACAAAAAGGGGGAATGGTTGGGGAACCACCTCAGGCATGTTTAGATAAAGCAGTTTATGTTCTTAATTTTCTTCATTATGGAGATGTTGTTTCCACACCTCCTATATTGCAACATTTTTCCTCTCTTTTTTCGAAACAGAATGTGAAAGAGGGTGTTAAAGTACATGTAAAGGATTTAGTTTCTGGTCAATGGAGTGGACCATGTGAATTATTAACCTGGGGTAGGGGTTACGCTTGTGTCTCCACAGATGCTGGTCCTCGCTGGGTTCCTGCTCGGTGTGTTCGGCCTGTACTGGAGTCTACATCAGGGTGAAGGCTGGGTAGTGCCGCAACCAAAGCAAAATGTATGGGTAACTTTGGCAAACATGACACAACAGGATACCCTGTGTCTTGCCACTGCAACCCCTGAAAATCCATTTTCCACATGCTTGGTAGGAATACCTGTAGACACATGGCCGAACCCAGTGCCGGTTGCGTCTCTTTGTGACTCTCCAAAAACCTGTGCAAACAATTGGGATGGTGTGTATGCATACCTCCCGCAAGTTACTCAGGAGCCTCAGGAGTTAGAATTGTTGGGATCTGTTATGATGGATGCATGTGTGTTTTTTAATTATTCTTATGCTAATCCTGCTCGTCGAGGCCAGAATGTTAATGCAATCAGCACTCTCTATCGCAATGCAACAGCATGGTGCAATTACATTGCACCCGAAGCTTCCCTATCCTTTAACATACCTTTAGCACTACCCCCTGGTGTGTTCCTGATTTGTGGAGACAGAGCTTGGAGTGGTATCCCATCAGCACTGCACGGCGGACCTTGTAGTCTTGGTCGCCTTACCTTGCTGACACCAAGTTTGTCACAGCTTGTAAACATGACTCGGAAGCATAACCGGGCCCGGAGAGCTGTTCATTCATTTGACAGTCAGTGCAACGATAATGTTGAATTTTGGAATTCAGGCGAAATCATAGCAACTGCTCTCTTAGCCCCGATTGTTGGTGTTGCACATGCTTTAAGAACTTTGAATAAATTAGGCTGTTGGCTTAGCAAGCAAACCAATGCTACCTCTATAGCTTTAAGTGGTCTTTTAACTGATGTTGATAGTGTTAGGCATGCTACTTTACAGAACAGGGCTGCAATTGACTTTTTGCTTTTAGCACAAGGACATGGTTGTGACGAATTTGAAGGGATGTGTTGTATGAACTTGTCTGATCATTCTGAATCTATTTTCAACAGTATTCAGCAGCTGAAAGATGGAGTGCATCGCTTAACAGAAGATGATGGTCTTGACTGGCTAACAAAGTTGTTTAAGGGATGGAGGTTATCGGGTTGGCTGATCTCTTTAATCAGAACTACTGGAATGATCCTGTTAGTCGTCATAACTGTGCTCCTAATGTTGCCATGTATCATCAGTCTTCTGCAAAGGGCCCTGCAGAAGGCTGCTCATGCAATATTTGTAGCACAAATACAAAAAGGGGGAATTGTCGGGGTAGGCAGCGGGTCTGCTGAACGCCTGGCAGAGCAGAAGGAATTTGACCTCGGCCAGATCATCCCGTACCCGTGAGAAGTCTGCATGAGGGAGAGCATACCACAGATAAGGAGCAAGGATAGTGAACATCTGCAACAAGAAACGTGAAACTGTTGAACATAGATAAGGAACTGCGTGAATCATGTTCAGAAGTAAAAACTTTAAGAAAGCTATCTAATCATGTACCGTTGCTATGGGTGTACCGTTGCTATGGGCTTAGCCAATTATGTTAGAGCTTGCAGTAGTTGTAGAAGATATAAAAAAGGATGTAAAAGAGCAATAAACGATTCCACTTCTTTTGCTTCTTAATTAATTGTCAATTGTCGCATGACCGTCTCGACCGCGACAGTTTTAGACTGCAGCATAGTGGACTCGGGAGTGGAGGTGGAAGAGTCTGTTAGCAACAGTGGGTTTATAGAGACTGTCATAAATACATTCTCATGCTGTTTGCCAGATGGGAAGTATGTCAGCCCTGTGTCTTACGATGTACGTCACAGAATCCCACAGGTCTGCCCCACAGAGGGTGTAGCAGCTAACGCTACTTTTCTGCTAGGCAGTTTAAGAGAACTTTTTTTTTTAATAGCTGAATATTTTTCTACTGATTTTTCTGTATGTCGCTGTAGATCTTAGCAAGAAGATCCACTCCAATTACTTGTTCATTATGTGATCGATCCATTTCCCACTAAAAAGTTGCTATCTTCATTTTATGAACACCCTGCAAACCTTGTTAGCAAATGATTAATAAATCTCACTCAGATATGCCGCGCTCTTCTCACTAAGGGCTTTCTTAAAGTAAATTTAGATGCATGTAAGAATATACTCCAAAGCCTATTCATTTTGACACTCATTTTCTATATGAGAGTATGTAAGAAGTGGAAGGAAAGTTGCAAACAAGGAAGATGACTCTGTCACAGACTCAGTCCTTCCTGGTGCGCTGTGATCGATGAGTGCAGTACTAAAGGTGTAAACTCCATTTGTATTTAGATCGCTCATGGCTTCAGGAGAAAGGAGAAATTGAAAATGTCCAACAGAAGATCCAGCTAGCACTGCAGCATGTCCTACAGAAGAACCACCGAGAGGATGGAATTCTAACAAAGGTAGGAATGGTCACACTCGGGGTGTTGCGGGAGGATATCGGACCTGCACGACTCTGAGAGTTAGAACAAGCAAAGCCGTTTATTTTTGCCAACAGCACCTACTTATGCTGTCACCAAAGCTCTCGCTTCACAATTACAAATCAGCAATTAGGCAGCTCTCAACCTTCTCTCCTACCAGCACCAGACCGCTCTCACACGCCGTGCAGACCGATTCCCTGCTCGCCCAGGCACTGTTCCCGCGGCGGGAACTCCTCACAGCTCAGCACTGTCCCACAGCTCGGGGTGGCAGCTGTCCCTTGTTTTTCCCTGACACCTCGGCACAACTCGGCAGCTTCTGATCTTTCTCCCAAGGCCTGTTTCTCATCAAAGCCTTGCTGCTGCTCAGGGGCTGTGCAGGGCTGGCAGGCCGATGCTCCCACACACGTGACCGTGAAAGTATGTTTTCTGATGAAGGGTATCCTAATTATGGTGTAAGAGCTTTTATGCAGTTAATTTGTTATTTACAAACCCAGAATTCTCTGCTCAAAACCAAGGTGCTTAGCTGAAACTATTTACTAAAAACTAGAAGAGATGAAGATACTAGGGAACGAGGTTGATAATGGTGTGACAAGAAGTGTATTGATGTTGAACTTCATGAAAAGTGATTATTTTAAAGGTTTTTATCCTATTTCTCCTACACAACATTTCTGTCACACAGAATACTATTTCAGTTCTACAACATGCGTGCCTTAGTCCTTGTGAAATCTCTGCCTGCACGACAATCGAGTTGTTACAACATGCAATATCCAAACTAGCCTTGCTTTTCAGTCTTCCGTGAGAAGTTGCCCACACAGTTTTTTTTTCTGAGCAGTTCTTCCAAATACTCACGGCTAGGGAAAAGAAAAGAAATACTACATGGTATTATGCTAATCAGAAGTATCTTCACGTAATTTTTCAAAAATTGAAAAGATCTGTGATGTTAAAAAAAAAAATAAATCTGAAGAACTGGGGAAGGATAAGCACTGCCTTACAGACGTACTTCTGTTAGAACTCTACACAGCCCAAAAGCTTATGCTTAGTGTCACACCACAGAATTCATGACAGCAGAAGCAGGATGGTCCTGCCCAAGCTTTGCAGACTGTCCTCACTTCAAATCCTAGCTCATATAATTCTTTTCCCGGTGTATGCTTTGGATACCTTTGTTGGAAGAAATCTTCTTCCGTGTGCTTTATTACAAATATTTTACTCAGTAAATTCACTCAGTTCAGGGAGTGCCCTAGTGATATTTTTGAAGTACAGATTTTTTTGGTCTGTTCCTTTACATCTTATTTGGTATAAATTAAAAAAGCCTCATCTACTGCATTGCCAGTTCCCTCCGTAATATTCACAGTGGGTTTGAAAGCAGTTAGGACTGTCTTCTTTCAAGAGAATTTTTCAAGTTGCATGAATGAAGATCCAGCTGTGAAATACTTCTAGACCAATCCAGTGCTTTGTAGGCAAGTGAGGAAACCTAATGATGCATTTTCCTAGGAATTTAAAGATTATTTCACAAATGGCACTAATCCATGACTTAAATAGGGTTTTAGTAGCTTCCTCTTTTTTTTTTTTTTAATCTAATCTAACAGACCTCCATGACCAGACATCTGAAATGCCATTGTTAAAGTAAACAACTGAAGTGAACTCCAAGTGTTTGGGAGAGGTTTAATCCTAACAGCAAGATTGAGAGCCCTGGTTCCTTATATGACTGTATGACCTCAGTTCATTTTTTACATTAATATGCAAAGTGTCTACTTTAAGAACACTGTGTAGATGACATACAGAGAAGCTTATGGCATTTAAAGCAGTCTACCCAGACATTGTACGACTTCATTTTTCCTCCACTTCACAGGGAGTTGTTCACTTGAGAATTTGAGCCAGAGATGCAAATTGATGGGTAAACGTATCACCTAAGCACTTCTAGAATGTCCGAAGTACAAACATTAGAACAAAAGAAAGGAAAAAAAAAAAGAAGACAAAAACAAAACAAAAAAAAGAAAACCAAGACACTTTATACGGCCCTGCACAGACCTAGGGAGCCAACACACTGCACATCTCTTGGGGGTGGGATCAGGCGAAGGATGCGAAACAATGAAGCAAAGTTGAACTTGTTTTTCTCGTGCATATGATTTCTATTATGCCTACAAATATGGACCCTTTTTCTGTCTCAACTTCTCAATACCTGACCTCTCTTTACACAGACTGAGGGTACTAATGTCAGAAGGTTGTTTTTTCCCTCGTCGTTCACTGCCCTGGTTTTTGACAGAACACTCAATTTGTTGATCAGAACAGAGAGTCCACCTAGTAATCAACGACTGGTGTGCACTGCAGAGATTTCATCGCCAGTTGGCACAACTTGCTTATTGTTTCATGAAGGACAATTTTTTTCACCTACCGCTGTTTGCCAGCAGACAGAACGGCATGAAAAGGGCCCATAGCAATAGCAGCGAGAGCACTGTAATATATGACAGGGTAAATGGGCACGACGGCTATATATAGCAAAAGCCATATTGTTTATCTCTTGTTTTGATCAATATAAAATGTAGTTACTGGTATAGCTTGTTGAATTGATAAGGCACTTTCATTTTGCACCTTCTTCTTTAGGTATTAAATAGAATTTTAACATCAAAAGCTGTATTCTACCCTTTTCATAGGTAACGGTGTTTTGTTTTTTTTTCTTTTTTCCTTTATCATTGGTAGAATATAGCAATAACTTTATAGCAATAAGTAGGGCTATCCAAATAAGAAACAAAAACATGATAAAGGCTTCAGATGAATACTCATAGGTCCATTTCTTCTGCCACAATATTCGTGTCATCCCTCATAATCTCATTCAAGCTGAACTTCACAATCAAGTTGTTTAACTTGATGTGTGACATCACACCTTTTTGTTATCATCTGCATGTTTTTGGTGTTCAGATGTCCTTTGTACACTTGTTTTCCTGTAAGTCAGTGTTTCTCAAGCTTTCTGAAAGCACCGTCCCTCTGGGCTGTGTTTCTCCATGGGGCACTCCGTGTTGGAATGGACTTTCCTCTTCTGGGGCGGGGGTGCGACCCGGCCGTAAGGACTAGTGGTGCCTCCTGACCGAAGGCACTGAGCTGCTGCGAGTACTCGGTCAGTCCCTGGGCACTGCACACGCCAGCAGGCAGCTCTCCCAGCTCCGCCACGCTGCGGGGCTGAACCGCATCCAGTAAGCGGGACAAGTTCCCCGGGCAGCACGCTCGTCTGCAGCCAGCACGCCGCCCCGCTCTGTGCTGGAGAACTGGGCTGCTGCACTTCGGGCAGATCCGAGCTACCTTTGCCCCACGGAGTGTTTTGACAATAATCTAAACACTTGGGCAACTTTCAAAGGGTTGTGACTTTCGGTTTGAGAAACACTATCCAAAATTACCCCGCAAAGTCTTAATGTAGATGCACAGACTTGACAGGAACATGCGATCCGTAATGCTACCTGTATCTAAACAGAGAATTCATAAGCAATACAGTGAATTTTATTTCACAAAAAGGCATACGTACTGTACGCCTTTCTAAATCCAAAATGTTCCTCATTTCTACATTGATTTAGAAACAAGTTACAGAACAGTGGTGAGTATTTGCTCTGTTAGGACATTAACTGGTTCCTTCTTTATATGTAACTGGGTTGTCTGCCTGCTCCTTTTCTGGAGATGTGTTTTTGCATTGGATGTTTGGGCCAATGGGAGGCTTCAAGCTACGATGTATTTCCCCAGATTAAATAGATTTAACATAGGACAAACCCCAGACAAGGCTTTTTAAAATGTATAAAGAACAGCAGTGTTAGGTGGTTTATTTGCAAACTGTTTTCGATGTTGTCCATTTTTATGGCACCTTTAACAATAGTCTTGTTTCCAAAGTACCAAAAAAAATGTTAAAAATACTCTAACCATAACTGAATGTCAAGCAGTAAAACCAAATTACTTTTTGGGCATAGATTTAAAAGAAGTACAAGATTTAGAAATGTGCATGTAAATGCAATCTCCTGTTTACTGCTTTCTTTAACTTGAGCAACTGATTCCTTATTTTACTGCTAATTTAAGGACTTGTAAACATTTTATCTTGCTCTATTGTTTCAACACTTAATTTAGTCTCTGCTTTGGAGCTATAATATTTAATGTTGTTCTGCTCACCTCTATACAGTTAACTTTTTGCTTTCATTCTTCATAAAGTTATACTATAAACAGCCTACGCAGTGCAAATATTTATCTGTTTATCAAATAACACATTATGCTGTATAATATCCAGCTTACGATATAATCGAGTTTAGACATAGCTGATTAGAACTAGTGTGATATTTTTGTGGTTTTCTGATGTGTGGTGCTAGATAAGTTACTTTGGTGAACTGTCACATCCGTCTCAGATGAGGGAGACAAGTGACTCAGATTCGCAGATCCCCAACAGAGCGGACAACAAGTCTCCAAGTCCAAACATTTATTAACTACCCACAATGTACTAATTGGACACAGGATAATTGGCTAAGGATATAGCAAGTTGTGGGGAGCAATACAATACGCCTTCAATTTCTTAATGGAAAAAGGAGAAGAGGGAGATAGAGGGAGTGGGGAAATACAGATCATCGGTCTGGGTTTCTGCATTTATCCTGCCAGCGAGGGTTCCAGGAGGCGGCCGTTGTCTTCGCTTCACTGCACTCTCTGCCCCCCCCCCCCTCCGTTCTCTTTCCCCCCTCGATTTATACCCACTTTCCTTGGGTCCGTCCCCTAGGTCAACCCACATATCCCATGCACGGGGAGGGCTCAGGTGTTCCATGGGATGATGTAATTAGCATGATCGTGTCATCCCTCGTTAGCATATTGAGGGCTGTTAACTTTAATATGCATTTTGTGGATAACGCAGCAAAGTCCGTTCACTGGACACAGGGCCCTTGGAATTTGCCCAGTTGCCCCAGAGCAGAGCCGTCCTGTCTCCGCAGAGCTCCCTCCTGCATCTTGTGTTATTGGCGCAGCCCGATCGGCTTCGGCCTCCACAGGATGCACCCTGGGACGCAGAGTTTTGCCTTGCGAGTGTTTGAGGCATTTCTTCGATCAGCCTCAACTTTGGCTTCCCCAGGCTGTTTGCCTTAGCTTCACACAGGGCTGGTTTCTAGTCTCTCACAGTGAACAAGAGCAAACAAACCCCTTGTATTCCTAGACAATACCACCCTTGGGTCCTGTTGATTTCACAGAGTATATATAAATATAGTTATATTTGTGTATATATATACACCAACAGATGCCCAACAAGTGCCTGTATCGGAGTACAAGGTTTGGGACATGGTTTCCTCTTTAAATGCATAGTGGCATTATATAAATTCCTCTATAGTATATTTAATAAGGAGAAAATTACTCCACCGGTACAGATACTTGATATCAAATATAGAAATTTTTTTCTATATTGTTATCATTATTAATTATTAACATTAATAAAACTGTCCTGTCCAGCTTATTATCCTTTTGGTTACTAAAACAGTCTGCCTGTATTGCATCAGAAAGCAGAAAAACATCTAATCTGACCGCATAAAGTAATTCTCATATGCTCTCTGTCTGAAAGGGAGGTAGTTTTTTGGCTTGTTGGGAGAGTTCTATCTAGAGATGTTTCTAGATGTTATTCTGCTGGGTGCCTTCCTCCCTCTTCGCTTTACGTAGGATCTCTACACACTCAAACGGCAGATGTTACCAGGCCGTGCCTACACACTTAACTCCAGTTCCTCTAAACAGGCTTTGTCTGTAAATCTTCCATGACAGATGGGTGGCTAAGTTCAGCCCTTGGATATGCTTTATAAATGATTCATACGTATCCAGCGACAGCCATTAGCAACTAAAGTTAATTAAGAAGTGGAATCTGCATTGTTTTGTCACGGGGGGTTGTTTTTATTTTTCATGTATACCTTAATTTACATAGTCACGTACCCGTCAGAGTATCCCGATCCCCTGTTCCTTTCATTTGGGATTTAATGTTCTGAAACAAAGAAAACAGGAAGAGCCTAGGTTGGAACCTCTGGTCCTTTGTGTCTTTTGGGGGCAGGGTGGTATTGGGGGCTTTGAGATGGGTTTGGGTTATTTTTGGGGAGTGGTGCTGGTTGGTGTTTGCTTTCTCTTAGGTTCCAAAGAGGGATGAAGTCTGACCCACGCTGTTAACTGCTCACAGTAAGGATCCTGTAACCCCTCAGCTAGACCTAATTCTTTTCAGAAATCAATGTCTTGCTGTCTGTCTGTGTCCTCTCACTTTGTAGGAGGC
Organism: Athene noctua; assembly: GCF_965140245.1. Taxonomy (NCBI): domain Eukaryota; kingdom Metazoa; phylum Chordata; class Aves; order Strigiformes; family Strigidae; genus Athene; species Athene noctua. The sequence goes on from NW_027437539.1 coordinate 900,406, forward strand.
TGACATAGTGTACATTGAAATCCTTTTCACTTGTATTGTTTGGAAGTAGCTGACACTGTTTACATAGATCCAGCAGGGTCTTAGGTGCAGTGAAGATGCAGTTAATTCCTTGAGTAAAGAAGAACCTGTACAGAGTGTTAGCTGAAGAATGGGAAATGAAATTATGTGAATATAGATGGTACAGGTAGTATCATTTGTGCGATTTCTGATCTTTTTTTATTTTCTTAAGTTGAAGTAGAATCTACTTAAGTTAACTTCAACTTAAGTTGAAGTAGAATCAACATTTGTCTCGCTAGTGAAAAGCATGGCTTATGCTGCTGGGTTTCAAAAACTGGAGGACTGTAATTAGGCTGTTGGGGTTTTTAAGATGTCATTAAGCTGGTAGGAAGGTACAAGTGCCGAGTGTCTCATGGTGGGTGAATATTCATGCCACAAAGAATGTGGGTGGGAGACCAAGGTAGCTACTGTGCTGTATGTGATGAGCTCAGCATGTGGAGAGAGAATTTGTTCTAAAGGGAAATTCCTGTGTTTTTATGAACTGACACTGAGAATATGCATTTGAAGGGAATACCTGTCTACATCACATGACTCTTTATATCACACATCCTTAGTTAGAGAAGGCTTTTATGTTTCATCGCTGTTGGAGCAACTTGCCTTGAACTGACAGATGAGCAGAGCCCTCACAGCTTGCTACTGGGTAGACTGGATGTAACTGGAGGATTCTTCTTTTAGATGATGCAGAAAAAGGGTTTCTGAGTAGACACGACTGCACTCAAGAGTGGGATTGTGTTCGGTAGTGTATGGTAGAAGTGGGTTTATAGCCAGAAGAGAGGTTGCAACAAGAAAAATTCAAAAATTTGTGGAACTATGTTGTGTGGCCATAGTCAAGAGAATGAAACCTGTTGGGGAAAATATGAAAGTAAAAGCTAGGGAAAAATTATCAATTTTTATACTGGGGTTTCTGATAGATGTTTACTAAAGTGTATCTTCTCTCACCATAGAAGCTGTGAAGGCAGGTGGCTGATAAAATGAAGGGGAAAAATTTAAGCCGTTGTTTTGCTGATTAGGGATACCAATTAAACTCAGACACCAGAGTGAAAAGAGCAGGTGTATTTTACTAGAAATAACCAAATAATATTACAGAATAATACAGAAAACATCCAGTAAGAAAAGGCAGAATAGTGCACTTAAATAGGAAAATACAGGGTAATGCATGAAATCATTAGTACCTGAGAGAGAGAGGAGGGATTCAGAAAGATCCATCCCCACTCACACACTTTACCGTCCCCCAGCCCCGCAGCGCTGGGCAGCCCCGGTTACACGAGGGTTTGCTGAGCCTTTCCCAGCGAGTGGGAAATCCTCCGCGGTGCCTCCGCCCGGAGCTGAGGCCTCCAGAGTCGCTGGGAGCGGGTCCGGCCTTAGAGACCCAAAAACCAGCCAGGCAGAAGAGCTGGCGCCGTTAAGCGGAAATATCTGGTTTCAGTCCCGCTTTAGGTTCCCCCCAGAGCCGGCCAGGGCTCATGGGAGAAGCTCAGGGAGTTTCTCTGCTTATCTGATGGGGTTATGCGCAGGTCTCACGTCAGGTCTCGGGACAGACACCGGCCTCCATGACTCTGTTCTATTCACACACAAAGGAAGGGGAAGGTACATTCAAGGTAGCTACATCCCATCAGGTCTCGGGACAGACACCGGCCTCCATGACTCTGGTGTTGGATGCGCACGCAGGAAGGGGAAGGTACCTTGCAGAGAGCTGCACCCTCCACGCATATTTCATTAAGGATTACATCCCGGGTTAGCAGTTTCAGCTCAGGGCCTGTTGCTCGGGCTTCAACACTTCCACCTTTTACATCAGCACAGGTGGTTTGTTATGACTTAGTATAATACCTGTTGGCATAATGGTGACCAGTTATGAAATATCCAGGATTCATCTATAGGTCAACTCTGGCTTGGGCCGGTTGTCCAAGCCTCAGCATTCAGCCGTTAGCTGAAATAAAGTATAATGATATAAATACGGACAGAAAAGCTCTGTCCGATTATTTTGATTTGCACCCTGATGAAGACTGCGACAGCACCGCGTACCGAAATGATCTTGATGTGCTGCCATTTCGTTCGGTGCTGAATATAGCCACTTGAAGCTGCTAGAATTCCTCGGTGTTCCTACGCGGGCGTATCTGAGTCTGCATCTTGTCACTGCTGCAGCTGAATGAAATTTGCCACTTTGGGCCGTGAGGATGGACACATTCTCACATTCAGAGAGACAGCGTGAAGCATTATTTAGAACTGTGGATGTGGTAGTGCTTGGTTTGAATAACACTCGGGATATTTCCTACTGCTGAAATCGTATCTTAAAAATACGTTTTTTCCAAGATCAGCAGTTAATGTTAATTTTGCTAACCTTAAATATTTTCTCTCCTCAGAACAGTTATTTTAAATAGAGCAGGGCTAAGATGGCTTTCATATACTTCAGACGTTTTAAGTACCGGCTTTATAATGTGACTTTTTTCTTGTCATTAGGCCAGCTACATCCCTTGCCTTAGCCCAGCATTGTTTTTGAAACTGATTTCAGAGTTGTTTAGAGTGGAAAATGAAACTCTGGTTTTAGGAATGTCTTCACTGAAATCCGGTATTTATGTTATTACAACTGAGTGCTTGTAATTTACTTCTTTTACAGCAAAAGGCTTTTTCTCATTCAGTCTTTACTGTCATAACTTTGACTGATAAGTTTGACCTGTCTGAGTGCAAGCTGTTTCTGAACATCAGCTGTCAATGAATAATGTAATGTTGAGACTCTTTATTTTTTCGCTGGTAATGCATGTTTCCAGAACAAAGAATCAGTTTCATATTTAGCTTGTCACCTCAAAATTGAGTATACTGGCTAATATATACAGAATTTTCTTTTGGTTTCTTTTTTTTTTTTTTTTTTTTTTTTTAAGAGAGTTTTTTTGGTTTTCATCTTTAAACCAGCGGCAAACCTGCTGTTGATACCAAGAGTTAGTGTGATTGTCCAGGTGGAGTTTCAGAATAAGCAAATTCCTATGGCACAGACTAGGAATTGGAGGAGTACGATATCTCACAGTGCATTTTGCTGGATTTGAAGGTTAGGCTTACATGACTGCCTTTATTAATTGTGACAAACAATAAGATTTATGTGAAAAGCGTAAGTTCTTTCATTTATTCCTTTTCTTTCAGAAAGGCAAAGAAAAATGTGGAGGCATTGGCAAACTCTTTAGAAAACAGACTTGTAGCAGGCAGGCTGCGGATCCAGTTGAGGTGGAGGCTAAAAGCACGACTGACCATCATCCTTTTCCAGAACCTAGACTCCCCTGTCCATTTACCTCTTCTCTGACTGAGAAGGAGCAGAAGACATACTTATATCTGATGACTAAGAACTCAAAACAAATAAAGCATTTTCAAGTTAATGCAGCAAGTCAAAGAGAATTACTCACCTATCTCGTGTTCATGTATGTATCTACATACCAACTTCACAGAGGGAGTTGTACAATTAAGTTTTTCTTTATAAATAGTTAAGGAAAATGTAGCAAAAAAGCTTTAAAATTCAATTTGTCATAATTGCCTTTTAACATAGTATTATGAATGGTAATAAAGGTTTCAAATATTCAGGATAAAAGTTTTAATATAAATTTAAAGTGTATTTAGTTATTAAAATAGATGGGCTTTTTGTGGATTTTTTGGTTTGTTTTTTAGTGGTAGTCTAAACAACTGACAGTAAGTGTAGATCTTTGATAGCTGATCAGGCACCCACCCACCCCCACAACCCCCCCATTTTTTTATGAGAAGGAAGTTCAGAGTTGACCTTACTATGATTTTAGCATTTCATAATGGCGTGTAGCAGTCTCGGTACAATGTTGGGGGGTCGATACATTTTGATGGGATCTTTGACAGCACCCTGTAATGGAAACTTTCTTTGTTAGCATGTGAGGGACCTGTGTTTCAACCTTCTATGCTTCACACTTGCCTTTAGTCTCAGCGATGTTGTTTACATGGTGAGAGGCCATGTCTCACGTTGGTTGGAAGTACCATTTGAGTTGAATCCTGTATAATGGAATTAATCACCAAATGTTTTTGAGCCATTCCATTTGGTTTCCCATGCTTCCTTGTTTTATTCCTCATTTTCTTTTTTTTTTTTTAAATCCCGTAACGATGGGAATGTCATTCCCAGAGAAATCAGTACCTACTGTGTTGTTGTCACTTCCACTGTAATTGCTTATGAAGACACAGCTCAGTTTTCTTTGTGACTGTCATGTAAGGTTGCTCCAACAATGTCTTGTAGCCTTTCTTTTTATAAACCAGCAGTGTATGTATGATCAAAAGAATCCTGCTGTTTGTTGGGGCAGGGGTGCTTTGTTGCTTGGGTTTTTTTTTAAAGGAAATGGGCCTTGCAAAAAAAAAAAAAAAAATTACTTTAACTGAAACTCTGAACATGAGCAGAGACTTGCCAAATTGTGCAGCAAGTGGGAACTGTGCCCTCTCTCATACCACCACTTGTGCTACCTCTCTGGAAATTTTGCTGATTACATACCTAACCTAGAGGATTCCATTCGGTCTTAAAAAATACATTTTTCCTTCCCCACCAGCAAATGAAAGAAGTAGTAAAGAATGACATTGCAGAATTTATGAAATTTGCCCAAAACGCTGCAAAATGCTGTGCCCAAGGTTATGATGGCATCTCTGAAGATGCACTACGTTATACTGAGGTAATTACCAGTACTGTTTAATTCCTTCTCTTCTTAAATAATTGATTTGGGATTGTGATTCAGATGTGTAGGTACTGCTTCTGGGGTCTGATGTTCCCTGAACTTCTGCTGATTCCACGTTGGGAGACATGAGACGTTGCCCTTCCCCTTACGCTGTGCAGCATGGCTTGGCCCACGGTTTATTGTAGCCAGTAAGAGGTGATGTAAGGGAGGTCACTGAATGCAAGACTGTACAAAGGTGTGGTCCGCAATTAGGTAAATGACATCCTTGTATTTGGGAGGGGAGAAATTGCATTTTAAGTGATTTACATTAACAAGCTGCTCCTAAATACTGGACAGAACGTCAAGCTTTCCTCCACAGTAGCACGTTACAAAGTCACTTTAATCAGAGGTTACTCAGGCTTTAATCATAATCATTTGCAAGTTCCCGCTGTGTTAAATACCCACGTTGATGGTTCTAAAATCAAACACGAGTGCAAACTTATATATCATTAAAAAACAGCACATTTTGGGAAAAAAATTTCTGGAGTACAGGTTTGTTAATCTTTCCCTTCAGTTTTTGACTTGCTTGGGCTTGTTTTCCTCATAGTGTCTTGCCTTAATTGAAATGGCTTCCTTTATATAGTTTTTGTTAAAATTTCAGCCTTTTCTAGTGAGTGCCACATGACTGTCTTTTACAGAATAAAACAAGAAATGTTTACTAGAGAGTAGAGCATTTAGGTGAATTCAGAGGATGACTTCCATTTCACCATAACGCTTTTTATAATGTGCTTTTCATGCACAAGATAAATTTGTTCTTGCATTAACACATGGTTTGGGCCCACATGAGGGCAGAAATCTTGCTTTTTTTCCTAAAAATTTGAATTGACTTTGTAATTTTCTATCTTACATTTGTGTCTGTTTTTCTAAGTGATCTTGTCATCTGGTCCCAAAACATGTCTCCAAACTTGAAGTCCTACTTAAATTTATATCCTGAGTTAGAAATGAAATGCAGGTACTTATTTAGTTTTAAACAGTACTTGCAGAAATAACTAATTCTAGCTACCAAATAAAACCTAAATGTCTTAATTTTTTCTGATATTTGAATTATGTCTTTATCTTGGGATCTGGAGTTGGCATGAAAGCAAGTTTCAACACATACAGAATATTCCTATGTCTTTACCTTTGTGACTTTTACCTAGTCCCAGTGTAAATTAGGTGGTAACACAAAAAAAGTACTAGTCCCTCTAAAAGCCACGATAAATAAACTGAAAACAATTATTGGTTTAGCACATTTCAAACTGTACTTAACTTTTTTACGATTGATCTGAGCCTGTGAGCATTGTTAGCCTTCCATATGAAGGGTTGCAGAGAATTTAGAACAGGTTTGAGTTCTGATATCAGGGGTTGTAAGATTATTGGAGCTGTACTGGTATCTCTTAAGTTTTGAATACTGTCCCTAACCAGAAGAGTTCAACAAATCTGTTATCAGTAATATGCTAAATACTTCTGTAATCTCTACAGAAAGTAGATATATGCAAATGCAACTTGCAGAAAAAGCTTTTTAAAATTAAATTCATATGAAATATACACATGCATAAACTCTTTTTGCTTTTTATGTTAGGAATCATTACATGCTTGTATGGACACGTGCAAAAGTATCCTGAGGTTTACACGCTCCAGGAGATCATGAGTATCATGGGAGGAAAGTTTCATACGCAGTTGACCTTTACGCTGGAAAAAAAAAAATCTGCTTGTAATGGTAATGTCTTACGTATATGTATTGTTTTGGTGTTATTTTCAAATAAGCAGATTCACGTGTGGATTGTGTTATGGAAGGATTCAGGTTTTTTACAAATATTATTCAGTGCTTGGGTTAGGGGTTAACAGTTTTAATTATAAATTATAATTATGTAGTAAGGTTGTTACCTTACAAGCTTGTAACCCCTCACTGCATGCTTGTAGTAAAAAGATTACATTGATGGTATATCTTTTCAATATAACACTAAATTTATAATGGGCCTGCATAAATTCTTAATATCTTTCATTATAAGAAGTGCAGTGTTGGATCAGGATGAGCTTTGAACAATTGTAATAACATAATTGTAATAATGAGCTTTGAACAAATCACAGCTTTTGAACAAATGAAGCAGGAATCGTCCAGGCGGTAGCTCTTGGGCCAGTTCGTACAGGGCAAGATGTTAAAATTGTGCTCTACGCTGCAGCGAGGATGAATGGCCCCACCGGGAGTCTCTGGCAGAGAGCACCAGGAGAGACTCGGGGTCGACCCCTGGGGTTTTGGAGTCGGGGATACAGAGGGTGTGAGGATCGCTAAGCCTAAGGAGGAAAAGTTTTCCTTTCATGTTTAACTTTGTCCAGTTACGAGTAGTTTTACTCAGCACCTTACTTTCCCTGAAAAGGTCGCTTTCCTAGGTCAGTTGCTCGAATCTTGTGTTTAGTATTTGTGGTGGTGCAATTCCTACCCCTCCCTGCCCTCCTTGTTGGGCTGCTTGGTGCCAGGTGTGATTCCATCCACATCCCCCCGAGCCATACACCCGTCTATGGAGATAAGGACTGATAACCTTGAGGAGCCTGGCTCCTGCCCCCCCAATTGCTTGGAAAGGGTTATACTGGCCCATCACCTCCTGATGGCCTGACACCCCTGTGCCTGGGATGGGATCAGATGGAACAATAACAGGGCTGCATGTTATTCAAATTCTTGTGCAGCTGCCGGAAGGCACCAGAAGGCATTTGACAGAAGTCAGTTATCTTGGACCCTATAAACTGCGACCACCAGAGAGGCCCTTTGAGCTCTCCTGGATCGCAGCGGCCTGTGACCAGCATCTCCCCTGAGCTGGGAGCCTCTCAGGTGTCGTCTGCTCCAGACGGAAGGCCAGGGCCAAGTCCCCCCGCTCGAGGCTCAATTATCGCCTGTTGAGGAATGCCAAGGCATTGGGAGTATTTGCTCTCAACTCGAGAGGGAAATTTTCTTTGAGCTGCTTCTATTTCACCTGTTTATTGGTGTGTGTGTGTGGGTACGTACCCTTACCCTTGTTCCTGTGTGCTTGTCCCTTTTGTGTTCATTTCACCGAACCCAAACCCCTTCGTTCCTATATGTACATGTCTGGTTTGTGTATGCACATGTACATATGTGTATAAATTAAGGTACCGTTAAGTAAGTTAGAGTGAATCTTGTCATTTTAGAACCTGAATAAGTCGCTTTTCTGTCTGAGTTATTTTGTATTGACAAATAGTTATTAGTTATTAATCTAGATTATTTTTACTAAATCATTACCGTGTCAATACTTTCATCCACGACAGTATTGACTTACCAATTAAATTAAAAAGGGAAACGTCATTTCCAACCCACAAAATTAACAAGAGGATTTAAGGGAACGTACAGTACCTAGAGCAACCTCTAACAACTGGATTTTTGGTAAACACACAAGGAGCTTTCCTTTTGAAGGCACATAAACATTGTCCGTGACACATTTTGCAGCTTGCTCCTACAGATTTCATCCTCCTTCAAAGCCAGGTCCCACAGCCCCAGGCTGGAGAAAACGGAGGGGTAAGTGCAGCAAAGCCAACATCAGAAAAAACACGAGCCTTCGTACCGTTCAATCCTCCGGCCTTTGAGAAGTCCGCTCCCTTCTGCCTCAGGGTCTTGTGGGGGCAGAGGGGCTCCCATCCCTTCTCAGTGGTATCCAGTGACAGGACAAGAGACAACGGGCACAAAGTGAAATAAAGGAACCTCTCGCTAAGCGCGGTGCAAAACTCAGGTTTATTTGGAGTGAGGTGAAGCCCTGGAACAGGTTGCCCAGAGGAGTTTTGGAGGTTCCATCCTGCGAGCCATCCTGGCTGGCTGCTGTCGACGGATAAGCCCGGGTATCAAGAATAACACCAATATGGTTTGCCAGCTTGATCCCATTTTATTAAGCACAGAGCATCTTATATACTATTAGGGCGTGATCGCATACAGCTAAACAAGCTGTGATTGGTTCTAAGCTACTGTCCACACAATAGAACTCATATTTCATTGGTACAACGCGAGAAGCACGAGCCATGGACCTACTTGAGGTTTCAACTTCACTCCAAGGAATTTGCTAAACAATAGCAGTGGCAGCCAGAGAGGAACATTGAACAGTGAGTTCTTTACACAGGGGCAGCTAGCAGAGAGTTACTCATGTCGGTATCAAGGACCAGGTGGCCGTTATCTTCCAAAAATTTCTCCACAGGCTGCAGCCCTGGGCAGCCTGCTCTGGCTGCCCCTGTTGGAGCATCTCCAGAAGTCCCTTCCCACCTCCTCGAGGCCATGATTTGCCCCGGGAGGGGATGATGGGAGGGCTGTGTGCAGTGGGTAGCATTGCTCAGCAGCAGCAGTGGGGTGACTGTGCCGCCGCCACCATCCATGTGCCACACAACCATCCCCTCGAGGGCCTTCTGTGTCCCCAGGCTCGTTATGCTGCCCCAGCAGTTGTTGGTCAGGGGTCAGTGCTGTGTGTCCCTTCTTGTCGGGGTGTGCTGCCAGCCCCTGCCCCTGGCAGTGCTGCGGGACTGGCGCCGGGACCGGCTCCTTACTGCTTGCCATTGCCCATAGTAGTCACGGCCTCCCTGCTGACATCGGGCTCCTCTCCCAGAATAAGCTGCGATTTGCTGGTTGTGGGTCAGAGCTCGACCCCCTTCCCAGCCCATTCTTCGCTGCTCCCATGGCTCTCGGCCCCAGGTGCTGCGGGACCTGCGCTGAGAACGGCTCCTCCCGGAGAAACCGCTGCAGCTTGGAACTGGGCCCCGAGGGTCCCTTCTCCTGCTCCTGCACCTGCCTCTGCTCCTCCACCTCCGCCTCACGGAGGAGTCCCAGGCCACAGTGCTTGGGTGACCCATGGGGACTTCCCAACCTTGCCTGGGAGACCTGCCCTGGTGGCTGTCCCAGGCACGGGGATGCTCCCCGTCCTCCCTCCACTGCTGTTGTCTGCAGGGGCCCCATGGGTGCGCCCAGTGAACATGCTGGGCATGCTGGGCCTGTCTGTGGCCATGCTGGTGCCACCTCTGATACCTACTTTGTCTCTTCTCGGGGGCCCCAGCATGGTCATTACCACAGTGTCTGCCGTAAGAGCCACGTTGCTGCCACCACCTCCTCCTCCTCCTCCTCCTCCTCCTCCTCCTTTGTGTAGCGGGATGGCGAGATCTCTGTGGAATGCCACTGGGTGTGATGTCGTGCACCTCGTGGCTCAGCTGGGGGAAGATGTGGCGGAAGACATGGCCGCAGTTGGGGCAGATGTTTTGACTGTGGGTCCATTTCTGTATGCAAGACAAACAGAAGCAGTGCACGCACAAGCTCCCACAGGCCTGCTGGCCAGTGCTCTCTGGGACGACAAAGTCATCTGGGTCCTCGGGGGCAACAAGTGGTACCTGGCTGGTATTTGCCGCAGGGGACGAGGTGCCCTGTTCTGCCAAGTCCTCCTCCTCCTTCAGTGACATCTTGCACTGCAAACAAGAGAGACACAAAGCTCGTGACCTTCAGGCAGCAGAACAGGCGCCTGCTCGGCCTGGGGGCTGTGCTGGTGGTGCCACCAATGCCAGGGACTGTCCCGGGGCAGATGAGTGACACCGAGGGCATCTCCGTGTGCTCCTGCTCTGCGGGCAGGGCAGTGACCTCTCCACCATGATCAGGCAGGAGCTGGGGCGGCAGGAAAGTAGTTCATGGCCTCGCCGTGATGGCAGCATGAGGGTGGGGGTGCGGCAGGGTGGGGCTGACGTCCCCCTCCGACAGATCCTCTGTGGACCCTTGGCAGCGAGTGTGTTGGTTTAGGCCCTGCCGGGACCGGAGACCATGTTGCCGTTGTCCCTCCCCCACCCTCGGACACAAGTAGGGCACAAACCCCGGGTTAAAATAATACAACAGTGTAATAATCTGAACAACGATAGCAATAATAACACTAATAACAGTAAACCAAGACAAAAGATATACAGAGAAATACCACAATGGATACAGACAGCCCCGTGCTCCCCGCGACCAAAGCCACAAAGGAAGAACTTCCCGCGCTGCCGCGCCGGACCTGACATCAGCGTGGTAGGAAAAACCGCCTGGAGATCCCTTCCCCCTCTCTGCTGGGGAAGTTTAACCCTATCCTAGCTGAACCAGGACAGCGAGCCTGCAGGATGGGGGTCCAGTCCAGTCCCCCCGCCTGCAGACAGCTGTGACGTCCCTCATGGGGACAGCGCTGTGGCCCTTCAGCACTGCCCCATGCCTCCAAGGGGGTGATGTAGCAGGGTCTCTCCCGTACTGGGCAGCCCAGCACTGGACACAGTACACTGGCCAAATGGGGCTTGCTTTTTTTTCCCCCTTTGGTTCCCAAGAGCCCTCTGGTGTCACCAGAGACGTGAACGTACTGGAGTCCAGCACCGTGCCACATCTATGCCAAAGGGACTGGAACGTCTCTCCAGACACGAAGGGCAGAGATGATTATCAGGGGGGCTTAAGTGCCACACAGAGGCCAAAACCTTCAGTGGGTTTTTCTCAAGTCTCTCAATTGCCAGGCAGATCCAGAATTGAACTGTATCAAATCGAATCATGCCGTTGGAAAAGGCCTACAATGCCCATCTAGTCCAGTGGCCTGCACATGTCAGGACTAAAAGTCCAAACAAATTACCTTGCACTGAAGACTCCTCTTCTTTTTCTCGCTCTCGAACACCTGGTCAAAGCGCTGCCCTCCTCGGGGCAGGGCAGTGACTGAGCTCTGTGACACAAGCCGGTAAGAGCTGGGAAGGCAGGAAAGCGGCTCCTGGCCTCACCACGATGGCAGCCCCAGCCGGTGCTCAGCAGCGTGGCTGAAGTCGCAGAGCTTCTGCCCTGGGCGGCGGCTTTTTATACTGGGGGCCAGTGCAGTGTGGGTGTGATGCGGGGCCGCGGGCCTGTGACGTCACAGAGGTGTCCCCACTGTGGGGCTGTGATGTCACAGAGGTGTCCCTACAACGCATGTGCCACTGCCCCGTTGTTGCTGTGTGGGTGCCGGACTCTCTGCTGCGAGAGACAGCGGCCATCTCCTTGGCGTCAGGCTCCTGGGACCACCCGGCTCAGCACCCTCCAGTGCCGAGAGGAAAGGGACTGCTCGGGGTTGGGGGGGGCCACTTGGGGCCAGGGTGGCAGGGCTCCCCCGCGGGCAGATCCCTGTGCTTGGTATTTCTGGAGACGGTGGCAGCGAGTGACAGCACCGGAGCAGCGTCAGGCCACTGCGGGGCTGCCCTGTGCCCCCCGGGGGACCTGGGTACCTCCCCTGGGCAGGTCAGGGCCCCAGCAGTGGGATGGAGAGGCCCGGGTGTCCCCAGCCTCACTCACCTTATTTTCCGATTAGCCTCAAAGTCAGGCTCTTGCTACCCAGGACTTCCCTGCGGCAGATGTGAGCAGCAGGTACCGCTGTGCACACGGGAGGTCCAGACACATGAATAAAGCTGTCATGGTGTGTTTTCCCTGTCTATACTTATTTCTTTAACTGCAAAACCTCCCCTCTGGTATAAGCTGATGTTCCTTTGTCTCCTGTTCTGGAAATTCCGGCTGGGGAAGCACCTTTGAGCATGGTGCCAGGGACCTGGAAATGCTGGTGTGCCCACCTAAACACACACACACACACACACACACACACACACACACACACACACACACACACACATTTCTCTGGGACAGCTCTGGAAGGATAGAGGTCAGCATTCTGTGTGGAGGGGTGTTTGTGCCTTCTTAGAATAACAGTGAATAATAAATGATTCTAACACTTTCTGCAGAAATAGTAATTTTAAAAAGGTTTCTTGGAAAAGCGCAAAGAGGCTGAAATAGTCTCAAGGCAGAGTGACCACATTTGGCCAGCGTTGCTCTGAAGGAGGTCAGCTGTCCCAAGGCTGCAGCAGTCTGGGGGTTTAGGAGGTCTTTACGAAAACTGGGACCTCTGCAAGGTTGGCGGAGTAATGCCTGAGCACGGTGCCTCTGTCAAAGATGTGGGCAGTGTTGGTGTCCATCCATAGGTGCCCTTCTCCAGGTAGGTAGATTTCTCACCATGTTTGCCCTTTTTCTGTTATTGAGGAAAACAGGACCTGCGGTGAAAAAAAAAAATAAAAAATTTAGTGCATGGAGGATTAGCCAGGACATGCTGCTACCTGCGCCCAGCAAACCATGAGGCTGAAGGGAGAAGTAAGCAACCACAAAGACGATGAAAAAAGATGATGCACTGGCCTTCGGTTTCCTGGGACTGGGATCCTCCCTGCCTGCAGTAGCCCCTAGAGTTGATCCAGCTCATAATTTGGAAAACCTGAACAGAAAAAGAAAAATCAGAAATCTGTTTTTCCTAAATAGTGAAAACTGGGTATGAAATCTATGGATCAGTCCTTAAATCCCATTTTTGGACATCCTTGTCAGCTCATCCCTGCATCTCTTTGTGATGCCTCTTGAGCTCCATGGCACCATCATCCCAGGGAGACATCACAGTGTTGGCACACTTTGGGGGGCACTTTTGGACCCTCCTGGCCTTTATAAATATATTTGGCAGCAAGACCTGACTTCCCGGCCTCCTGCAGCATCCGCTTTCACCAGGCAGATGGCACTGACAAGCTGCATCACAGCTATAAACCAGCACACAACAGTATTTTTTTTGCCCAATCAGTGCAACTTGTCTCTTTGCTGTTACATTTCAACATGCTCTGTTGGAAGGATTCGGCAGCAGCCCAGTCCAATTCCCTTCCCCAGTAGTGGAAATTGGCTCAAAGCAAGTGCTGGAATATGCCCGTGAAGTGTTAAATACAGTTTTGAGACCTTTGGTCAAAGATCAAAACCACCCTGACCACTGCAGTCCCACACCACAGCATCCCCAAATCACTTGCAGAAACCTAAAGGCATCGCTGTCCTCTCTGCTAGACGGGAGCAGACTTTTGTTTCCCTTTGTAGTCAGCAAAATTCTGACAGAAAAGCTTATTGAGCACTCTTGCTAACTGGGCAGATGCATCATCCAGCCTGATTCAGGCTGAATGTGCTTGGAAGTCAAAACATCCCCTGTCTGGGCTCTCCTGCCACAAGCTCATGCTCTTTTGTGAGGGAAAAAAAAAAAAAAAAAAAGCAACATGTAATTAAAAAAATCAGGTGAGCTTTTTGCTTTTTGCCAGATTCACATCGCGCTTTATCAGAAATGCTGGGCTCTGACAAGTTTGTGGAGCAGACATCACATTTTACCGTAGTTCAGGAGCTTTCAGGCAAGCCAAAGCTTTGCACCTCCTGGAAGAGAGGGGCTCAAGCTGTTCCCACCTCTAGTTTTCTCCATGAGTTTGCGGTATTTTACTGGGCATCTCACCTCACTAACGCAGGCTGCATTTCTGCCCTGGCTGATTCAACTGCATCAGGGATTTTTCAGTTCGAGAGCTTTGGGGGGGAAGGAACTAGGCTTTAGCTTGCTCACAGGTATAACTGATGCCAGCGCTCCTGCCCCAGCGTGTGTTCTGCAGCCTGAGGGAACAGCAGAAATGCCTCGGCTCCCTCCAGCCTCTGTGCTTGCACAGTGCTGGCCTCAAAGTCATCTGTGCCAAGGATTTGTGTTTTAAAACCTTCCCACTGGATTATCTGAGCTCTCTGCTAGAATGCCTTGTGGCGGCTTCTTCAGAAGTAATCTCCTTCGAAAGTAATTTTCCTTTGAAAAACGTAACTCTGAATTGAATCCACATGATTTGTGGCCAGAAAGTTGAGCTTGGAAATCAGGTATTGCAATCAGGCAGGGCCTGAAAAGAGAACTCTGCAGCACAAGCTGCTTTTCTATTAAATCAAGAAACAAACTCCTATTGCGCTTTGCTTTTGGGTTTGAGATTATTTTTTTTTTTCCAGGCAGACGAAATCCCCCTGATTAGCAGCATCCCCCTGTAAAGACAGCTTGACACGTTGCTTCAAAATGGGTGCAATAGTATGACCCGAGGATATGCTTTTAATGAAAAAAAAAACCCCAACCTGTAGAAATTGCCAAAATCTTGAGCTGCTGGGACCCTGCACCCAGGCAGAGCAGGAGGGCAAAGATGAAATGACACCACTGCATGAAATAAAACACGTCCTTACAAAAAAGGGAGGATGAGGCAGAGCTTTCTTTAAGAGAAGTTTTCTTCAGAAGGCCTGACTTGCTTTTCCAAGACCTTTTTGATTTAAAGCAGCCATCCATCACATCAAACATCACGCCATCCGTGTGCTAAATGACTTTGCCAGCTGTAGTAGGATGAGAGGGACACATCTGCAGGGAGAAACTCCCCACTGCAAGCCACGCCCAAAGTGTGGAAACACCAGACCTGCAAGGAGTGTTTGCAACATAAAACCACTGAAATCTGAACAAGCAGGGGAAAACTCCGGGGAAGCAGATGCCAGCTGTGTTTAAATCTCCACTAGAAAAATGGATAAAAGCATCCATCTAAAACGTGCCACAGAGAGCTTGATAGCATGCACCTAGCTTGCTGCGGCCTTCTAAATCTGACGGGCTCAGACCTGATGGGCTCCATTTGCAGCACTCACCTGCACTGAATAAATGCTCAGTTCAGCGGCCGGGGAGGAAGTGTTAAAGGATTTTACCAGACTGTGGGTATCTCTAGGCTTGCTTTATTAGCAACTCAGCGTTGGGCCGTCACCTCAGGGAGTGGCAACAGCTGACAAAAGGCACCCTCTATATATACGATGTAACATACAATACAGAGTCTTTGGTGATTTTGCAGGAACTTTCAGCTCTCAGTTCATCATCAGTTTCAAAAGTCCATTGTATTCCACAGTTTCGGCCAGTTCTTATCATTCCGTTCTAATTCCTCTTCAGACACCACTGCTCACTGATGCAGTCTTCGGTCGTCATGGTTACTTATCTTCTGAACAATCTCCATCATAATTCACAAATTGAAAAATTGCCCAACAAGCCCCTTTTTCAGGGCTGTCTTTGCAGTCTGACGCTTCACCTGCAGTCTCTGCCTATTTGGGGCGTGTTTTAAACACAAATAAACTGGTCACCTCCAAGAAGAGAGGAAAAATATGCTGCTTGGCACAAATCAAAGGATTGTTTCTAGACTTTTATAACATTTTTATTTCAGGATTTCTCAAGCCATTGTGCTTTTGAGCAGAAATGTAAATTTGGAGCAGGGCTGCTGGTGTTTTCGGAACCTCTGTTTCCTACCCTGGAGCCTGGGTGTGCAGTTTCCCAGCTGTGGGTTCCCTCCTTGTCTTTCCTGGGTGGGTTTCAGCTCCAGCAAAGCCACGGGAGGTGGCAGGTTGCCCTCCACCTGCGCTCAAGGCAGCTATCTGAAAATCTGCCCCCCCCCTTCCCCTCGAGACCTCCCTGCTTCTGGGGCCACCTATTAAAATTTACATGATGGGTTTTTTTGTTTTCAATTCCTCGGTCAATTCCCTATTCACATTCAATCCAACCAAAGGCAGCGCAGCGAATATTGGGTACCAGGAACAAAGTGCTTTGAGCCTCCCTGCAGCCCACCTAAGCCAGGTGATGCAAACGTAACTCCCAAGCTCCTCTTGCCTGAGCAACTGCTGCAAAACCCTCTGCAGCAAAGCCAGAGATAGGGGAAAAGGCAGAAAAGAAATGATTACCTACTGCATCAGGGATGAAGAAGTTGTAGCCCAAGAGGCTGTAGTGCAGCACGGAGGGAAAAAGCCCCTTCAGCCCCGCATGGCTCCAGTCCGAGTGCAGCAGGCTCATCCGGACAGAGAACGGGAGGTGACTGGATCTGGGGAAACAAGCACAGACCCAGTGTCTTTAGATGGCTTGCAGGACCCAAAATGCTCTGACACCTGCCTGTCTTGGCCATCGCTGTGGTCAGATATGGGTTTCCCCAACAACTTGGCATCTCTGTTGGAGGGAAATCAGCACTCCCCCATACCACTCCCACGCACAGCGTCTGCCCTGTTGACTTTGGCAACCCCAATCCTCCTCCTCCTCCTCCCCAAATCCCCTACTCAAAGCTTTCCTTCTCCTGGCTTGCTCTCACGAGGACCAGAGCTGGGTGGCTCACCTTGACAGCAGCACAGCCACAGTCTGGGCTGTAGCCATCGTCTTGCTGCTTCTCATACGGCGACACCGACCCTAGTGGGAACACACTCACCAAAACCCACGAGGCCAGCAGGGGTAGTCCAGCCACTCCCTCAGCCCCGGCCACATGGGCCCCCAAACCCAAAGCACCAACCTCCTTGCGATGCAGGTGGCCTGGGGGACACGTCCTGCAGGGAGGATTTCTCCTCCTGGCTTTCATTTGTGCTTGTGTTTCACACCAAGCGGCTGTCATTCCTGACAGCAGCTTTATCCATCTACCAGAGGAAAACATTATTTTCCCCATGGTCTGTTTTTTTAATTTTTTTTTTTTTTTTTTTTTTTTTTTTTCCAGTGGCGTTTCTATATCCTGGGTTTACTTGGTGGTGCAAGGGGTCATGACATCAAGCAGCCCAGTGTATGAGACTGTTTCTGGTGTCTAAACAGGGTCAGTTCTGGACCTTCATGATAAGCTTTGGTTTGAAAAATGTTGTCGAGCTCATTTAGCCAAGGGGGATTTTTGGACTGGGTCTGCTTGCTCTTAGAGTTTGGATTCCTTCTCAACCTTCCACCACTTGCTGATTCCCCAAAGATCTCCCAGGGACACTTTTTCATCTTAGGAGGTGGCAACGCTGATGCGATGGGTTATGAAACTCTTCTGGTAGGGAAACTGCCCACCAGGAAAGGTATGACCCTGGGCGGACTAAGAAGTAGTTACAACAGGGACTATTTCCACCACTTGGGTTCTGCAGATTGCTAAGAGTCCCTCAATACTTCAGCATGAGAAACTTTGATTTTTCTTTAAAAATGAACTAATTTCTCATGCAATTTACCATCAATGCCTCATCCACAACATGAAATAAGTCATTCTGCAAACAGCCTGCATAGCCCTTTGCATCTGCCAAACATAAAAAAAACGGGAACAAAGAAAAGTAATAGTTTTCACTGCCTTTAACCAAATGGTCTCAAGGCATGTTCACAGAATCACAGAATCATCTAGGCTGGAAAGGACCTTGGAGATCATCTAGTTCAACCTTTCACCCAGCACTGACCGTTCCCAACTGCCCCAGATCCCTCAGCGCTGGCTCAGCCCGACTCTTCAACCCCCCCAGGGATCCCGGGGACTCCCCCCTGCCCTGGGCAGCCCATTCCAATGCCCAACAGCCCCTTCTGCACAGAAATCCTTCCTCAGAGCCAGCCTGACCCTGCCCTGGGCAGCTTGAGGCCATTCCCTCGGGGCCTGGCGCTGGGGCCTTGGCTCCAGAGACTCATCCCCCCTCTCTGCCCCCTCCTGGCAGGGAGTTGCAGAGGGCCAGGAGGTCTCCCCTCAGCCTCCTCTTCTCCAGACTGAACCCCCCCAGTTCCCCCAGCCGCTCCCCAGCAGACCTGTGCTCCAGACCCTGCCCCAGCTCCGTTGCCCTTCTCTGGCCACGCTCGAGTCATTCAATGGCCTTTTTGGGGTGAGGGGCCCAAAACTGAACCCACTCAGCGAGGGGCGGCCTCACCAGTGCCGAGCCCAGGGCTCAGATCCCTTCCCTGTCCCTGCTGGCCACGCCAGTGCTGACACAAGCCAGGATGCCATTGGCCTCCTTGGCCCCCTGGGCACCTGCTGTTCCTATTCAGCCGGCTGTCAATCACCCCCCGAGGTCCCTCTCTGACTGGCAGCTCTCCAGCCACTCCTCCCCAGGCCTGTAGCCCTGCTGGGGGGTGTTGTGGCCCAAGGGCAGCCCCCGGCATTTGCCCTCAGTGAAACTCCCCCAGTTGGGCTCAGCCCATGGCTCCAGCCTGTCCAGGTCTCTCTGCAGCCTCCCCACCCTCGAGAGATCAACACTCCCACCCAACTGGGTGTCATCTGCAAACTGACCGAGGGGGCACTCGATCCCCTCGTCGAGATCATCAATACAGATGTTAAACAGGAGTGGCCCCAGCACCCAGCCCTGGGGGACACCACTCGTGACCGGCCGCCACCTGGATTTAACTCCGTTCACCTCAACTCTCTGGGCCCGGCCGTCCAGACAGTTTTGTACCCAGAGAGCGTGTGCCCATCCAAGCCTCCAGCAGGCAGTTTCGCCAGGAGAATGCTGTGGGAAAAGGTGTCAAAGGCCTTACTAATGTCGAGGTAAACAGCATCCACAGCCTTTCCCTCATCCGATAAGCAGGTCACCCTGCCATAGAAGGAGATCAGGTCTGTCAGGCAGGACCTGCCTTTCATAAACCCGCTGACTGGGCCTGAGCATCTGGTTGTCCCTCATGTGTTGCATGATGGTGTTTAGGATGAGCTGCTCCATCAGCTTCCAGGGCACTGAAGTCAAGCTGACAAGCCTGTAATTTACCAGATCATCCTTCCAGGCATTCTTATAGATGGGCGCCACATCGGCCAATTTCCAATCTGTCGAGACGTCCCCGCTCAGCCCGGACTGTTGGGAAATGACGGAAAGCGGTTTGGCGAGCACCCAGCCAGCTCCTTTAGCACCTCGGGTGTATCCCATCTGGTCCCACAGACTTGTGTGTGTCTATGTGATACAGCAGGTCACTGACTGTCTCCTCCTGGATTACGGGGGGGATCATTCTCCCAGTCTCTGTCTTATGGCTGAGGAGGCTGTTCTGTGAAATCCCACAGATCCTCAAGCTCTCCTGCTTCAACTCCTTCCTTGGGTAAATTTTTCCTCTTGTGGTTAGTATCATGCTTGCTTTTGTGTGGCTTATTTTCAGTGTACTGTCCCACCTGCAGATCTTCAGGGCCGTGCTGACGGTCCCCTCTGATCAGGGACAACACAAAACATTTTCCATGTACCTCCCCCAGCTGGCTGTGGTCTTGGCACTGGCGTGTTTGCCTACCTGAAGTCTTCCTCTATCTCCTCCCCATCCCTGGATCTGTTGATGGCAGTTCTGTACTCGGTGGTACCCCCAGCATTGAATCCCCTCATCTACAGCACGAGGAACCAGGAGATCAAAGACACACCGAAGAAGCTGATTCAGTCACTTGTCTTTCAGCAGCAGTAAGCTGCCCCTGTCTCTTCACAAGTTTTTCCTGTTCATCCTGGGAACACTGGGCGTTAGATTTGTCATAATCATGGTTGTCCAGGCAGATCTGCATCCATTCCATCTCCTCAGAGACATCAGCCCTGTCTGTCTGACCCAGAGGCCTTGGTACACATCTCTGGCATGATGGCACAGCTGGTCTCCTCTGTCAAATCTCTAGTCTAGACACGAGGAAAAAAATTTCCTCACCATCAGCTCAACTAAGAGTTGAGCAGGTCACCCAGTTAGGCTCTGCAGACTCTGTCTGGGGAGGTTTTCAAAATCCAGCTGGTTCAAGCTCAAGATGAAGCACATGAGTGCTTTTAATAAAATGTCAGTGTTTTCCCACCACGCCGGAATGTGGGAATTTCCAGGAAGTGCATTAACCATAGGAGAAGAAATACTGCGCTCCCTCTCTACTTGCATTACCCCCACTTTATTACACTGTGGATTTAATCTCCCTCACCTTTCAGGGGTTCCCACCTCTCCTGATTAAGTGACCATGGCTAAGGACATCTTTTCAGCAGACTATCTGCACATACACCCTTCCCTTGGTTCTCCAGATTTCCCCCTCTTCTTGCTCTTTGATCACTCAGATACCTCCTGACTATGTGGTTGCTGCTTTGAGTTTCAGGGAGTTAAAAACTTGCCCCATCTGAGAATCCTAATTAACTCCATGCTGGGACAAGTACTGTTTAATATCTTCATCAGTGACATAGACAGTGGGATCAAGTACACCCTCAGCATGTTTTCAGATGATGCTAAGCAGAGGGGAGCAGTTGACACTCCTAAGGCATGGGATGCCATCTAGAGGGACCTGGACAAACTCAAGAAGTGGTTCCACATGAATCTTGTGAAATTCAAGAAGGTCACATGCAAGGTCCTGCACCTGGGTCAGGGCAACCCCCGGTATCAGTACAGGCTGAAGGCTAAAGGGATTGAGAGCGGCCCTGCAGAGAAGGACTTGGGGTACTGGTGGATGAAAAGTTGAACATGAGCCGACAATGTGCACTCACAGCCCAGAAAGCCAACCGTATCTTGGGCTGCATCAAAAGAAGTGTGGCCAGCAGGTCGAGAGAGGGGATAGTGCCCCTCTACTCTGGTCTGCTGAGACCCCCCTGAGTCCAGCTCTGGGCTCCTCAGCACAGGAGAGACATGGGCCGCTTGGAGAGGGGCCAGAGGAGGCCACACAAATGTTCAGAGGGATTGTTCAGCCTGGAGAAGAGAAGGCTTCAGGGAGATCTTACTGCTGCCTTTCGGTATTTAGAGGGGGCTTAAAAGAAAGACGGAGGGAGACTGTTTCACAGAGAGATATAGGGAAGAACATTTCTATAATGAGGGTGGTGAAACACTGGAACAGGCTGCCCACAAAGGTTGTAGATGCCCCATCCCTGGAAACATTCAAGGTCAGTTTGGAGGGGGCTTTGACAACCTGATCTAGTTGCAGATGTCCCTGCTCATTGCAGGGGGTTGGACTTGATGCCCTTTAACAGTCTCTTCCAACCCAAACTATTCTGTGATTCGATTCTATGATTCTTTCGCAGCCACCTCCAGATCCATTTTTCTGCCTGGCTCCATCGCCTTTGATTTCCTTCTTCCCCAGCCCCCAGAGTTGGTCACCTTTGGTTGTTCCCTCCATAATCTCTTCACTGGTGGCCCTCAGCAGGGCATGATAATACACTCAGACACATGAAGGTTTGCTGCTGACTTCTAGTTCTCCAGAGCTTTGTTTAATATTCTTTCAGGATCTGCAGTTCAAGAACTTGGCCCCAGAGGGATCATTAACATGCAAAACACCCTGACAGGTCAAGTCTCTGGCCATAGCTTTCCTTAATTCCTCACATCTTATGTGGTTAATTTGAGAGGTTTCAGGAGTATAGGCAATGTGAAAAGTTTCAATACTCAATATCAGTAGGAAATAATTAATTTTTTTCCCATTTTCCTTATTTTTTCTGATTACAGATGATGTGATATTAGCAATCTCCGGTTAGTGTCCCCCGCCTCATGGCCATTCAAAGATGATGGAGAGTGGCCTCACAGCGACACTGTCTTGCTCTCTCCGCACCCTGGGATGCAGCTTCTCTGGTCCCATGGACGGGTAAGGGTTGGGTTTGATCAAGTAACCCCTGATTTGGTTTTCATTGACCGCTGACTGTTCTCCTCCAGCGTCCTGCCTTCAGGCGCAAAAACCTGGGAGACCTTGCTAGTGAAGACTGAGGAGAAGAGGACAGAGAGTATCTCAGGTCTTTCTCTACCTACCCTTACTAAATGTAGCAGTGCTCCTGCAATCTCTTTGCTACTTCTTTAAATAATCCCGAAGGAGTAAACACTTGTTATGATGGCTCTTGAACTCAGTTTCAACTGAGTTTTGATACAGACTGTTGCCAAGCTTGGAAGATGTTCTCCTTGAAGGCCAGTTGTCCTGAGCTCTGCTTCCCTTCAGTGCTGACCGGAAGATCATCACTAAAATTCCCCAAAATAGGCCCGAGGCTTCTCCTCTGATGTCTGGCAGCTACGGTCTTCTAATCTGCTTCCTCACTCCTCTCAGGCACCGGGACCCCATTATTTCAAGGTTATGACAGCTAGTCTTCACATCCCTGGCCAGTTCTGCCTTTCACTCAAGCCTCCCCCCTCAGGAATGGGAAAGAGAAAATGCAAAAGGCTCAGGAATGAATTAAGGACGGGGAGGGATGATGACTCATTATGGTCATGGGCAAAAGACAGACTAATTAGGGGAAGAAAAGAAACATTGATTTAATTCAAACACTAAAACCAGCAACATTAACAGAGTGTGACAGTGAGACGTATTACCACATTTTAAAACTCACCTTCCCCTAGGCCTGTCTTCTTTCTGGGCACAGCCTCCCTCCTGATTTCTCTTCCTCCTCCCTTGCAGCAGAACGGGGGGCCAGTTCATCACCGGTGCCTCTGTCACAAACCCTCGCCAGACCCACAAACCCAACACAATTACTCACCTATTAAAACTTTCCAATCCTTCTAGCCTCCTGCTAAGATCCTCAGGGTCCCCTTCCTGAGGGTCATGGTGATTGTGAGTCTTCTGGAGATATTTTCCCTCTCTTTTCCTTCCCTGTAGCCAGAGTGGACATTCCTACTCTATATATCCTAGCTCCTCACAACTACAACACTCCGTTCCATCATTCATTCCCATTCCCTTTTGTTTTTTTCCTGGTTTTAATTCATGCCCCATATCAAATCTTCTCCCTCCCTGGCACCAGTCTCTCATTAATTCCTCACTAAAGCTGCTGCCAGTAAATCTGCCTCTTGTTATTTTGCTTTTTTTCCTGTGTTTAAGCTGCCTTTCCTTGTGCTCAACATGTACAAACACAGCAACACTCAAAATTTTTTGAAATTTCTCTCCCTGCTCTCCTGACATATGCTCTTTAAAATATTTCTGTGTATCAGAGGCAGCCTGATCAACAACACCCCTAATTGTGAACGTGTCATTAAAATTCTTGGCTCTCATTCTTCTGTATTTTAACAGTGGTCATCGGGGCCATCCCCCCAAATTATTAGGATGCTTCTCTGTCTGACAAACAACTCAATCCCCTACATTATTATTGTCCCAGTTTGGATTATTTGCTGTCCAGGGCTTTCAGTCTCTTCCCACCTGTTGAGCTAATTCAGCTTCCGTATTCATTATTCTGTCTCTCTCATCAGGTCAAAATAATACCTCAGTAACACCTGGGTATCGCCCCAGAAGGGTTTGTGCCCAGTGCATAGGTTAGAAAATAAGTTGAGCACATTACTTAGCATCGTCCCTCGGTCTTGGCGTTGTACTTTTACTTCATGATCGAGCCAAGTGACTCAGATTTCCAGGTTGGTAAGTAAATACGTGTGATACAGGTTGGGGCTTCGCCTGCCACCTCCGTTTGCATGGCAACAGGATTAGGCAAGACAGTAGAACCCATAGGATAGAGTCTGGCAGCCAGCAGAGCAGAACTGGAAGACAATGAAAGAGCATTAGGTAGACAAGGAGGGGCGGGTGCTATTGGGGCATTATCTGTGGTGTCATCCAGGGCAGTAGCCTCCACCACTGCGAGTGTCACCTTTGGTGATGACTCTTTCATCCTGTACCTCCGACTTCGCTGTTTTTTCTCCCAGGCCCAATCATCCCAAACATACTAGTAATCCTTTCGTCCTGGGCACCTATCTTCTAGGCGGTGTTGCAGAAAGGTAAGTCTGTGCTGGTCACAGGTCCCTCACAGTGGCCACTGTTCTACTGGGTTTCCATCTCTAGTTATAAATGGTCAGCCTTCTTGACATAAAGTAGCTGTGTGCTTTTTTGATAGACTTGCTGTAATGGGCCAAGTGCATGCCGTTCTCTGTACCAGGTATATTTCCCATTTACGTCTTTATCCACGTGTGTTTTATGCTGCTCAGGCCCATACTGCCTCTTTTTCATTTTGTGCATTTTGTGGTGATTAGGCCATGCACTACCAAAAGCCACAGCAAGGAAGTCCCTTCAGTATTTCCACAAAGTCTGCTCAGGGAATATTACCACTCACCCTTCAGTGTCTCCCGCTCCAAAGGTCCCAGGTGAACTCACCCGATGCCAGCAGCTGGATGTTTGGAGACAATAGGATCCAAAGGCTGTAGTGTGGTGTCCCATCTGGGGTGTCAAACTCTTGAAGAAGTTTCTTTACTCTATGTTTCTTCACCTGGTAGATTCTCAGGCATCAAAACTTACAAAAAATAATTCATTCAGATAGGGTATTTTGTTGACAGCCAGCTGAACAGGACCAGCAGTGTGCCCAGGGGGCCAAGAAGGCCAGTGGCATCCTGGCTTGTGTCAGCACTGGCGTGGCCAGCAGGGACAGGGAAGGGATCTGAGCCCTGGGCTCGGAACGGGTGAGGCCACATCACGATGGGTGGGTTCAGTTTTGGGCCCCTCACCCCAAAAAGGCCATTGAATGACTCGAGCGTGTCCAGAGAAGGGCAACGGAGCTGGGGCAGGGTCTGGAGCACAGGTCTGCTGGGGAGCGGCTGGGGGAACTGGGGGGGTTCAGTCTGGAGAAGAGGAGGCTGAGGGGAGACCTCCTGGCCCTCTGCAACTCCCTGCCAGGAGGGGGCAGAGAGGGGGGATGAGTCTCTGGAGCCAAGGCCCCAGCGCCAGGCCCCGAGGGAATGGCCTCAAGCTGCCCAGGGCAGGGTCAGGCTGGCTCTGAGGAAGGATTTCTGTGCAGAAGGGGCTGTTGGGCGTTGGAATGGGCTGCCCAGGGCAGGGGGCGAGTCCCCGGGATCCCTGGGGGGGTTGAAGAGTCGGGCTGAGCCAGCGCTGAGGGATCTGGGGGAGTTGGGAACGGTCAGGGGGAGGGTCATGGTTGGACTGGAGGAGCTTCAAGGTCCTTTCCAACCCAGATGATTCTGTGATTCTATGATTCTACAGCCAGAAAATAACCCAACAGCTTGACCTGGGTCCCTCTGGAGAGGGACCCCAAACAAAGAAATCCCTGGGCAGTTATACCATTACAATCTATGCATCCACGCCTCACACACTTGTCACGCACCTTTCATACACCTTTCAGTCCCATGGTTATTTCTGGTCTGAGATCTTCTAATTCCTCATTGGATTTCTTCTCTGTCTCCAGGCACGCTGTTAACAGTATCTTGTTGAGTTGCAGCTTCTGCCAGCGGTTGTAATCTCCTTCTGGTTTGTGCTGGCTCTGGAGGCCCTCTTTTGCTTAACTAGTTAAAATTTTATCGTATCTAGGTGAAAGTTCACAGCTTGCAGCCTCAGGCATCAGCAAATCTAGCTACTCATGCTAAGTAATGCGAAACAAACAGTCCGCCAAATCACACAACATTGTGCTCTAACCCCTGCGTCCTAATGCCCAATGATTGAGTGATCAACTCTATTTAAAAGTTACTTATTTAAGCTAGAAACCTAGTATTTCCAAACATGCCGTTAGACCCTCTGTGCCAAATGCAGGCCGCTTCTTCCGTGGCCTCATCCCTTTGCTGAGAGCAGCCCACGTGGGCAAGAGCTGCTATGAAACATGAGCGCCGGTCTCTGCCCCGCTGTGCTGCTGAGCTCCCTCACACTGACTGCTGTGGTTTGTGCCGACATTCCATGCACCGTCCTGAGGACAAACTCTGGGCAAACCACAATAAGGCCTTTGTCACCTGCATATCCTTCCCCTGCACATCCCGTGTTTCTTCACTCACTGTCGCACGTGAGAGCGCTATGTTTGATGATGGGGGACCTGAAGAGAAGCTGCTTGGTTGTGAGCTGTCTGCAAATACGCGGGTTCCTCTAAGAAAGTGCCTTCAGAAGAAGAATGGTATTAGATAATTTATGTGTCACCAGAGTAAGGAGACACAACCCTCTAAGTGTTTGAGCTGACCCACAAAATAGAGACTGGGACTGCTGCCTCTGATTCGCTGTGCTCATACTGCTGTAGGTGACCAGGCTTGTGCCTGTGCTCAGATCCAGCCAGTGGATTAATCTCAGGAAGTTTTCCCAGTGAAGCCAGTGCAGAGATTCCCCTATGTCAGACTGGAGGCAAAGAACGATCTGTGCATTGGGATCTGTGACAACCCTGAACCCCGAGCTAAATGTCAGTACAAACACGGGGCACTGCCCTGTACTGAACGTCCCGTTTTACTCCTTGTGCAAGTGCTACCCGTTCTGCCCTGGGACAAAGTGTGAGAGAACACAGTCAGTGAGGAAACTTTGCTTTGCTGCTTAAAACCCACCACCTCCTCCCTTCCCTCTCTTCCCCTTCCAGTTTGAATTATCCTATTTTTGGAGTCATCATCTGCTCTGTTCCTTTCTATGTCTAAAACCAAATGTCAACATGAAGGGAAAACCATCAGTCTTTGTTGCATATATTTTTATTGTGCTTGCTTCTCTTCCATGTGTATTTTGATTTTTTAAAAATTAATAATAAATCAGTGTTTTGAGACTTGAACAGTGAGTTTCGTCTCCTTTGCTGCATGTGCCCGAGAGGACTTGTGTTCCCAAGGCTCCCTCTATAGCCAGTGGAGACAAGAGAAAACACGCGAGGCTGGGTCCTCCCAGCCTATAACTGGCCTGCAAAAGAAAGGTTACAGATCTCTGCCAGACACTCTTCTCTTGCTCTGCATTTAGGTCAGGACGTTTGATAGACACAGCATTGAGCAACTGGTTGGAAACAACTGCATTTCAGTGCAGATGGGTGTCAGGTGAGGCTGTGTGGAACCATAATAAATGTCCGTCATTATTTAGAGTGCTAAAGAAGATAAATTACACCCTGACCTATTCCACCCCCTCCCCCCTTTCTGAGGAAAGAGAGAGCAAGAAGCTGTGGAAGAAAGCAGGGGATACAGAAGAGATGTCTATTTGATATTGCTTATTTTGAAATCAGCTGATTCTCAGGGAGTCCTAGTGCAAAAAGGCGAGTACTGACAAGTAGAAAGAATAGCTTTCAACATACAGATTTGATGTGATTTGATCTGATGGTTTAGCATCTGTTTTTGATGATTTAGCACATAGGTGTTTCAAATATTTGCGGTAGGTCTGAGTGAATTTGGTATTTCCCTGGAATGGGGTGAAATAGCCTCTTTAAAATCTTCTGTCCTGGAGAAAGAATCCTTTGTGAGTGTTTGGAAAAGGTAGAAAGAAGACAACAAATTATCTGAGGGCTTTACTTGAAAGGTAAAACAAAAATCAGAGTGTGAGAAATGCTTGATGGACTATCTCTGTCTGTGTTATCGAGGCAGACTGCTAGAAAGGAAAGAGCAGAAAAGGAAGGGTAGAACTTTTCCTCCAGACTGTGAAATTATCACACTTGGGTTTTAGCATGTTCCCGTCTCAGCAGGATGAACTGAAATTCAGCATGGGACCAGAAAATGAAACTGCAGTTACTGAGTTCATCCTAGAGGGCTTCTCAGCGCTTGACCAAAGGCTGCAGCTCTTTCTCTCTCTGGTCCTTCTGCTCATGTACCTGACATCAGTGATGGGGAACGCAACCATCATTCTCCTCGTGTGTGTGTATCAGCACCTGCAAACCCCCATGTACTTTTTCATCAGCAGTCTGTCCTTCCTGGAAATCTGGTTTACATCCTCCACAAGCATCAAATTGTTTGTGATCCTGGGTTCTGGTAGGAGAACAATCTCTCTAAGCGGCTGCTTTGCCCAATCCTATTTCTATTTTGCCCTGGGCTGTACAGAGTTTGTTCTCCTGGTTGTCATGTCCTTTGACCGCTATGTTGCTCTCTGCCAGCCTTTGCGTTATGCTGCCATCATGAAGCCTCAGCTCTTCATCCAGCTTGTTGTTGCTGCTTGGGTCATCGGCATCACACTCTTGAGTTACCGTCTGGTCCTCCTCTATCAGCTGAATTTCTGTGGCTCCAACAAGATCCACCATTTTTCTTGTGACAGCTCCCCCTTATTGAAGTTGTCCTGCTCTGACAGCAGCCTGCTGTGGAAAATAGACTCTGGTTTAGTATCATTTGTCATCCTGGCCTCCTTCTGTTTAACTCTGGCATTTTACATGGGCATCCTTTTCTGTATTCTACACTTTCCAGCAGTCTCTGGGAGGAAAAAAGCTTTTTTTTACGTGTTCTTCCCATCTCACCACCTTGGCCATCGCATATGGGAGCTGCATTGCTCTCTACGTGTGTCCTTCAGAAGACATTTCCTTGGAGACAATCAGATTTGTAGCTTTGCTGAACACTGTCCTGTGCCGATTCTTAAATCCATTCATCTACTGTCTTAGAAACAAGACTGTGCTCCTGGCCCTGAATGAAGCCATTGCCCATGTGTCACCACAGCTTTTCCCCTAATCACGGTGCATTTCTGGACAGCAGTTCCAGTGATCTGCTCTCATCTGTTAAACAATACCAGAGCACAGGAGTGTCACCTCCACATACAGATGCCTCAGGAGATTTCTGTTCTGTCAGACTGTATTAGGTTATGTGACAAGAATCTCATCTGCACACACAAAGGCGGCACCAACAACAGCAGAAGTAACTCAGTTACCACCCTGCCCAGCTGCTCCCAGGCCCATCCCATCAGGAGCCCATCTCCACAAACCGGGAGGAGCCCAGAGGCACAGTGGCAGGTGGGAACCCAATTTACAGGCTCCTGAGGAATGAGCATCTTGTCCCAGCTCCTTCCAGGGGTGCCCCGGGAGAGCCACCGGCCCCCTCGTCCAGGTGTGAAACCCATCAGGATGAGCCCCGGAGAGCAGCTCTGGGTCAGCACTGGGAGTACGGGGATTGTTGCTAGGGGTGCAGGGCACGTTGTGGGATGCAGGGGAAGAGCATTTTTGGATTGCACAGGATGTATTATAGGATGTGTAGGGGAGGACCCCAACCAGTGCACTGTGTCCTCTCTGCTCATTAAACCGAATTTCTAACTCTGTCCTGTGCGAGGGAATCTCTCTTCTGCATGAACATGTGAGCATGGGGGTGTGAGTGGAGCAACTGGAGCAGGACCAGGAGCTCAGACAGATTGAGTGGCATTAGTGCCAGCAACTGAGAGACTGACGTGGATGAACTTAAGAGCCTGTGTGTGACTGGGGTGGTCTGTACCAGCATCTGGAACGGGGCTGCAGCCTCAGGGGCTTGTATGTGCAGGTGCCTGCAACTGGGGAGGCTGGTATGGAGGGGCAGCTACTGAGGAGAGCGAGTGTCTGAGCCCAGCTGCTGCAGGGATCCGCCCTGTGCAAGAATAGAATAGAATAGAATAGAATAGAATAGAATAGAATAGAATAGAATAGAATAGAATAGAATAGAATAGAATAGAATAGAACCGTCAGAAGGTACCTATAATGATCATCTAGTCCAAATGCCTGACCCCTTCAGGTCTGACCAAAGGATTAATCATGTTATTAAGGACATTGTCCAAATGCCTCTCAAACACTGACTGGCTTGGGGTGTTGACCACCTCTCTAGGAAGCCCGTTCCAGTGTGCCACTGCCCTCTCGGTAAAGAAATGCTTCCTCATGTCAAGTTTGTACCTCCCTTGATGCAGCTTGGAACCTTTCCCATGAGTCCTATCACTGAATAACATGATAAGAGCTCAGAACCTCCCTCTCAAATTCCTCTCCTCAGGAAGCTGCAGAGACCAGTGAGGTCACCCCTCAACCATCTTTTCTCTAAACTAGACAAACCCAGAGTCCTCAGCTGCTCCTCACAGGACATGCCTTCCAGGCCATTCACCGGCTTTATTGCCCTCTTCCGGGTGCACTCAAGGGCATTCACACGCTTCTGAAATCCCAGGTGGCTAACGACAGGAAAGGTGAGACCGGGGCAGTGAGGAGCAAGGTTGTCCATGCAGTGCCAGACCTCAGGGACCGCTTCTCCTACCTGTCCAGACCTCCTGGGGAGACCCTCTGGGTCAATATCAGTTGCAGAATGATTCTATCACCTCTTATATATTCTGACAAGTAATATTAAAATGACCTTTAAAATATAAAACAATTTTTATTAATCCTCTATGAAATATTCCTTCTTAACTACACTGAAACTACTCTAGTTAACTGTACATGTCTTGAAGACTTGAAGAAAATCAAAGGAAGATAAATAGCTTGTTAGGTCTTTCTGTATTTTAATGAGCCCCATGGTGTATTTGGCCCTGAGTCCATGTACCTCAGATACTGAGAGGAGATTGAACAAACTAGTCAAGAAGTCAAAGTCAGAAGCAAAACTCAAAGTGCCTTGAAGCCCTGACTGGCCCCACTGAGGGCCAGGACTGACAAAGCCTCCCCACGGACTCGTTAGAGCAGAGAATTGGAGGCTGTGATTGCAGGCAGGCAAAGGCCCCGTGCAGGGCTGTCCTGCTGTGAAACCCTTGGGTTGGGTGATGGAGCACAAAGGCCAAGCCCTGACCCTCAGGCCCTGGGAAGGCAGATCCTGCCCCTCGTGTGTGGCTCAGGGCTCTTCCTGGGGGCAGGGGGTGTGAGGGGGAGCAATGCCAAGCGTAGGAAACTGCACAACACCTCCCGGCTTCGCCAAGCAACGGTGAAGAAGAAACAAAGTCCAGAACCTCAAAATAAAGTTTCTCCTGTTGGGCCTTTGTGGCAGAAGCAGCTGCCACAGCCAAGGGGACAGAGACCTTGGTCCTGTTGGGCCTTTTCGCCTTGCCAGAGCCCTTGGCCATCTCGCCTGCCGGCTGTCCTACACTGGCCCGTGCCGGCACCTCTTTCCCTCCAGGCGGCAGACACCCATCTTGCTTTCCCACCTAGCTCCCACCTCACCATTTCTATACCTTCCCTGATGTCTCTCCATCCTCACCAGCTGTTCCTTGAAAGACAAAGCCATGGGCTGACTCCAGCTCCCTCTGGGGGATCTCTTGCCACACAATGCGACCATTTGAGTGAGATTTCTTTTTTCTCAAATGCGGTCTGAACCTTCCAAGATGCACTTTGTTGAGATTTCCTTCTCTTTCAACAAACAAGAAATGGTCCATCATCTCTGAAACCTCTCTTCAAGCAGTTGGAGGCTACTTCTGCAGTGCTCTGAGCCTCCACTTCACCTGTCTAAGAAAGCCTGGGCTTCTCAACCTCTCCCCAAAGGCCCCATACCCCATCTTGGAAGATCTTCTCTGGAGCCTCTTCATTTCCTCCTCATTCCTTCAGAACAGGGAGCCCCACACCCAGATGGAGTAGCCAAGATGTGGCCACAGCAGTGCTCATCACTCCCTTGTCTGAGTCGGCCACATGCCCCCTAACGCAGCCCCATGGGCAGCTGGCCTTACTCACAGTGACATGCACCTCTGCCTTGTAAGGCATCCCTAGTAACAACCAGCCCCTTCTCCTCGGGGTCACTCCTCCGCCGGCCAGGTCCCAGCGTGGCCTCACCTATGGGGTTATTCTGTCCCCAAATGCAGGACTGGGCACGTGGCCTTGTAATGCTTCATCACGTTCCTACTGACTGAATCCCAGAGATTTTCAGGGCCCCCAGCAATGGAGCTCCCCACTGGTCCAGCGGTTAATGTGCACGTGTAGATGGATCATCCCGACATGGGGTGCCTCCGGCAGGGTAATAGCAAGAGGACTTGCAGGACATAACAGATATTAAAAGGAGGCGCTTGTTCAGTGATATTGTCCACCAAGGTACACATTGCCGTGGTGAGAAGCTCAGAAACAGCCAATGAAAGTACAAAGGAAGCCAAACTAGGACCAGGGAAGAAAGTGTAAATAGAGATGGGCTGTTTCCATGGGAGGGTACAAAGATGGTCAAGGGGAGAAATTGTGAGTAGGAAGAAAAGAAAAAGCAAAGCAATGGAAACAATCAGGGCTGTTTGGAGGTACCTGCCAAGCAGCCCTGGATCTGAGCAACCGTGCCTGGACTGGGACAGGAAATTCATGGATCATCTGACAAAACCTTCTTGGTGACTTCAGTGGTCACCAGGAATCTGAGTGCTTCCCCTCCCATCATGAAGGAAAGATCCCGGTGGATTGTAATGCAGAATCCTTCATGCTGGAAAGGACCCAAGGAGATCTCTAGGCCAACCTCCTGCTCACAGCAAGGTCACCTATGGGGTCAGAGCAAGTTGCTCAGGCCTTCCTTGATTTTCAGCTTGTAAAGCTTCAAGGATGGAGATGACACAAGCTGTCTGGGAAATCTTATCCAGTGGTTGACTGGTGACAGAGATAAAGATTTTGCTCCTTTCTTTCAGCTGATGCCCATTGGCCATCATCCTCCCATCATGCACAACAGTGAAGAGCCTGGCTGCATTTTCATAACGATATGGGAAGGTGTGAGAAGATATGAGAAGGCTGTTATTAGGTCTCCCCAAAGTTGTCTCTTCTCCAGGCTTTGCACCTTTGCAGGAAAGGTGGCCAACGCCTTTCTGGGCTGCATTAAGAAGAGCACTGCCAGCAGGTTGGTGGAGGTGATCCTTCATCTCTACTCAGAACTGCTACGATCTGTCTTGTTGACTGCCCTCCACATCTTCCACCAGCCCTGCCCTGACTTGTTTAGAAAAAACAAGTCCAGGAGAGCATTCCCCCATGGGGGATGGAAGGGATCACATTCCACCTTCCCTTCAACCAAGGTCTTCTTGCAGAAGTCTGTGGTCTTAAAGTCCCCATTGACTACCAGGGCTTAAAATTGTGTAAAGTAAACCTGAGCAGACCCAGGCCTGTGCTGTGCGGGGCTGTGCTCCATGTAGAGCTTGGGCTTCAGGCCGTGGTGTGCTGCCTGTGTCCTTGGTTGCACGTTAAACTTGAATGTAAAAGGGAGGAGTGCAGGAAGCTCCCACCTGCCACTGGCGATCAGGCCATCTGCGTGTCCGCACCTTTATACAAGATGGCAGCAACAAATGCCCATGTGAACACCCCCTTTTTGGGGCAGTAGAAATGATGAGTAAAATAGATTTCCTTTTTAAAAAATACTGAAAGAGCTCGGAGGAGCAAAGTGAGGTAACACTTCAGTGTGTGGAATCAGCACAGCTTGCTGCACCAAGACCAAAAGCACATCCAGGTGCAAAACAACACTCAAGTCTGCTGCTGGCCTGTCAGGGATCCTGGCAGGTGCGACCTCACAGCTGCCTTCACAGCCGTGCACCTTCTGCGGGCCCAGAGATCCTGAGGCACAGCTGAGCTCATCAGAGCATTCCACCTCATCTCTTCTTCGTGGCCTATGAGGTGATCAGAGACAGGTCACCTCGCATTGCTCTTCAAGGATTTATGGCTGCTCTAGAACCTTGCAGTGCCGGTGCGTCCCTCCCAGGGGCCAAACAGCCTAAATTAGAGTGAGGAAAGGGGTTGAAGGTGATGGGTTAGTGTGCGGGAATGAGGGCTTCACAAGGTTACGTGCTCGGGTTTGGGTTTAGGGATTAGAGCTCACCTTTCAGGGCTAGGGATTAGGCAAAGTTTAGGGAGAGTGTTTGGGGTTCTGAGAGTGTCTGGTTTGTGTTTAGGGTGTGAGCTATCTTTGCAGATTAGAATTTTGTTTAGTGCTTAGGTGAAGGCTAGGATTAAGGCGAGCATTTTAATGTGAGGGTTGCACTCTATGGATTAAGTGAAGAAATGGAGTATGAATGAGGGTATGGGGTTATGGGTTTGGGCTTTGCCTTTGAGATAAGGTTGAGGTTAGGGATTGCAGTAGGGGATTCTTTTCAGTGTAAGGAATAGCACTTACAGGTTCTGTTAGGGCTTAATGTTACCTGTTGGAAATAGGGTAAAGGTCTATTATGAATGTTTTCATAGTCAGCGTCGCAGTAGCCTCAACGTTACCTGAATAGATCTTACCTCTTCACAGGTAAGGCACATTCCTCAAGTGCCTGCAGACGGATGAGGAACAATTGCCCCATCACATTCCCAGGGACTGAGGTGAAGCTCTCCTGCCTGTAATTCTCCCTATTCTCCTCCCTGCCCTCCTTGGACAGGGGTTTGATGTGTGCCTTTCCCAAGTCCCAAGGAACTCCTCTGATTGCTCTGCTCCTTCTAAGATGTTTGTAAGAGGTCTCACAATGACACCAGCCAGCTCTGTCCGCACATTCCCACACCAGAAGCCTTCTCCATATCCCACACTTCCAGGGGAGTGCCCAGGACGCAGCACGCACCTTTCCAGGTCCTCTGGGCTGGTTCAAAAGAGGACTAGCAGTGATTTCTTCCTGAAGACCGACAACTCCAATGGGCTCTCTGAGCAGCTCACAGCCCTCCTGAGCGTTTTTCTCAGTGCTTCACTTTCCCTGGAAACTTTCTGATCACGATGAGTGGATTGAGCGGGGACATGAGAATGGTGGAGGAAAAGGGCTCTGACAGACGCTATCAGAAGGGCTGTTCTGGGCATCACAAAGAAAGGATGAGGGTGCTGTAGAAAAGAGTGAAGTGAGAGGAGGAGGTGGAGAAGGCCTTATGCCTGGCCATGCTGGGCAGGAGAGCTGCCCCAGGGTGGCAGCTCTAATGCAAGCACAGGATGCCCATGTGAACAGGAAGGGAGGACTGGCTCTAAAAAGCAGGTTATGAAAGCAAAGAGCTTGAGTGTGCCAGTGTCACTGCAGGAGAGCTCCAGCAATGGGGTGAGATCCCGGGGGATGTCCAGCACCTTTGGGCCACTGAACCATATCTGGGACAAGAATGAAATTGCTGTAGGTGACAGAAATCGCCCTAGCCAAGGGCAGTTGCTGGAGACAGACCTTCCAGGTCTTGAGTCTTTCAGATAACATGTGGTGTCATGCAGCCAAGTACTGACCACAGAGTGTGGTCACCAGCAGTAAACCCTCTGTCCATGTAAAAAGTGCAGGAAACAGTACTAACACTAGTGTGAGCCGAGATGGTGCTTTTCCCAGTCAGAAAGCTGGCCAGCAGCTGGGGTGTGGTGGTAGAGCTGTGGCAGGTTCCAGGGAGGACACATTCCCCAGGAAGGCAGCCATGCGGTTTCACAGACCTGGGTTTCCACCAACAGCCCAATAATGACGATGTTCCCAACTACAGTCTTATGGCAGGTCATGAGAGAGAGAAGGAAGCAACTTGTAAAAGGACTGGATACCTTTCACATTTACAGTAGGGAAAAGTCCATCAGTGACGCCTGAGTTTATGTTTCTCCATGCAAGACGTTAAATTGTTCTTGTCAATCTTACCTGGTAGGGCACCTGTGAGGAAAAAAATTTCCTTGTTAGCTGCTTAAAGAAATTGTGAAGGAAGTTCAGAGAGGTGAAGTATGGAGGTGTGTGTGCCTCTGAGTGTATTCATCCTCCCTCAATGTGCTCTGTGTTTTCTGACAGGTGAGAGCTGCTGCCTTCTAGAGAGCAATGATGCTCATGCTTGTAGAACCCCTCTGACTGCACATGTGTGAATTCTTATTTTGGGAACCAAGAGCCATCTTCTAGATTTTCAGACATCTCTGACCTCCTCTGGACCCGCTTAAGAAGGTCCCTCCCTTCTGATGTTGGTGCCACCAGAGCGGGACCCAGCACTGCAGGGGAAGTGTCACGAAAGCAGAAGAGAGAAGAAGAATCCCCCCCCTCACCCTGCTGGCCACACTGCGCTGGATGCAGCCCAGGACACGGCTGGCTTTCTGTGCTTGTGTGCACACTGCTGGCTCACAGTCAGTTTTGCATCCACTAATACCCCAAGTCCTTCTCCTCATGGCTGCTCTCAAGCCACTCATCACCCAGCCTGGATTTGTGCTTGAGGTTGTCCCAGCCTGTGTGGGGGATGTTGTATTTGGCCTTGTTGAACTTCAGGAGGTTTGCATGGGCCCACCTCTCCAGCCTGTCCAGGTCACTCAGGATGAATCCCTTCCCTCCAGTGAGTCAGCCGCACCACACAGCTCAGTGTTGTCAGCACACTTGCTGAGGGTGCCTCAATCCCACTGTCCACGTCACCAACAAAGATGTGAAACAGCGCCAGTGCCAACACCAGCCCCTGAGGATGCCACTTGTCACTGCTCTCCACTTGGACAGCGAACTGCTGACACAAGTCATTGAGCGTGACCATCCAGCCAAGTCCTTACCCACCGTGTGGTCTGTCACTGTTTGAACTCATCCAGTAGCCAGTCACCACATGGCCAGTTGTGTACTCCCCACCCCACCCCGGTAAAATAAGGGAGGGACAAAGAAAATAAATTTGTAGGTTGATTAAACAAAAAATTTACTAGTAGTAACAAAACAACAGTAAAAATAGTAAGTCCAAATGGGTAAAATATAGCAGTGGCTCACCAACTGGAGACCTGTACACAGCTCACCCCCAGCCAGCGATCCGACTTCACTAGAAATCCCACCACCAGCCGACCGTAAAACCGAAAACAAAATGGAAAATGAGAGAGAACACGTCCCATTATATAACGAGCATGATGTCACATGGTATGGAATACTTCAAAGATCGGTCTGGGCCCAGCCCTCTTGCTGTGTTCCCTCTCAGCCCAAGGCAAGTTAACTCTATCCTGGCTGAAACCAGGTTATGGTCCATCTCTCAAGTCCATGTCTCTCCAATTTAGAGACAAGGAGGTTGTGTGGGACAGTGTCAAAAGCTTTGGACAAGTCCAGGTAGATGACATCAGTCCCTCTTCCAACTGTTCTGTGTGGGGGCAGCAAGTGGTGAGACCGGTGTGTGTGTGTGTGTGTGTGTGTGTGTGTGTCACATTGGTACGTACATCTGTAAGGTAACCAATAATGACCATCAAACCAGAGCAGCCAGGGAGTGGAAGAGGCCGGGGAGCCTGGTGTTGTTGAGATCCTAATTCTGGACTGGACAATAGAGAGCCCAGAGGGTCTATGAGTGCCGACTGGAGAAGTGAGGTTTCTCCTGGAGAAACTGTGGGGTCTTTGGCATCTGGTGTTGATAAGGACAGGTTGGACAGGGCTTTGAGCAACCTGGTCTAGTGGAAGGTGAACCTGTCTGTGGCAGGGAGGTTGGAATTAGATGATCTTTAAAGGTGCCTTAAGACCCAAACCATTCTGCGATTCTGTGGTTCCATGGGTCTTAGGCCTCACTGATCAGGGCAGAAGCCCTGTGCAGATCTTGGGATTTTTTCCTAAGTTCATACTCCCTCCTGCACAAACCAATCCATAAAATTGAACAGCCTTTTGCAATGCAGACGAGGGCAAATGCTCCAGCAGAACGATGTAGGATAGATTCATAAGGTGCCGGTTTTGATGCTGAGCTGTCCTGACACCTTGTTCCATCGTGATTCCCTTCAGGTTTAGCATCATGGGTAAACAGAGTCCCACGGGCTGCCACATGCTGTACCACCCCTGGCACTGTCACCTCGGGTCAGATACCTGTGAGGAGAGGAGGGAAATGAAGGGAGCCCTGTCTCCCTCCTGCTGCTCCCCACAGCAGACTATTCCTCATCCTGGAGGACTTTCTTAGCCAATGGAGAGGCATATGGGAGAGCTTCAGTGTGCCAGGAGGGGCACAAGAATCCCAGGAGTCTGTTCCAAGGTGCCAGCATCCTTCCCAGGAGAAACTGTGCCCAAACACAAGTCCTCTTAGCTGCCATCTCACCCCTCTTACTCGTGGTGCACATAGAGGACAGAGTAGTCTCTCCAATTCTACAACCTGATTTCAAATTCTGAGCTTCTCATCCAAAGCAGTTTCAAAAGCTCCCAGATTTGTTCTGTAAAGAGCCCTCTCCATCCCTGCAGCCGTTAATGGGACTGTCTAGAGGCACTGGATGCCAGTCAGGGCTCTGCAGAGCCCCACCAGACACAGGCTTCCCTTTGAGCACCAAGTGCCCCTCCTGCGCACACTGGGCTCAAGAAGAAGCCGTTTAGGAGACGTCTGAGTCCCTCGAGTCCCACACAAGACGTGTAAAGGGCACAAGCACATGACTCCCAAGATATATTAGAGTCAGTCTTTTTTTTTTCTTTTTCTTTTTTTTTTTTTTTTTTTATAATTAGTTTCATTGTAAAAAAAATAAGACAGGAAATGTTATAAATTTTTATACACAGTGAAGTTTGTTCTTTCTCATTGTCTCCATATTTGCCCTGTCAGGTCTATGTCCTGGTTCATTTTGGTTCTTCCTTCCCCTTTTGCTATTTGTTTCCCAATTGACAGCTCCTGCCCCAGCCCCACAACCTAGGGACAAGCCACATGATGCTGGTGCCCAACAGCCCTGCTTGCATTCTGCTGCCCTGGGCACCCCCAGCTCCCTGGGACATATTCCCCTGCACTCAACCCCACTGAAGGCATGGAATCAGAGAATCATTTAGGTTGGAAAAGGCCTTAAGATCATCACATGCAGTGGGGTGAGGGAAAAATCCCTAATGTGAAAGTCGTTGGTAATTCAGTGCCTGTCTGGAGAGATGAAACGACAGCCGAGAGGGAATGAGCATGAAGTCCCATAAAGCCGGGCCACACATGGCGGGGGACAGGGGGAGGTCATTCCAGCATGTGGGAACCATGACCTGCCTTTCTGGCTGTGCTGGGGCTGTTACACCCCAGAGGAGGTTGTGGTCTGGGGGCCCAGGAAGGCACATGGGACCAGAGCGGGGCTCTGACATCTCCCATGAGCCCAGGAGAGCTGAGTCCATGGGACAGGGAACCTCCGCCCCTGCCAGGGCGGGGCAGAGGACCCAGCGTTCTGGGCTGCCTGTCCACGCTCCTTTCTTGCCCCAACCCCAAACTGTGCTCTTTGGGGGATGGTGCTCACTGCAGCCCGACAAGAACCTGTTTCCTGCTGTGCCTCCAAAGCACCGGGTGCCCCAAGGGCTGGCATCAGCTGCCCCTCGCCTCTCCCAGCCTCATGGTGGGACACCCCAGTTTGCCCTAATCTGCCCTTGCTGGGGGGCACATGGTGGGTGGGAAGGGGATCTCCTTTACAGAGACACCCCAGGAACCCGGGCTCCCTCAGCCACGCTGCTCATCGCCGTGGTGCAGCCAGAGAGGACCCGGGCGTCCGGGGGCTGGCAGAGGAGAGGGGACGTGGACACGGACACACGGACACACACGGAGTGAAGCTTTGCTGAAGGGGTTTATTGATCATGAGAGGGAAATGGCCCAGGGCTCCCGGGGGTCAGGTGGGGTCATCCAGGGATGATCATCTCCTCATGCCGCTGGAGGGGCACAGGGCAAGGGTGTCACCACCAGCTCCAGTCCTGAAAGACAGAGCCCAAAATGTGACACCCCCCCCCAGTGCCAGCTGGGACAGGAGAGGGGCCTTGTCCCCAGCATCTCTCTCTGCAGAGTCCTGGGGAAGGAAGAAGGGAATGGGAGCCCTCAGGATACGCAGGACAGGACACACATGACAGCCAGAGCCCCTTGCCCGGTTTGTCCTTGCCGCGGGATGCCCCTACATCTCGCAGATCCCTGCCCAGCCCTCACAGTGATCCTGGGGTTTGGGTGGCACCAAAGTCCTGCCTGGCCTGCACATGGTGAGCCATGGGGCTGTAGAGCCCCACGGAGTGCACGGAAAGGCATGGGGGCAGCTCTGTCCCGCTCACCCTGATGGGTGACATGGGGCAGGGGCAGTCCCCTCTGTTTCCCTCTCCCATTCCCAAGGTCTGCCCACGCCTGAGGTCTCAGGGAAACCCCGGGGCCCAGGATTCTTTGTGGGGCTGGAGACACCCTGATCCTGCTCACCTAGAAATCAGCAGACACAGCCAGGCTTTCTGGGGGCTGAACCTCCACCATCATGTCATCCAGAAGGGGCTGGGGAGAAAGGGGGAGTTAAGGACACGCCTGAGTGCATCGGGGTGTACTGGCAGTTAGGGGACAGCAGTGGGATCCTTGGGGAAGGTGCCTCTGGGACCAATGGGGTACGTGAGCTTGTATGGTGGTGCACAGAAAGGAGTGGGAGTCCTGAGGAGGGGGCCCACGTGGTTGCATGGCTGTGTACTGGGGCATCCTGGGTTGCACTGGTGTGTACTGGGTTGTAATGAGGTGGACGGGTATGCAATGGGAACCCCAGGAATAAGGCCTCCCTGAAGAAACACTGGGGTGCAGGGGTGTTTTCTGGGGCTGCAGTGGGGTGTACTGGGACACACTGGGATGCCCTGGACTGTCGTGGCCATGGGAGGTCTGGGTGTGTCAGGGGGAGACAGAACGCTTGGTACCCACCTCAGCCCTCTTCACTTTCCTGAATTTGAGGAA
This sequence comes from Athene noctua, assembly GCF_965140245.1. Classification (NCBI taxonomy): domain Eukaryota; kingdom Metazoa; phylum Chordata; class Aves; order Strigiformes; family Strigidae; genus Athene; species Athene noctua. The sequence continues at coordinate 940,642 of NW_027437539.1, forward strand.
CCGCACCTGCAGAGAAAACACGAGACCTCGCTGGTCACTGGGATGTCCCCAGTCCCCGCAAGGGCTGGGAGGACCACCTTGTCCTCCAGTTCCCCAGACTGGGTGACCTCCAAGTCAACCCCACTACTCACCTCCCGCACATTTTTTCCACCTTCTTCCCAAAATGCCTAGGGAGGAAGAGCAAAGGGGTGGTCTGGATTGGCCCTTGCTGGAGGGGTGTGTAGGGCACAGGTGTCCTCAGTCCCCCCAGGCCCATGGCTTCCCCCTGGTCTGAATGGCAATATCCCTTCTGCTACTCCCAGTCCCATTCCTCCATGTTTCACCTGGGATACCTGTTCATGCAGGGACCGGGGTTGGGGATGGAGACAAGGAGAGTGTGGGGAATTCAGGGTCTCCCAAGAAGATGGGCTTGAGGTGTGGGGAGACCCAAAGACAGGGTTTAATTACCGGACCCCAGGGTGCTGAGCTGGGGGTTTTGAAGGGACAGGACTGCGTTGGCTGCACGTGGGGGATAAAGGCATTGTATTGGAGAGGACACGAGGACTTCAAGCATTGTGGTCAGGGGAGGCAGAAGGAAGAGGAATGAAGAGGCCAAAACCGATGGGATCGGGGGAGTGTTTGGGTGTGGGGGCTCAAGGATGGGATCTCAGGACAGTGCCACAGTGGAGAGGATGAAAGGCAAAAGACTGGTGGGAAAGACGGAAAGAAAGGCGTTGGGGATGATCACAAGGACAGGATTTGGTAACCCTAGATAGGACACGGAGGAGATCCCAGGGAAACATGTCTGAGGAGACCAATAGGATGTGATGGGGAGGCCCAAAAGAGAGGGAGGTGGGGGCACCAAGACAAGAAACTGGTGGGGCCCTCCCAGGGAGGAGACACGTCTGAGCATCCAGTGAGGAACTCGGGCTCTGGGCACAAGAACACTAATTCTTGTGGGGAGGTTGAAAGCTGCATTGCCCAGGGCTGGAGGTGCAGGGGGGCCTGGAGGAGCCCCTTGCTTGGGAAAGGGAGAGGCCAAGGCAAGGGATTTCCTGCTCCCCACTACAATTCTATTCTGCAGGAGAGCTGATGTCCGGCAGCCAAGAGCCATCCCCAGCCTTGAGCCCCTTGCCGTGGCCCTGGGGACTCACCTGAGCATCTTCCGGGGTGCACAGCAGGATGGTGAAGAGCAGGGCCACGCTGAGCACTGCGGCCTTCATCTTCCTCCGAGGTGTGGTGAGTGCCAGGTGAAGCTGGAGAAGGCGAGGGGCAGATTTATCCCTCCCAGGACTCCTCCTTGTTCTTCCCGAAAGTCTCCAGGGCAAAGCCAGGCTTGGCAGGGACACCAGCCCTGGCCACAAGCCCAGACCCAGCACAGAGCCAGCCCCACCTCTGGCACGGATCCGGCCACCTTCCCTGGCATCGCTCCAGCTTCCTGCATGGGGCAGCTGCACATGGACAGCCCCAGGAATCTGGGGGTGGTGAGGGGATGCAGAAATGACCCTACTGATAGCTGCAGACGTCCCGGCATTTCCATGGTGGTTTCCTTCACAGCACCCCTGGCCCAAACATCCCCACCCTGGAGGCCTGGGCAGCAGCATCTGGCCAGTGTGGGGCAGGGGCACTGTGGGGTTGTAGGCAAGGGGTTCAGCTCTGCACTCGGAGTGGGGAGAGCCACTGGGCGAAGCTGCTGGCCTGGCTCGCACAAGCCAGGCAGGACCTTTTCCAGCAACCCGGCATCGACGCACCCGTTCTGTCAGGTGTTGACACTCACATGATCTGCTGTCATTGCTCTCCTCAAGCACGCAAATGCCCCAGACTGCAGAGGGAATGGCTGGATCCTCAGTTAGCAGGGACATACTCCTGATGAAGGTGGACATAGTTTGGATCCAGAAGCTCAGGCACCTCTGCTTTGCCTCCCTGTAGAGGCACACAACTATCAGCAGAGGTAGAGGACGGGAGAGGTGTTTATTTATTTCTGCCTCATGAGAAGAGGGCATTTCTCCTGGTGGTGTGAGTGAGAACTGGGAGGAGACAGGGCCAGTAAGGCCTCAGTCAGGAGATGCAGCACGTAGGTACTTGTCTCTCTCGGGAGCTGGGAGTCAGAAGTAACCACATGTAGTGACCCGCAAAGCCACTGGCTGCACTGAGCAACAGCAGCGCTGAATGCACTGGGCTCACTGCCTGTGCGGAGGCCGTGGCACATCACCGTTATGGCACCAGATCCAGGAACACTTCCTAAGGCCACCACGGTCCTCTGCAAACTCAGCCTCTGGTTGTTACGTGCCACAGTAATTCAGGCCACCACGCTGTGCTTCCCAGTCGCCATTCACTTCCAAACCCACCCAGAGTCTGCGTCACGTGTCGGAAAGTAAAATAGTGCGGTGTTTAGGTCCTCTGTCTGTGAGGGTGTGAGCATGGTCTGGTACTGCGGGACACAAACTGGGAGTCAAAGACTGGTGGTGTAAATCTGGTTTAGCTTTTGAAGTCAGCGGGAGGTTTGCCTGAGTTTCAGGGAATCCAAGTGGTCACTGCTTTTGTTCCCACGATGATACAGATTGCTGTTGCAGCTTCAAAGAAACCAAAACACACGGAGAAGTGGTTCGGGAGAACTGCAAATGGCTCAGGTTCTTCACTGACATTATATGTCATTGCCAAGGGTGATGCTGAGATCTTTACGGGACACTGACTCTGAAGAAGAGCTCTGTTGTGGATCGGTGGTGAGAAGCTTCAAGGCAACTGACTTGAATATTTGCTTTGGAAATTGCCCAAAGGCAGGCAGTCACCTGGAAGATTGTCATTTTAACAGATGCTGCTTTGTGCACTATCTGTTCGATAACTGTGCTACACAGCGTTGGACTTTTTATCGTGTTTAAATATGCGGTGACGTTATTTGTATTCTGAAGTTATTGTGTAAAGGACTGATGAATTGTATGCACTGTCATCACTGAGGAATATTGACTCAGGAGCGGTCAAGGCTGCCTTTGAGAGAAGCGCAAAACCGGTGGATGGAATTTAACAGGCACTTCACATCAAAGGTACAAAGAAAATGCTCGTACTCCCTCTGCCTTGGTAGAAACACTGGGCTCACCTGTTCATGGTGCAGGGCTGTGTGGGGTTGGAGCCTCAGCAGCCGCCCCAGCTCTGCCCTCTACCATTTGGAGCTGCACCTTCCCCTGCCCCACGGCAGGAGACCCAGGGATGGAGGCAGGGAGGGAGAGAGACGAACCGCGGCAGGCACGGAAGGGGAGGAGGAGGGGTGGGGGGCAGCAGGAGGGGGAGAGGCAGCTCTGCAGCACGGGCAGGTGTGTCGGTGGGGACAGATGGACAGTGGGGGCCCTGTTTTCTCCACATTTACCTCTTGCTTCCCAGTATCCCAGTGCCCTCCAGTTCCCGTGTCCCGTAGCGCCTGCGGAGGGTGCGGGGAAGGACAGGACTCAGCAGGGGGCTCTGTCCTGCTGTGCTGCTTCTGGCTGGGCTCCAGTGACCAGCAGAGCGGTCCAGAGCGTGTTAGAGGGAACTTCCAATGGTGATTTCTGTTTCACAGCTGCAGGCTGTGCCACTGACTTCTCTGGGCTCAACATCAGTTTATCTGCTCTGTCCCTGCTCCCTTTTCTGTTGTACATGTTAAAGGCTGCTTTGGCTTTTGCAGTTTGCTGTGCTCTGTAGCGCCTGGCGGTGTTTTGTCAGGGAGATGGACTGTAAAAGCTCTGGCCTTGAGCTTAACCAGGTATTGGAGCTCAGCTCTGATTTGGGAATCATCTCATGGAGGCAATTAAACATTACACCTTTCCCTTTTCTGCCTCAGATTTTTTCAGCTGTGGAAACAGAACGGCACCCTCACCACCTTCTTCTGTGTGGCAGATATTTACCCCCTCGTTACAAGAACATCATTGGGTGACCAAATTAATCCTACTGGTACACGTCATTTATTTTTTTTTAGCTTTTTCTAGGCTTAACCATCTCTTTAGAAATGTCACTCAGGGATGTGCTCCAAGGCAGTGTGGCGATGGGTGGCAATGCTTGTGGGACAGTATGGTTGTGTACTCAGAATGTTTTTCACCAACAGTGACCTGGGATTTACACCCAAACTATTGCAGGATCCTGGTGAAGTGACAGTGATTGGAAAAAGGGTGCCCTGGCCATGGCTATGCCAGAGACACAGCTTGTCACCCTGTGCTAGGACCTGTCCTACACCTACAGAGCATGATTCCGCACTACAGAATCACACAAACACAGAATCATCTTAGTTGGAAAAAACCTTGAAGATCCTCCAGTCCAACCATTGACCTAACATTGACAGTTCCCAACTCCTCCAGATCCCTCAGCACTAAGTCGACCCAACTCTTCAACCCCTCCAGGGATGGGGACTCCACCACCACCACCCTGGGCAGCCCATTCCAACACCTAACGACCCATTCAGTAAACAAATACTTCCTAATATCTAGTCTAAACCTTCCCTGGCACAATTTGCGGCCATTACGTCTTGTCTTATTGCTTATTACTTGACTCAAGGGATTCGTCCCCCTCTCTGCCCCCTCCTGGCAGGGAGTTGCAGAGGGCCAGGAGGTCTCCCCTCAGCCTCCTCTTCTCCAGACTGAACCCCCCCAGTTCCCCCAGCCGCTCCCCAGCAGACCTGTGCTCCAGACCCTGCCCCAGCTCCGTTGCCCTTCTCTGGCCACGCTCGAGTCATTCAATGGCCTTTTTGGGGTGAGGGGCCCAAAACTGAACCCACCTATCGAGGGGCGGCCTCACCCGTGCCGAGCCCAGGGCTCAGATCCCTTCCCTGTCCCTGCTGGCCACGCCAGTGCTGACACAAGCCAGGATGCCATTGGCCTCCTTGGCCCCCTGGGCACCTGCTGTTCCTATTCAGCCAGCTGTCAATCACCCCCCAGGTCCCTCTCTGACTGGCAGCTCTCCAGCCACTCCTCCCCAGGCCTGTAGCCCTGCTGGGGGTTGTTGTGGCCCAAGTGCAGCCCCCGGCATTTGCCCTCAGTGAAACTCCCCCAGTTGGGCTCAGCCCATGGCTCCAGCCTGTCCAGGTCTCTCTGCAGCCTCCCCACCCTCGAGAGATCAACACTCCCACCCAACTGGGTGTCATCTGCAAACTGACCGAGGGGGCACTCGATCCCCTCGTCGAGATCATCAATACAGATGTTAAACAGGAGTGGCCCCAGAACCCAGCCCTGGGGGACACCACTCGTGGCCGGCCGCCACCTGGATTTAACTCCGTTCACCTCAACTCTCTGGGCCCGGCCGTCCAGACAGTTTTGTACCCAGAGAGCGTGTGCCCATCCAAGCCTCCAGCAGGCAGTTTCACCAGGAGAATGCTGTGGGAAAAGGTGTCAAAGGCCTTACTAATGTCGAGGTAAACAGCATCCACAGCCTTTCCCTCATCCGATAAGCGGGTCACCCTGCCATAGAAGGAGATCATGTCTGTCAGGCAGGACCTGCCTTTCATAAACCCGCTGACTGGGCCTGATCCCCTGCCTGTCCATTATACGACTTGTAATGGCACCCGGGGTGACCTGCTCCACGACCTTCCCTGGCACCGAGGGCACACTGACAGGTCTGTAGTTCCCTGGATCCTCCTTTCTGCCTCTTGTAGACGGGTGTCACATTTGCCACCCTCCAGCCCCGTGGGACCTCCCCAGTCAGCCACGACTCCAGGTAAATCATGGACAGCGGCTTGGCGAGCACATCTGCCGACTCCCTCGGCACTCCTGGGTGTAACCCACCCGCTCCCACAGACGTGTGTGCATCCAAGGGGTGCAGCAGGTCTCTGACCACCTCCTCTGCAACTGCGCTGCCCTCAGCCTGCTTCCCCTCCCCATCTCCCGGCTCCTGGGGCTGGGTGTCCAGGAACAGCCAGTTCCTCTGCTAAAGACTGAGGCAAAGCAGGTGCTGAGCGCCTCAGCCTTTTCCTCATCCTTAGTTACCACGTTTCCCTCTGCATCCAGGAAAGGAGGGAGATTTTCCCTGATCCTCCTTTTGCTGTTAATGCATTTATAGCCACTTTTTTTGTTATCTTTAACAGCTGTGGCCAAGTTGAGCTCTAGCTGCCCTTTAGCTCTCCTAATGTTCTCCTTGCAAAACTTCACTACGTCTTTATAGTCCCCATGAGAGACCTGCCCCCTCTTCCAAAGGCAATAGATTCTCCTTTTGTTCTTGAGATCCAGCCAAAGGTCCCTGTTTAGCCAGGCCGGTCTCCTTCCCCACCTGCACCCTCAGGAGAGGAGAGACTCTCTGCATCTGAAGACATACACAGAGACACCGTGGCTAAAGCAGAGCCCCATCCCTCAGCTGTATCGGTCACCCCATAGTCAAGAAGGAGCAATGGGAGCTGAGGTCAACTTGTGAGACAGGCCAAAAGATTTCAGCTGTCATCCAGGAGAGGAAACCATCAGCCGGCTGCTCTGATGCTGGGATGCTGGGGGCAATCGTCAGGAATAAGAGTGCGAGGAGCCCAGCAGCTGGGATCCCTTGCTAGGGATAAGGCCGTGGCCAAAGGGACTGGCAGAGGGGCAGCACTCCTCGGCCTCGGGAGGCAGCTCCTGTCACGTTTGGAGGACAGGTATCGCTTAAAGGAAAATCCTGCAAATTCCCAAACAAGCGTCCCCCCGTTGAGGGAGGTATCCAGTACCTGAGGGACCTCGCTGTGGTGGAGGTGATTTACAGCCTCAAGGCTCTCTCCAATCATTCCCCGAGAAAGGCCAGGAGGCTGGGTGTGGGCAAGAGGCTGGGAGGGGCACAGCCAGGACAGCTGACCCAAACTGACCAGAGGGATATTCCGTACCATACGACATCATGCTCAGCAAGAACAGCTAAGAGAAAGGAGGAGGGGAGAGGCCAGTAGTCGCTAAGGCATTTGTCTTCTGGGGCAACTGCTACCTGTACTGAGGCCCTGCTTCCCACTGCCTGGACATTGCCTGCTGATGGGAAGTAGAGAATAAAATCTTTCCCTTTGCTTCTGCTTGCAGTCTTTGCTCTTCTTTATTCTTTATTAAACTCCGTTTCCCTCAACCCATTAGTTCCTTTTCGTCTTTTGTTCTCCCGCCTTGTCCTGTTGAGGAGGTGAGTGATGGAGCAGCTTGGCAGGTACCTGGCAGTCAGCCAAGTTAAACCCACCACAGGGGAGCACCGGGGAGCACTGAGGTCCTTGGGGGGAACAGAGGAAATAAAGGGAATGAGGGAGCAACACTGGGGGCACCAGCATGGGTGAGGGGAGCAAGGGAGTGGCAGTGGGAGAACGGAGGAGATGAGGGGGATGAGGGAGCAACACTGGGAGCACTGGGGAAGGAGGGGAGCAGCACTAGGGGGACTGGTGTGGGTGGGGGGAATAAGGGAGTGGCACTGGGAGTACATGGGCGGGCACGGGCAGTGAGGATGCAGGGGCAGTGAGGGGCAATGGGGAGCATGGGGCAGGGCGAGGGGAATTAGGGAGTGGCAGTGGGAGCACTGGGGTAGGCCAGGAGAATGAGGGAGCAGAACTGGGAGCACCGGGGTAGGTGGGGGAGCAAGGCAGCAGCACTGGTAAAACTGAGGCAGACAAGGGGAACCAGGGAGTGGCATGGGAGGGCGCTGGGCTAGATGGATGGACTGAGGGAGCAGCTCTGGGAGCACTGGCGTTCAGGGGGGTTTAGTGGTGCTGGGATCACACGCAGGGTGTGTAGGATGACACTGCGGGCAGCACTGTGGCAATAGGTGTCACTGGGGACTGTGGTGTGACTGGAAGCCTGAGGGCAGAGAACCTCCGTGCCCTGCTGGAAAGTGTCACCTACCCACTAGGCTCTGGAGGCAGCTGAAAATCAGAAGTGACCACACGTAACCCCCAGCCAGGCCAGGAGCCCCACATCCCCATGTTTTTTAGCCCCCATCCAGTGGCTCCTCACCTCTCACCCCTCCCACATTTGGGACCATCCTCCCCAAGATGGCTCTCGGTCCCTGGAGGTGTTCATTGAGGGGGTAATCAGTGGCATCCAGCCCCTCAAAGAACAGGTCCTTGTAGGTGATGTCCCAGTCGGGCATGAAGCTGCAGTGGCCTTCACTCAGGTGCCCTGGTACTGCTCAGAGGGTACCTGTATAGAAGGTGCAAGGTGCGGAAAGACTTGGGTCAATTTAATGATGGCAAAATCATGGCTGTTCCATTTGAGATGCTCGTGTAAATGCCTGTGGGTGGGAGGCAGGGAGGGAGTGACTCAGGGAGGGTGAGAAGGTGAGGGATGGAGGGATGGGGGGATGAAGGGATGGAGAGGGGGAGGAAAGGAAAGAGGGAGGGATGGGGAGACCAACAGATACAGGGAGGTTAGAGGGGGAATGGAGAGCATGGGGAGATGGAGGGAGGATTGAACTCACTGCAGGGAGCCAGTGAGCAGCTGGGTGGGCTGTGCTGCCCACGGGGTAACCCCCTACATGCAGGCAATGCCTTAAATCTTCTCAGAGGGACTTCAGAGCTGTGTCAGAGCCCACTGGGATGCAACTAATAACTTAGCTCTTTGTGGCTCAGTCTTCTTGCAGCTAATTCACAAGGCGGAACGATCTTCCAGCTGACTGCCTTTCCTTTGAACCATCTCCAAAGCAAACATTCAAGAGGGTTCGACATCTTCTCACAACTGTCCCACAACAGCCCTTTTCTTTACGCCAAGTGTCCCATAAAGAACAAGCACCCACCCTCTGATGGGCAGTCTTTAGAAATTACCTTTAATGTTTCACTGGAGAATCCCAGCCATTTCCAGCTCTCATGAGCCACACGCTGGGTCTTTATTCATGTCGCTGCATCTGGATCAAGCTAGGCAGGAGCGTGTATCATGACAGAGGCAAAACCAGGGTCATCTCTCGCTTCTCCTGAAACCTCCATCGGGCTACAAAACCCAAGTGAGGTTTTCCCCACCAGCCTTGTGGAATTGTCCTCGCAGAGGATTATTTTAGTTATATTAGAGGGAGCAAGTGCTGAGCCCTTTCCTTGGTGTATGGCAGGACTGTGGCACTGCAGGAGAGGAAGAGTCTAAGGAGGAAGACAACAACTTAGCAAAGCATTCACAGCTCGACTCTCCTAATGTTGGCCTCAGAGGACCTCAGCATGGCCCTCAGTTCAGAGCATCCAATGCTGCCGCTGCTCGGAGCAGCGGGTAGACTTGCTGGTGGTTACACGGGGTCACTTCTGATTTTCACTCCCGCAAGAGACTGGTAGACAGGAGGGGGGGTTGGAGTGGTTCTTTGGGACCAACAGCCTTCGTGCCCTCGCCTGACGGGACACCACAGACAAGCTGTCTTGGGGAGGAGACGTGAACGGGGTTGAAGAGAGAAACTCGGCTTGCTTCGGGGGTTTATTTTTCAAAAAGGCACAAGAGAAAGAGATCACGGTCCTGAGCTGAAATGGCCCAAGGTTGGCCAAGACTGTAAGGGTGCTCTCAGTGTCCTTCCCGTTTCCTTCTAGAAGGGGATGTGGGCAGCATTGCTTGTCCCATGGAAAGGACTAGGGCTGACAGCCCTGACTGAGGGCTCTATTGCCATTGCAGTTGATTCTTGTGCAGGACGAGGTTGCAGTGCTTGCAGACAGGCATGAAATTATGTCTCATCCTTTGGCCTGGCCAGGCGCCAGGCTCCCACGACTGCCCCTGCCCCACACTGGCCAGAGGATGCTGCCCAGTGGAGGCAGCAAAGGAAACCTCCCCGGTACCCAGGTATCTGGACTGCTTCAACCCCCACAGCCACAGGCTCTCTCCAAGCTCCAGCAACAGGATCCTTGTGCCACGGGCCCTGGGAAAACACGCCTTATCAGAGATGCTGCGGGGCCAAACATCCCTTCTCTGGCGAGGGGAGCCTTGTCCCCACAATTAGCTCCAAGCGGCTGCTCGAGGACAAGCAGACGATTCATCATGTCCACTCTGAGCGGCCGCATCCTGGTTGGGGACCGTGTTGACCTGTGCTGATGATAATGGCGTTTAAGGGTGTCAAAAATTCACACTGACCGAGGTGAGAAACCAGGATGCAAATTATAGAATTGCAAGGGTAAATATTTATTCATGCACATGAGGTGTCCCAGTCAAATTGGGACACCCAAATGTGGTTTTACACAGAGTTCTTGTACCCTTGAACGGTTTGGTAAAATGTGACTTGACGAATCATTAACACCCGCACTGCCAGTCAATAAACATAGTAAACCCAAATCTTTCAGTAAAATGCTAATACCTCATTACATTACACTGTATATTGTGGGTTTATTTATATATATAAAAAATACAGATATATGTTAGACAGGGTCTCTGCTCTGGGGAGGTGTTGGCCGGGGACTGGGACTAGTTTGGGACTGGCAGCAATCCGAAGATGGTGTGATCTGGAACTTTGCACTGAGCTTAGCCCCTACGCCTCCCCCAGCCCTATCCCCCTCTGCTGCTGCCCATCCTTCACTACTGCTCCTCATTTCCCATGTCTCCCCATTCTCCCATCACCAAAACTGTCCAGTTCCAAGCCCCTCTGCCGTGCCATTGCCAGTGCCCCGGAGCCTCCTCCACCTCCCATTGGGAGACCCTGATTAACAGGGTTATAGTTAGGGTTGGGGTTAAGGACTAGGGTTTAGCATTAGGGTTAGGGTATAGGATAATGTGCCAGGGTGCAAGCTGTGTCTCTGCAAGATCACCTCATCTTTTCGTGACTTCCTCACACTGGAGAGGTTGTAAAACAACCTCCAGAGAACTGGATGCATTGATGCGTCCTCGGGCATCCTTCAGATGATGGACCCCCAAATACTCTATGATGTCCTTTATCTCAGGGTATGACTGCCACTTGACATGTTCATTGAGAGTTGAGCTTTGGAAGAGAGTTACTGCTGGCCTGGTTTGCACTTGTGTCCCTTTAATTGCCTTTACGTCTTTGAGCTTGGTTGTGTGACACATCCTTTGAGGAGGGATACAGCCACATAGGCAGAATGCGACGGAAAGGATTCACCAGGTCATCAAGATGGATGGACGTTATGGTCCTTGCCGTGTGTGACAGGTGCAAGTAAATGTCTCATGGAGCTGTCCTCAAGACTTGGTCACGGTCAGGCAGGAGGCAAGTAGCCTGTTTGGTCTCCCACATACCCCATGTAGGCATTTTAATCTGACCTAATCCCCCACACTTCCACAAAAAAAGAGAGAATTTTCATTTTAGGCAGTGAATCAATCGGTTTTCAGAGGAACAATTGAAAACACAAAGGGAAAAACATTCATGCACAGACAGGTCCAAGGTATCTGGGTGTGAGACTCACCAGGTGGTTCCCTGGGAGAGCCTCCAAGGATGACCTTGCAGACTGAGGATGGGTGTTTCTGCCTTTGGGGACCTGATACTCATTGTGGGAGGCCAGAAAGAGCATTTGGCAGTTTTGCAAATCTTGTCATGGAATGTCTAGGGAAGGACCTACAGCAGCAAAAGGAAGTGATCAAGGCTGGTTGGGGAGGAAAAAGCATGGGAAACAGAGGGGAAAGGAGAGAAAACGAGTGATAGGAGAGCAGCCGGATCTCAGTGTGCCACCATGCAGCCTGTTCATCCCCACAGACCTGCACAGCCTGAATTCATACAAGTAACCCCTGACCCCACCCTTATTCACTGCTGGTTGTTTTTCTCCTCTGGAGGCTTGACCCTACACACAAGAGAGACGTTGTTGGTGAAGACTGAAGCAAAGGAGGCCCGGAGTTCCTCAGACCTGTCTGGATCTGCTGTTAGTGATTACCCACCCAGTGGAGCAGCTAGCCCTGCATTTTATTCTTTCCATATTAAGGAAGCGGTAGCAGCTCACCTTCTTGCCCTTGATGTCCCCTGCAAGGTCCAAGCCGAAGGACACGTTGTTTTTCCTGAAAAAATGTCTGCTTCCCTGAAACGTGTTTCCAAATTCCTCCTTGACAGTCTGCCCTGCTTCCACCATCTAGTTCCCCAGCAGCTCTGTAGTGGGCTGCTGGACGGGCTGGACTCCTCACCCTTTGGGAACAACACTGGGAGAGAAGGAAGGAAGAAGGGAAAGAGGGGAGGAGAGAGGGAGGGAAGGATGGAGAAGGAAAAGAAAGGAAGGTGGTTAGCTTTCCTGAAAGAGTGAGCAGCTGTGCCAACATGGCCTGTGAGATGAGGAGGTGGGAAGAAGCCAAACATGAGCTGCAAGGAGTGGGAGGTGGCCACAGAGGGAAGAAACCAAATTGGTGCCTGTCACATCTACACAGCTTGGCTGTGGGGTATGAGGGGCGGGGGCTGATTCCCTCCATTCTCCCATCTAGTACCTAGGCAAATGGTGTTCACTTTCAGAGGTTTTACTGAGAGGGTGGAGCGGGGAGAGGAGAGATGCAATTTGTATGGGAAAAACGTGGGTTCACACACATGCACACACACAGCCCCATGGAGCCGCAGGCCCAGCCCTGGTGACAAGCTGCTAGGAGAAAAGCTCCTGAAGAGGGTTCATGGAACAGGCAGGTAAAGAGGGAGGGGGAGAGCTGGGCTTCCCAGAGCAGACAGGGGGAGGCAGGGGTCTGGGAAGAGGCAGGAAGGGAATGCCAGGGCTCCTGGAAAAGACAAAGAGAGACACTGGTGTGCTCCCACCGATGACAACCTCAATGAGAGCAACCCCATTGACGGCAATCATGGAACCCTAGAATGGTTTGGGTTGGAAGGGACCTTAAAGATCCTCTAGTTCCACCCCCTCTGCCATGAGCAGGGATGCCTTCCACTAGCCCAGGTTGCCCAAAGCCCCGTCCAACCTGGCCTTGAACCCTTCCAGGGAGGGGGCAGCCGCAGCTTCTCTGGGCAACCTGTGCCAGGGCCTCACCCCCCTGACAGGGAAGAAATTCTTCCTTATATCTAATCAAAATCTCCCCTCTTTCAGTTTAAAACTGTTACTCCTCACCCTATCAGTATAGCCCCTGATAAAGAGTCCCTCTCCATCTTTCCTTTAGCCCCTTTAAGTACTGGAAGGCTGCTGTAAGGTCTCCCAGGACCCTTCTCTTCTCTAGGCTGAACATCATGAACTCTCTCAGCTTGTCCTCATAAGGGAGGTGCTCCAGTCCCGATCATCTCTGTGACCCGCTTTGATGTCCTCCTGATGTTGGTGCCCCAGAGCTGGACACAGCACTGCAGGTGGGGTCCCATGAGAGCAGCGAAGAGGGGGAGAATCCTCCCTCGACCTGCTGGCCACACTTCTCTGGATGCAGCCCAGGACAGTTGGCTTTCTGGGCTGCGAGTGCACACTGCTGGCTCACGGTCAGTTTTGCATCCACTAATACCCCCAAGTCCTTCTCCTCAGGGCTGCTCTCAATCCACTCATCCCACAGCCTGTATTTTTGCATGGGATTGCCCCAACGCACGTGCATGACCTTGCCCTTGCCCTTGTTGAGGTTGGCGTGGGCCCACTTCTCAAGCCCGTCCAGGTCTCTCTGTATGGCACATCCCTTCCCTCCAGGTGTCGTCGACTGCACCACACAGCTCGGTGTTGTCAGCAAACCTTCCGAGGGTGGACCCCATCCCACTGCCCATGTTGCCAACAGCGATGTTAAACAGCGCCGGTCCCAACACCGACCCCTGAGGACGCCACTGCTCTCCACTCGCTCACGGAGCTGTTGATCCCAACTCTTTGAGTGACCGTCCAGCCAATTCCTTATCCACCGAGTGGTCCATCTGTCAAATCCATGTCTCCAATTTAGAGACAAGGATGTCGTGCAGGACACTTTTGCACAATTCAAGGTGGATGACGTCAGTTGCTCTTCCCTTAACCACCAGCACTGCAACCCCGTTGTCGAAGGCCATCAGATGTGTCGGGAGGGATATTCCCTCAGTGCATCCAAGCTGGCTGTCACCAATGGCCTCCTCGTATTCCATGTGCCCTAGCATGGTTTCCAGGAAGATTCAATCCATGATCTTACCAGGCAGAGATGAGACTGACAGGCCTGTAGTTCCCTGGGACTTCCTTTATCCCATATTTTAAAATGGGGTTTATGTTTCCCTCTTTCCAGTCGGTGGGAAATTCACCAGGCTGCCACGAGTTCTCAAATACAATGGAAACTGGCTTAGCCACGTCACGCACCGGTTCCCCCAGGACTCATGGATGCATCCCGCCAGGTCCCACGGCCTTGTGCACCTTCAGGTTCCTTAGATGGTCTCAAACCTGATCTTCTCCTGCAGTGGATGGTGCTTCACTCCCAGTCCCCGTCTTTACCTTCTGTATCTCGGGCAGTGTGGCTGGAGCACTTGCCCGTGAAGACGGGCAAAAAAGTAATTGAATACTTCAGCCTTCTTTATATCTGAAATGCTGGGGTTTCAGCCCCCAGCCCCGAGTTAAGGTTGACATACGGGTGACTCCCCCAGCCCTTCCCAAAGGGGGGTGAGTTTCCCTTTAGGCTTCCCCCCAGGGTGGGCGGCCTGGCAGACAGAGCCATGGGGTAAAGGAGCCCCAGGGGTCCCGCAGTCAGTAACCCAAGGTCAGGTGTCCACGGAGGGATAACAGCTGGGACCCCTGGCAGGAGGGGCAGTGTCTGTGTGTGAGGGGGATGCCCTGTGCAGAGCTCCCTGTTGGGGAAGGGCCTCCCGCCTCCCTGGGACTGGGCTCCACTCAGGTCTGGCTTTTGTAAACGCGGGCTGTGCAGAGATTCAGTCTGTGGCTTCCTTGGTCTGATGTGTTTGGCTCGCTGACTCGGTTGTCTCCCGTCCCTTCTATGAGAGACTGCATGTCACCATTTATCCCACCCGTTGCTGGTCATGCGGTGTCGTTGTTGGGGTCAGTGGGATTGATGTTGATTGTGTATAATCTGACCGACTTGTCTGTACCCCCAGCGCTCACCCATGGACTGACCCTTTTGTATCAAACACAACTTGGTTATTGGTTCATCTTTATGCTGGCTGTGTCTTTTATGTTAAGCCTGGTAACTGGCAAAACAATATCCTAGGTGAGTAATTCTCCCAGAGAGAGGCCAAATTTTCTTTCTCTCACAAACATAACTGTAAAAGCTCATTTTGCTGCCCTTGATGTCCCTGGCCAGAATTCATTCTATCAGGGCTTTGTCCTCCCGAACCTGATCTCTGGATGCTTGGACAATTTCTCTGTATCCTTCCCAGGCTACTTGTTCTTGCTATCACCTTCTGTAGGCTTCCTTTTTATGCTTGAGCTTGTCCAGGAGCTCCTCGTTCATCCATTCGGACCTCCTGGCGTTCTTACCTGACATCCTCTTTGTCCAGATGCCTCACTCCTGTGCTTGGAGGAGGTGATCCTTGAATATCCACCAGCTCTCTTGAGCCCCTCTTCGCTCTAGGGCTTCATCCCATGTTACCCTGCAATGCAGATCCCTGAAGAGTCCAAAGTCTGCTCTCCTGAACTCCAGGGTAATGATCTTCCTCCGCACCCTCCTCACTACCGTGTGGATCTTGAACTCCACCCTTTCATGGTCACTGCAGCCATGGCTGCCCTTGAGCTTCACACTCCCCACCTACTCTTTCTTGGTGAGAACAAGATCCAGCAAAGCACCTCTCCTTGTTGGCTCCTCTGTCACTTGGAGAAGGAAGTTATTATCAACAAATTCCAAGAACCTGCTGGATTTCTTATGCCCTGCTGTGTTGCCCTCCAACAGAAATCGGGGTGGTTGGCATCCCCCCCTGAGGAGCAGAGCTTGTGAATGTGAGGCTGCTCCCATCTGTCTCTAGAGGACCTCAACCATTCCTCCTGGTTCTGTGGCCTGTAGCAGAACCCCGGTATAACATCTCCTGTGCCTGCCTTTATGTTAACATATATTAGTGATATTCCTAAAAAATTGGTTAACCTTAGAAAAACCCGAGAAAAAAATCCTTGAGAAGTACCAATAGGAGTATTTTAGTTACCCAAGGACATTCAAGATACTGAAGAGCTAATGTAATGACGGAGAAGGTATCTGTCATGCCGGAGAAGACGGTGAATGTGTCGCTCTGGGTTTCCTCCACTGAAAACTTGGAGCAGAAAAGTAAAAAGTGTAATTGTTAATTGCCTCCATGAGATTATTCCAAAATTAAAGTAGTAGCATCAGAGCTGAGCTCCAATACCTGGTTAAGCTCAAGGCCAGAGCTTTTACAGTCCATCTCCCTGACAAAACACCGCCAGGCGCTACAGAGCACAGCAAACTGCAAAAGCCAAAGCAGCCTTTAACATGTACAACAGAAAAGGGAGCAGGGACAGAGCAGATAAACTGATGTTAAGCCCAGAGAAGTCAGTGGCACAGCCTGCAGCTGTGAAACAGAAATCACCATTGGAAGTTCCCTCTAACACGCTCTGGACCGCTCTGCTGGTCACTGGAGCCCAGCCAGAAGCAGCACAGCAGGACAGAGCCCCCTGCTGAGTCCTGTCCTTCCCCGCACCCTCCGCAGGCGCTACGGGACACGGGAACTGGAGGGCACTGGGGTACTGGGAAGCAAGAGGTAAATGTGGAGAAAACAGGGCCCCCACTGTCCATCTGTCCCCACCGACACACCTGCCCGTGCTGCAGAGCTGCCTCTCCCCCTCCTGCTGCCCCCCACACCTCCTCCTCCCCTTCCGTGCCTGCCGCGGTTCGTCTCTCTCCCTCCCTGCCTCCATCCCTGGGTCTCCTGCCGTGGGGCAGGGGAAGGTGCAGCTCCAAATGGTAGAGGGCAGAGCTGGGGCGGCTGCTGAGGCTCCAACCCCACACAGCCCTGCACCATGAACAGGTGAGCCCAGTGTTTCTACCAAGGCAGAGGGAGTACGAGCATTTTCTTTGTACCTTTGATGTGAAGTGCCTGTTAAATTCCATCCACCGGTTTTGCGCTTCTCTCAAAGGCAGCCTTGACCGCTCCTGAGTCAATATTCCTCAGTGATGACAGTGCATACAATTCATCAGTCCTTTACACAATAACTTCAGAATACAAATAACGTCACCGCATATTTAAACACGATAAAAAGTCCAACGCTGTGTAGCACAGTTATCGAACAGATAGTGCACAAAGCAGCATCTGTTAAAATGACAATCTTCCAGGTGACTGCCTGCCTTTGGGCAATTTCCAAAGCAAATATTCAAGTCAGTTGCCTTGAAGCTTCTCACCACCGATCCACAACAGAGCTCTTCTTCAGAGTCAGTGTCCCGTAAAGATCTCAGCATCACCCTTGGCAATGACATATAATGTCAGTGAAGAACCTGAGCCATTTGCAGTTCTCCCGAACCACTTCTCCGTGTGTTTTGGTTTCTTTGAAGCTGCAACAGCAATCTGTATCATCGTGGGAACAAAAGCAGTGACCACTTGGATTCCCTGAAACTCAGGCAAACCTCCCGCTGACTTCAAAAGCTAAACCAGATTTACACCACCAGTCTTTGACTCCCAGTTTGTGTCCCGCAGTACCAGACCATGCTCACACCCTCACAGACAGAGGACCTAAACACCGCACTATTTTACTTTCCGACACGTGACGCAGACTCTGGGTGGGTTTGGAAGTGAATGGCGACTGGGAAGCACAGCGTGGTGGCCTGAATTACTGTGGCACGTAACAACCAGAGGCTGAGTTTGCAGAGGACCGTGGTGGCCTTAGGAAGTGTTCCTGGATCTGGTGCCATAACGGTGATGTGCCACGGCCTCCGCACAGGCAGTGAGCCCAGTGCATTCAGCGCTGCTGTTGCTCAGTACAGCCAGTGGCTTTGCGGGTCACTACATGTGGTTACTTCTGACTCCCAGCTCCCGAGAGAGACAAGTACCTACGTGCTGCATCTCCTGACTGAGGCCTTACTGGCCCTGTCTCCTCCCAGTTCTCACTCACACCACCAGGAGAAATGCCCTCTTCTCATGAGGCAGAAATAAATAAACACCTCTCCCGTCCTCTACCTCTGCTGATAGTTGTGTGCCTCTACAGGGAGGCAAAGCAGAGGTGCCTGAGCTTCTGGATCCAAACTATGTCCACCTTCATCAGGAGTATGTCCCTGCTAACTGAGGATCCAGCCATTCCCTCTGCAGTCTGGGGCATTTGCGTGCTTGAGGAGAGCAATGACAGCAGATCATGTGAGTGTCAACACCTGACAGAACGGGTGCGTCGGTGCCGGGTGGCTGGAAAAGGTCCTGCCTGGCTTGTGCGAGCCAGGCCAGCAGCTTCGCCCAGTGGCTCTCCCCACTCCGAGTGCAGAGCTGAACCCCTTGCCTACAACCCCACAGTGCCCCTGCCCCACACTGGCCAGATGCTGCTGCCCAGGCCTCCAGGGTGGGGATGTTTGGGCCAGGGGTGCTGTGAAGGAAACCACCATGGAAATGCCGGGACGTCTGCAGCTATCAGTAGGGTCATTTCTGCATCCCCTCACCACCCCCAGATTCCTGGGGCTGTCCATGTGCAGCTGCCCCATGCAGGAAGCTGGAGCGATGCCAGGGAAGGTGGCCGGATCCGTGCCAGAGGTGGGGCTGGCTCTGTGCTGGGTCTGGGCTTGTGGCCAGGGCTGGTGTCCCTGCCAAGCCTGGCTTTGCCCTGGAGACTTTCGGGAAGAACAAGGAGGAGTCCTGGGAGGGATAAATCTGCCCCTCGCCTTCTCCAGCTTCACCTGGCACTCACCACACCTCGGAGGAAGATGAAGGCCGCAGTGCTCAGCGTGGCCCTGCTCTTCACCATCCTGCTGTGCACCCCGGAAGATGCTCAGGTGAGTCCCCAGGGCCACGGCAAGGGGCTCAAGGCTGGGGATGGCTCTTGGCTGCCGGACATCAGCTCTCCTGCAGAATAGAATTGTAGTGGGGAGCAGGAAATCCCTTGCCTTGGCCTCTCCCTTTCCCAAGCAAGGGGCTCCTCCAGGCCCCCCTGCACCTCCAGCCCTGGGCAATGCAGCTTTCAACCTCCCCACAAGAATTAGTGTTCTTGTGCCCAGAGCCCGAGTTCCTCACTGGATGCTCTGACGTGTCTCCTCCCTGGGAGGGCCCCACCAGTTTCTTGTCTTGGTGCCCCCACCTCCCTCCATTTGTGTCTCCCATTCCCATCCTTTTGATCTCCTCAGATGTCTCATCCCTGGGATCTCCTCCATGTCCTATCTAGGGTTCCTAAATCTCCTCCCTTTGACCACTCCCAATGTCTTCCTTTCCATCTTTCTCCTGTCTCTTACTTCTCATCCTGTCCACTGGAGTAGTGTACCCAGATCCACTTCCTTGATCCCCCACTCCCAAACATTCTCCATCCTTTATATCCTCTACAGTCCTCATCCTTCTGACACCTCCAACCACCTTATTTGAAGTCCCTGTGTCACCTCCACTTGAATTCTTTCACCGCAGACTTGCCTCACACAGAGTCCTGCACGTCAAAACCCACACCCTATACCCTGGGTCCCACTAATTCACCCCAGTGCCTGTCTTGGGGTCACCATCACCCCCATCCTCTTTGGAGGTCCTGAATTCCCCATGCTCTCCTTGTCTCCATCCTCACCGCTGCCCTGCAGGCATGAACAGGTATCCCAGGTGAAACTTGAAGGAATGGGACTGGAGTAGCAGAAGGGAATTTCCTGCTAGGACTAGGGGGAAGCCATGGGTCTGGGGGGACTGGGGACACTTGTGCCCCACCTCCAGCCCCACCAAGGTCTAATCCAGACCACCCCTTTTCTCTTCTTCCCTAGGCAGTTATAGAAGCAAGTGGAAGTTTTGACATAATGGTAAGTAGTGGGGGGAACTTGGAGGGTGCCCAGTCAGGGGAACTGGAGGACAATGTGGTCCTCCATCCCTTGCTGAGACTGGGGACATCCCAATGACCACTGAGGTCTCACGGTCTCTCTACAGGCGGCACTCAAACTCGGGAAAGTGAAGAGAGCTGAGGTAGGTACCGTGAGTTCTGCTGGCCCCAGACCCTCCCTCCAATGGCCATGACACTACAGCATATCCCAGTGTGACCCGGGAATTCCCAGGGCACTCCACTGCAACCGCAGAGGACACCTCTGCACCTTTTCCCAAGATCTCCATTGCATTCCCATCCATCTCATTACATCCCAGTGCATCCCAGGATGCCCCAGTACACAGCGATGCTCCCAGCGGGCCCCTTCCCCAGGATGCTCACTCCTTCCTGTGCAACAACATACACACATACAACATTTGTGCCAGACGCACCTTCCCTGAGAACCCCATTGCTGTCCAATGACTCCCAGTACACCCCAATGCACTCAGGCGTGTCCCTAACCCTTCCTTTCTCCCCAGCCCCTTCTGGATGACATGATGGTGGAGGTTCAGCCCCCAGAAAGCCTGGCTGTATCTGCTGATGTCTAGGTGAGCAGGATCAGGGTGTCTCCAGCCCCACAAAGAATCCTGGGCCCCGGGGTTTCCCTGAGACCTCAGGCGTGGGCAGACCTTGGGAATGGGAGAGGGAAACAGAGGGGACTGCCCCTGCCCCATGTCACCCATCAGGGTGAGCGGGACAGAGCTGCCCCCATGCCTTTCCGTGCACTCCGTGGGGCTCTACAGCCCCAAAAGGTCACTGTGCAGGTCAAGCAGGGCCTCTGGTGCCATCTAGACCCCTCCCAGGATCACTGTGAGGGCTGGGCAGGGCTCTGCGAGATGTAGAGGCATCCCAGGACAATGACACACTGGAAAAGGGGCTCTGAGTGCCACAGGGGTCTCAGGAGAGCCAAGTCCTGTCCTGGGTATCCTGAGGGCTCCCATTCCCTTCTTCCTTCCCCAGGACTCTGCAGAGAGAGATGCTGGGGACAAGGCCCCTCTCCTGTCCCACCTGACACTGGGGGGGGGGTCACATTTTGGGCTCTGTCTTTCAGGACTGGAGCTGGTGGTGACACCCTTGCCCTGTGCCCCTCCAGCGGCATGAGGAGATGATCATCCCTGGATGACCCCACCTGACCCCCGGGAGCCCTGGGCCATTTCCCTCTCATGATCAATAAACCCCTTCAGCAAAGCTTCACTCCGTGTGTGTCCGTGTGTCCGTGTCCACGTCCCCTCTCCTCTGCCAGCCCCCGGACGCCCGGGTCCTCTCTGGCTGCACCACGGCGATGAGCAGCGTGGCTGAGGGAGCCCGGGTTCCTGGGGTGTCTCTGTAAAGGAGATCCCCTTCCCACCCACCATGTGCCCCCCAGCAAGGGCAGATTAGGGCAAACTGGGGTGTCCCACCATGAGGCTGGGAGAGGCGAGGGGCAGCTGATGCCAGCCCTTGGGGCACCCGGTGCTTTGGAGGCACAGCAGGAAACAGGTTCTTGTCGGGCTGCAGTGAGCACCATCCCCCAAAGAGCACAGTTTGGGGTTGGGGCAAGAAAGGAGCGTGGACAGGCAGCCCAGAACGCTGGGTCCTCTGCCCCGCCCTGGCAGGGGCGGAGGTTCCCTGTCCCATGGACTCAGCCTTCCTAGATTTTACAGGAGATGTCAGAGGCCAACACTAGGCCCATGTGCCTTCCTTAATCCCCAGCCCACTCCCTCCTCTGAGGTTTAACAGCCCCACCACAGCCAGGAAGGCAGGTCATGGTTCCCAGATGCTGGACTGGCCTCCCCCCATCCCCTGCCATGTGTGGCCCAGCTTTGTGGGACTTAGTGTTTTTTATCTTTCAGCTGTGCTTTTGTCTCTCCAGGCAATATTACCCAGGGAGCTGGGGGGGACCTGACAGTCCCCAGGGATGCAGAATGTAATTCTTTAAATCCCCATCCCTGGAGGGGTTGAAGAGTCGGGCTGACCCAGCGCCGAGGGATCTGGTGGAGTTGGGAATGGTCAGGGTGAGGGTCATGGGTGGGCTGGAGGAGCTTCAAGGGCTTTTCCAACCCAGGTGATTACGTGACTCTGTAACCCTTGCACACGTCCTGTCTCCCTGGCAACCCACCCTACGCTTGCCCTCCTTCACTTAACTGTCCCCTTGCGCCCACAGAAAAATTTCAAGGCCTAGAAACACCTGGTATGAAGTGAAAACAAAGGTCAGCTATCAAGTGCAACCCCTCCTGGGGCTGTACGCCCAACAAGAACCCCTCTCTCATTATGGTCACAATCCAGGTGAGCCTGAAACAGCTGCTCTCGAGGAAAGAAGCAGTACAAGGAGCTCCTCCCCAGCACATCGCTCCTAGAGCCCTGCTTGGTCCCCGGCAGGGTGGGGGCTGCTGCCAGCATGGGCTCCCTGCCTTCCCCAACGCCCCCCGCGACATTCCCACTTGCCCCAAGGCTACAGACAGGTTCATCTGGCAACGTCCCAGCAACAGCAGCTGTCTTTCCAGTCAAATAAATTCATCTAGAAGAGGAAAGGCAGCTAGCATCTGCTCCCTGGCACAGCTTGCAGCAGACAGCAATACTGACACAATTTACATGTTTTATAATGCTTTTTTCTCTTCCTTTCACTCCTCATAAAGCAGACTGCATGGGTCATTAGCAGCATCAGGCACAGAAACATGGAAAAATTTAGGAGGAAGAAGAGACTTTGGATGTCTCTGCTCCAACCCTCCACACAAAACAGACAATTTCACAGCTAAAACAGATTGTGCAGGGATGCATCCAGCAGTGTGAAATATCTCCCAGGATGGAGATTCCCCACCTCTCTGGATCACAACAAGCCTTTACCTGCCCTTAAAGTCACCAGACGTTTTCCTTCAGCTACAGCACAAGCCCCAAGAGATCCTGTGTGTTGTAACCCTGCAGCCTTCGCTCTGGCCGTTAACCTCAGCACGTGCCTGCCGAGTCCTTGGCTCCTGGAAAAGAAGAGAAAGTCTCCTGGTTTGGGTGGGGTTTGTCTGTAAGCAGCCATCTGCTGAACTGTTGCCTGAGACCAAAATGCCAGCTGCCTCACAGCACAGACGAAGGGCAGCTGACAGCAGAAAGGCACCGAGGTCATCGGCCTTGTGCATACGAGTGCCAGAAGATGTGCAACGGACCAACCACCCCATGGGAATAAAAGCAGCCTTTTTCAGCAGCCTTTATCTTTGGCCCCGCACATCTAGTAAGATACCTACCTCTTCTGCCTGTCTCTTGCACTCCACCAGCACCAGGAATCCCCGGTTACAACATGTCAGACAAGCTGAGCCTTACAGTGGAAGAACCACCGGGGCTCTCAAAACTGAGAACAACACGGAGCTGGGAAAAGACCAGCTAAGTGCCACTGTTTTAAGGAACTGCTAGCTCCTTAACTAGCAGCAGGAGACACAGCATGGGCTGGGTTGTCCAACACCCTCCCACCACAAGCCTTTGCACCTTGCTCTGAAAAAGCTGGTTGCACTCAGCACATGGGTTCAAGAAAGCTTCACCACCGTCCAGACTGGCAGCTCCGTGCTCCTCGGGGTGGGGAGGCAGGTGATGGCGGTGCCAGGGTCATCCCTGGGGCAACACTGCCCACGGGCAGCGAGCATGGCCAGCACAGCCCAAAGCCCCACAGCTACAGCGATCCTTGAACAGGTACCCCTTGCTTCACATAGGGGTGATTGCAGCCAAGGGGTGCAGACTCGCTCTGCTCCGAGCAGATGAGGGACTCTAAAGTGCTAACGCCTGCCCCGGGGCCTTTTTGGTAAGAAGCCCTTGGAGACACAGGCTGCCAGG
The DNA here is from genome assembly GCF_965140245.1 of Athene noctua. NCBI lineage: Eukaryota > Metazoa > Chordata > Aves > Strigiformes > Strigidae > Athene > Athene noctua. Next base: position 964,067 of record NW_027437539.1, read on the forward strand.
CTTGTGCCAGCCAGAAGGGGAGAGAGAGGTCAGCATGTCAGTGATTCTGGCTGAACTGCCTCTCGTCACAAAGTCGGGAGGAAGAGTTTCATCTTTTTGGTGCTACATCTCTTTGTGCTTCCCTTTCCTGGAAAAACTCAAGGTGATGGTTGGAGCAGTAACACAGAAGGGGCACGTCCCAGGCTCAGCCAGGGTCCCTACGCTATAGGAATGGAAGGTCTGGTCCCCCAACGCCCCCCGCAGCGGGAGCAGGGGGTTACCTGGGAAGCATCGATGCCTGTTCCACGTCCTGGTCTGTCAGCTGAGGACAGACAGAGCGAGTCCGAGATGGACATCCAGACAGACAGGGGCTGGTGCAAACCAAAGTGCTTCAGCCAGAAAACACTGAAGAGAGGCCAGAGTCCCAAACCACCTGAGAGTAGAGCATGTGGTAAACGGGCTGATGGAATGAAAGGAAAAGCGTTCCCGAAGCCCCCAAGGCTTTTCCACGGGGCAGGAAAAGTCAGGAAGCAGGTAGCATTGCTGAGAGTCAGGGCAGCTGTGAGTGAGCCCAGCTCATGGGCTCAGAAAAGCAGAGCTGTAACTCGTACTGAGCGCCAGGATTTGCTCAGTTAAGATGTGTCAAACACTCGAGAAAACAGCAGTTCTGCTTTGGTCTGTGCTTTTCCTTCCGCTGGATGAATAATCTTTTCTATCAGGATGCAATCAGGAACCCAACTCCGATTTGTCTGGAACAGCCTTTCCTCTGATCAGGAACCTGGAAATCTCAGCTCAGCCCCTCCCAGGTCTCTTGCTCGCAGGGAGATGCTTAGAACAGCGCAGCAGATCAGACACCACAAGCAGTCACTGCAAAAATGAGGGAAAAACAGAGCTGCTGCTTGCCAGCAGAGCAGTTTAGTTGAGGGAGCAGAGCAGAGGAGCCTCCTTTCGCTGACCCCTTGGCAGTCTGCAGCTGCTTTCCATCCCTCATCGCCACCCAGACTGAGAAGGCTGAAGGGGTTCAGTTCTCCTGGAGTCAGGGCCAGATAACGGGCACCTGTCACCGCACATCTGCACTTGGGACTCGTCCTCATCTGACTGACACAACCACCGCTGTGTAACACGGCGCAGCACCCACAGTCTGTCCTAACACTAGATAACCGCACCCAGAGGGCACCGCTCATGAAACAGCAGGGCCAGACCTGAGGCAGAGATCTGCCCCGGGCAGGGGGAACGGGGAGGAAGATGCCGTGCTGGGAGCGCCGGGCTCCTGAAGCTGACAGCAGCACGGGCGCAGTCTGGACAAAAAGCTCTGCCTGCTGCATTCCCATGGAGTAATTAGCGGGAGGTTTCGCTCTCTGTGTTTGTAAGGTTGTCCTGTCCCTTGCTAGAGTAGAGGGGGGTGTCTCGTGCAGGTGGGCAGTAGGGGACGTCCCAATTCCCTCAGCCCCGGCAAATCAAAGCTGTGTCCGAATGACAGAAAGCAGAGCTGAGCTGAGAGACGGGAGCACTGTGAAAGCCACGGCCTGACGGCCAGGCCAGAAGAGCAGAGCTCTCCAGCCTCCATCCGAAGGGGGCACTGCTGCAGATTCAGGGCCAGAAGCAAAACCAAAACGGAACAAAGAATAAGCTGACACAAACTGCTGGGTTTGGAGGCCTGGTAGCCCCCTCCCAAAAGACACGTCCCAAGACACCTGGGCTAAAGGATTGTTCCTTCAGGGACAAGAGGCCCTACAGCAAAGCCCCTTGTTTTCTCCGGGGTTTGGTCACCAGAGAGCTGCCCACCAGCCCCTGGCCAGAAGAGCACATCTCCTCCCGGGGGGCAGCTCTCACTGCCACGCTGCTGCCCAGGGAGCACAGGGGAGGAGAGTCAGGACAGCTGCAAAAAGTTCATGGGACTTCTCAAAGGGGAAAAAAAGGAAAGAGGAAATAACCAAGATCTTTTTACCAGGCTGTCTGGGACAAGAGCCATCAAAACATGAGAGTGGGTGACGGACAGCTGGGGAGAACAGTCGGGATTCCACAAAAGAGTCCAGACAGCATGAAATCAGAATGAGAATGAGCATCAGGGAGGAAGAAGATATATTGACAGGAAGAAGATATATTGACAGATGAAAGGTTTTTTAATCTGAGTTTGGTTTTACTGAAAATTTTCTGCTAGATCCACTTTAAGAAAGAGTGCAATAAAAAGAGTCATTCTCTGTGCGGGTTATTGATGAGGAAAAAAAAAGAGTTATAATAGTATTGATCTGAGGTGAAATGGTAAAAAGTGTCAATCAACAGAGTTTAGTGGGAGAGAAACCAGGAGGAGTCACACCAGTCAGGGCAGGAGCCAAATCCTGGGACCAGCTGGGGAAGGGAAGAAGCTCTAAGTGGGGTCCCCGATGCAAGCCGGTATTTATATGGTGCCTGACTTCTGAGCACAACCACACTGGAAAATAACAGCAGTAACACCTTCACAACAGCCATGAAGGAGCATTTGTCACTGGGTATTTCGCCCACGCGCCATCGTTCCGCGGGCTGCCTTCTCCCAGACTCTGACCCCCAAAATTCATTCCTGAAAGATCCTAAAACGCCTCACAAACGGGGTTTGACACAGAAGTAGTGACCCCCCCAAGGTGCAGGCAGCGGTGTTAGTAACGGTCAGCACCCCACCAGAATTCCCTGCAGGCTGTGAGGAACCCTGCTGCACCCAGGGCAGACACAAACCCTGTTCGGAAGAACCTCTGGCACGGATCAGCTCCAGGCAGGGGTGGACAAGGCCCTCTGAGGTCCTCTCCGGCTGTTCCTGTCAGTCCACGCTCCGTGACAGAAACCCCCTGGGTCAGAGCTGCCCGGGCTGAGGCGTTCACGGGAGGAAACTCTGCCATAAGCTCCGGCAGGAGCAGCAGCCCGGGCAGTTTGTCTCCGGGCTCTGTCTGCCATTAGCGATGGGATTCACCCACCAAACGGCTCCCGGCCCCCCACAAATACCCAGCCCCATGCCGGGGGAGGGACGGGGAGCTGCTCCCAGTGCCCCGGCCCCGGCCCTCTGACAGCAGAGCCGCTGACTTTAGGGCTGTGCCGGCAGCGCCAGGCTCACTGCGGAACCCACCCGAAGCCCTTTGGCACTAACGGCCCCGCTGGAGATGCCTCAGGGCTCGGGAGCTACAGCGAGAGGCAAAACGGGGTTCAAGCGGCCCCAGTGCCCGGGGTCGCTGCTCCCCCGGGCGGGCTGAAGGACGGTGCCTTCCAGCCCCGAACCGCCGCTCCCCCCGTGTCAGCTCCCCGGGAATTCAGCACCACGAGAGCCCGGACAGGCCGCGGGGCCGCGGCGGGGGGAAGCCGCCTCTCGGGGTTTTTGCCCTTCTCCCGCCCGAAGCTCCCGCCGCTCCGGGGTGCCGCTGTACTCACCCCGAGCGGCTGCTCCCGCGCAGGGGCCGGCCGAGGCTCCCTCCTCCCGGGGGTGCCCGCGGGGGGGCCGGCGGGGGCCGGGCGGAGCGGCGCTTCGCTCCCGCGGAGGGCGCCGGGCGCGGGGGGGGCGGTTTCCCCGCCGCCTCCTCCCGGCGCCGGGGCTGCGGGGCCGGCGGGGGGCGGGGGGCGGTTCTCGGCGCGGGGCCGGGACGCGGCTTCCGCCCGGCAAAGGCGGCCGGTTCGCCGCCGCCGGCAGCGAGAGAGCCGCTCCGCCCCGCCCCGCCCCGCTCCCCCCGCCGGCGCCCGGGGCTCAGCGTCCCGGCCCCCCCCGCCGCTGCCCCGGCCCCGCCGCCGCTGCCTGCCGACCCCCCCCGCCAGCGCCGGCCCCGGCGGGAACCTCCGCGGGTGCTGCCGCCGCCTCCGCCGCTGGGAGCGGGCTGAGGGGAGGGGCGGGGCCAGGAGACATCGGCAGCGAGGGAGGGGCGGGGCCAGGAGACATCGGCAGCGAGGGAGGGGCGGGGCCAGGAGACATCGGCAGCGAGGGAGGGGCGGGGCCAGGAGACATCGGCAGCGAGGGAGGGGCGGGGCCAGGAGACATCGGCAGCGAGGGAGGGGCGGGGCCAGGAGACATTGGCAGTGAGGGAGGGGCGGGGCCAGGAGACACTGGCAGTGAGGGAGGGGCGGGGCCAGGAGACATCGGCAGCGAGGGAGGGGCGGGGCCAGGAGACATCGGCAGCGAGGGAGGGGCGGGGCCAGCAGCCCATTGGCAGCGGAGCGGAGGGGCGGGGCCATCAGCCCCTCTGGCCGTTCCCGCCCCCAGCCGACACTCTCCGCAGGCCCCAGAGAGCGGTTCCCCTGCAGCCGCTTCAGGGGGAAACGCGCCACGGCCCGGTGTCAGTCAGACGAAGCGTCTGCGGCCCAGAAAAGGGCCAATACAGAGCCCGCGCACACTCTGCAAACCCCGACGCCGGGCCCCGGCCGGGACTGGGGGCAGAGGCGGGCGAGCGCCCTGCAGGAAGGGCCGAGGGCGCGGCAGTGCGATGTGTGCCTCGAGGGTTGGGTTTTAGGTGAAAAGAGCCGATGGATGGAACTGTATGACGTTAACTGCCAACTAAGGCTGTTCTTGCATCGCGTCATCGCTCCGGCTGACAGAGCTTCCCCTAACGGCCTGACGTGACTAGAAAAGATGAACTTTGGCAGGGTCAGCACTGATGGCAGCACCTGGTGCCCGGCAGCGCCCTGCAGATGGACACCTTCGCCCTGCAGACTGCGAGCGGGGACCGCGCCAGAGGCACCGGCTCCGCCTGTGGCAGAGACTTCACGCCATCGTCCCGCTGAGCCCGAGGTCACCCGCTCCGCCGACGGAGCCAACTCCGCCTCATCCCTCCTGCCTGCAAAGCCTGTCCTGAGAGATGGAAGCCAAAGTTATGGGCTAAATGATCTCACTGCACATTTTGGAGGGGTGGCCCACAGACGAAGGGAATGAGATCTGTGGAGACACATTTGAGAGCAGGGAATGGGACGGGGATTCCTTAGAATGTCTTGGGAACCTGAGCATGACGTGAACGGTATATAAATGGTGTAACGTAAGGGGTGGAGCCTGCCCTGGTTTCACTGGGATAGAGTTAATTTTTCTCCTCAGCAGCTCGACTAGCGCTGTGTTTTGGATTCCGTACGGGATTTGCCATGAGAAGAATGCTGATCCTACAGGGGTTGATGTCAGAGATCAAGGTCTCGGCGGGGGCAGAGCCAGAGCCCCAGCTTAGCCAGCGGCATGTCCCATCTCCTGTAACGTCGTGCTCAGGGTGTCAAGGAGGGGCGGCTGGGAAGCGGGGGGTTCTCTCCTGCACCTGGGACTGCGAGTGCGGGGTCTCGGTTTTTGGGGATCGCTGGCTGGGAAGGGGCTGGGTATCAGCGGGCGGGTGGTGAGCAATCACAGGGTGCAGCGCCCCTTTGTACTTTCCCTCACTGTTACTGTTTTATCACAATTGCTAGTGACACTGAGCGGAACCTGTAAGGAAAAGGAGCTTTGCCCCCGGTGTGACCCTTCCCCGGGGAGACTGAGCCAGCTGCGGGGCCAGCGAGGCCCGAAGCACCCGGCCATGGCGCTGGGCAGCCGGCCAAGGCCAGCCCGCAAGGAGGGAGGGCTGGGCAAGGGGCTGCCAGGCCCCGGGGGAAGAAACCCTCTGGGCCCGGCCCCTAACGCTGCCCCTGGAGAAAGGGAGAGGAGGAGGAAGGTGACAGATGAGCGTGGAATCTCCCAGGGCAGAGATCAACGGTCAACTTTATTGTTCTGGATGGGGATCAGGGCCATCACGTGGGGACTGCGCACGGCTGGTCCGGCGCCTGTGTCCGGGCCGACTGTAAGGGTTTTGGGCCCGATGTTCCATGCGGGAGCGGTGCCTCCTCCGCACAGGCCCATGGCGGCTGGAGCTGCTGCCCTCAATCTCTGCGTAGTCCTGGGACGGCCCCAATGCTTCCTGGCTGCCAGTGCTGGAACTGATGCTCTCCGGCACTGGGGAGATCTGGGATGTCCCGAGCGCAGCCTGGCCGGGGTTGCTGCTCTCAGCCCTTGGTGCTGGCATGGGGCTCCTCCCCCGGCGTGTTCTGGGCCGGCTGTAGGGCGTCTGGGCACGTCGTTCTGCACGGGAGCTGTTCCTCCTCCGCACGGGCCCAAATGGCCTGCTACTGCCCTCAAGCGCTGGGGAGTCATGGGACGGCCCCAATGCCGCCTGGCTACCTGTGCCGGGGCTGCTGGTCTCTGGCACTGGGGAGCCCTGGGACGTCCCCAGCGCTGCCGGGCTGGGAGTGCTGCTCTCAGCACTTGGTACGGGCCCAGGTGAGATGGAGCTGCTGCTGCCTTCATGTGCTGGGGAGTTGTTGGACTGCCCCAATCCTGCCTGGCTACCAATGTTGGGGCTGCTGCTCTCTGGTGGAGGTGAGACATTGGATGGCCCCAGTTCTGACGGGCTACCATTACCGGAGCCAGCGAGTCCTGAGCTGTCAGTGGAGGCTGTAAGGGGGAGCAGGAAGGTCAGGGGCACAGAGGCCACAGTGGAGAGGCCAGAGCGGTGCCCCAGCCCTCCTGGGGCAGAGAGGCTCTGCCAAGCCCAGCCTGGGCACCCGCTGCCAGGCCTTGCCTGGGCCCTGGCCCCAGCCCAGGGGCATGAAGGTGCTTTGCCTCTTACCATTGCCCTGGCCAGCACAGCTCTCGCACTCCCAGATGATCCTGTCGGTGCTGACGTTGGAGCAGCGCCGGTGGGTGCCTTCAGCAGCGCAGGAGCTGCACAGGAGCAGTTCCCAGGGCCTGGGGAACAAAAGGGTTCATGGCTGTGAGGACAAAGTGGCCGCACACAGGGTTGTGCGGCACAGCTCCTGTTCTCAGTCCTTCTGCTCCGAGGTCTCGGTGAGGCAGAGATCCCATGCAGAGCCCAGGGTGCTGCTTTGGCAACTTACCCCCGTTCCTCTGTGTGCTCCCTGCCCTCGGGACACAGGCACTCACGGGCATCGCAGCGGCTGTGCATCTCAATTAGTATTTCCTCTTCAGGCTCATTCTCCCATGATGGCAATCTGATGGAGAAAGGGAAATGGCTGAGCCCCTGCTGCCCCGGCATGAGGCCGATGCAGGGCAGCCCTGCTCCTCCCTCCTGCCCGGTTTCCAGCTCCTCCGTGAAGCTGAAGCCCAGGCAGACGGGACAGAGGAGGGGCAGGACTGCAGGGACACCAACCTCAAGGGGATTCGGATACCCATGCTGAGCATGTCCGTGAGAAAGTCATGTTCATTTCTGCAGTGTGGGCAGTTGAAGGAAATACCCGCAGAGAGAGCATGGCCCTGCAACGGAAGCAAAAGGAGCAGGAGTTAGACCCTGGTGCTGCCCATCTCCTGCCGTGTCCGGGGGTGAGGGAACGGCTCCTACCTGGATGCAGTCCCGGTGGAACCAGGCGTGTTTGCAGATGGGGCACACCATGGTGTGGAAGGACTTTCTGTCTCCCACAGGCTCCAGGCAGATGAGGCAGCTGATGTTCTCCTCTGGAACCGCCTCCACCTCCTGCTCTGGGCGGTGCTCCCTGCAGAAGGAGCTGGGGGGCAGAGGGAAGGGATGGGTGAGGTGAGAAGTGCTGGGTCCTCCCCCTGTGGGGACGAGGAGGGGAAAGGAGCTACCTGTGCGGAGGAAAGTACTCAGTGACGCATTCACCCTCGATGGCACAGGGCAGGTGGAAGCTGCGGTCGCAGCCCTCCCAGCAGCAGGTGATGGCGGCCCCGCTCTCCCCGCAGACGAAGCATCGCTGGAAAGAGCAGAGCAGCCCCGTCAGCGGCAGCCTCAGGGCCTCCCCAGCCAGCCCCACGCCTCCGGGCAGGGCGCAGCATGTGGCCGCTGCTGGGCCACAGCCCACAGATCCGCCCGGCGCCCCAGGCTCCTGGGCTGGAGCTCTGTGGAGCTGCTGGGAGCAAGGCTTTTGTCCCGGGGCTGCTTGGAGGGGCTGGGAGTTCTTCCCTGGGCTCTGGGCTAAGCTCCCCCAGAGCTCTCCTCACACAAATCTCCCTGATACGTTCAAGGTCCTCACCTTCTGCGTTGCCAACTCGACTGTGCGGAGAATGTCTCCAGGGAGAATTCCCAGCAGCCCTGATTCCTCATCCTGCCAGTAAAAAAGCTCACTGGCAAAATACTGCAAAGAGAAGAGAAGAGAGAAGGAGCTGATGAGGAGAGCGTGTCCGGGAGTGCCTGTCGGCGAGCTGGAGCGAGCCCCAGGGCACTTACCACGCAAAAGCGATGGACATAGAGCCCATCCATCTCGATTTTTGGCCCCCAGAGATCCAGATTTGCCGCTGCCCGGCCACACAGCACGCACGCTGGAGGGGAGAGAGCAAACGCCGGCGGGAATGAGCACCTCTGTGGGGCTGGGGGAAGCGTCCCTGAGGGATCGTCCCCAGGGCCCTGCTCCGTCCCTGAGGGGCTGAGGGGCAGGGCTGGGGGCCGTGGTGAGGAAGGGGCATCGCAGGCACTGCCTCCCCCTGCCACCGCGCTCGGCCCCACGCTGACCCCCGACAGCCCCTCTGCTGTGCTGCGGGACGGAAACTTTGCTCTCACCCTGCTCCATCGAGTCGGGGGCCTCCTCCTCTCGCCTCTCAGCCATGGCGCACGTCCTCAGCGAACGTTGGGAGCGTCCCTGTCCCAGCAGCACCGGGGTGTCTCTCCCAGATGCTCCTCGGCTGGCTCTGAGGGAGAAGCGGGGCGCGGGTCAGCTCTCAGCACAGCCCCGGTGCCCCGAGGTGTGGGACCCCCCACTCCTCCCTCAGCAGCCCCCGACCAGCCCCTTCCCTGCCCTGCTCTCTCCTCACCTCCCAGGTCGCACTGACGCACGGCTGGAACCCAGCGACCCTTGTTAGAGGCTTGTTGCCGTGGGGCACAGTGGCCATTGTGACATCACATCACCATATATGGGCAGGGACACCACTGGCGGGTCACCATGGCAACGGTGGCATCAGCATCTCCATAGACGTGCAGGGACAGCCTTGGCGGGTCACCACGGCCACAGTGACATCGGCACCCCCACATACAGGCAGGGACGCCCTCAGCCTCCTGCCACCCCCTGAGGTTGGTGTCACCCACGTCACCGGGGCTGCTGCTCCCGCAGCAAGTGCAGAGCCACATGCCAGGCCCCGCGGGGGATCCTGGCCTTGCCCGTCCCACCCACTCCGAGGGGCACCCACCGTGTCCCCGTGCCCCACACAGTCCCCCTGTCCAGAGGTGATGACCTTCAGCCCCAGCCCTGTGCCCACGGCCACCTCCCCAGGCACCACCACTGTCCCCAGTGACCAGCCTGTGGTCAAACTGGTGCCAGCGGCACCCACGATCCCCAGTGCCGCTGTCACTGGCAGCGTCCAGAAGTACAGCGTGGTGTCCCTGTCCCCCACCAGTGACACCAAGGGGGACACCGGGAAACCCACAGGTGCCACCACCCAGCACCCAAACTGCCCCCTCTGACACCACCCCCAGTGCTGTCCCCCAGATCAGTCCACAGCTGCCCCCCTCCTTTGAGAAAAGCAACAGAAACCTTGGGCAGTGGCCCAGTCCCCCCACTCTGCCCAGTGACCCCACTGGGACCCTGCTGCTGGGAACAGGGGCTGGCCTGGTGGTCCTCTGCTCTCCCTGTGTCACCCCCGCTGTGTCCCCAAATGTCCTGGGACATCTCTATGGGGCTGGGGAGTGTCCTGGTGGTCCCCCAGTATCTCCCCCAGGTATCCCAGTATCCTGGGATTCCTCTATAAGGACAGGGGGTGGCCTGGGGTTCCCCCCATGTCCCCATGTTCCCCCCAGCAGTGTCCCCAGGTGACTTAGTGGTCCCCATGTTTTCTTGGGACCCCTCTATGGTGGATGGGTGGGGTTGCCTGGTGGTCTCCCACAGTATTCCCCTCCTGTGTCCCCCTGTGTTCCAGGACCCCTCTTTGGGGACACAAAGAGTGGTCTGGGGATCCCCAAAGTGTCCCTGAGCATCCCCCAGTGTTCCCATATGTGTCCCCCATTGTCGTACAGCATCCCCAAGTGTCCTGGGACACCTGTATGCAAACAGGGGTTATTGGCCTGGGGGAGGCCCTCCATGTCCCTGGGGTCACCCAGTGTCCCCATGTATTCCCCCCAGTCTCCCCGTGTCTGGGACCCTTCTATGGAAACATAGAGGATGGTCTGGGGGCTCACAGAGTGTCTCTTAATGTCCCCAAGTTTTCCCATGTCCCCCCGGTCCAGAGGGGTCACAGCACACAGGAGAACACTGGGAAACTTTTATTGGGAGTAACCTAGTGTGACACAGGGAGTAACCTGGTGTGATAGTTTTAAGCCCGCCAGGATCGGAGACCATGTTGACAGTATCCCTCCCCCCCCCCCCACCCCGACACAAGTAGGGCACAAACCCCGGGTTAAAATAAGAAGAAATTTAATACAACACTGTAATAAACAATCTGAACAACAACAACAGCAATAATAACAACAATAAACATTAATAACAATAAACAAGACAAGATACACAGAGAAATACCGCAATGAACACAGCCAGCCCGCCACGCGTGCTTCCCCAGACCAAAGTCACACGGGAAGGCTTCCCGCGCTGCGCTGGACCTGGCATCAGCATGGTATGAATAACCCGCCTGGAGATCCCTTCCCCCTGCTTGGGAGAAACCTGACCCTATCCTAGTGGAAACAGGACACCTGGGTACCCCCAGATGTCCCCAAGGGTCCCAGGACCTACTTAGCCTGCCCACCCCCAGGGATCCCCTCTAACTATCTGCACACACATCCTGTTAATAACCCAATGAACTCCCAGTGCCCCCTCAGATTTGTTACAGATTTGTTCTGTAAAGAGCCCTCTCCATCCCTGCAGCCGTTAATGGGACTGTCTAGAGGCACTGGATGCCAGTCAGGGCTCTGCAGAGCCCCACCAGACACAGGCTTCCCTTTGAGCACCAAGTGCCCCTCCTGCGCACACTGGGCTCAAGAAGAAGCCGTTTAGGAGACGTCTGAGTCCCTCGAGTCCCACACAAGACGTGTAAAGGGCACAAGCACATGACTCCCAAGATATATTAGTCAGTCTTTTTTTTTTTTCTTTTTTTTTTTTTTTTTTTATAATTAGTTTCATTGTAAAAAAAATAAGACAGGAAATGTTATAAATTTTTATACGCAGTGAAGTTTGTTCTTTCTCTTTGTCTCCATATTTGCCCTGTCAGGTCTATGTCCTGGTTCATTTTGGTTCTTTCTTCCCCTTTTGCTATTTGTTTCCCAATTGACAGCTCCTGCCCCAGCCCCACAACCTAGGGACAAGCCACATGATGCTGGTGCCCAACAGCCCTGCTTGCATTCTGCTGCCCTGGGCACCCCCAGCTCCCTGGGACATATTCCCCTGCACTCAACCCCACTGAAGGCATGGAATCAGAGAATCATTTAGGTTGGAAAAGGCCTTAAGATCATCACATGCAGTGGGGTGAGGGAAAAATCCCTAATGTGAAAGTCGTTGGTAATTCAGTGCCTGTCTGGAGAGATGAAACGACAGCCGAGAGGGAATGAGCATGAAGTCCCATAAAGCCGGGCCACACATGGCGGGGGACAGGGGGAGGTCATTCCAGCATGTGGGAACCATGACCTGCCTTTCTGGCTGTGCTGGGGCTGTTACACCCCAGAGGAGGTTGTGGTCTGGGGGCCCAGGAAGGCACATGGGACCAGAGCGGGGCTCTGACATCTCCCATGAGCCCAGGAGAGCTGAGTCCATGGGACAGGGAACCTCCGCCCCTGCCAGGGCGGGGCAGAGGACCCAGCGTTCTGGGCTGCCTGTCCACGCTCCTTTCTTGCCCCAACCCCAAACTGTGCTCTTTGGGGGATGGTGCTCACTGCAGCCCGACAAGAACCTGTTTCCTGCTGTGCCTCCAAAGCACCGGGTGCCCCAAGGGCTGGCATCAGCTGCCCCTCGCCTCTCCCAGCCTCATGGTGGGACACCCCAGTTTGCCCTAATCTGCCCTTGCTGGGGGGCACATGGTGGGTGGGAAGGGGATCTCCTTTACAGAGACACCCCAGGAACCCGGGCTCCCTCAGCCACGCTGCTCATCGCCGTGGTGCAGCCAGAGAGGACCCGGGCGTCCGGGGGCTGGCAGAGGAGAGGGGACGTGGACACGGACACACGGACACACACGGAGTGAAGCTTTGCTGAAGGGGTTTATTGATCATGAGAGGGAAATGGCCCAGGGCTCCCGGGGGTCAGGTGGGGTCATCCAGGGATGATCATCTCCTCATGCCGCTGGAGGGGCACAGGGCAAGGGTGTCACCACCAGCTCCAGTCCTGAAAGACAGAGCCCAAAATGTGACACCCCCCCCCAGTGCCAGCTGGGACAGGAGAGGGGCCTTGTCCCCAGCATCTCTCTCTGCAGAGTCCTGGGGAAGGAAGAAGGGAATGGGAGCCCTCAGGATACGCAGGACAGGACACACATGACAGCCAGAGCCCCTTGCCCGGTTTGTCCTTGCCGCGGGATGCCCCTACATCTCGCAGATCCCTGCCCAGCCCTCACAGTGATCCTGGGGTTTGGGTGGCACCAAAGTCCTGCCTGGCCTGCACATGGTGAGCCATGGGGCTGTAGAGCCCCACGGAGTGCACGGAAAGGCATGGGGGCAGCTCTGTCCCGCTCACCCTGATGGGTGACATGGGGCAGGGGCAGTCCCCTCTGTTTCCCTCTCCCATTCCCAAGGTCTGCCCACGCCTGAGGTCTCAGGGAAACCCCGGGGCCCAGGATTCTTTGTGGGGCTGGAGACACCCTGATCCTGCTCACCTAGAAATCAGCAGACACAGCCAGGCTTTCTGGGGGCTGAACCTCCACCATCATGTCATCCAGAAGGGGCTGGGGAGAAAGGGGGAGTTAAGGACACGCCTGAGTGCATTGGGGTGTACTGGCAGTTAGGGGACAGCAGTGGGATCCTTGGGGAAGGTGCCTCTGGGACCAATGGGGTACGTGAGCTTGTATGGTGGTGCACAGAAAGGAGTGGGAGTCCTGAGGAGGGGGCCCACGTGGTTGCATGGCTGTGTACTGGGGCATCCTGGGTTGCACTGGTGTGTACTGGGTTGTAATGAGGTGGACGGGTATGCAATGGGAACCCCAGGAATAAGGCCTCCCTGAAGAAACACTGGGGTGCAGGGGTGTTTTCTGGGGCTGCAGTGGGGTGTACTGGGACACACTGGGATGCCCTGGACTGTCGTGGCCGTGGGATGTCTGGGTGTGTCAGGGGGAGACAGAACGCTTGGTACCCACCTCAGCCCTCTTCACTTTCCTGAATTTGAGGAACCGCACCTGCAGAGAAAACACGAGACCTCGCTGGTCACTGGGATGTCCCCAGTCCCCGCAAGGGCTGGGAGGACCACCTTGTCCTCCAGTTCCCCAGACTGGGTGACCTCCAAGTCAACCCCACTACTCACCTCCCGCACATTTTTTCCACCTTCTTCCCAAAATGCCTAGGGAGGAAGAGCAAAGGGGTGGTCTGGATTGGCCCTTGCTGGAGGGGTGTGTAGGGCACAGGTGTCCTCAGTCCCCCCAGGCCCATGGCTTCCCCCTGGTCTGAATGGCAATATCCCTTCTGCTACTCCCAGTCCCATTCCTCCATGTTTCACCTGGGATACCTGTTCATGCAGGGACCGGGGTTGGGTATGGAGACAAGGAGAGTGTGGGGAATTCAGGGTCTCCCAAGAAGATGGGCTTGAGGTGTGGGGAGACCCAAAGACAGGGTTTAATTACCGGACCCCAGGGTGCTGAGCTGGGGGTTTTGAAGGGACAGGACTGCGTTGGCTGCACGTGGGGGATAAAGGCATTGTATTGGAGAGGACACGAGGACTTCAAGCATTGTGGTCAGGGGAGGCAGAAGGAAGAGGAATGAAGAGGCCAAAACCGATGGGATCGGGGGAGTGTTTGGGTGTGGGGGCTCAAGGATGGGATCTCAGGACAGTGCCGCAGTGGAGAGGATGAAAGGCAAAAGACTCGTGGGAAAGACGGAAAGAAAGGCGTTGGGAATGATCACAAGGACAGGATTTGGTAACCCTAGATAGGACACGGAGGAGATCCCAGGGAAACATGTCTGAGGAGACCAACAGTATGTGATGGGGAGGCCCAAAAGAGAGGGAGGTGGGGGCACCAAGACAAGAAACTGGTGGGGCCCTCCCAGGGAGGAGACACATCTGAGCATCCAGTGAGAAACTTGGGCTCTGGGCACAAGAACACTAATTCTTGTGGGGAGGTTGAAAGCTGCATTGCCCAGGGCTGGAGGTGCAGGGGGGCCTGGAGGAGCCCCTTGCTTGGGAAAGGGAGAGGCCAAGGCAAGGGATTTCCTGCTCCCCACTACAATTCTATTCTGCAGGAGAGCTGATGTCCGGCAGCCAAGAGCCATCCCCAGCCTTGAGCCCCTTGCCGTGGCCCTGGGGACTCACCTGAGCATCTTCCAGGGTGCACAGCAGGATGGTGAAGAGCAGGGCCACGCTGAGCACTGCGGCCTTCATCTTCCTCCGAGGTGTGGTGAGTGCCGGGTGAAGCTGGAGAAGGCGAGGGGCAGATTTATCCCTCCCAGGACTCCTCCTTGTTCTCCCCGAAAGTCTCCAGGGCAAAGCCAGGCTTGGCAGGGACACCAGCCCTGGCCACAAGCCCAGACCCAGCACAGAGCCAGCCCCACCTCTGGCACGGATCCGGCCACCTTCCCTGGCATCGCTCCAGCTTCCTGCATGGGGCAGCTGCACATGGACAGCCCCAGGAATCTGGGGGTGGTGAGGGGATGCAGAAATGACCCTACTGATAGCTGCAGACGTCCCGGCATTTCCATGGTGGTTTCCTTCACAGCACCCCTGGCCCAAACATCCCCACCCTGGAGGCCTGGGCAGCAGCATCTGGCCAGTGTGGGGCAGGGGCACTGTGGGGTTGTAGGCAAGGGGTTCAGCTCTGCACTCGGAGTGGGGAGAGCCACTGGGCGAAGCTGCTGGCCTGGCTCACACAAGCCAGGCAGGACCTTTTCCAGCAACCCGGCACCGACGCACCCGTTCTGTCAGGTGTTGACACTCACGTGATCTGCTGTCATTGCTCTCCTCAAGCACGCAAATGCCCCAGACTGCAGAGGGAATGGCTGGATCCTCAGTTAGCAGGGACATACTCCTGATGAAGGTGGACATAGTTTGGATCCAGAAGCTCAGGCACCTCTGCTTTCCCTCCCTGTAGAGGCACACGACTATCAGCAGAGGTAGAGGACGGGAGAGGTGTTTATTTATTTCTGCCTCATGAGAAGAGGGCATTTCTCCTGGTGGTGTGAGTGAGAACTGGGAGGAGACAGGGCCAGTAAGGCCTCAGTCAGGAGATGCAGCACGTAGGTACTTGTCTCTCTCGGGAGCTGGGAGTCAGAAGTAACCACATGTAGTGACCCGCAAAGCCACTGGCTGCACTGAGCAACAGCAGCGCTGAATGCACTGGGCTCACTGCCTGTGCGGAGGCCGTGGCACATCACCGTTATGGCACCAGATCCAGGAACACTTCCTAAGGCCACCACGGTCCTCTGCAAACTCAGCCTCTGGTTGTTACGTGCCACAGTAATTCAGGCCACCACGCTGTGCTTCCCAGTCGCCATTCACTTCCAAACCCACCCAGAGTCTGCGTCACGTGTCGGAAAGTAAAATAGTGCGGTGTTTAGGTCCTCTGTCTGTGAGGGTGTGAGCATGGTCTGGTACTGCGGGACACAAACTGGGAGTCAAAGACTGGTGGTGTAAATCTGGTTTAGCTTTTGAAGTCAGCGGGAGGTTTGCCTGAGTTTCAGGGAATCCAAGTGGTCACTGCTTT
The DNA here is from genome assembly GCF_965140245.1 of Athene noctua. Taxonomy (NCBI): domain Eukaryota; kingdom Metazoa; phylum Chordata; class Aves; order Strigiformes; family Strigidae; genus Athene; species Athene noctua. The sequence continues at coordinate 979,776 of NW_027437539.1, forward strand.
TGTTCCCACGATGATACAGATTGCTGTTGCAGCTTCAAAGAAACCAAAACACACGGAGAAGTGGTTCGGGAGAACTGCAAATGGCTCAGGTTCTTCACTGACATTATATGTCATTGCCAGGGGTGATGCTGAGATCTTTACGGGACACTGACTCTGAAGAAGAGCTCTGTTGTGGATCGGTGGTGAGAAGCTTCAAGGCAACTGACTTGAATATTTGCTTTGGAAATTGCCCAAAGGCAGGCAGTCACCTGGAAGATTGTCATTTTAACAGATGCTGCTTTGTGCACTCTCTGTTCAATAACTGTGCTACACAGCGTTGGACTTTTTATCGTGTTTAACTATGCGGTGACGTTATTTGTATTCTGAAGTTATTGTGTAAAGGACTGATGAATTGTATGCACTGTCATCACTGAGGAATATTGACTCAGGAGCGGTCAAGGCTGCCTTTGAGAGAAGCGCAAAACCGGTGGATGGAATTTAACAGGCACTTCACATCAAAGGTACAAAGAAAATGCTCGTACTCCCTCGGCCTTGGTAGAAACACTGGGCTCACCTGTTCATGGTGCAGGGCTGTGTGGGGTTGGAGCCTCAGCAGCCGCCCCAGCTCTGCCCTCTACCATTTGGAGCTGCACCTTCCCCTGCCCCACGGCAGGAGACCCAGGGATGGAGGCAGGGAGGGAGAGAGACGAACCGCGGCAGGCACGGAAGGGGAGGAGGAGGGGTGGGGGGCAGCAGGAGGGGGAGAGGCAGCTCTGCAGCACGGGCAGGTGTGTCGGTGGGGACAGATGGACAGTGGGGGCCCTGTTTTCTCCACATTTACCTCTTGCTTCCCAGTATCCCAGTGCCCTCCAGTTCCCGTGTCCCGTAGCGCCTGCGGAGGGTGCGGGGAAGGACAGGACTCAGCAGGGGGCTCTGTCCTGCTGTGCTGCTTCTGGCTGGGCTCCAGTGACCAGCAGAGTGGTCCAGAGCGTGTTAGAGGGAACTTCCAATGGTGATTTCTGTTTCACAGCTGCAGGCTGTGCCGCTGACTTCTCTGGGCTCAACATCAGTTTATCTGCTCTGTCCCTGCTCCCTTTTCTGTTGTACATGTTAAAGGCTGCTTTGGCTTTTGCAGTTTGCTGTGCTCTGTAGCGCCTGGCGGTGTTTTGTCAGGGAGATGGACTGTAAAAGCTCTGGCCTTGAGCTTAACCAGGTATTGGAGCTCAGCTCTGATGCTACTACTTTAATTTTGGAATAATCTCATGGAGGCAATTAACAATTACACTTTTTACTTTTCTGCTCCAAGTTTTCAGTGGAGGAAACCCAGAGCGACACATTCACCGTCTTCTCCGGCATGACAGATACCTTCTCCGTCATTACATTAGCTCTTCAGTATCTTGAATGTCCTTGGGTAACTAAAATACTCCTATTGGTACTTCTCAAGGATTTTTTTCTCGGGTTTTTCTAAGGTTAACCAATTTTTTAGGAATATCACTAATATATGTTAACATAAAGGCAGGCACAGGAGATGTTATACCGGGGTTCTGCTACAGGCCACAGAACCAGGAGGAATGGTTGAGGTCCTCTAGAGACAGATGGGAGCAGCCTCACATTCACAAGCTCTGCTCCTCAGGGGGGGATGCCAACCACCCCGATTTCTGTTGGAGGGCAACACAGCAGGGCATAAGAAATCCAGCAGGTTCTTGGAATTTGTTGATAATAACTTCCTTCTCCAAGTGACAGAGGAGCCAACAAGGAGAGGTGCTTTGCTGGATCTTGTTCTCACCAAGAAAGAGTAGGTGGGGAGTGTGAAGCTCAAGGGCAGCCATGGCTGCAGTGACCATGAAAGGGTGGAGTTCAAGATCCACACGGTAGTGAGGAGGGTGCGGAGGAAGATCATTACCCTGGAGTTCAGGAGAGCAGACTTTGGACTCTTCAGGGATCTGCATTGCAGGGTAACATGGGATGAAGCCCTAGAGCGAAGAGGGGCTCAAGAGAGCTGGTGGATATTCAAGGATCACCTCCTCCAAGCACAGGAGTGAGGCATCTGGACAAAGAGGATGTCAGGTAAGAACGCCAGGAGGTCCGAATGGATGAACGAGGAGCTCCTGGACAAGCTCAAGCATAAAAAGGAAGCCTACAGAAGGTGATAGCAAGAACAAGTAGCCTGGGAAGGATACAGAGAAATTGTCCAAGCATCCAGAGATCAGGTTCAGGAGGACAAAGCCCTGATAGAATGAATTCTGGCCAGGGACATCAAGGGCAGCAAAATGAGCTTTTACAGTTATGTTTGTGAGAGAACGAAAATTTGGCCTCTCTCTGGGAGAATTACTCACCTAGGATATTGTTTTGCCAGTTACCAGGCTTAACATAAAAGACACAGCCAGCACAAAGATGAACCAATAACCAAGTTGTGTTTGATACAAACGGGTCAGTCCATGGGTGAGCGCTGGGGGTACAGACAAGTCGGTCAGATTATACACAATCAACATCAATCCCACTGACCCCAACAACGACCAGCAATGGGTGGGATAAATGGTGACATGCAGTCTCTCATAGAAGGGACGGGAGACAACCGAGTCAGCGAGCCAAACACATCAGACCAAGGAAGCCACAGACTGAATCTCTGCACAGCCCGCGTTTACAAAAGCCAGACCTGAGTGGAGCCCAGTCCCAGGGAGGCGGGAGGCCCTTCCCCAACAGGGAGCTCTGCACAGGGCACCCACCTCACACACAGACACTGCCCCTCCTGCCAGGGGTCCCAGCTGTTATCCCTCAGTGGGACACCTGACCTTGGGTTACTGACTGCGGGACCCCTGGGGCTCCTTTACCCCATGGCTCTGTCTGCCAGGCCGCCCACCCTGGGGGGAAGCCTAAAGGCAAACTCACCCCCCTTTGGGAAGGGCTGGGGGAGTCACCCGTATGTCAACCTTAACTTGGGGCTGGGGGCTGAAACCCCAGCATTTCAGATATAAAGAAGGCTGAAGTATTCAATGACTTTTTTGCCCGTCTTCACGGGCAAGTGCTCCAGCCACACTGCCCGAGATACAGAAGGTAAAGATGGGGACTGGGAGTGAAGCACCATCCACTGCAGGAGAAGATCAGGTTTGAGACCATCTAAGGAACCTGAAGGTGCACAAGGCCGTGGGACCTGGCGGGATGCATCCATGAGTCCTGGGGGAACCGGTGCGTGACGTGGCTAAGCCAGTTTCCATTGTATTTGAGAACTCGTGGCAGCCTGGTGAATTTCCCACCGATTGGAAAGAGGGAAACATAAACCCCATTTTAAAATATGGGATAAAGGAAGTCCCAGGGAACTACAGGCCTGTCAGTCTCATCTCTGCCTGGTGAGATCATGGATTGAATCTTCCTGGAAACCATGCTAGGGCACATGGAATACGAGGAGGCCATTGGTGACAGCCAGCTTGGATGCACTGAGGGAATATCCCTCCCGACACATCTGATGGCCTTCGACAACGGGGTTGCAGTGCTGGTGGTTAAGGGAAGAGCAACTGACGTCATCCACCTTGAATTGTGCAAAAGTGTCCTGCACGACATCCTTGTCTCTAAATTGGAGACATGGATTTGACAGATGGACCACTCGGTGGATAAGGAATTGGCTGGACGGTCACTCAAAGAGTTGGGATCAACAGCTCCGTGAGCGAGTGGAGAGCAGTGGCGTCCTCAGGGGTCGGTGTTGGGACCGGCGCTGTTTAACATCGCTGTTGGCAACATGGGCAGTGGGATGGGGTCCACCCTCGGAAGGTTTGCTGACAACACCGAGCTGTGTGGTGCAGTCGACGACACCTGGAGGGAAGGGATGTGCCATACAGAGAGACCTGGACGGGCTTGAGAAGTGGGCCCACGCCAACCTCAACAAGGGCAAGGGCAAGGTCATGCACGTGCGTTGGGGCAATCCCATGCAAAAATACAGGCTGTGGGATGAGTGGATTGAGAGCAGCCCTGAGGAGAAGGACTTGGGGGTATTAGTGGATGCAAAACTGACCGTGAGCCAGCAGTGTGCACTCGCAGCCCAGAAAGCCAACTGTCCTGGGCTGCATCCAGAGAAGTGTGGCCAGCAGGTCGAGGGAGGATTCTCCCCCTCTTCGCTGCTCTCATGGGACCCCACCTGCAGTGCTGTGTCCAGCTCTGGGGCACCAACATCAGGAGGACATCAAAGCGGGTCACAGAGATGATCGGGACTGGAGCACCTCCCTTATGAGGACAAGCTGAGAGAGTTCATGATGTTCAGCCTAGAGAAGAGAAGGGTCCTGGGAGACCTTACAGCAGCCTTCCAGTACTTAAAGGGGCTAAAGGAAAGATGGAGAGGGACTCTTTATCAGGGGCTATACTGATAGGGTGAGGAGTAACAGTTTTAAACTGAAAGAGGGGAGATTTTGATTAGATATAAGGAAGAATTTCTTCCCTGTCAGGGGGGTGAGGCCCTGGCACAGGTTGCCCAGAGAAGCTGCGGCTGCCCCCTCCCTGGAAGGGTTCAAGGCCAGGTTGGACGGGGCTTTGGGCAACCTGGGCTAGTGGAAGGCGTCCCTGCTCATGGCAGAGGGGGTGGAACTAGAGGATCTTTAAGGTCCCTTCCAACCCAAACCATTCTAGGGTTCCATGATTGCCGTCAATGGGGTTGCTCTCATTGAGGTTGTCATCGGTGGGAGCACACCAGTGTCTCTCTTTGTCTTTTCCAGGAGCCCTGGCATTCCCTTCCTGCCTCTTCCCAGACCCCTGCCTCCCCCTGTCTGCTCTGGGAAGCCCAGCTCTCCCCCTCCCTCTTTACCTGCCTGTTCCATGAACCCTCTTCAGGAGCTTTTCTCCTAGCAGCTTGTCACCAGGGCTGGGCCTGCGGCTCCATGGGGCTGTGTGTGTGCATGTGTGTGAACCCACGTTTTTCCCATACAAATTGCATCTCTCCTCTCCCCGCTCCACCCTCTCAGTAAAACCTCTGAAAGTGAACACCATTTGCCTAGGTACTAGATGGGAGAATGGAGGGAATCAGCCCCCGCCCCTCATACCCCACAGCCAAGCTGTGTAGATGTGACAGGCACCAATTTGGTTTCTTCCCTCTGTGGCCACCTCCCACTCCTTGCAGCTCATGTTTGGCTTCTTCCCACCTCCTCATCTCACAGGCCATGTTGGCACAGCTGCTCACTCTTTCAGGAAAGCTAACCACCTTCCTTTCTTTTCCTTCTCCATCCTTCCCTCCCTCTCTCCTCCCCTCTTTCCCTTCTTCCTTCCTTCTCTCCCAGTGTTGTTCCCAAAGGGTGAGGAGTCCAGCCCGTCCAGCAGCCCACTACAGAGCTGCTGGGGAACTAGATGGTGGAAGCAGGGCAGACTGTCAAGGAGGAATTTGGAAACACGTTTCAGGGAAGCAGACATTTTTTCAGGAAAAACAACGTGTCCTTCGGCTTGGACCTTGCAGGGGACATCAAGGGCAAGAAGGTGAGCTGCTACCGCTTCCTTAATATGGAAAGAATAAAATGCAGGGCTAGCTGCTCCACTGGGTGGGTAATCACTAACAGCAGATCCAGACAGGTCTGAGGAACTCCGGGCCTCCTTTGCTTCAGTCTTCACCAACAACGTCTCTCTTGTGTGTAGGGTCAAGCCTCCAGAGGAGAAAAACAACCAGCAGTGAATAAGGGTGGGGTCAGGGGTTACTTGTATGAATTCAGGCTGTGCAGGTCTGTGGGGATGAACAGGCTGCATGGTGGCACACTGAGATCCGGCTGCTCTCCTATCACTCGTTTTCTCTCCTTTCCCCTCTGTTTCCCATGCTTTTTCCTCCCCAACCAGCCTTGATCACTTCCTTTTGCTGCTGTAGGTCCTTCCCTAGACATTCCATGACAAGATTTGCAAAACTGCCAAATGCTCTTTCTGGCCTCCCACAATGAGTATCAGGTCCCCAAAGGCAGAAACACCCATCCTCAGTCTGCAAGGTCATCCTTGGAGGCTCTCCCAGGGAACCACCTGGTGAGTCTCACACCCAGATACCTTGGACCTGTCTGTGCATGAATGTTTTTCCCTTTGTGTTTTCAATTGTTCCTCTGAAAACCGATTGATTCACTGCCTAAAATGAAAATTCTCTCTTTTTTTGTGGAAGTGTGGGGGATTAGGTCAGATTAAAATGCCTACATGGGGTATGTGGGAGACCAAACAGGCTACTTGCCTCCTGCCTGACCGTGACCAAGTCTTGAGGACAGCTCCATGAGACATTTACTTGCACCTGTCACACACGGCAAGGACCATAACGTCCATCCATCTTGATGACCTGGTGAATCCTTTCCGTCGCATTCTGCCTATGTGGCTGTATCCCTCCTCAAAGGATGTGTCACACAACCAAGCTCAAAGACGTAAAGGCAATTAAAGGGACACAAGTGCAAACCAGGCCAGCAGTAACTCTCTTCCAAAGCTCAACTCTCAATGAACATGTCAAGTGGCAGTCATACCCTGAGATAAAGGACATCATAGAGTATTTGGGGGTCCATCATCTGAAGGATGCCCGAGGACGCATCAATGCATCCAGTTCTCTGGAGGTTGTTTTACAACCTCTCCAGTGTGAGGAAGTCACGAAAAGATGAGGTGATCTTGCAGAGACACAGCTTGCACCCTGGCACATTATCCTATACCCTAACCCTAATGCTAAACCCTAGTCCTTAACCCCAACCCTAACTATAACCCTGTTAATCAGGGTCTCCCAATGGGAGGTGGAGGAGGCTCCGGGGCACTGGCAATGGCACGGCAGAGGGGCTTGGAACTGGACAGTTTTGGTGATGGGAGAATGGGGAGACATGGGAAATGAGGAGCAGTAGTGAAGGATGGGCAGCAGCAGAGGGGGATAGGGCTGGGGGAGGCGTAGGGGCTAAGCTCAGTGCAAAGTTCCAGATCACACCATCTTCGGATTGCTGCCAGTCCCAAACTAGTCCCAGTCCCCGGCCAACACCTCCCCAGAGCAGAGACCCTGTCTAACATATATCTGTATTTTTTATATATATAAATAAACCCACAATATACAGTGTAATGTAATGAGGTATTAGCATTTTACTGAAAGATTTGGGTTTACTATGTTTATTGACTGGCAGTGCGGGTGTTAATGATTCGTCAAGTCACATTTTACCAAACCGTTCAAGGGTACAAGAACTCTGTGTAAAACCACATTTGGGTGTCCCAATTTGACTGGGACACCTCATGTGCATGAATAAATATTTACCCTTGCAATTCTATAATTTGCATCCTGGTTTCTCACCTCGGTCAGTGTGAATTTTTGACACCCTTAAACGCCATTATCATCAGCACAGGTCAACACGGTCCCCAACCAGGATGCGGCCGCTCAGAGTGGACATGATGAATCGTCTGCTTGTCCTCGAGCAGCCGCTTGGAGCTAATTGTGGGGACAAGGCTCCCCTCGCCAGAGAAGGGATGTTTGGCCCCGCAGCATCTCTGATAAGGCGTGTTTTCCCAGGGCCCGTGGCACAAGGATCCTGTTGCTGGAGCTTGGAGAGAGCCTGTGGCTGTGGGGGTTGAAGCAGTCCAGATACCTGGGTACCGGGGAGGTTTCCTTTGCTGCCTCCACTGGGCAGCATCCTCTGGCCAGTGTGGGGCAGGGGCAGTCGTGGGAGCCTGGCGCCTGGCCAGGCCAAAGGATGAGACATAATTTCATGCCTGTCTGCAAGCACTGCAACCTCGTCCTGCACAAGAATCAACTGCAATGGCAATAGAGCCCTCAGTCAGGGCTGTCAGCCCTAGTCCTTTCCATGGGACAAGCAATGCTGCCCACATCCCCTTCTAGAAGGAAACGGGAAGGACACTGAGAGCACCCTTACAGTCTTGGCCAACCTTGGGCCATTTCAGCTCAGGACCGTGATCTCTTTCTCTTGTGCCTTTTTGAAAAATAAACCCCCGAAGCAAGCCGAGTTTCTCTCTTCAACCCCGTTCACGTCTCCTCCCCAAGACAGCTTGTCTGTGGTGTCCCGTCAGGCGAGGGCACGAAGGCTGTTGGTCCCAAAGAACCACTCCAACCCCCCCTCCTGTCTACCAGTCTCTTGCGGGAGTGAAAATCAGAAGTGACCCCGTGTAACCACCAGCAAGTCTACCCGCTGCTCCGAGCAGCGGCAGCATTGGATGCTCTGAACTGAGGGCCATGCTGAGGTCCTCTGAGGCCAACATTAGGAGAGTCGAGCTGTGAATGCTTTGCTAAGTTGTTGTCTTCCTCCTTAGACTCTTCCTCTCCTGCAGTGCCACAGTCCTGCCATACACCAAGGAAAGGGCTCAGCACTTGCTCCCTCTAATATAACTAAAATAATCCTCTGCGAGGACAATTCCACAAGGCTGGTGGGGAAAACCTCACTTGGGTTTTGTAGCCCGATGGAGGTTTCAGGAGAAGCGAGAGATGACCCTGGTTTTGCCTCTGTCATGATACACGCTCCTGCCTAGCTTGATCCAGATGCAGCGACATGAATAAAGACCCAGCGTGTGGCTCATGAGAGCTGGAAATGGCTGGGATTCTCCAGTGAAACATTAAAGGTAATTTCTAAAGACTGCCCATCAGAGGGTGGGTGCTTGTTCTTTATGGGACACTTGGCGTAAAGAAAAGGGCTGTTGTGGGACAGTTGTGAGAAGATGTCGAACCCTCTTGAATGTTTGCTTTGGAGATGGTTCAAAGGAAAGGCAGTCAGCTGGAAGATCGTTCCGCCTTGTGAATTAGCTGCAAGAAGACTGAGCCACAAAGAGCTAAGTTATTAGTTGCATCCCAGTGGGCTGTGACACAGCTCTGAAGTCCCTCTGAGAAGATTTAAGGCATTGCCTGCATGTAGGGGGTTACCCCGTGGGCAGCACAGCCCACCCAGCTGCTCACTGGCTCCCTGCAGTGAGTTCAATCCTCCCTCCATCTCCCCATGCTCTCCATTCCCCCTCTAACCTCCCTGTATCTGTTGGTCTCCCCATCCCTCCCTCTTTCCTTTCCTCCCCCTCTCCATCCCTTCATCCCCCCATCCCTCCATCCCTCACCTTCTCACCCTTCCTGAGTCACTCCCTCCCTGCCTCCCACCCACAGGCATTTACACGAGCATCTCAAATGGAACAGCCATGATTTTGCCATCATTAAATTGACCCAAGTCTTTCCGCACCTTGCACCTTCTATACAGGTACCCTCTGAGCAGTACCAGGGCACCTGAGTGAAGGCCACTGCAGCTTCATGCCCGACTGGGACATCACCTACAAGGACCTGTTCTTTGAGGGGCTGGATGCCACTGATTACCCCCTCAATGAACACCTCCAGGGACCGAGAGCCATCTTGGGGAGGATGGTCCCGAATGTGGGAGGGGTGAGAGGTGAGGAGCCACTGGATGGGGGCTAAAAAACATGGGGATGTGGGGCTCCTGGCCTGGCTGGGGGTTACGTGTGGTCACTTCTGATTTTCAGCTGCCTCCAGAGCCTAGTGGGTAGGTGACACTTTCCAGCAGGGCACGGAGGTTCTCTGCCCTCAGGCTTCCAGTCACACCACAGTCCCCAGTGACACCTATTGCCACAGTGCTGCCCGCAGTGTCATCCTACACACCCTGCGTGTGATCCCAGCACCACTAAACCCCCCTGAACGCCAGTGCTCCCAGAGCTGCTCCCTCAGTCCATCCATCTAGCCCAGCGCCCTCCCATGCCACTCCCTGGTTCCCCTTGTCTGCCTCAGTTTTACCAGTGCTGCTGCCTTGCTCCCCCACCTACCCCGGTGCTCCCAGTTCTGCTCCCTCATTCTCCTGGCCTACCCCAGTGCTCCCACTGCCACTCCCTAATTCCCCTCGCCCTGCCCCATGCTCCCCATTGCCCCTCACTGCCCCTGCATCCTCACTGCCCGTGCCCGCCCATGTACTCCCAGTGCCACTCCCTTATTCCCCCCACCCACACCAGTCCCCCTAGTGCTGCTCCCCTCCTTCCCCAGTGCTCCCAGTGTTGCTCCCTCATCCCCCTCATCTCCTCCGTTCTCCCACTGCCACTCCCTTGCTCCCCTCACCCATCCTGGTGCCCCCAGTGTTGCTCCCTCATTCCCTTTATTTCCTCTGTTCCCCCCAAGGACCTCAGTGCTCCCCGGTGCTCCCCTGTGGTGGGTTTAACTTGGCTGACTGCCAGGTACCTGCCAAGCTGCTCCATCACTCACCTCCTCAACAGGACAAGGCGGGAGAACAAAAGAGGAAAAGGAACTAATGGGTTGAGGGAAACGGAGTTTAATAAAGAATAAAGAAGAGCAAAGACTGCAAGCAGAAGCAAAGGGAAAGATTTTATTCTCTACTTCCCATCAGCAGGCAATGTCCAGGCAGTGGGAAGCAGGGCCTCAGTACAGGTAGCAGTTGCCCCAGAAGACAAATGCCTTAGCGACTACTGGCCTCTCCCCTCCTCCTTTCTCTTAGCTGTTCTTGCTGAGCATGATGTCGTATGGTACGGAATATCCCTCTGGTCAGTTTGGGTCAGCTGTCCTGGCTGTGCCCCTCCCAGCCTCTTGCCCACACCCAGCCTCCTGGCCTTTCTCGGGGAATGATTGGAGAGAGCCTTGATGCTGTAAATCACCTCCACCACAGCGAGGTCCCTCAGGTACTGGATACCTCCCTCAACGGGGGGACCCTTGTTTGGGAATTTGCAGGATTTTCCTTTAAGCGATACCTGTCCTCCAAACGTGACAGGAGCTGCCTCCCGAGGCTGAGGAGTGCTGCCCCGCTGCCAGTCCCTTTGGCCACGGCCTTATCCCTAGCAAGGGATCCCAGCTGCTGGGCTCCTCGCACTCTTATTCCTGACGATTGCCCCCAGCATCCCAGCATCAGAGCAGCCGGCTGATGGTTTCCTCTCCTGGATGACAGCTGAAATCTTCTGGCCTGTCTCACAAGTTGACCTCAGCTCCCATTGCTCCTTCTTGACTATGGGGTGACCGATACAGCTGAGGGATGGGGCTCTGCTTTAGCCACGGTGTCTCTGTGTATGTCTTCAGATGCAGAGAGTCTCTCCTCTCCTGAGGGTGCAGGTGGGGAAGGAGACCGGCCTGGCTAAACAGGGACCTTTGGCTGGATCTCAAGAACAAAAGGAGAATCTATTGCCTTTGGAAGAGGGGGCAGGTCTCTCACGGGGACTATAAAGACGTAGTGAAGTTTTGCAAGGAGAACATTAGGAGAGCTAAAGGGCAGCTAGAGCTCAACTTGGCCACAGCTGTTAAGGACAACAAAAAAAGTGGCTATAAATGCATTAACAGCAAAAGGAGGATTAGGGAAAATCTCCCTCCTTTCCTGGATGCAGAGGGAAACGTGGTAACTAAGGATGAGGAAAAGGCTGAGGCGCTCAGCACCTGCTTTGCCTCAGTCTTTAGCAGAGGAACTGGCTGTTCCTGGACACCCAGCCCCAGGAGCCGGGAGATGGGGAGGGGAAGCAGGCTGAGGGCAGCGCAGTTGCAGAGGAGGTGGTCAGAGACCTGCTGCACCCCTTGGATGCACACACGTCTGTGGGAGCAGGTGGGTTACACCCAGGGGTGCCGAGGGAGTCGGCAGATGTGCTCGCCAAGCCGCTGTCCATGATTTACCTGGAGTCGTGGCTGACTGGGGAGGTCCCACGGGGCTGGAGGGTGGCAAATGTGACACCCGTCTACAAGAGGCAGAAAGGAGGATCCAGGGAACTACAGACCTGTCAGTGTGCCCTCGGTGCCAGGGAAGGTCGTGGAGCAGGTCACCCCGGGTGCCATTACAAGTCGTATAATGGACAGGCAGGGGATCAGGCCCAGTCAGCGGGTTTATGAAAGGCAGGTCCTGCCTGACAGACATGATCTCCTTCTATGGCAGGGTGACCCGCTTATCGGATGAGGGAAAGGCTGTGGATGCTGTTTACCTCGACATTAGTAAGGCCTTTGACACCTTTTCCCACAGCATTCTCCTGGTGAAACTGCCTGCTGGAGGCTTGGATGGGCACACGCTCTCTGGGTACAAAACTGTCTGGACGGCCGGGCCCAGAGAGTTGAGGTGAACGGAGTTAAATCCAGGTGGCGGCCGGCCACGAGTGGTGTCCCCCAGGGCTGGGTTCTGGGGCCACTCCTGTTTAACATCTGTATTGATGATCTCGACGAGGGGATCGAGTGCCCCCTCGGTCAGTTTGCAGATGACACCCAGTTGGGTGGGAGTGTTGATCTCTCGAGGGTGGGGAGGCTGCAGAGAGACCTGGACAGGCTGGAGCCATGGGCTGAGCCCAACTGGGGGAGTTTCACTGAGGGCAAATGCCGGGGGCTGCCCTTGGGCCACAACACCCCCCAGCAGGGCTACAGGCCTGGGGAGGAGTGGCTGGAGAGCTGCCGGTCAGAGAGGGACCTGGGGGGGGGTGATTGACAGCCGGCTGAATAGCACCAACAGTGTGCCCAGGGGGCCAAGGAGGCCAATGGCATCCTGGCTTGTGTCAGCACTGGCGTGGCCAGCAGGGACAGGGAAGGGATCTGAGCCCTGGGCTCGGCACTGGGGAGGCCGCCCCTCGATTCCTGGGCTCAGTGTTGGGCCCCTCACCCCAAAAAGGCCATTGAATGACTCGAGCGTGGCCAGAGAAGGGCAACGGAGCTGGGGCAGGGTCTGGAGCACAGGTCTGCTGGGGAGCGGCTGGGGGAACTGGGGGGGTTCAGTCTGGAGAAGAGGAGGCTGAGGGGAGACCTCCTGGCCCTCTGCAACTCCCTGCCAGGAGGGGGCAGAGAGGGGGACGAATCCCTTGAGTCAAGTAATAAGCAATAAGACAAGACGTAATGGCCGCAAATTGTGCCAGGGAAGGTTTAGACTAGATATTAGGAAGTATTTGTTTACTGAATGGGTCGTTAGGTGTTGGAATGGGCTGCCCAGGGTGGTGGTGGTGGAGTCCCCATCCCTGGAGGGGTTGAAGAGTTGGGTCGACTTAGTGCTGAGGGATCTGGAGGAGTTGGGAACTGTCAATGTTAGGTCAATGGTTGGACTGGAGGATCTTCAAGGTCTTTTCCAACTAAGATGATTCTGTGTTTGTGTGATTCTGTAGTGCGGAATCATGCTCTGTAGGTGGCTCTGTAGGTGTAGACAGGCCCTAGCACAGGGTGACAAGCTGTGTCTCTGGATAGCCATGGCCAGGGCACCCTTTTTCCAATCACTGTCACTTCACCAGGATCCTGCAATAGTTTGGGTGTAAATCCCAGGTCACTGTTGGTGAAAAACATTCTGAGTACACAACCATACTGTCCCACAAGCATTGCCACCCATCGCCACACTGCCTTGGAGCACATCCCTGAGTGACATTCCTAAAGAGATGGTTAAGCCTAGAAAAAGCTAAAAAAAAAAAAAAAAATTACGTGTACCAGTACGATTAATTTGATCACCCAATGATGTTCTTGTAACGAGGGGGTAAATATCTGCCACACAGAAGAAGGTGGTGAGGGTGCCGTTCTGTTTCCACAGCTGAAAAAATCTGAGGCAGAAAAGGGAAAGGTGTAATGTTTAATTGCCTCCATGAGATGATTCCCAAATCAGAGCTGAGCTCCAATACCTGGTTAAGCTCAAGGCCAGAGCTTTTACAGTCCATCTCCCTGACAAAACACCGCCAGGCGCTACAGAGCACAGCAAACTGCAAAAGCCAAAGCAGCCTTTAACATGTACAACAGAAAAGGGAGCAGGGACAGAGCAGATAAACTGATGTTGAGCCCAGAGAAGTCAGCGGCACAGCCTGCAGCTGTGAAACAGAAATCACCATTGGAAGTTCCCTCTAACACGCTCTGGACCACTCTGCTGGTCACTGGAGCCCAGCCAGAAGCAGCACAGCAGGACAGAGCCCCCTGCTGAGTCCTGTCCTTCCCCGCACCCTCCGCAGGCGCTACGGGACACGGGAACTGGAGGGCACTGGGATACTGGGAAGCAAGAGGTAAATGTGGAGAAAACAGGGCCCCCACTGTCCATCTGTCCCCACCGACACACCTGCCCGTGCTGCAGAGCTGCCTCTCCCCCTCCTGCTGCCCCCCACCCCTCCTCCTCCCCTTCCGTGCCTGCCGCGGTTCGTCTCTCTCCCTCCCTGCCTCCATCCCTGGGTCTCCTGCCGTGGGGCAGGGGAAGGTGCAGCTCCAAATGGTAGAGGGCAGAGCTGGGGCGGCTGCTGAGGCTCCAACCCCACACAGCCCTGCACCATGAACAGGTGAGCCCAGTGTTTCTACCAAGGCCGAGGGAGTACGAGCATTTTCTTTGTACCTTTGATGTGAAGTGCCTGTTAAATTCCATCCACCGGTTTTGCGCTTCTCTCAAAGGCAGCCTTGACCGCTCCTGAGTCAATATTCCTCAGTGATGACAGTGCATACAATTCATCAGTCCTTTACACAATAACTTCAGAATACAAATAACGTCACCGCATATTTAAACACGATAAAAAGTCCAACGCTGTGTAGCACAGTTATCGAACAGATAGTGCACAAAGCAGCATCTGTTAAAATGACAATCTTCCAGGTGACTGCCTGCCTTTGGGCAATTTCCAAAGCAAATATTCAAGTCAGTTGCCTTGAAGCTTCTCACCACCGATCCACAACAGAGCTCTTCTTCAGAGTCAGTGTCCCGTAAAGATCTCAGCATCACCCTTGGCAATGACATATAATGTCAGTGAAGAACCTGAGCCATTTGCAGTTCTCCCGAACCACTTCTCCGTGTGTTTTGGTTTCTTTGAAGCTGCAACAGCAATCTGTATCATCGTGGGAACAAAAGCAGTGACCACTTGGATTCCCTGAAACTCAGGCAAACCTCCCGCTGACTTCAAAAGCTAAACCAGATTTACACCACCAGTCTTTGACTCCCAGTTTGTGTCCCGCAGTACCAGACCATGCTCACACCCTCACAGACAGAGGACCTAAACACCGCACTATTTTACTTTCCGACACGTGACGCAGACTCTGGGTGGGTTTGGAAGTGAATGGCGACTGGGAAGCACAGCGTGGTGGCCTGAATTACTGTGGCACGTAACAACCAGAGGCTGAGTTTGCAGAGGACCGTGGTGGCCTTAGGAAGTGTTCCTGGATCTGGTGCCATAACGGTGATGTGCCACGGCCTCCGCACAGGCAGTGAGCCCAGTGCATTCAGCGCTGCTGTTGCTCAGTGCAGCCAGTGGCTTTGCGGGTCACTACATGTGGTTACTTCTGACTCCCAGCTCCCGAGAGAGACAAGTACCTACGTGCTGCATCTCCTGACTGAGGCCTTACTGGCCCTGTCTCCTCCCAGTTCTCACTCACACCACCAGGAGAAATGCCCTCTTCTCATGAGGCAGAAATAAATAAACACCTCTCCCGTCCTCTACCTCTGCTGATAGTCGTGTGCCTCTACAGGGAGGGAAAGCAGAGGTGCCTGAGCTTCTGGATCCAAACTATGTCCACCTTCATCAGGAGTATGTCCCTGCTAACTGAGGATCCAGCCATTCCCTCTGCAGTCTGGGGCATTTGCGTGCTTGAGGAGAGCAATGACAGCAGATCACGTGAGTGTCAACACCTGACAGAACGGGTGCGTCGGTGCCGGGTTGCTGGAAAAGGTCCTGCCTGGCTTGTGTGAGCCAGGCCAGCAGCTTCGCCCAGTGGCTCTCCCCACTCCGAGTGCAGAGCTGAACCCCTTGCCTACAACCCCACAGTGCCCCTGCCCCACACTGGCCAGATGCTGCTGCCCAGGCCTCCAGGGTGGGGATGTTTGGGCCAGGGGTGCTGTGAAGGAAACCACCATGGAAATGCCGGGACGTCTGCAGCTATCAGTAGGGTCATTTCTGCATCCCCTCACCACCCCCAGATTCCTGGGGCTGTCCATGTGCAGCTGCCCCATGCAGGAAGCTGGAGCGATGCCAGGGAAGGTGGCCGGATCCGTGCCAGAGGTGGGGCTGGCTCTGTGCTGGGTCTGGGCTTGTGGCCAGGGCTGGTGTCCCTGCCAAGCCTGGCTTTGCCCTGGAGACTTTCGGGGAGAACAAGGAGGAGTCCTGGGAGGGATAAATCTGCCCCTCGCCTTCTCCAGCTTCACTCGGCACTCACCACACCTCGGAGGAAGATGAAGGCCGCAGTGCTCAGCGTGGCCCTGCTCTTCACCATCCTGCTGTGCACCCCGGAAGATGCTCAGGTGAGTCCCCAGGGCCACGGCAAGGGGCTCAAGGCTGGGGATGGCTCTTGGCTGCCGGACATCAGCTCTCCTGCAGAATAGAATTGTAGTGGGGAGCAGGAAATCCCTTGCCTTGGCCTCTCCCTTTCCCAAGCAAGGGGCTCCTCCAGGCCCCCCTGCACCTCCAGCCCTGGGCAATGCAGCTTTCAACCTCCCCACAAGAATTAGTGTTCTTGTGCCCAGAGCCCGAGTTCCTCACTGGATGCTCAGACGTGTCTCCTCCCTGGGAGGGCCCCACCAGTTTCTTGTCTTGGTGCCCCCACCTCCCTCTCTTTTGGGCCTCCCCATCACATCCTATTGGTCTCCTCAGACATGTTTCCCTGGGATCTCCTCCGTGTCCTATCTAGGGTTACCAAATCCTGTCCTTGTGATCATTCCCAACGCCTTTCTTTCCATGTTCCTGATCAGTCCTTTGTTTTTCATCCTCTCCACTACAGTTGTGTCCCCAAATCCACTTCTTCGATCCACCACTCCCAAACATTCTCCGTCATTTTCGTCCTCTACAGTCCTCATCCTTCTGACACCTCCAACCACCTTATTTGAATTCCCTGTGTCCCCTCCACTTGAATTCTTTCACCACAGACTTACATCACACACAGTCTTGTCCCTTCAAAACCCCCAGCCCAGTACTGTGGGTTCCACTAATTCACATCAGTTCTCTGTCTTTGGGTCCCCATCACCCCCATCTTCTTTGGAGGCCCTGAATTCCCCATGCTCTCCTTGTCTCCATCCCAAACCCCAGTCCCTGCATGAACAGGTATCTCAGGTGAAACTTGGAGGATTGGGGCTGAGGGGAGCAGAAGGTATTTTCCTGCTCAGAGCAGGGGGAAGCCATGGGCCTGGGGGCACTGGGAACACCTGTGCACCATCTCCAGCCCCACCAAGGTCCAATCTGCTTTTTGCTCTTCTTTCCTAGGCATTGCTCAAAGCAAGTGGAGATTTGAGCGCGATGGTACGTAGTGGGGTGGACTGGAGGGTGCCCAGTCAGGTGAACTGGAGGGCAATGTGGTCCTCCCATCCCTTGCTGAGACTGGGGACATCCCAATGACCACTGAGGTCTCATGGTCTCTCTACAGGCGTCACTCAAACTCGGGAAAGTGAAGAGAGCTGAGGTAGGTACCGTGAGTTCTGCTGGCCCCAGACACTCCCCTCCAGTGGTCATGACAATTCAGCATATCCCAGTGTGACCCAGTACATCCCGGTGCACCCCGCTGCAACCCCAGAGGACACCCCTACACCTTTTCCCAAGAGCTCCATTGCATTCCCATCCATCTCATTACATCCCAGTGCATCCCAGGATGCCCCAGTACACAGCCACACACCAGGTGTGCTCCTTCCCCAGGGCAACCACTCCTTTCTCTGTACCACCATGCAAGCTCACATACACACATACGCCATTTCTCCCAGAGGCACTTTCCCCAAGGATCCCATTGCTGTCCCCGGGCTACAAGTAAACCCAGAGTACCCAAGTGTATCCCTAACACTCCCTTTCTCCCCAGCCCCTTCTGGATGACATGATGGTGGAAGTTCAGCCCCCAGAAAGCCTGGCTGTGTCTGCTGATGTCTAGGTGAGCAGGATCAGGGTGTCTCCAGCCCCACAAAGAATCCTGGGCCCCGAGGGATCCGTGAGACTGCAGGGGTTGCCAGACCTTGGGTATGGGAGAGGTCACTGTCCCTGTTCTGTCACAGGGTGAGCGGGACAGAGCTGCCCCCATGCCTTTCCGTGCACTCCGTGGGGCTCTACAGCCCCATGGCTCACCATGTGCAGGCCAGGCAGGACTTTGGTGCCACCCAAACCCCAGGATCACTGTGAGGGCTGGGCAGGGCTCTGCGAGATGTAGGGCATCCCGGGGCAAGGACAAACTGGGCAAGGGGCTCTGGCTGTCATGTGTGTCCTGTCCTGGGTATCCTGAGGGCTCCCATTCCCTTCTTCCTTCCCCAGGACTCTGCAGAGAGAGATGCTGGGGACAAGGCCCCTCTCCTGTCCCACCTGACACTGGGGGGGGTGTCACATTTTGGGCTCTGCCTTTCAGGACTGGAGCTGGTGGTGACACCCTTGCCCTGTGCCCCTCCAGCGGCATGAGGAGATGATCATCCCTGGATGACCCCACCTGACCCCCGGGAGCCCTGGGCCATTTCCCTCTCATGATCAATAAACCCCTTCAGCAAAGCTTCACTCCGTGTGTGTCCGTGTGTCCGTGTCCACGTCCCCTCTCCTCTGCCAGCCCCCGGACGCCCGGGTCCTCTCTGGCTGCACCACGGCGATGAGCAGCGTGGCTGAGGGAGCCCGGGTTCCTGGGGTGTCTCTGTAAAGGAGATCCCCTTCCCACCCACCATGTGCCCCCCAGCAAGGGCAGATTAGGGCAAACTGGGGTGTCCCACCATGAGGCTGGGAGAGGCGAGGGGCAGCTGATGCCAGCCCTTGGGGCACCCGGTGCTTTGGAGGCACAGCAGGAAACAGGTTCTTGTCGGGCTGCAGTGAGCACCATCCCCCAAAGAGCACAGTTTGGGGTTGGGGCAAGAAAGGAGCGTGGACAGGCAGCCCAGAACGCTGGGTCCTCTGCCCCGCCCTGGCAGGGGCGGAGGTTCCCTGTCCCATGGACTCAGCTCTCCTGGGCTCATGGGAGATGTCAGAGCCCCGCTCTGGTCCCATGTGCCTTCCTGGGCCCCCAGACCACAACCTCCTCTGGGGTGTAACAGCCCCAGCACAGCCAGAAAGGCAGGTCATGGTTCCCACATGCTGGAATGACCTCCCCCTGTCCCCCGCCATGTGTGGCCCGGCTTTATGGGACTTCATGCTCATTCCCTCTCGGCTGTCGTTTCATCTCTCCAGACAGGCACTGAATTACCAACGACTTTCACATTAGGGATTTTTCCCTCACCCCACTGCATGTGATGATCTTAAGGCCTTTTCCAACCTAAATGATTCTCTGATTCCATGCCTTCAGTGGGGTTGAGTGCAGGGGAATATGTCCCAGGGAGCTGGGGGTGCCCAGGGCAGCAGAATGCAAGCAGGGCTGTTGGGCACCAGCATCATGTGGCTTGTCCCTAGGTTGTGGGGCTGGGGCAGGAGCTGTCAATTGGGAAACAAATAGCAAAAGGGGAAGGAAGAACCAAAATGAACCAGGACATAGACCTGACAGGGCAAATATGGAGACAATGAGAAAGAACAAACTTCACTGTGTATAAAAATTTATAACATTTCCTGTCTTATTTTTTTTACAATGAAACTAATTATAAAAAAAAAAAAAAAAAAAGAAAAAGAAAAAAAAAAGACTGACTCTAATATATCTTGGGAGTCATGTGCTTGTGCCCTTTACACGTCTTGTGTGGGACTCGAGGGACTCAGACGTCTCCTAAACGGCTTCTTCTTGAGCCCAGTGTGCGCAGGAGGGGCACTTGGTGCTCAAAGGGAAGCCTGTGTCTGGTGGGGCTCTGCAGAGCCCTGACTGGCATCCAGTGCCTCTAGACAGTCCCATTAACGGCTGCAGGGATGGAGAGGGCTCTTTACAGAACAAATCTGGGAGCTTTTGAAACTGCTTTGGATGAGAAGCTCAGAATTTGAAATCAGGTTGTAGAATTGGAGAGACTACTCTGTCCTCTATGTGCACCACGAGTAAGAGGGGTGAGATGGCAGCTAAGAGGACTTGTGTTTGGGCACAGTTTCTCCTGGGAAGGATGCTGGCACCTTGGAACAGACTCCTGGGATTCTTGTGCCCCTCCTGGCACACTGAAGCTCTCCCATATGCCTCTCCATTGGCTAAGAAAGTCCTCCAGGATGAGGAATAGTCTGCTGTGGGGAGCAGCAGGAGGGAGACAGGGCTCCCTTCATTTCCCTCCTCTCCTCACAGGTATCTGACCCGAGGTGACAGTGCCAGGGGTGGTACAGCATGTGGCAGCCCGTGGGACTCTGTTTACCCATGATGCTAAACCTGAAGGGAATCACGATGGAACAAGGTGTCAGGACAGCTCAGCATCAAAACCGGCACCTTATGAATCTATCCTACATCGTTCTGCTGGAGCATTTGCCCTCGTCTGCATTGCAAAAGGCTGTTCAATTTTATGGATTGGTTTGTGCAGGAGGGAGTATGAACTTAGGAAAAAATCCCAAGATCTGCACAGGGCTTCTGCCCTGATCAGTGAGGCCTAAGACCCATGGAACCACAGAATCGCAGAATGGTTTGGGTCTTAAGGCACCTTTAAAGATCATCTAATTCCAACCTCCCTGCCACAGACAGGTTCACCTTCCACTAGACCAGGTTGCTCAAAGCCCTGTCCAACCTGTCCTTATCAACACCAGATGCCAAAGACCCCACAGTTTCTCCAGGAGAAACCTCACTTCTCCAGTCGGCACTCATAGACCCTCTGGGCTCTCTATTGTCCAGTCCAGAATTAGGATCTCAACAACACCAGGCTCCCCGGCCTCTTCCACTCCCTGGCTGCTCTGGTTTGATGGTCATTATTGGTTACCTTACAGATGTACGTACCAATGTGACACACACACACACACACACACACACACACCGGTCTCACCACTTGCTGCCCCCACACAGAACAGTTGGAAGAGGGACTGATGTCATCTACCTGGACTTGTCCAAAGCTTTTGACACTGTCCCACACAACCTCCTTGTCTCTAAATTGGAGAGACATGGACTTGAGAGATGGACCATAACCTGGTTTCAGCCAGGATAGAGTTAACTTGCCTTGGGCTGAGAGGGAACACAGCAAGAGGGCTGGGCCCAGACCGATCTTTGAAGTATTCCATACCATGTGACATCATGCTCGTTATATAATGGGACGTGTTCTCTCTCATTTTCCATTTTGTTTTCGGTTTTACGGTCGGCTGGTGGTGGGATTTCTAGTGAAGTCGGATCGCTGGCTGGGGGTGAGCTGTGTACAGGTCTCCAGTTGGTGAGCCACTGCTATATTTTACCCATTTGGACTTACTATTTTTACTGTTGTTTTGTTACTACTAGTAAATTTTTTGTTTAATCAACCTACAAATTTATTTTCTTTGTCCCTCCCTTATTTTACCGGGGTGGGGTGGGGAGTACACAACTGGCCATGTGGTGACTGGCTACTGGATGAGTTCAAACAGTGACAGACCACACGGTGGGTAAGGACTTGGCTGGATGGTCACGCTCAATGACTTGTGTCAGCAGTTCGCTGTCCAAGTGGAGAGCAGTGACAAGTGGCATCCTCAGGGGCTGGTGTTGGCACTGGCGCTGTTTCACATCTTTGTTGGTGACGTGGACAGTGGGATTGAGGCACCCTCAGCAAGTGTGCTGACAACACTGAGCTGTGTGGTGCGGCTGACTCACTGGAGGGAAGGGATTCATCCTGAGTGACCTGGACAGGCTGGAGAGGTGGGCCCATGCAAACCTCCTGAAGTTCAACAAGGCCAAATACAACATCCCCCACACGGGCTGGGACAACCTCAAGCACAAATCCAGGCTGGGTGATGAGTGGCTTGAGAGCAGCCATGAGGAGAAGGACTTGGGGTATTAGTGGATGCAAAACTGACTGTGAGCCAGCAGTGTGCACACAAGCACAGAAAGCCAGCCGTGTCCTGGGCTGCATCCAGCGCAGTGTGGCCAGCAGGGTGAGGGGGGGGATTCTTCTTCTCTCTTCTGCTTTCGTGACACTTCCCCTGCAGTGCTGGGTCCCGCTCTGGTGGCACCAACATCAGAAGGGAGGGACCTTCTTAAGCGGGTCCAGAGGAGGTCAGAGATGTCTGAAAATCTGGAAGATGGCTCTTTGTCCCCAAAATGAGAATTAGAGCGTTGTGTGGTGATTCGTACACATATAATGACCGACCAGAAGATTTTGTCATCGCTTGGGTGAACGCTGACACGACATCTGAAGTGAGGGGAGGTTGCTGCAGGTGCAAAGCTGCCCTGAAGGACCCAGGCACCCAGGAAGCAGGGCAAAGGGGGCCTCCCGCTTAGGGCTACCCACCTCCCCAGACCCCCTTTTGCTACCTCGAATCTCCCAGCCTGGGGGGGGATTGAAGGGTGTTGCACACAGGGCGGCTCTAAGGCACCCAGGCGTCTAGGAGGGGGAGGAGGCAGCCATGGGGGGTCAGGGGGATTTGGGGAACATCCACCCCTCCCCAAATTGCCAAATATGCGCCCCCTCCCCCTGCTGCTCACCGAGGATGAGGCAGGAGCAGAGCCATTGCAGCACTGCCGTGGTCTGGAGCTGGCAGTGAAGGGGGAGGCGGAGCGCGGGGCATGGCCGGGGGGGGGCACTGGAGTTGGGGGTGGCCAGCGGGAGCGGAGAGGGGCACTGGGAGCCGGAGGAAGAGGGGCGGGGAACTGGGAGCTGCTGGTTTAATGGAGCTGGTACCACTCTGGGTCCACCCCAAACCCCTGCCCTCCCTTGGGTAAGGAAGGGCAAAGAATTGGATAATGGTGGGGCGTGTGCAAGTGGGTGTGCAAAAGGTGGGGCTTGGTGTCACTGGGCACACTGGGGGGACTGGGCCAGTGCCTGGGGATCCTCTTGGCTGGTGGTGGCAGAAGGGGCAGTTTGGGTGCTGCAGTGGTGGCACCTGTGGGTGTCCCAGTGCCCCCTTGGTGTCACTGGCTGGGGACAGGGACATGACACTGCACTTCTGGACGCTGCCGGTGACAGTGGCACTGGGGAACGGGGGCGCCGCTGACACCAGTTTGACCACAGGCTGGTCACTGGGGACAGTGGTGGTGCCAGGGGAGGTGGCCATGGGAAGCAGGCTGGGGCTGGAGGTCATCACCTGTGGGGCAGGGGGACAGCGTGGCACAGGGAGACCGTGGGGGGTATGGCGATGTGGGGACAGTGTGGGGCTTGGGGACATGAAGGGCACAGGGACCATCAGGGGTGTGGGGACCATGGGGGGACATGGAACAGTGTGGGACACAGGAATGTGGGGGGACATGGGGACAGTCTGGGGCACGGGACATGGGACCATGTGGGGTGTGGGGACAGTGTGGGGACATGGGGACCTTGGTGGGACATGGGGGGGCATTGGGTCCATGGGGACAGTGTGGGCATAGTGTGAGGACAGTGTGGGGCCGCGGACACCGTTGCTGGCACCCTGATGGGGACGCCAGGACCCTTGGGGGTGACACGGGTGACCAGACCCAGCTGGGTCTGGCGCGAGTGCTCATTCAGGGAGTTTCCTACCCCCAAGGCCGGGCTCACGCTGACTCCAGAAGGCAGTTTATTGCCACGGAAAAGGGCCCTTTCCCCCGGGACTCCCCCGGGGCTTCCACCGTGTGGTGGGTGGTAAAAAATCTGAGAGGAGGTGCAGGAGGCTGAGGGCATCCCTGCCTGTATGTGGGGGTGAGGATGTCACCGTACCACGGTAACCTGCCAAAGCTGTCCCAGCCCATCTATGGGGGTGCTGATGTCACAACGGCCGCTGTGCCCCACGGCAACAAGCCTCTAACAAGGGTCGCTGGGTTCCAGCCGTGCGTCAGTGCGACCTGGGAGGTGAGGAGAGAGCAGGGCAGGGAAGGGGCTGGTCGGGGGCTGCTGAGGGAGGAGTGGGGGGTCCCACACCTCGGGGCGCCGGGGCTGTGCTGAGAGCTGACCCGCGCCTCGCTTCTCCCTCAGAGCCAGCCGAGGAGCATCTGGGAGAGACACCCCGGTGCTGCTGGGACAGGGACGCTCCCAACGTTTGCTGAGGACGTGCGCCATGGCTGAGAGGCGAGAGGAGGAGGCCCCCGACTCGATGGAGCAGGGTGAGAGCAAAGTTTCCCTCCCGCAGCACAGCAGAGGGGCTGTCGGGGGTCAGCGTGGGGCCGAGCGCGGTGGCAGGGGGAGGCAGTGCCTGCGATGCCCCTTCCTCACCACGGCCCCCAGCCCTGCCCCTCAGCCCCTCAGGGTCGGAGCAGGGCCCTGGGGATGATCCCTCAGGGACGCTTCCCCCAGCCCCACAGAGGTGCTCATTCCCGCCGGCGTTTGCTCTCTCCCCTCCAGTGTGTGTGCTGTGTGGCCGGGCAGCGGCGAATCCGGATCTCTGTGGGCAGAAAATCAATCCTGAAGACATCTGTGTCCATCGCTTTTGCCTGGTGAGTTCCCCAGGGCTCCCTTCAGCTCACTGACAGGCACTACTGACCACACTCTCCTCACCATCTCCTCTCTTCTCTTCTGCAGTTTTTTGCAAGCAAGATCTTTTACTGTCTGGACGAGGAATCGGGGCTCCTGGGATTTCTCCCTGAGTATATTCCCTGGGTAGTCAAGCAGGCAGCGCAGAAGGTGAGGACCTGACAAGATCAGGGAGATTTGCGTGAGGAGAGGTTTGGGGGAGCTTAGCCCAGAGCCCAGGGAAGAACTCCCAGCCCCTCCAAGCAGCTCCGGGACAAAAGCCTTGCTCCCAGCAGCTCCACAGAGCTCCAGCCCAGGAGCCTGGGGCGCCGGGCGGATCTGTGGGCTGTGGCCCAGCAGCGGCCACATCCTGCGCCCTGCCCGGAGGCGTGGGGCTGGCTGGGGAGGCCCTGAGGCTGCCGCTGACGGGGCTGCTCTGCTCTTTCCAGCGATGCTTCGTCTGCGGGCAGAGCGGGGCCGCCATCACCTGCTGCCGGGAGGGCTGCGACCGCAGCTTCCACCTGCCCTGTGCCATCGAGGGTGAATGCATCACCCAGTACTTTTCCCCACACAGGTACCTCCTGTCCCCTCCTCAACCCCTCTGGGGGAGGACCCAGCACTTCTCACCTCACCCATCCCTTCCCTCTGCCCCCCAGCTCCTTCTGCAGGGAGCACCGCCCAGAGCAGCAGGTGGAGGCGGTTCCCGAGGAGAACACCGAGTGCCTCATCTGCCTGGAGCCTGTGGGGGACAGAAAGTCCTTCCACACCTTGGTGTGCCCCGCCTGCAAACACGCCTGGTTCCACCGGGACTGCATCCAGGTAGGAGCCGTTCCCTCACCCCCAGACACGGCAGGAGCTGGGCAGCACCAGGGTCTCACTCCTGCTCCTTTTGTTTCCACTGCAGGGCCAGGCTGCATGTGCTGATATTACTTTTTTAAGCTGTCCCCTCTGCAGAGACAGAAAAGGCTTTCTGTCAGAAATGCTCATCATGGGCATCCGAGTCCCTGTGAGGTTGGTGTCCTGCCGGCTCACAGCACAGGAGGCTGCAAGCCCTGTGCCGTGCCCGGGGCTGCCCCTGCAGTCCTGCCCCTCCGCTGTCCCGTCTGCCTGGGCTTCAGCTTCACGGAGGAGCTGGAAACCGGGCAGGGGGCAGGAGCAGGGCTGCCCTGCATCGGCCTCATGCCGGGGCAGCAGGGGCTCAGCCATTTCCCTTTCTCCATCAGACCTCCATCACAGGACAATGGGCCTCCTGTTGGAGCAGTGCTTGAGAGGCACAGCCGCTGCGATGCCCGTGAGTGCCTGTGTCCCAGGGGCAGGGAGCACGCAGAGGAACGGGGGTAAGTTGCCAAAGCAGCACCCTGGGCTCTGCACGGGATCTCTGCCTCACCGAGAGCTCAGAGCAGAAGGTCAGAGAACAGGAGCTGTGCCGCACAACCCCGTGTGCGGCCACTTTGTCCTAACAGCCATGAACCCTTTTGTTCCCCAGGCCCTGGGAACTGCTCCTGTGCAGCTCCTGCGCTGCCGAAGGCACCCACCGGCGCTGCTCCAACGTCAGCACCGACAGGATCATCTGGGAGTGTGAGAGTTGTGCTGGCCAAGGCAATGGTAAGAGGCAAAGCACCTTCATGCCCCTGGGCTGGGGCCAGGGCCCAGGCAAGGCCTGGCAGCGGGTGCCCAGGCTGGGCTTGGCAGAGCCTCTCTGCCCCAGGAGGGCTGGGGCACCGCTCTGGCCTCTCCACTGTGGCCTCTGTGCCCCTGACCTTCCTGCTCCCCCTTACAGCCTCCACTGACAGCTCAGGGCTCGCTGGCTCTGGCACTGGTAGCGGGTCAGGATCGGGGTCATCCCGTGGCTCGGCAGCACCAGAGAGCAGCAGCCCCAGCACCGCCAGCCAGCTGCCAGCGGAGTCCTCCTGCCCCTCTCCAGCAGTCGAGAGTGGCAGCAGCTCCAGCCACCTGGGGCCCGTGCGGAGGAGGCACCGCTCCCGCATGGAACGTCGGGCCCAAAACCCTCTCAGCCGGCCCAGACGCAGGCACAGGACCAGCCATGCTCCGTCCCTACGTGATGGCCCTGATCCCCCTCCACCAGCACAATAAAGCTGTCTTAATATCTACCCTGGGAGATTCCACGCTCATCTGTCACCTTCTTCCTCCTCTCCCTTTCTCCAGGGGCAGCGTTAGGGGCCGGGCCCAGAGGGTTTCTTCCCCCGGGGCCTGGCAGCCCCTTGCCCAGCCCTCCCTCCTTGCGGGCTGGCCTTGGCCGGCTGCCCAGCGCCATGGCCGGGTGCTTCGGGCCTCGCTGGCCCCGCAGCCGGCTCAGTCTCCCCGGGGAAGGGTCACACCGGGGGCAAAGCTCCTTTTCCTTACAGGTTCCGCTCAGTGTCACTAGCAATTGTGATAAAACAGTAACAGTGAGGGAAAGTACAAAGGGGCGCTGCACCCTGTGATTGCTCACCACCCGCCCGCTGATACCCAGCCCCTTCCCAGACAGCGATCCCCAAAAACCGAGACCCCGCACTCGCAGTCCCAGGTGCAGGAGAGAACCCCCCGCTTCCCAGCCGCCCCTCCTTGACACCCTGAGCACGACGTTACAGGAGATGGGACATGCCGCTGGCTACTCTGTGCTCTGGCCCCGCCCCTCCCCTCAGGCCAGTCCCAGCGGCAGAGGCAGACGCAGCCGAGGAGGTTCCCGCCTGGGCCGGCGCTGGCAGGGGGGTCTGCAGGCAGCGACGGGTGGGGCCAGAAACGAGAAGAGCTGAGTCCATGGGACAGGGAACCTCCGCCCCTGCCAGGGCGGGGCAGAGGACCCAGCGTTCTGGGCTGCCTGTCCACGCTCCTTTCTTGCCCCAACCCCAAACTGTGCTCTTTGGGGGATGGTGCTCACTGCAGCCCGACAAGAACCTGTTTCCTGCTGTGCCTCCAAAGCACCGGGTGCCCCAAGGGCTGGCATCAGCTGCCCCTCGCCTCTCCCAGCCTCATGGTGGGACACCCCAGTTTGCCCTAATCTGCCCTTGCTGGGGGGCACATGGTGGGTGGGAAGGGGATCTCCTTTACAGAGACACCCCAGGAACCCGGGCTCCCTCAGCCACGCTGCTCATCGCCGTGGTGCAGCCAGAGAGGACCCGGGCGTCCGGGGGCTGGCAGAGGAGAGGGGACGTGGACACGGACACACGGACACACACAGAGTGAAGCTTTGCTGAAGGGGTTTATTGATCATGAGAGGGAAATGGCCCAGGGCTCCCGGGGGTCAGGTGGGGTCATCCAGGGATGATCATCTCCTCATGCCGCTGGAGGGGCACAGGGCAAGGGTGTCACCACCAGCTCCAGTCCTGAAAGACAGAGCCCAAAATGTGACCCCCCCCCCCAGTGTCAGGTGGGACAGGAGAGGGGCCTTGTCCCCAGCATCTCTCTCTGCAGAGTCCTGGGGAAGGAAGAAGGGAATGGGAGCCCTCAGGATACCCAGGACAGGACTTGGCTCTTCTGAGACCCCTGTGGCACTCAGAGCCCCTTTTCCAGTGTGTCATTGTCCTGGGATGCCTCTATATCTCGCAGAGCCCTGCCCAGCCTTCACGGTGATCCTGGGAGGGGTCTAGATGGCACCAGAGGCCCTGCTTGACCTGCACAGTGACCTTTTGGGGCTGTAGAGCCCCACGGAGTGCACGGAAAGGCATGGGGGCAGCTCTGTCCCGCTCACCCTGATGGGTGACATGGGGCAGGGGCAGTCCCCTCTGTTTCCCTCTCCCATACCCAAGGTCTGGCAACCCCTGCAGTCTCACGGATCCCTCGGGGCCCAGGATTCTTTGTGGGGCTGGAGACACCCTGATCCTGCTCACCTAGAAATCAGCAGACACAGCCAGGCTTTCTGGGGGCTGAACCTCCACCATCATGTCATCCAGAAGGGGCTGGGGAGAAAGGGGGAGTTAAGGACACGCCTGAGTGCATTGGGATGTACTGGGAGTTAGGGGACAGCAGTGGGATCCTTGGGGAAGGTGCCTCTGGGACCAATGGGGTACGTGAGCTTGTATGGTGGTGCACAGAAAGGAGTGGGAGTCCTGAGGAGGGGGCCCACGTGGTTGCATGGCTGTATACTGGGGCATCCTGGGTTGCACTGGTGTGTACTGGGTTGTAATGAGGTGGACGGGTATGCAATGGGAACCCCAGGAATAAGGCCTCCCTGAAGAAACACTGGGGTGCAGGGGTGTTTTCTGGGGCTGCAGTGGGGTGTACTGGGACACACTGGGATGCCCTGGACTGTCGTGGCCATGGGAGGTCTGGGTGTGTCAGGGGGAGACAGAACGCTTGGTACCCACCTCAGCCCTCTTCACTTTCCTGAATTTGAGGAACCGCACCTGCAGAGAAAACACGAGACCTCGCTGGTCACTGGGATGTCCCCAGTCCCCGCAAGGGCTGGGAGGACCACCTTGTCCTCCAGTTCCCCAGACTGGGTGACCTCCAAGTCAACCCCACTACTCACCTCCCGCACATTTTTTCCACCTTCTTCCCAAAATGCCTAGGGAGGAAGAGCAAAGGGGTGGTCTGGATTGGCCCTTGCTGGAGGGGTGTGTAGGGCACAGGTGTCCTCAGTCCCCCCAGGCCCATGGCTTCCCCCTGGTCTGAATGGCAATATCCCTTCTGCTACTCCCAGTCCCATTCCTCCATGTTTCACCTGGGATACCTGTTCATGCAGGGACCGGGGTTGGGGATGGAGACAAGGAGAGTGTGGGGAATTCAGGGTCTCCCAAGAAGATGGGCTTGAGGTGTGGGGAGACCCAAAGACAGGGTTTAATTACCGGACCCCAGGGTGCTGAGCTGGGGGTTTTGAAGGGACAGGACTGCGTTGGCTGCACGTGGGGGATAAAGGCATTGTATTGGAGAGGACACGAGGACTTCAAGCATTGTGGTCAGGGGAGGCAGAAGGAAGAGGAATGAAGAGGCCAAAACCGATGGGATCGGGGGAGTGTTTGGGTGTGGGGGCTCAAGGATGGGATCTCAGGACAGTGCCGCAGTGGAGAGGATGAAAGGCAAAAGACTGGTGGGAAAGACGGAAAGAAAGGCGTTGGGAATGATCACAAGGACAGGATTTGGTAACCCTAGATAGGACACGGAGGAGATCCCAGGGAAACATGTCTGAGGAGACCAACAGTATGTGATGGGGAGGCCCAAAAGAGAGGGAGGTGGGGGCACCAAGACAAGAAACTGGTGGGGCCCTCCCAGGGAGGAGACACGTCAGAGCATCCAGTGAGGAACTCGGGCTCTGGGCACAAGAACACTAATTCTTGTGGGGAGGTTGAAAGCTGCATTGCCCAGGGCTGGAGGTGCAGGGGGGCCTGGAGGAGCCCCTTGCTTGGGAAAGGGAGAGGCCAAGGCAAGGGATTTCCTGCTCCCCACTACAATTCTATTCTGCAGGAGAGCTGATGTCCGGCAGCCAAGAGCCATCCCCAGCCTTGAGCCCCTTGCCGTGGCCCTGGGGACTCACCTGAGCATCTTCCGGGGTGCACAGCAGGATGGTGAAGAGCAGGGCCACGCTGAGCACTGCGGCCTTCATCTTCCTCCGAGGTGTGGTGAGTGCCGGGTGAAGCTGGAGAAGGCGAGGGGCAGATTTATCCCTCCCAGGACTCCTCCTTGTTCTCCCCGAAAGTCTCCAGGGCAAAGCCAGGCTTGGCAGGGACACCAGCCCTGGCCACAAGCCCAGACCCAGCACAGAGCCAGCCCCACCTCTGGCACGGATCCGGCCACCTTCCCTGGCATCGCTCCAGCTTCCTGCATGGGGCAGCTGCACATGGACAGCCCCAGGAATCTGGGGGTGGTGAGGGGATGCAGAAATGACCCTACTGATAGCTGCAGACGTCCCGGCATTTCCATGGTGGTTTCCTTCACAGCACCCCTGGCCCAAACATCCCCACCCTGGAGGCCTGGGCAGCAGCATCTGGCCAGTGTGGGGCAGGGGCACTGTGGGGTTGTAGGCAAGGGGTTCAGCTCTGCACTCGGAGTGGGGAGAGCCACTGGGCGAAGCTGCTGGCCTGGCTCGCACAAGCCAGGCAGGACCTTTTCCAGCAACCCGGCATCGACGCACCCGTTCTGTCAGGTGTTGACACTCACATGATCTGCTGTCATTGTTCTCCTCAAGCACGCAAATGCCCCAGACTGCAGAGGGAATGGCTGGATCCTCAGTTAGCAGGGACATACTCCTGATGAAGGTGGACATAGTTTGGATCCAGAAGCTCAGGCACCTCTGCTTTGCCTCCCTGTAGAGGCACACAACTATCAGCAGAGGTAGAGGACGGGAGAGGTGTTTATTTATTTCTGCCTCATGAGAAGAGGGCATTTCTCCTGGTGGTGTGAGTGAGAACTGGGAGGAGACAGGGCCAGTAAGGCCTCAGTCAGGAGATGCAGCACGTAGGTACTTGTCTCTCTCGGGAGCTGGGAGTCAGAAGTAACCACATGTAGTGACCCGCAAAGCCACTGGCTGCACTGAGCAACAGCAGCGCTGAATGCACTGGGCTCACTGCCTGTGCGGAGGCCGTGGCACATCACCGTTATGGCACCAGATCCAGGAACACTTCCTAAGGCCACCACGGTCCTCTGCAAACTCAGCCTCTGGTTGTTACGTGCCACAGTAATTCAGGCCACCACGCTGTGCTTCCCAGTCGCCATTCACTTCCAAACCCACCCAGAGTCTGCGTCACGTGTCGGAAAGTAAAATAGTGCGGTGTTTAGGTCCTCTGTCTGTGAGGGTGTGAGCATCGTCTGGTACTGCGGGACACAAACTGGGAGTCAAAGACTGGTGGTGTAAATCTGGTTTAGCTTTTGAAGTCAGCGGGAGGTTTGCCTGAGTTTCAGGGAATCCAAGTGGTCACTGCTTTTGTTCCCACGATGATACAGATTGCTGTTGCAGCTTCAAAGAAACCAAAACACACGGAGAAGTGGTTCGGGAGAACTGCAAATGGCTCAGGTTCTTCACTGACATTATATGTCATTGCCAAGGGTGATGCTGAGATCTTTACGGGACACTGACTCTGAAGAAGAGCTCTGTTGTGGATCGGTGGTGAGAAGCTTCAAGGCAACTGACTTGAATATTTGCTTTGGAAATTGCCCAAAGGCAGGCAGTCACCTGGAAGATTGTCATTTTAACAGATGCTGCTTTGTGCGCTATCTGTTCGATAACTGTGCTACACAGCGTTGGACTTTTTATCGTGTTTAAATATGCGGTGACGTTATTTGTATTCTGAAGTTATTGTGTAAAGGACTGATGAATTGTATGCACTGTCATCACTGAGGAATATTGACTCAGGAGCGGTCAAGGCTGCCTTTGAGAGAAGCGCAAAACCGGTGGATGGAATTTAACAGGCACTTCACATCAAAGGTACAAAGAAAATGCTCGTACTCCCTCGGCCTTGGTAGAAACACTGGGCTCACCTGTTCATGGTGCAGGGCTGTGTGGGGTTGGAGCCTCAGCAGCCGCCCCAGCTCTGCCCTCTACCATTTGGAGCTGCACCTTCCCCTGCCCCACGGCAGGAGACCCAGGGATGGAGGCAGGGAGGGAGAGAGACGAACCGCGGCAGGCACGGAAGGGGAGGAGGAGGGGTGGGGGGCAGCAGGAGGGGGAGAGGCAGCTCTGCAGCACGGGCAGGTGTGTCAGTGGGGACAGATGGACAGTGGGGGCCCTGTTTTCTCCACATTTACCTCTTGCTTCCCAGTATCCCAGTGCCCTCCAGTTCCCGTGTCCCGTAGCGCCTGCGGAGGGTGCGGGGAAGGACAGGACTCAGCAGGGGGCTCTGTCCTGCTGTGCTGCTTCTGGCTGGGCTCCAGTGACCAGCAGAGTGGTCCAGAGCGTGTTAGAGGGAACTTCCAATGGTGATTTCTGTTTCACAGCTGCAGGCTGTGCCACTGACTTCTCTGGGCTCAACATCAGTTTATCTGCTCTGTCCCTGCTCCCTTTTCTGTTGTACATGTTAAAGGCTGCTTTGGCTTTTGCAGTTTGCTGTGCTCTGTAGCGCCTGGCGGTGTTTTGTCAGGGAGATGGACTGTAAAAGCTCTGGCCTTGAGCTTAACCAGGTATTGGAGCTCAGCTCTGATTTGGGAATCATCTCATGGAGGCAATTAAACATTACACCTTTCCCTTTTCTGCCTCAGATTTTTTCAGCTGTGGAAACAGAATGGCACCCTCACCACCTTCTTCTGTGTGGCAGATATTTACCCCCTCGTTACAAGAACATCATTGGGTGACCAAAATAATCCTACTGGTACACGTCATTTTTTTTTATTTTTTTTTTTTTGTTAGCTTTTTCTAGGCTTAACCATCTCTTTAGGAATGTCACTCAGGGATGTGCTCCAAGGCAGTGTGGTGATGGGTGGCAATGCTTGTGGGACAGTATGGTTGTGTACTCAGACTGTTTTTCACCAACAGTGACCTGGGATTTACACCCAAACTATTGCAGGATCGTGATGAAGTGACAGTGATTGGAAAAAGGGTGCCCTGGCCATGGCTATGCCAGAGACACAGCTTGTCACCCTGTGCTAGGGCCTGTCCTACACCTACGGAGCATGATTCCGCACTACAGAATCACACAAACACAGAATCATCTTAGTTGGAAAAAACCTTGAAGATCCTCCAGTCCAACCATTGACCTAACATTGACAGTTCCCAACTCCTCCAGATCCCTCAGCACTAAGTCGACCCAACTCTTCAACCCCTCCAGGGATGGGGACTCCACCACCACCACCCTGGGCAGCCCATTCCAACACCTAACGACC
Source organism: Athene noctua (assembly GCF_965140245.1). NCBI lineage: Eukaryota > Metazoa > Chordata > Aves > Strigiformes > Strigidae > Athene > Athene noctua. The sequence continues at coordinate 1,012,706 of NW_027437539.1, forward strand.
CATTCAGTAAACAAATACTTCCTAATATCTAGTCTAAACCTTCCCTGGCACAATTTGCGGCCATTATGTCTTGTCTTATTGCTTATTACTTGACTCAAGGGATTCGTCCCCCTCTCTGCCCCCTCCTGGCAGGGAGTTGCAGAGGGCCAGGAGGTCTCCCCTCAGCCTCCTCTTCTCCAGACTGAACCCCCCCAGTTCCCCCAGCCGCTCCCCAGCAGACCTGTGCTCCAGACCCTGCCCCAGCTCCGTTGCCCTTCTCTGGCCACGCTCGAGTCATTCAATGGCCTTTTTGGGGTGAGGGGCCCAAAACTGAACACACTCATCGAGGGGCGGCCTCCCCAGTGCCGAGCCCAGGGCTCAGATCCCTTCCCTGTCCCTGCTGGCCACGCCAGTGCTGACACAAGCCAGGATGCCATTGGCCTCCTTGGCCCCCTGGGCACACTGATGGTCCTGTTCAGCCAGCTGTCAATCACCCCCCGAGGACCCTCTCTGACTGGCATCTCTCCAGCCACTCCTCCCCAGGCCTGTAGCCCTGCTGGGGGGTGTTGTGGCCCAAGGGCAGCCCCCGGCATTTGCCCTCAGTGAAACTCCCCCAGTTGGGCTCAGCCCATGGGTCCAGCCCGTCCAGGTCTCTCTGCAGCCTCCCCACCCTCGAGAGATCAACACCCCCACCCAACTGGGTGTCATCTGCAAACTGACCGAGGGGGCACTCGATCCCCTCGTCGAGATCATCAATACAGATGTTAAACAGGAGTGGCCCCAGCACCCAGCCCTGGGGGACACCACTCGTGACCGGCCGCCACCTGGATTTAACTCCGTTCACCTCAACTCTCTGGGCCCGGCCGTCCAGACAGTTTTGTACCCAGAGAGCGTGTGCCCATCCAAGCCTCCAGCAGGCAGTTTCGCCAGGAGAATGCTGTGGGAAAAGGTGTCAAAGGCCTTACTAATGTCGAGGTAAACAGCATCCACAGCCTTTCCCTCATCCGATAAGCGGGTCACCCTGCCATAGAAGGAGATCAGGTCTGTCAGGCAGGACCTGCCTTTCATAACCCCGTGCTGACTGGGCCTGATCCCCTGCCTGTCCATTATACGACTTGTAATGGCACCCGGGGTGACCTGCTCCACGACCTTCCCTGGCACCGAGGGCGCACTGACAGGTCTGTAGTTCCCTGGATCCTCCTTTCTGCCTCTTGTAGACGGGTGTCACATTTGCCACCCTCCAGCCCCGTGGGACCTCCCCAGTCAGCCACGACTCCAGGTAAATCATGGACAGCGGCTTGGCGAGCACATCTGCCGACTCCCTCGGCACCCCTGGGTGTAACCCACCCGCTCCCACAGACGTGTGTGCATCCAAGGGGTGCAGCAGGTCTCTGACCACCTCCTCTGCAACTGCGCTGCCCTCAGCCTGCTTCCCCTCCCCATCTCCCGGCTCCTGGGGCTGGGTGTCCAGGAACAGCCAGTTCCTCTGCTAAAGACTGAGGCAAAGCAGGTGCTGAGCGCCTCAGCCTTTTCCTCATCCTTAGTTACCACGTTTCCCTCTGCATCCAGGAAAGGAGGGAGATTTTCCCTAATCCTCCTTTTGCTGTTAATGCATTTATAGCCACTTTTTTTGTTGTCCTTAACAGCTGTGGCCAAGTTGAGCTCTAGCTGCCCTTTAGCTCTCCTAATGTTCTCCTTGCAAAACTTCACTACGTCTTTATAGTCCCCGTGAGAGACCTGCCCCCTCTTCCAAAGGCAATAGATTCTCCTTTTGTTCTTGAGATCCAGCCAAAGGTCCCTGTTTAGCCAGGCCGGTCTCCTTCCCCACCTGCACCCTCAGGAGAGGAGAGACTCTCTGCATCTGAAGACATACACAGAGACACCGTGGCTAAAGCAGAGCCCCATCCCTCAGCTGTATCGGTCACCCCATAGTCAAGAAGGAGCAATGGGAGCTGAGGTCAACTTGTGAGACAGGCCAGAAGATTTCAGCTGTCATCCAGGAGAGGAAACCATCAGCCGGCTGCTCTGATGCTGGGATGCTGGGGGCAATCGTCAGGAATAAGAGTGCGAGGAGCCCAGCAGCTGGGATCCCTTGCTAGGGATAAGGCCGTGGCCAAAGGGACTGGCAGAGGGGCAGCACTCCTCAGCCTCGGGAGGCAGCTCCTGTCACGTTTGGAGGACAGGTATCGCTTAAAGGAAAATCCTGCAAATTCCCAAACAAGCGTCCCCCCGTTGAGGGAGGTATCCAGTACCTGAGGGACCTCGCTGTGGTGGAGGTGATTTACAGCCTCAAGGCTCTCTCCAATCATTCCCCGAGAAAGGCCAGGAGGCTGGGTGTGGGCAAGAGGCTGGGAGGGGCACAGCCAGGACAGCCGACCCAAACTGACCAGAGGGATATTCCGTACCATACGACATCATGCTCAGCAAGAACAGCTAAGAGAAAGGAGGAGGGGAGAGGCCAGTAGTCGCTAAGGCATTTGTCTTCTGGGGCAACTGCTACCTGTACTGAGGCCCTGCTTCCCACTGCCTGGACATTGCCTGCTGATGGGAAGTAGAGAATAAAATCTTTCCCTTTGCTTCTGCTTGCAGTCTTTGCTCTTCTTTATTCTTTATTAAACTCCGTTTCCCTCAACCCATTAGTTCCTTTTCGTCTTTTGTTCTCCCGCCTTGTCCTGTTGAGGAGGTGAGTGATGGAGCAGCTTGGCAGGTACCTGGCAGTCAGCCAAGTTAAACCCACCACAGGGGAGCACCGGGGAGCACTGAGGTCCTTGGGGGGAACAGAGGAAATAAAGGGAATGAGGGAGCAACACTGGGGGCACCAGCATGGGTGAGGGGAGCAAGGGAGTGGCAGTGGGAGAACGGAGGAGATGAGGGGGATGAGGGAGCAACACTGGGAGCACTGGGGAAGGAGGGGAGCAGCACTAGGGGGACTGGTGTGGGTGGGGGGAATAAGGGAGTGGCACTGGGAGTACATGGGCGGGCACGGGCAGTGAGGATGCAGGGGCAGTGAGGGGCAATGGGGAGCATGGGGCAGGGCGAGGGGAATTAGGGAGTGGCAGTGGGAGCACTGGGGTAGGCCAGGAGAATGAGGGAGCAGAACTGGGAGCACCGGGGTAGGTGGGGGAGCAAGGCAGCAGCACTGGTAAAACTGAGGCAGACAAGGGGAACCAGGGAGTGGCATGGGAGGGCGCTGGGCTAGATGGATGGACTGAGGGAGCAGCTCTGGGAGCACTGGCGTTCAGGGGGGTTTAGTGGTGCTGGGATCACACGCAGGGTGTGTAGGATGACACTGCGGGCAGCACTGTGGCAATAGGTGTCACTGGGGACTGTGGTGTGACTGGAAGCCTGAGGGCAGAGAACCTCCGTGCCCTGCTGGAAAGTGTCACCTACCCACTAGGCTCTGGAGGCAGCTGAAAATCAGAAGTGACCACACGTAACCCCCAGCCAGGCCAGGAGCCCCACATCCCCATGTTTTTTAGCCCCCATCCAGTGGCTCCTCACCTCTCACCCCTCCCACATTTGGGACCATCCTCCCCAAGATGGCTCTCGGTCCCTGGAGGTGTTCATTGAGGGGGTAATCAGTGGCATCCAGCCCCTCAAAGAACAGGTCCTTGTAGGTGATGTCCCAGTCGGGCATGAAGCTGCAGTGGCCTTCACTCAGGTGCCCTGGTACTGCTCAGAGGGTACCTGTATAGAAGGTGCAAGGTGCGGAAAGACTTGGGTCAATTTAATGATGGCAAAATCATGGCTGTTCCATTTGAGATGCTCGTGTAAATGCCTGTGGGTGGGAGGCAGGGAGGGAGTGACTCAGGGAGGGTGAGAAGGTGAGGGATGGAGGGATGGGGGGATGAAGGGATGGAGAGGGGGAGGAAAGGAAAGAGGGAGGGATGGGGAGACCAACAGATACAGGGAGGTTAGAGGGGGAATGGAGAGCATGGGGAGATGGAGGGAGGATTGAACTCACTGCAGGGAGCCAGTGAGCAGCTGGGTGGGCTGTGCTGCCCACGGGGTAACCCCCTACATGCAGGCAATGCCTTAAATCTTCTCAGAGGGACTTCAGAGCTGTGTCAGAGCCCACTGGGATGCAACTAATAACTTAGCTCTTTGTGGCTCAGTCTTCTTGCAGCTAATTCACAAGGCGGAACGATCTTCCAGCTGACTGCCTTTCCTTTGAACCATCTCCAAAGCAAACATTCAAGAGGGTTCGACATCTTCTCACAACTGTCCCACAACAGCCCTTTTCTTTACGCCAAGTGTCCCATAAAGAACAAGCACCCACCCTCTGATGGGCAGTCTTTAGAAATTACCTTTAATGTTTCACTGGAGAATCCCAGCCATTTCCAGCTCTCATGAGCCACACGCTGGGTCTTTATTCATGTCGCTGCATCTGGATCAAGCTAGGCAGGAGCGTGTATCATGACAGAGGCAAAACCAGGGTCATCTCTCGCTTCTCCTGAAACCTCCATCGGGCTACAAAACCCAAGTGAGGTTTTCCCCACCAGCCTTGTGGAATTGTCCTCGCAGAGGATTATTTTAGTTATATTAGAGGGAGCAAGTGCTGAGCCCTTTCCTTGGTGTATGGCAGGACTGTGGCACTGCAGGAGAGGAAGAGTCTAAGGAGGAAGACAACAACTTAGCAAAGCATTCACAGCTCGACTCTCCTAATGTTGGCCTCAGAGGACCTCAGCATGGCCCTCAGTTCAGAGCATCCAATGCTGCCGCTGCTCGGAGCAGCGGGTAGACTTGCTGGTGGTTACACGGGGTCACTTCTGATTTTCACTCCCGCAAGAGACTGGTAGACAGGAGGGGGGGTTGGAGTGGTTCTTTGGGACCAACAGCCTTCGTGCCCTCGCCTGACGGGACACCACAGACAAGCTGTCTTGGGGAGGAGACGTGAACGGGGTTGAAGAGAGAAACTCGGCTTGCTTCGGGGGTTTATTTTTCAAAAAGGCACAAGAGAAAGAGATCACGGTCCTGAGCTGAAATGGCCCAAGGTTGGCCAAGACTGTAAGGGTGCTCTCAGTGTCCTTCCCGTTTCCTTCTAGAAGGGGATGTGGGCAGCATTGCTTGTCCCATGGAAAGGACTAGGGCTGACAGCCCTGACTGAGGGCTCTATTGCCATTGCAGTTGATTCTTGTGCAGGACGAGGTTGCAGTGCTTGCAGACAGGCATGAAATTATGTCTCATCCTTTGGCCTGGCCAGGCGCCAGGCTCCCACGACTGCCCCTGCCCCACACTGGCCAGAGGATGCTGCCCAGTGGAGGCAGCAAAGGAAACCTCCCCGGTACCCAGGTATCTGGACTGCTTCAACCCCCACAGCCACAGGCTCTCTCCAAGCTCCAGCAACAGGATCCTTGTGCCACGGGCCCTGGGAAAACACGCCTTATCAGAGATGCTGCGGGGCCAAACATCCCTTCTCTGGCGAGGGGAGCCTTGTCCCCACAATTAGCTCCAAGCGGCTGCTCGAGGACAAGCAGACGATTCATCATGTCCACTCTGAGCGGCCGCATCCTGGTTGGGGACCGTGTTGACCTGTGCTGATGATAATGGCGTTTAAGGGTGTCAAAAATTCACACTGACCGAGGTGAGAAACCAGGATGCAAATTATAGAATTGCAAGGGTAAATATTTATTCATGCACATGAGGTGTCCCAGTCAAATTGGGACACCCAAATGTGGTTTTACACAGAGTTCTTGTACCCTTGAACGGTTTGGTAAAATGTGACTTGACGAATCATTAACACCCGCACTGCCAGTCAATAAACATAGTAAACCCAAATCTTTCAGTAAAATGCTAATACCTCATTACATTACACTGTATATTGTGGGTTTATTTATATATATAAAAAATACAGATATATGTTAGACAGGGTCTCTGCTCTGGGGAGGTGTTGGCCGGGGACTGGGACTAGTTTGGGACTGGCAGCAATCCGAAGATGGTGTGATCTGGAACTTTGCACTGAGCTTAGCCCCTACGCCTCCCCCAGCCCTATCCCCCTCTGCTGCTGCCCATCCTTCACTACTGCTCCTCATTTCCCATGTCTCCCCATTCTCCCATCACCAAAACTGTCCAGTTCCAAGCCCCTCTGCCGTGCCATTGCCAGTGCCCCGGAGCCTCCTCCACCTCCCATTGGGAGACCCTGATTAACAGGGTTATAGTTAGGGTTGGGGTTAAGGACTAGGGTTTAGCATTAGGGTTAGGGTATAGGATAATGTGCCAGGGTGCAAGCTGTGTCTCTGCAAGATCACCTCATCTTTTCGTGACTTCCTCACACTGGAGAGGTTGTAAAACAACCTCCAGAGAACTGGATGCATTGATGCGTCCTCGGGCATCCTTCAGATGATGGACCCCCAAATACTCTATGATGTCCTTTATCTCAGGGTATGACTGCCACTTGACATGTTCATTGAGAGTTGAGCTTTGGAAGAGAGTTACTGCTGGCCTGGTTTGCACTTGTGTCCCTTTAATTGCCTTTACGTCTTTGAGCTTGGTTGTGTGACACATCCTTTGAGGAGGGATACAGCCACATAGGCAGAATGCGACGGAAAGGATTCACCAGGTCATCAAGATGGATGGACGTTATGGTCCTTGCCGTGTGTGACAGGTGCAAGTAAATGTCTCATGGAGCTGTCCTCAAGACTTGGTCACGGTCAGGCAGGAGGCAAGTAGCCTGTTTGGTCTCCCACATACCCCATGTAGGCATTTTAATCTGACCTAATCCCCCACACTTCCACAAAAAAAGAGAGAATTTTCATTTTAGGCAGTGAATCAATCGGTTTTCAGAGGAACAATTGAAAACACAAAGGGAAAAACATTCATGCACAGACAGGTCCAAGGTATCTGGGTGTGAGACTCACCAGGTGGTTCCCTGGGAGAGCCTCCAAGGATGACCTTGCAGACTGAGGATGGGTGTTTCTGCCTTTGGGGACCTGATACTCATTGTGGGAGGCCAGAAAGAGCATTTGGCAGTTTTGCAAATCTTGTCATGGAATGTCTAGGGAAGGACCTACAGCAGCAAAAGGAAGTGATCAAGGCTGGTTGGGGAGGAAAAAGCATGGGAAACAGAGGGGAAAGGAGAGAAAACGAGTGATAGGAGAGCAGCCGGATCTCAGTGTGCCACCATGCAGCCTGTTCATCCCCACAGACCTGCACAGCCTGAATTCATACAAGTAACCCCTGACCCCACCCTTATTCACTGCTGGTTGTTTTTCTCCTCTGGAGGCTTGACCCTATACAACGTCTCTCTTGGTGAAGACTGAAGCAAAGGAGGCCCGGAGTTCCTCAGACCTGTCTGGATCTGCTGTTAGTGATTACCCACCCAGTGGAGCAGCTAGCCCTGCATTTTATTCTTTCCATATTAAGGAAGCGGTAGCAGCTCACCTTCTTGCCCTTGATGTCCCCTGCAAGGTCCAAGCCGAAGGACACGTTGTTTTTCCTGAAAAAATGTCTGCTTCCCTGAAACGTGTTTCCAAATTCCTCCTTGACAGTCTGCCCTGCTTCCACCATCTAGTTCCCCAGCAGCTCTGTAGTGGGCTGCTGGACGGGCTGGACTCCTCACCCTTTGGGAACAACACTGGGAGAGAAGGAAGGAAGAAGGGAAAGAGGGGAGGAGAGAGGGAGGGAAGGATGGAGAAGGAAAAGAAAGGAAGGTGGTTAGCTTTCCTGAAAGAGTGAGCAGCTGTGCCAACATGGCCTGTGAGATGAGGAGGTGGGAAGAAGCCAAACATGAGCTGCAAGGAGTGGGAGGTGGCCACAGAGGGAAGAAACCAAATTGGTGCCTGTCACATCTACACAGCTTGGCTGTGGGGTATGAGGGGCGGGGGCTGATTCCCTCCATTCTCCCATCTAGTACCTAGGCAAATGGTGTTCACTTTCAGAGGTTTTACTGAGAGGGTGGAGCGGGGAGAGGAGAGATGCAATTTGTATGGGAAAAACGTGGGTTCACACACATGCACACACACAGCCCCATGGAGCCGCAGGCCCAGCCCTGGTGACAAGCTGCTAGGAGAAAAGCTCCTGAAGAGGGTTCATGGAACAGGCAGGTAAAGAGGGAGGGGGAGAGCTGGGCTTCCCAGAGCAGACAGGGGGAGGCAGGGGTCTGGGAAGAGGCAGGAAGGGAATGCCAGGGCTCCTGGAAAAGACAAAGAGAGACACTGGTGTGCTCCCACCGATGACAACCTCAATGAGAGCAACCCCATTGACGGCAATCATGGAACCCTAGAATGGTTTGGGTTGGAAGGGACCTTAAAGATCCTCTAGTTCCACCCCCTCTGCCATGAGCAGGGATGCCTTCCACTAGCCCAGGTTGCCCAAAGCCCCGTCCAACCTGGCCTTGAACCCTTCCAGGGAGGGGGCAGCCGCAGCTTCTCTGGGCAACCTGTGCCAGGGCCTCACCCCCCTGACAGGGAAGAAATTCTTCCTTATATCTAATCAAAATCTCCCCTCTTTCAGTTTAAAACTGTTACTCCTCACCCTATCAGTATAGCCCCTGATAAAGAGTCCCTCTCCATCTTTCCTTTAGCCCCTTTAAGTACTGGAAGGCTGCTGTAAGGTCTCCCAGGACCCTTCTCTTCTCTAGGCTGAACATCATGAACTCTCTCAGCTTGTCCTCATAAGGGAGGTGCTCCAGTCCCGATCATCTCTGTGACCCGCTTTGATGTCCTCCTGATGTTGGTGCCCCAGAGCTGGACACAGCACTGCAGGTGGGGTCCCATGAGAGCAGCGAAGAGGGGGAGAATCCTCCCTCGACCTGCTGGCCACACTTCTCTGGATGCAGCCCAGGACAGTTGGCTTTCTGGGCTGCGAGTGCACACTGCTGGCTCACGGTCAGTTTTGCATCCACTAATACCCCCAAGTCCTTCTCCTCAGGGCTGCTCTCAATCCACTCATCCCACAGCCTGTATTTTTGCATGGGATTGCCCCAACGCACGTGCATGACCTTGCCCTTGCCCTTGTTGAGGTTGGCGTGGGCCCACTTCTCAAGCCCGTCCAGGTCTCTCTGTATGGCACATCCCTTCCCTCCAGGTGTCGTCGACTGCACCACACAGCTCGGTGTTGTCAGCAAACCTTCCGAGGGTGGACCCCATCCCACTGCCCATGTTGCCAACAGCGATGTTAAACAGCGCCGGTCCCAACACCGACCCCTGAGGACGCCACTGCTCTCCACTCGCTCACGGAGCTGTTGATCCCAACTCTTTGAGTGACCGTCCAGCCAATTCCTTATCCACCGAGTGGTCCATCTGTCAAATCCATGTCTCCAATTTAGAGACAAGGATGTCGTGCAGGACACTTTTGCACAATTCAAGGTGGATGACGTCAGTTGCTCTTCCCTTAACCACCAGCACTGCAACCCCGTTGTCGAAGGCCATCAGATGTGTCGGGAGGGATATTCCCTCAGTGCATCCAAGCTGGCTGTCACCAATGGCCTCCTCGTATTCCATGTGCCCTAGCATGGTTTCCAGGAAGATTCAATCCATGATCTTACCAGGCAGAGATGAGACTGACAGGCCTGTAGTTCCCTGGGACTTCCTTTATCCCATATTTTAAAATGGGGTTTATGTTTCCCTCTTTCCAGTCGGTGGGAAATTCACCAGGCTGCCACGAGTTCTCAAATACAATGGAAACTGGCTTAGCCACGTCACGCACCGGTTCCCCCAGGACTCATGGATGCATCCCGCCAGGTCCCACGGCCTTGTGCACCTTCAGGTTCCTTAGATGGTCTCAAACCTGATCTTCTCCTGCAGTGGATGGTGCTTCACTCCCAGTCCCCGTCTTTACCTTCTGTATCTCGGGCAGTGTGGCTGGAGCACTTGCCCGTGAAGACGGGCAAAAAAGTAATTGAATACTTCAGCCTTCTTTATATCTGAAATGCTGGGGTTTCAGCCCCCAGCCCCGAGTTAAGGTTGACATACGGGTGACTCCCCCAGCCCTTCCCAAAGGGGGGTGAGTTTCCCTTTAGGCTTCCCCCCAGGGTGGGCGGCCTGGCAGACAGAGCCATGGGGTAAAGGAGCCCCAGGGGTCCCGCAGTCAGTAACCCAAGGTCAGGTGTCCACGGAGGGATAACAGCTGGGACCCCTGGCAGGAGGGGCAGTGTCTGTGTGTGAGGTGGGTGCCCTGTGCAGAGCTCCCTGTTGGGGAAGGGCCTCCCGCCTCCCTGGGACTGGGCTCCACTCAGGTCTGGCTTTTGTAAACGCGGGCTGTGCAGAGATTCAGTCTGTGGCTTCCTTGGTCTGATGTGTTTGGCTCGCTGACTCGGTTGTCTCCCGTCCCTTCTATGAGAGACTGCATGTCACCATTTATCCCACCCGTTGCTGGTCATGCGGTGTCGTTGTTGGGGTCAGTGGGATTGATGTTGATTGTGTATAATCTGACCGACTTGTCTGTACCCCCAGCGCTCACCCATGGACTGACCCTTTTGTATCAAACACAACTTGGTTATTGGTTCATCTTTATGCTGGCTGTGTCTTTTATGTTAAGCCTGGTAACTGGCAAAACAATATCCTAGGTGAGTAATTCTCCCAGAGAGAGGCCAAATTTTCTTTCTCTCACAAACATAACTGTAAAAGCTCATTTTGCTGCCCTTGATGTCCCTGGCCAGAATTCATTCTATCAGGGCTTTGTCCTCCCGAACCTGATCTCTGGATGCTTGGACAATTTCTCTGTATCCTTCCCAGGCTACTTGTTCTTGCTATCACCTTCTGTAGGCTTCCTTTTTATGCTTGAGCTTGTCCAGGAGCTCCTCGTTCATCCATTCGGACCTCCTGGCGTTCTTACCTGACATCCTCTTTGTCCAGATGCCTCACTCCTGTGCTTGGAGGAGGTGATCCTTGAATATCCACCAGCTCTCTTGAGCCCCTCTTCGCTCTAGGGCTTCATCCCATGTTACCCTGCAATGCAGATCCCTGAAGAGTCCAAAGTCTGCTCTCCTGAACTCCAGGGTAATGATCTTCCTCCGCACCCTCCTCACTACCGTGTGGATCTTGAACTCCACCCTTTCATGGTCACTGCAGCCATGGCTGCCCTTGAGCTTCACACTCCCCACCTACTCTTTCTTGGTGAGAACAAGATCCAGCAAAGCACCTCTCCTTGTTGGCTCCTCTGTCACTTGGAGAAGGAAGTTATTATCAACAAATTCCAAGAACCTGCTGGATTTCTTATGCCCTGCTGTGTTGCCCTCCAACAGAAATCGGGGTGGTTGGCATCCCCCCCTGAGGAGCAGAGCTTGTGAATGTGAGGCTGCTCCCATCTGTCTCTAGAGGACCTCAACCATTCCTCCTGGTTCTGTGGCCTGTAGCAGAACCCCGGTATAACATCTCCTGTGCCTGCCTTTATGTTAACATATATTAGTGATATTCCTAAAAAATTGGTTAACCTTAGAAAAACCCGAGAAAAAAATCCTTGAGAAGTACCAATAGGAGTATTTTAGTTACCCAAGGACATTCAAGATACTGAAGAGCTAATGTAATGACGGAGAAGGTATCTGTCATGCCGGAGAAGACGGTGAATGTGTCGCTCTGGGTTTCCTCCACTGAAAACTTGGAGCAGAAAAGTAAAAAGTGTAATTGTTAATTGCCTCCATGAGATTATTCCAAAATTAAAGTAGTAGCATCAGAGCTGAGCTCCAATACCTGGTTAAGCTCAAGGCCAGAGCTTTTACAGTCCATCTCCCTGACAAAACACCGCCAGGCGCTACAGAGCACAGCAAACTGCAAAAGCCAAAGCAGCCTTTAACATGTACAACAGAAAAGGGAGCAGGGACAGAGCAGATAAACTGATGTTAAGCCCAGAGAAGTCAGTGGCACAGCCTGCAGCTGTGAAACAGAAATCACCATTGGAAGTTCCCTCTAACACGCTCTGGACCGCTCTGCTGGTCACTGGAGCCCAGCCAGAAGCAGCACAGCAGGACAGAGCCCCCTGCTGAGTCCTGTCCTTCCCCGCACCCTCCGCAGGCGCTACGGGACACGGGAACTGGAGGGCACTGGGGTACTGGGAAGCAAGAGGTAAATGTGGAGAAAACAGGGCCCCCACTGTCCATCTGTCCCCACCGACACACCTGCCCGTGCTGCAGAGCTGCCTCTCCCCCTCCTGCTGCCCCCCACACCTCCTCCTCCCCTTCCGTGCCTGCCGCGGTTCGTCTCTCTCCCTCCCTGCCTCCATCCCTGGGTCTCCTGCCGTGGGGCAGGGGAAGGTGCAGCTCCAAATGGTAGAGGGCAGAGCTGGGGCGGCTGCTGAGGCTCCAACCCCACACAGCCCTGCACCATGAACAGGTGAGCCCAGTGTTTCTACCAAGGCAGAGGGAGTACGAGCATTTTCTTTGTACCTTTGATGTGAAGTGCCTGTTAAATTCCATCCACCGGTTTTGCGCTTCTCTCAAAGGCAGCCTTGACCGCTCCTGAGTCAATATTCCTCAGTGATGACAGTGCATACAATTCATCAGTCCTTTACACAATAACTTCAGAATACAAATAACGTCACCGCATATTTAAACACGATAAAAAGTCCAACGCTGTGTAGCACAGTTATCGAACAGATAGTGCACAAAGCAGCATCTGTTAAAATGACAATCTTCCAGGTGACTGCCTGCCTTTGGGCAATTTCCAAAGCAAATATTCAAGTCAGTTGCCTTGAAGCTTCTCACCACCGATCCACAACAGAGCTCTTCTTCAGAGTCAGTGTCCCGTAAAGATCTCAGCATCACCCTTGGCAATGACATATAATGTCAGTGAAGAACCTGAGCCATTTGCAGTTCTCCCGAACCACTTCTCCGTGTGTTTTGGTTTCTTTGAAGCTGCAACAGCAATCTGTATCATCGTGGGAACAAAAGCAGTGACCACTTGGATTCCCTGAAACTCAGGCAAACCTCCCGCTGACTTCAAAAGCTAAACCAGATTTACACCACCAGTCTTTGACTCCCAGTTTGTGTCCCGCAGTACCAGACCATGCTCACACCCTCACAGACAGAGGACCTAAACACCGCACTATTTTACTTTCCGACACGTGACGCAGACTCTGGGTGGGTTTGGAAGTGAATGGCGACTGGGAAGCACAGCGTGGTGGCCTGAATTACTGTGGCACGTAACAACCAGAGGCTGAGTTTGCAGAGGACCGTGGTGGCCTTAGGAAGTGTTCCTGGATCTGGTGCCATAACGGTGATGTGCCACGGCCTCCGCACAGGCAGTGAGCCCAGTGCATTCAGCGCTGCTGTTGCTCAGTACAGCCAGTGGCTTTGCGGGTCACTACATGTGGTTACTTCTGACTCCCAGCTCCCGAGAGAGACAAGTACCTACGTGCTGCATCTCCTGACTGAGGCCTTACTGGCCCTGTCTCCTCCCAGTTCTCACTCACACCACCAGGAGAAATGCCCTCTTCTCATGAGGCAGAAATAAATAAACACCTCTCCCGTCCTCTACCTCTGCTGATAGTTGTGTGCCTCTACAGGGAGGCAAAGCAGAGGTGCCTGAGCTTCTGGATCCAAACTATGTCCACCTTCATCAGGAGTATGTCCCTGCTAACTGAGGATCCAGCCATTCCCTCTGCAGTCTGGGGCATTTGCGTGCTTGAGGAGAGCAATGACAGCAGATCATGTGAGTGTCAACACCTGACAGAACGGGTGCGTCGGTGCCGGGTGGCTGGAAAAGGTCCTGCCTGGCTTGTGCGAGCCAGGCCAGCAGCTTCGCCCAGTGGCTCTCCCCACTCCGAGTGCAGAGCTGAACCCCTTGCCTACAACCCCACAGTGCCCCTGCCCCACACTGGCCAGATGCTGCTGCCCAGGCCTCCAGGGTGGGGATGTTTGGGCCAGGGGTGCTGTGAAGGAAACCACCATGGAAATGCCGGGACGTCTGCAGCTATCAGTAGGGTCATTTCTGCATCCCCTCACCACCCCCAGATTCCTGGGGCTGTCCATGTGCAGCTGCCCCATGCAGGAAGCTGGAGCGATGCCAGGGAAGGTGGCCGGATCCGTGCCAGAGGTGGGGCTGGCTCTGTGCTGGGTCTGGGCTTGTGGCCAGGGCTGGTGTCCCTGCCAAGCCTGGCTTTGCCCTGGAGACTTTCGGGGAGAACAAGGAGGAGTCCTGGGAGGGATAAATCTGCCCCTCGCCTTCTCCAGCTTCACTCGGCACTCACCACACCTCGGAGGAAGATGAAGGCCGCAGTGCTCAGCGTGGCCCTGCTCTTCACCATCCTGCTGTGCACCCCGGAAGATGCTCAGGTGAGTCCCCAGGGCCACGGCAAGGGGCTCAAGGCTGGGGATGGCTCTTGGCTGCCGGACATCAGCTCTCCTGCAGAATAGAATTGTAGTGGGGAGCAGGAAATCCCTTGCCTTGGCCTCTCCCTTTCCCAAGCAAGGGGCTCCTCCAGGCCCCCCTGCACCTCCAGCCCTGGGCAATGCAGCTTTCAACCTCCCCACAAGAATTAGTGTTCTTGTGCCCAGAGCCCGAGTTCCTCACTGGATGCTCTGACGTGTCTCCTCCCTGGGAGGGCCCCACCAGTTTCTTGTCTTGGTGCCCCCACCTCCCTCCATTTGTGTCTCCCATTCCCATCCTTTTGATCTCCTCAGATGTCTCATCCCTGGGATCTCCTCCATGTCCTATCTAGGGTTCCTAAATCTCCTCCCTTTGACCACTCCCAATGTCTTCCTTTCCATCTTTCTCCTGTCTCTTACTTCTCATCCTGTCCACTGGAGTAGTGTACCCAGATCCACTTCCTTGATCCCCCACTCCCAAACATTCTCCATCCTTTATATCCTCTACAGTCCTCATCCTTCTGACACCTCCAACCACCTTATTTGAAGTCCCTGTGTCACCTCCACTTGAATTCTTTCACCGCAGACTTGCCTCACACAGAGTCCTGCACGTCAAAACCCACACCCTATACCCTGGGTCCCACTAATTCACCCCAGTGCCTGTCTTGGGGTCACCATCACCCCCATCCTCTTTGGAGGTCCTGAATTCCCCATGCTCTCCTTGTCTCCATCCTCACCGCTGCCCTGCAGGCATGAACAGGTATCCCAGGTGAAACTTGAAGGAATGGGACTGGAGTAGCAGAAGGGAATTTCCTGCTAGGACTAGGGGGAAGCCATGGGTCTGGGGGGACTGGGGACACTTGTGCCCCACCTCCAGCCCCACCAAGGTCTAATCCAGACCACCCCTTTTCTCTTCTTCCCTAGGCAGTTATAGAAGCAAGTGGAAGTTTTGACATAATGGTAAGTAGTGGGGGGAACTTGGAGGGTGCCCAGTCAGGGGAACTGGAGGACAATGTGGTCCTCCATCCCTTGCTGAGACTGGGGACATCCCAATGACCACTGAGGTCTCACGGTCTCTCTACAGGCGGCACTCAAACTCGGGAAAGTGAAGAGAGCTGAGGTAGGTACCGTGAGTTCTGCTGGCCCCAGACCCTCCCTCCAATGGCCATGACACTACAGCATATCCCAGTGTGACCCGGGAATTCCCAGGGCACTCCACTGCAACCGCAGAGGACACCTCTGCACCTTTTCCCAAGATCTCCATTGCATTCCCATCCATCTCATTACATCCCAGTGCATCCCAGGATGCCCCAGTACACAGCGATGCTCCCAGCGGGCCCCTTCCCCAGGATGCTCACTCCTTCCTGTGCAACAACATACACACATACAACATTTGTGCCAGACGCACCTTCCCTGAGAACCCCATTGCTGTCCAATGACTCCCAGTACACCCCAATGCACTCAGGCGTGTCCCTAACCCTTCCTTTCTCCCCAGCCCCTTCTGGATGACATGATGGTGGAGGTTCAGCCCCCAGAAAGCCTGGCTGTATCTGCTGATGTCTAGGTGAGCAGGATCAGGGTGTCTCCAGCCCCACAAAGAATCCTGGGCCCCGGGGTTTCCCTGAGACCTCAGGCGTGGGCAGACCTTGGGAATGGGAGAGGGAAACAGAGGGGACTGCCCCTGCCCCATGTCACCCATCAGGGTGAGCGGGACAGAGCTGCCCCCATGCCTTTCCGTGCACTCCGTGGGGCTCTACAGCCCCAAAAGGTCACTGTGCAGGTCAAGCAGGGCCTCTGGTGCCATCTAGACCCCTCCCAGGATCACTGTGAGGGCTGGGCAGGGCTCTGCGAGATGTAGAGGCATCCCAGGACAATGACACACTGGAAAAGGGGCTCTGAGTGCCACAGGGGTCTCAGGAGAGCCAAGTCCTGTCCTGGGTATCCTGAGGGCTCCCATTCCCTTCTTCCTTCCCCAGGACTCTGCAGAGAGAGATGCTGGGGACAAGGCCCCTCTCCTGTCCCACCTGACACTGGGGGGGGGGTCACATTTTGGGCTCTGTCTTTCAGGACTGGAGCTGGTGGTGACACCCTTGCCCTGTGCCCCTCCAGCGGCATGAGGAGATGATCATCCCTGGATGACCCCACCTGACCCCCGGGAGCCCTGGGCCATTTCCCTCTCATGATCAATAAACCCCTTCAGCAAAGCTTCACTCTGTGTGTGTCCGTGTGTCCGTGTCCACGTCCCCTCTCCTCTGCCAGCCCCCGGACGCCCGGGTCCTCTCTGGCTGCACCACGGCGATGAGCAGCGTGGCTGAGGGAGCCCGGGTTCCTGGGGTGTCTCTGTAAAGGAGATCCCCTTCCCACCCACCATGTGCCCCCCAGCAAGGGCAGATTAGGGCAAACTGGGGTGTCCCACCATGAGGCTGGGAGAGGCGAGGGGCAGCTGATGCCAGCCCTTGGGGCACCCGGTGCTTTGGAGGCACAGCAGGAAACAGGTTCTTGTCGGGCTGCAGTGAGCACCATCCCCCAAAGAGCACAGTTTGGGGTTGGGGCAAGAAAGGAGCGTGGACAGGCAGCCCAGAACGCTGGGTCCTCTGCCCCGCCCTGGCAGGGGCGGAGGTTCCCTGTCCCATGGACTCAGCCTTCCTAGATTTTACAGGAGATGTCAGAGGCCAACACTAGGCCCATGTGCCTTCCTTAATCCCCAGCCCACTCCCTCCTCTGAGGTTTAACAGCCCCACCACAGCCAGGAAGGCAGGTCATGGTTCCCAGATGCTGGACTGGCCTCCCCCCATCCCCTGCCATGTGTGGCCCAGCTTTGTGGGACTTAGTGTTTTTTATCTTTCAGCTGTGCTTTTGTCTCTCCAGGCAATATTACCCAGGGAGCTGGGGGGGACCTGACAGTCCCCAGGGATGCAGAATGTAATTCTTTAAATCCCCATCCCTGGAGGGGTTGAAGAGTCGGGCTGACCCAGCGCCGAGGGATCTGGTGGAGTTGGGAATGGTCAGGGTGAGGGTCATGGGTGGGCTGGAGGAGCTTCAAGGGCTTTTCCAACCCAGGTGATTACGTGACTCTGTAACCCTTGCACACGTCCTGTCTCCCTGGCAACCCACCCTACGCTTGCCCTCCTTCACTTAACTGTCCCCTTGCGCCCACAGAAAAATTTCAAGGCCTAGAAACACCTGGTATGAAGTGAAAACAAAGGTCAGCTATCAAGTGCAACCCCTCCTGGGGCTGTACGCCCAACAAGAACCCCTCTCTCATTATGGTCACAATCCAGGTGAGCCTGAAACAGCTGCTCTCGAGGAAAGAAGCAGTACAAGGAGCTCCTCCCCAGCACATCGCTCCTAGAGCCCTGCTTGGTCCCCGGCAGGGTGGGGGCTGCTGCCAGCATGGGCTCCCTGCCTTCCCCAACGCCCCCCGCGACATTCCCACTTGCCCCAAGGCTACAGACAGGTTCATCTGGCAACGTCCCAGCAACAGCAGCTGTCTTTCCAGTCAAATAAATTCATCTAGAAGAGGAAAGGCAGCTAGCATCTGCTCCCTGGCACAGCTTGCAGCAGACAGCAATACTGACACAATTTACATGTTTTATAATGCTTTTTTCTCTTCCTTTCACTCCTCATAAAGCAGACTGCATGGGTCATTAGCAGCATCAGGCACAGAAACATGGAAAAATTTAGGAGGAAGAAGAGACTTTGGATGTCTCTGCTCCAACCCTCCACACAAAACAGACAATTTCACAGCTAAAACAGATTGTGCAGGGATGCATCCAGCAGTGTGAAATATCTCCCAGGATGGAGATTCCCCACCTCTCTGGATCACAACAAGCCTTTACCTGCCCTTAAAGTCACCAGACGTTTTCCTTCAGCTACAGCACAAGCCCCAAGAGATCCTGTGTGTTGTAACCCTGCAGCCTTCGCTCTGGCCGTTAACCTCAGCACGTGCCTGCCGAGTCCTTGGCTCCTGGAAAAGAAGAGAAAGTCTCCTGGTTTGGGTGGGGTTTGTCTGTAAGCAGCCATCTGCTGAACTGTTGCCTGAGACCAAAATGCCAGCTGCCTCACAGCACAGACGAAGGGCAGCTGACAGCAGAAAGGCACCGAGGTCATCGGCCTTGTGCATACGAGTGCCAGAAGATGTGCAACGGACCAACCACCCCATGGGAATAAAAGCAGCCTTTTTCAGCAGCCTTTATCTTTGGCCCCGCACATCTAGTAAGATACCTACCTCTTCTGCCTGTCTCTTGCACTCCACCAGCACCAGGAATCCCCGGTTACAACATGTCAGACAAGCTGAGCCTTACAGTGGAAGAACCACCGGGGCTCTCAAAACTGAGAACAACACGGAGCTGGGAAAAGACCAGCTAAGTGCCACTGTTTTAAGGAACTGCTAGCTCCTTAACTAGCAGCAGGAGACACAGCATGGGCTGGGTTGTCCAACACCCTCCCACCACAAGCCTTTGCACCTTGCTCTGAAAAAGCTGGTTGCACTCAGCACATGGGTTCAAGAAAGCTTCACCACCGTCCAGACTGGCAGCTCCGTGCTCCTCGGGGTGGGGAGGCAGGTGATGGCGGTGCCAGGGTCATCCCTGGGGCAACACTGCCCACGGGCAGCGAGCATGGCCAGCACAGCCCAAAGCCCCACAGCTACAGCGATCCTTGAACAGGTACCCCTTGCTTCACATAGGGGTGATTGCAGCCAAGGGGTGCAGACTCGCTCTGCTCCGAGCAGATGAGGGACTCTAAAGTGCTAACGCCTGCCCCGGGGCCTTTTTGGTAAGAAGCCCTTGGAGACACAGGCTGCCAGGCTTGTGCCAGCCAGAAGGGGAGAGAGAGGTCAGCATGTCAGTGATTCTGGCTGAACTGCCTCTCGTCACAAAGTCGGGAGGAAGAGTTTCATCTTTTTGGTGCTACATCTCTTTGTGCTTCCCTTTCCTGGAAAAACTCAAGGTGATGGTTGGAGCAGTAACACAGAAGGGGCACGTCCCAGGCTCAGCCAGGGTCCCTACGCTATAGGAATGGAAGGTCTGGTCCCCCAACGCCCCCCGCAGCGGGAGCAGGGGGTTACCTGGGAAGCATCGATGCCTGTTCCACGTCCTGGTCTGTCAGCTGAGGACAGACAGAGCGAGTCCGAGATGGACATCCAGACAGACAGGGGCTGGTGCAAACCAAAGTGCTTCAGCCAGAAAACACTGAAGAGAGGCCAGAGTCCCAAACCACCTGAGAGTAGAGCATGTGGTAAACGGGCTGATGGAATGAAAGGAGAAGCGTTCCCGAAGCCCCCAAGGCTTTTCCACGGGGCAGGAAAAGTCAGGAAGCAGGTAGCATTGCTGAGAGTCAGGGCAGCTGTGAGTGAGCCCAGCTCATGGGCTCAGAAAAGCAGAGCTGTAACTCGTACTGAGCGCCAGGATTTGCTCAGTTAAGATGTGTCAAACACTCGAGAAAACAGCAGTTCTGCTTTGGTCTGTGCTTTTCCTTCCGCTGGATGAATAATCTTTTCTATCAGGATGCAATCAGGAACCCAACTCCGATTTGTCTGGAACAGCCTTTCCTCTGATCAGGAACCTGGAAATCTCAGCTCAGCCACTCCCAGGTCTCTTGCTCGCAGGGAGATGCTTAGAACAGCGCAGCAGATCAGACACCACAAGCAGTCACTGCAAAAATGAGGGAAAAACAGAGCTGCTGCTTGCCAGCAGAGCAGTTTAGTTGAGGGAGCAGAGCAGAGGAGCCTCCTTTCGCTGACCCCTTGGCAGTCTGCAGCTGCCTTCCATCCCTCATCGCCACCCAGACTGAGAAGGCTGAAGGGGTTCAGTTCTCCTGGAGTCAGGGCCAGATAACGGGCACCTGTCACCGCACATCTGCACTTGGGACTCGTCCTCATCTGACTGACACAACCACCGCTGTGTAACACGGCGCAGCACCCACAGTCTGTCCTAACACTAGATAACCGCACCCAGAGGGCACCGCTCATGAAACAGCAGGGCCAGACCTGAGGCAGAGATCTGCCCCGGGCAGGGGGAACGGGGAGGAAGATGCCGTGCTGGGAGCGCCGGGGTCCTGAAGCTGACAGCAGCACGGGCGCAGTCTGGACAAAAAGCTCTGCCTGCTGCATTCCCATGGAGTAATTAGCGGGAGGTTTCGCTCTCTGTGTTTGTAAGGTTGTCCTGTCCCTTGCTAGAGTAGAGGGGGGTGTCTCGTGCAGGTGGGCAGTAGGGGACGTCCCAATTCCCTCAGCCCCGGCAAATCAAAGCTGTGTCCGAATGACAGAAAGCAGAGCTGAGCTGAGAGACGGGAGCACTGTGAAAGCCACGGCCTGACGGCCAGGCCAGAAGAGCAGAGCTCTCCAGCCTCCATCCGAAGGGGGCACTGCTGCAGATTCAAGGCCAGAAGCAAAACCAAAACGGAACAAAGAATAAGCTGACACAAACTGCTGGGTTTGGAGGCCTGGTAGCCCCCTCCCAAAAGACACGTCCCAAGACACCTGGGCTAAAGGATTGTTCCTTCAGGGACAAGAGGCCCTACAGCAAAGCCCCTTGTTTTCTCCGGGGTTTGGTCACCAGAGAGCTGCCCACCAGCCCCTGGCCAGAAGAGCACATCTCCTCCCGGGGGGCAGCTCTCACTGCCACGCTGCTGCCCAGGGAGCACAGGGGAGGAGAGTCAGGACAGCTGCAAAAAGTTCATGGGACTTCTCAAAGGGGAAAAAAAGGAAAGAGGAAATAACCAAGATCTTTTTACCAGGCTGTCTGGGACAAGAGCCATCAAAACATGAGAGTGGGTGACGGACAGCTGGGGAGAACAGTCGGGATTCCACAAAAGAGTCCAGACAGCATGAAATCAGAATGAGAATGAGCATCAGGGAGGAAGAAGATATATTGACAGGAAGAAGATATATTGACAGATGAAAGGTTTTTTAATCTGAGTTTGGTTTTACTGAAAATTTTCTGCTAGATCCACTTTAAGAAAGAGTGCAATAAAAAGAGTCATTCTCTGTGCGGGTTATTGATGAGGAAAAAAAAAGAGTTATAATAGTATTGATCTGAGGTGAAATGGTAAAAAGTGTCAATCAACAGAGTTTAGTGGGAGAGAAACCAGGAGGAGTCACACCAGTCAGGGCAGGAGCCAAATCCTGGGACCAGCTGGGGAAGGGAAGAAGCTCTAAGTGGGGTCCCCGATGCAAGCCGGTATTTATATGGTGCCTGACTTCTGAGCACAACCACACTGGAAAATAACAGCAGTAACACCTTCACAACAGCCATGAAGGAGCATTTGTCACTGGGTATTTCGCCCACGCGCCATCGTTCCGCGGGCTGCCTTCTCCCAGACTCTGACCCCCAAAATTCATTCCTGAAAGATCCTAAAACGCCTCACAAACGGGGTTTGACACAGAAGTAGTGACCCCCCCAAGGTGCAGGCAGCGGTGTTAGTAACGGTCAGCACCCCACCAGAATTCCCTGCAGGCTGTGAGGAACCCTGCTGCACCCAGGGCAGACACAAACCCTGTTCGGAAGAACCTCTGGCACGGATCAGCTCCAGGCAGGGTGGACAAGGCCCTCTGAGGTCCTCTCCGGCTGTTCCTGTCAGTCCACGCTCCGTGACAGAAACCCCCTGGGTCAGAGCTGCCCGGGCTGAGGCGTTCACGGGAGGAAACTCTGCCATAAGCTCCGGCAGGAGCAGCAGCCCGGGCAGTTTGTCTCCGGGCTCTGTCTGCCATTAGCGATGGGATTCACCCACCAAACGGCTCCCGGCCCCCCACAAATACCCAGCCCCATGCCGGGGGAGGGACGGGGAGCTGCTCCCAGTGCCCCGGCCCCGGCCCTCTGACAGCAGAGCCGCTGACTTTAGGGCTGTGCCGGCAGCGCCAGGCTCACTGCGGAACCCACCCGAAGCCCTTTGGCACTAACGGCCCCGCTGGAGATGCCTCAGGGCTCGGGAGCTACAGCGAGAGGCAAAACGGGGTTCAAGCGGCCCCAGTGCCCGGGGTCGCTGCTCCCCCGGGCGGGCTGAAGGACGGTGCCTTCCAGCCCCGAACCGCCGCTCCCCCCGTGTCAGCTCCCCGGGAATTCAGCACCACGAGAGCCCGGACAGGCCGCGGGGCCGCGGCGGGGGGAAGCCGCCTCTCGGGGTTTTTGCCCTTCTCCCGCCCGAAGCTCCCGCCGCTCCGGGGTGCCGCTGTACTCACCCCGAGCGGCTGCTCCCGCGCAGGGGCCGGCCGAGGCTCCCTCCTCCCGGGGGTGCCCGCGGGGGGGCCGGCGGGGGCCGGGCGGAGCGGCGCTTCGCTCCCGCGGAGGGCGCCGGGCGCGGGGGGGGCGGTTTCCCCGCCGCCTCCTCCCGGCGCCGGGGCTGCGGGGCCGGCGGGGGGCGGGGGGCGGTTCTCGGCGCGGGGCCGGGACGCGGCTTCCGCCCGGCAAAGGCGGCCGGTTCGCCGCCGCCGGCAGCGAGAGAGCCGCTCCGCCCCGCCCCGCCCCGCTCCCCCCGCCGGCGCCCGGGGCTCAGCGTCCCGGCCCCCCCCGCCGCTGCCCCGGCCCCGCCGCCGCTGCCTGCCGACCCCCCCCGCCAGCGCCGGCCCCGGCGGGAACCTCCGCGGGTGCTGCCGCCGCCTCCGCCGCTGGGAGCGGGCTGAGGGGAGGGGCGGGGCCAGGAGACATCGGCAGCGAGGGAGGGGCGGGGCCAGGAGACATCGGCAGCGAGGGAGGGGCGGGGCCAGGAGACATCGGCAGCGAGGGAGGGGCGGGGCCAGGAGACATCGGCAGTGAGG
The DNA here is from genome assembly GCF_965140245.1 of Athene noctua. Lineage (NCBI taxonomy): Eukaryota > Metazoa > Chordata > Aves > Strigiformes > Strigidae > Athene > Athene noctua. Next base: position 1,035,679 of record NW_027437539.1, read on the forward strand.
GAGGGGCGGGGCCAGGAGACATCGGCAGCGAGGGAGGGGCGGGGCCAGGAGACATTGGCAGTGAGGGAGGGGCGGGGCCAGGAGACACTGGCAGTGAGGGAGGGGCGGGGCCAGGAGACATCGGCAGCGAGGGAGGGGCGGGGCCAGGAGACATCGGCAGCGAGGGAGGGGCGGGGCCAGCAGCCCATTGGCAGCGGAGCGGAGGGGCGGGGCCATCAGCCCCTCTGGCCGTTCCCGCCCCCAGCCGACACTCTCCGCAGGCCCCAGAGAGCGGTTCCCCTGCAGCCGCTTCAGGGGGAAACGCGCCACGGCCCGGTGTCAGTCAGACGAAGCGTCTGCGGCCCAGAAAAGGGCCAATACAGAGCCCGCGCACACTCTGCAAACCCCGACGCCGGGCCCCGGCCGGGACTGGGGGCAGAGGCGGGCGAGCGCCCTGCAGGAAGGGCCGAGGGCGCGGCAGTGCGATGTGTGCCTCGAGGGTTGGGTTTTAGGTGAAAAGAGCCGATGGATGGAACTGTATGACGTTAACTGCCAACTAAGGCTGTTCTTGCATCGCGTCATCGCTCCGGCTGACAGAGCTTCCCCTAACGGCCTGACGTGACTAGAAAAGATGAACTTTGGCAGGGTCAGCACTGATGGCAGCACCTGGTGCCCGGCAGCGCCCTGCAGATGGACACCTTCGCCCTGCAGACTGCGAGCGGGGACCGCGCCAGAGGCACCGGCTCCGCCTGTGGCAGAGACTTCACGCCATCGTCCCGCTGAGCCCGAGGTCACCCGCTCCGCCGACGGAGCCAACTCCGCCTCATCCCTCCTGCCTGCAAAGCCTGTCCTGAGAGATGGAAGCCAAAGTTATGGGCTAAATGATCTCACTGCACATTTTGGAGGGGTGGCCCACAGACGAAGGGAATGAGATCTGTGGAGACACATTTGAGAGCAGGGAATGGGACGGGGATTCCTTAGAATGTCTTGGGAACCTGAGCATGACGTGAACGGTATATAAACGGTGCAACGTAAGGGGTGGAGCCTGCCCTGGTTTCACTGGGATAGAGTTAATTTTTCTCCTCAGCAGCTCGACTAGCGCTGTGTTTTGGATTCCGTACGGGATTTGCCATGAGAAGAATGCTGATCCTACAGGGGTTGATGTCAGAGATCAAGGTCTCGGCGGGGGCAGAGCCAGAGCCCCAGCTTAGCCAGCGGCATGTCCCATCTCCTGTAACGTCGTGCTCAGGGTGTCAAGGAGGGGCGGCTGGGAAGCGGGGGGTTCTCTCCTGCACCTGGGACTGCGAGTGCGGGGTCTCGGTTTTTGGGGATCGCTGGCTGGGAAGGGGCTGGGTATCAGCGGGCGGGTGGTGAGCAATCACAGGGTGCAGCGCCCCTTTGTACTTTCCCTCACTGTTACTGTTTTATCACAATTGCTAGTGACACTGAGCGGAACCTGTAAGGAAAAGGAGCTTTGCCCCCGGTGTGACCCTTCCCCGGGGAGACTGAGCCAGCTGCGGGGCCAGCGAGGCCCGAAGCACCCGGCCATGGCGCTGGGCAGCCGGCCAAGGCCAGCCCGCAAGGAGGGAGGGCTGGGCAAGGGGCTGCCAGGCCCCGGGGGAAGAAACCCTCTGGGCCCGGCCCCTAACGCTGCCCCTGGAGAAAGGGAGAGGAGGAGGAAGGTGACAGATGAGCGTGGAATCTCCCAGGGCAGAGATCAACGGTCAACTTTATTGTTCTGGATGGGGATCAGGGCCATCACGTGGGGACTGCGCACGGCTGGTCCGGCGCCTGTGTCCGGGCCGACTGTAAGGGTTTTGGGCCCGATGTTCCATGCGGGAGCGGTGCCTCCTCCGCACAGGCCCATGGCGGCTGGAGCTGCTGCCCTCAAGCTCTGCGTAGTCCTGGGACGGCCCCAATGCTTCCTGGCTGCCAGTGCTGGAACTGATGCTCTCCGGCACTGGGGAGATCTGGGATGTCCCGAGCGCAGCCTGGCCGGGGTTGCTGCTCTCAGCCCTTGGTGCTGGCATGGGGCTCCTCCCCCGGCGTGTTCTGGGCCGGCTGTAGGGCGTCTGGGCACGTCGTTCTGCACGGGAGCTGTTCCTCCTCCGCACGGGCCCAAATGGCCTGCTACTGCCCTCAAGCGCTGGGGAGTCATGGGACGGCCCCAATGCCGCCTGGCTACCTGTGCCGGGGCTGCTGGTCTCTGGCACTGGGGAGCCCTGGGACGTCCCCAGCACTGCCGGGCTGGGAGTGCTGCTCTCAGCACTTGGTACGGGCCCAGGTGAGATGGAGCTGCTGCTGCCTTCATGTGCTGGGGAGTTGTTGGACTGCCCCAATCCTGCCTGGCTACCAATGTTGGGGCTGCTGCTCTCTGGTGGAGGTGAGACATTGGATGGCCCCAGTTCTGACGGGCTACCATTACCGGAGCCAGCGAGTCCTGAGCTGTCAGTGGAGGCTGTAAGGGGGAGCAGGAAGGTCAGGGGCACAGAGGCCACAGTGGAGAGGCCAGAGCGGTGCCCCAGCCCTCCTGGGGCAGAGAGGCTCTGCCAAGCCCAGCCTGGGCACCCGCTGCCAGGCCTTGCCTGGGCCCTGGCCCCAGCCCAGGGGCATGAAGGTGCTTTGCCTCTTACCATTGCCCTGGCCAGCACAGCTCTCGCACTCCCAGATGATCCTGTCGGTGCTGACGTTGGAGCAGCGCCGGTGGGTGCCTTCAGCAGCGCAGGAGCTGCACAGGAGCAGTTCCCAGGGCCTGGGGAACAAAAGGGTTCATGGCTGTGAGGACAAAGTGGCCGCACACAGGGTTGTGCGGCACAGCTCCTGTTCTCAGTCCTTCTGCTCCGAGGTCTCGGTGAGGCAGAGATCCCATGCAGAGCCCAGGGTGCTGCTTTGGCAACTTACCCCCGTTCCTCTGTGTGCTCCCTGCCCTCGGGACACAGGCACTCACGGGCATCGCAGCGGCTGTGCATCTCAATTAGTATTTCCTCTTCAGGCTCATTCTCCCATGATGGCAATCTGATGGAGAAAGGGAAATGGCTGAGCCCCTGCTGCCCCGGCATGAGGCCGATGCAGGGCAGCCCTGCTCCTCCCTCCTGCCCGGTTTCCAGCTCCTCCGTGAAGCTGAAGCCCAGGCAGACGGGACAGAGGAGGGGCAGGACTGCAGGGACACCAACCTCAAGGGGATTCGGATACCCATGCTGAGCATGTCCGTGAGAAAGTCATGTTCATTTCTGCAGTGTGGGCAGTTGAAGGAAATACCCGCAGAGAGAGCATGGCCCTGCAACGGAAGCAAAAGGAGCAGGAGTTAGACCCTGGTGCTGCCCATCTCCTGCCGTGTCCGGGGGTGAGGGAACGGCTCCTACCTGGATGCAGTCCCGGTGGAACCAGGCGTGTTTGCAGATGGGGCACACCATGGTGTGGAAGGACTTTCTGTCTCCCACAGGCTCCAGGCAGATGAGGCAGCTGATGTTCTCCTCTGGAACCGCCTCCACCTCCTGCTCTGGGCGGTGCTCCCTGCAGAAGGAGCTGGGGGGCAGAGGGAAGGGATGGGTGAGGTGAGAAGTGCTGGGTCCTCCCCCGGTGGGGACGAGGAGGGGAAAGGAGCTACCTGTGCGGAGGAAAGTACTCAGTGACGCATTCACCCTCGATGGCACAGGGCAGGTGGAAGCTGCGGTCGCAGCCCTCCCAGCAGCAGGTGATGGCGGCCCCGCTCTCCCCGCAGACGAAGCATCGCTGGAAAGAGCAGAGCAGCCCCGTCAGCGGCAGCCTCAGGGCCTCCCCAGCCAGCCCCACGCCTCCGGGCAGGGCGCAGCATGTGGCCGCTGCTGGGCCACAGCCCACAGATCCGCCCGGCGCCCCAGGCTCCTGGGCTGGAGCTCTGTGGAGCTGCTGGGAGCAAGGCTTTTGTCCCGGGGCTGCTTGGAGGGGCTGGGAGTTCTTCCCTGGGCTCTGGGCTAAGCTCCCCCAGAGCTCTCCTCACACAAATCTCCCTGATACGTTCAAGGTCCTCACCTTCTGCGTTGCCAACTCGACTGTGCGGAGAATGTCTCCAGGGAGAATTCCCAGCAGCCCTGATTCCTCATCCTGCCAGTAAAAAAGCTCACTGGCAAAATACTGCAAAGAGAAGAGAAGAGAGAAGGAGCTGATGAGGAGAGCGTGTCCGGGAGTGCCTGTCGGCGAGCTGGAGCGAGCCCCAGGGCACTTACCACGCAAAAGCGATGGACATAGAGCCCATCCATCTCGATTTTTGGCCCCCAGAGATCCAGATTTGCCGCTGCCCGGCCACACAGCACGCACGCTGGAGGGGAGAGAGCAAACGCCGGCGGGAATGAGCACCTCTGTGGGGCTGGGGGAAGCGTCCCTGAGGGATCGTCCCCAGGGCCCTGCTCCGTCCCTGAGGGGCTGAGGGGCAGGGCTGGGGGCCGTGGTGAGGAAGGGGCATCGCAGGCACTGCCTCCCCCTGCCACCGCGCTCGGCCCCACGCTGACCCCCGACAGCCCCTCTGCTGTGCTGCGGGACGGAAACTTTGCTCTCACCCTGCTCCATCGAGTCGGGGGCCTCCTCCTCTCGCCTCTCAGCCATGGCGCACGTCCTCAGCGAACGTTGGGAGCGTCCCTGTCCCAGCAGCACCGGGGTGTCTCTCCCAGATGCTCCTCGGCTGGCTCTGAGGGAGAAGCGGGGCGCGGGTCAGCTCTCAGCACAGCCCCGGTGCCCCGAGGTGTGGGACCCCCCACTCCTCCCTCAGCAGCCCCCGACCAGCCCCTTCCCTGCCCTGCTCTCTCCTCACCTCCCAGGTCGCACTGACGCACGGCTGGAACCCAGCGACCCTTGTTAGAGGCTTGTTGCCGTGGGGCACAGTGGCCATTGTGACATCACATCACCATATATGGGCAGGGACACCACTGGCGGGTCACCATGGCAACGGTGGCATCAGCATCTCCATAGACGTGCAGGGACAGCCTTGGCGGGTCACCACGGCCACAGTGACATCGGCACCCCCACATACAGGCAGGGACGCCCTCAGCCTCCTGCCACCCCCTGAGGTTGGTGTCACCCACGTCACCGGGGCTGCTGCTCCCGCAGCAAGTGCAGAGCCACATGCCAGGCCCCGCGGGGGATCCTGGCCTTGCCCGTCCCACCCACTCCGAGGGGCACCCACCGTGTCCCCGTGCCCCACACAGTCCCCCTGTCCAGAGGTGATGACCTTCAGCCCCAGCCCTGTGCCCACGGCCACCTCCCCAGGCACCACCACTGTCCCCAGTGACCAGCCTGTGGTCAAACTGGTGCCAGCGGCACCCACGATCCCCAGTGCCGCTGTCACTGGCAGCGTCCAGAAGTACAGCGTGGTGTCCCTGTCCCCCACCAGTGACACCAAGGGGGACACCGGGAAACCCACAGGTGCCACCACCCAGCACCCAAACTGCCCCCTCTGACACCACCCCCAGTGCTGTCCCCCAGATCAGTCCACAGCTGCCCCCCTCCTTTGAGAAAAGCAACAGAAACCTTGGGCAGTGGCCCAGTCCCCCCACTCTGCCCAGTGACCCCACTGGGACCCTGCTGCTGGGAACAGGGGCTGGCCTGGTGGTCCTCTGCTCTCCCTGTGTCACCCCCGCTGTGTCCCCAAATGTCCTGGGACATCTCTATGGGGCTGGGGAGTGTCCTGGTGGTCCCCCAGTATCTCCCCCAGGTATCCCAGTATCCTGGGATTCCTCTATAAGGACAGGGGGTGGCCTGGGGTTCCCCCCATGTCCCCATGTTCCCCCCAGCAGTGTCCCCAGGTGACTTAGTGGTCCCCATGTTTTCTTGGGACCCCTCTATGGTGGATGGGTGGGGTTGCCTGGTGGTCTCCCACAGTATTCCCCTCCTGTGTCCCCCTGTGTTCCAGGACCCCTCTTTGGGGACACAAAGAGTGGTCTGGGGATCCCCAAAGTGTCCCTGAGCATCCCCCAGTGTTCCCATATGTGTCCCCCATTGTCGTACAGCATCCCCAAGTGTCCTGGGACACCTGTATGCAAACAGGGGTTATTGGCCTGGGGGAGGCCCTCCATGTCCCTGGGGTCACCCAGTGTCCCCATGTGTTCCCCCCAGTCTCCCCGTGTCTGGGACCCTTCTATGGAAACATAGAGGATGGTCTGGGGGCTCACAGAGTGTCTCTTAATGTCCCCAAGTTTTCCCATGTCCCCCCGGTCCAGAGGGGTCACAGCACACAGGAGAACACTGGGAAACTTTTATTGGGAGTAACCTAGTGTGACACAGGGAGTAACCTGGTGTGATAGTTTTAAGCCCGCCAGGATCGGAGACCATGTTGACAGTATCCCTCCCCCCCCCCCCACCCCGACACAAGTAGGGCACAAACCCCGGGTTAAAATAAGAAGAAATTTAATACAACACTGTAATAAACAATCTGAACAACAACAACAGCAATAATAACAACAATAAACATTAATAACAATAAACAAGACAAGATACACAGAGAAATACCGCAATGAACACAGCCAGCCCGCCACGCGTGCTTCCCCAGACCAAAGTCACACGGGAAGGCTTCCCGCGCTGCGCTGGACCTGGCATCAGCATGGTATGAATAACCCGCCTGGAGATCCCTTCCCCCTGCTTGGGAGAAACCTGACCCTATCCTAGTGGAAACAGGACACCTGGGTACCCCCAGATGTCCCCAAGGGTCCCAGGACCTACTTAGCCTGCCCACCCCCAGGGATCCCCTCTAACTATCTGCACACACATCCTGTTAATAACCCAATGAACTCCCAGTGCCCCCTCAGATTTGTTACAGATTTGTTCTGTAAAGAGCCCTCTCCATCCCTGCAGCCGTTAATGGGACTGTCTAGAGGCACTGGATGCCAGTCAGGGCTCTGCAGAGCCCCACCAGACACAGGCTTCCCTTTGAGCACCAAGTGCCCCTCCTGCGCACACTGGGCTCAAGAAGAAGCCGTTTAGGAGACGTCTGAGTCCCTCGAGTCCCACACAAGACGTGTAAAGGGCACAAGCACATGACTCCCAAGATATATTAGTCAGTCTTTTTTTTTTTTCTTTTTTTTTTTTTTTTTTTATAATTAGTTTCATTGTAAAAAAAATAAGACAGGAAATGTTATAAATTTTTATACGCAGTGAAGTTTGTTCTTTCTCTTTGTCTCCATATTTGCCCTGTCAGGTCTATGTCCTGGTTCATTTTGGTTCTTCCTTCCCCTTTTGCTATTTGTTTCCCAATTGACAGCTCCTGCCCCAGCCCCACAACCTAGGGACAAGCCACATGATGCTGGTGCCCAACAGCCCTGCTTGCATTCTGCTGCCCTGGGCACCCCCAGCTCCCTGGGACATATTCCCCTGCACTCAACCCCACTGAAGGCATGGAATCAGAGAATCATTTAGGTTGGAAAAGGCCTTAAGATCATCACATGCAGTGGGGTGAGGGAAAAATCCCTAATGTGAAAGTCGTTGGTAATTCAGTGCCTGTCTGGAGAGATGAAACGACAGCCGAGAGGGAATGAGCATGAAGTCCCATAAAGCTGGGTCACACATGGCGGGGGACAGGGGGAGGTCATTCCAGCATGTGGGAACCATGACCTGCCTTTCTGGCTGTGCTGGGGCTGTTACACCCCAGAGGAGGTTGTGGTCTGGGGGCCCAGGAAGGCACATGGGACCAGAGCGGGGCTCTGACATCTCCCATGAGCCCAGGAGAGCTGAGTCCATGGGACAGGGAACCTCCGCCCCTGCCAGGGCGGGGCAGAGGACCCAGCGTTCTGGGCTGCCTGTCCACGCTCCTTTCTTGCCCCAACCCCAAACTGTGCTCTTTGGGGGATGGTGCTCACTGCAGCCCGACAAGAACCTGTTTCCTGCTGTGCCTCCAAAGCACCGGGTGCCCCAAGGGCTGGCATCAGCTGCCCCTCGCCTCTCCCAGCCTCATGGTGGGACACCCCAGTTTGCCCTAATCTGCCCTTGCTGGGGGGCACATGGTGGGTGGGAAGGGGATCTCCTTTACAGAGACACCCCAGGAACCCGGGCTCCCTCAGCCACGCTGCTCATCGCCGTGGTGCAGCCAGAGAGGACCCGGGCGTCCGGGGGCTGGCAGAGGAGAGGGGACGTGGACACGGACACACGGACACACACAGAGTGAAGCTTTGCTGAAGGGGTTTATTGATCATGAGAGGGAAATGGCCCAGGGCTCCCGGGGGTCAGGTGGGGTCATCCAGGGATGATCATCTCCTCATGCCGCTGGAGGGGCACAGGGCAAGGGTGTCACCACCAGCTCCAGTCCTGAAAGGCAGAGCCCAAAATGTGACCCCCCCCCAGTGTCAGGTGGGACAGGAGAGGGGCCTTGTCCCCAGCATCTCTCTCTGCAGAGTCCTGGGGAAGGAAGAAGGGAATGGGAGCCCTCAGGATACCCAGGACAGGACTTGGCTCTTCTGAGACCCCTGTGGCACTCAGAGCCCCTTTTCCAGTGTGTCATTGTCCTGGGATGCCCCTACATCTCGCAGAGCCCTGCCCAGCCTTCACGGTGATCCTGGGAGGGGTCTAGATGGCACCAGAGGCCCTGCTTGACCTGCACAGTGACCTTTTGGGGCTGTAGAGCCCCACGGAGTGCACGGAAAGGCATGGGGGCAGCTCTGTCTCGCTCACCCTGATGGGTGACATGGGGCAGGGGCAGTCCCCTCTGTTTCCCTCTCCCATACCCAAGGTCTGGCAACCCCTGCAGTCTCACGGATCCCTCGGGGCCCAGGATTCTTTGTGGGGCTGGAGACACCCTGATCCTGCTCACCTAGACATCAGCAGACACAGCCAGGCTTTCTGGGGGCTGAACCTCCACCATCATGTCATCCAGAAGGGGCTGGGGAGAAAGGGGGAGTTAAGGACACGCCTGAGTGCATTGGGGTGTACTGGCAGTTAGGGGACAGCAGTGGGATCCTTGGGGAAGGTGCCTCTGGGACCAATGGGGTACGTGAGCTTGTATGGTGGTGCACAGAAAGGAGTGGGAGTCCTGAGGAGGGGGCCCACGTGGTTGCATGGCTGTGTACTGGGGCATCCTGGGTTGCACTGGTGTGTACTGGGTTGTAATGAGGTGGACGGGTATGCAATGGGAACCCCAGGAATAAGGCCTCCCTGAAGAAACACTGGGGTGCAGGGGTGTTTTCTGGGGCTGCAGTGGGGTGTACTGGGACACACTGGGATGCCCTGGACTGTCGTGGCCGTGGGATGTCTGGGTGTGTCAGGGGGAGACAGAACGCTTGGTACCCACCTCAGCCCTCTTCACTTTCCTGAATTTGAGGAACCGCACCTGCAGAGAAAACACGAGACCTCGCTGGTCACTGGGATGTCCCCAGTCCCCGCAAGGGCTGGGAGGACCACCTTGTCCTCCAGTTCCCCAGACTGGGTGACCTCCAAGTCAACCCCACTACTCACCTCCCGCACATTTTTTCCACCTTCTTCCCAAAATGCCTAGGGAGGAAGAGCAAAGGGGTGGTCTGGATTGGCCCTTGCTGGAGGGGTGTGTAGGGCACAGGTGTCCTCAGTCCCCCCAGGCCCATGGCTTCCCCCTGGTCTGAATGGCAATATCCCTTCTGCTACTCCCAGTCCCATTCCTCCATGTTTCACCTGGGATACCTGTTCATGCAGGGACCGGGGTTGGGGATGGAGACAAGGAGAGTGTGGGGAATTCAGGGTCTCCCAAGAAGATGGGCTTGAGGTGTGGGGAGACCCAAAGACAGGGTTTAATTACCGGACCCCAGGGTGCTGAGCTGGGGGTTTTGAAGGGACAGGACTGCGTTGGCTGCACGTGGGGGATAAAGGCATTGTATTGGAGAGGACACGAGGACTTCAAGCATTGTGGTCAGGGGAGGCAGAAGGAAGAGGAATGAAGAGGCCAAAACCGATGGGATCGGGGGAGTGTTTGGGTGTGGGGGCTCAAGGATGGGATCTCAGGACAGTGCCGCAGTGGAGAGGATGAAAGGCAAAAGACTCGTGGGAAAGACGGAAAGAAAGGCGTTGGGAATGATCACAAGGACAGGATTTGGTAACCCTAGATAGGACACGGAGGAGATCCCAGGGAAACATGTCTGAGGAGACCAACAGTATGTGATGGGGAGGCCCAAAAGAGAGGGAGGTGGGGGCACCAAGACAAGAAACTGGTGGGGCCCTCCCAGGGAGGAGACACATCTGAGCATCCAGTGAGAAACTTGGGCTCTGGGCACAAGAACACTAATTCTTGTGGGGAGGTTGAAAGCTGCATTGCCCAGGGCTGGAGGTGCAGGGGGGCCTGGAGGAGCCCCTTGCTTGGGAAAGGGAGAGGCCAAGGCAAGGGATTTCCTGCTCCCCACTACAATTCTATTCTGCAGGAGAGCTGATGTCCGGCAGCCAAGAGCCATCCCCAGCCTTGAGCCCCTTGCCGTGGCCCTGGGGACTCACCTGAGCATCTTCCAGGGTGCACAGCAGGATGGTGAAGAGCAGGGCCACGCTGAGCACTGCGGCCTTCATCTTCCTCCGAGGTGTGGTGAGTGCCGGGTGAAGCTGGAGAAGGCGAGGGGCAGATTTATCCCTCCCAGGACTCCTCCTTGTTCTCCCCGAAAGTCTCCAGGGCAAAGCCAGGCTTGGCAGGGACACCAGCCCTGGCCACAAGCCCAGACCCAGCACAGAGCCAGCCCCACCTCTGGCACGGATCCGGCCACCTTCCCTGGCATCGCTCCAGCTTCCTGCATGGGGCAGCTGCACATGGACAGCCCCAGGAATCTGGGGGTGGTGAGGGGATGCAGAAATGACCCTACTGATAGCTGCAGACGTCCCGGCATTTCCATGGTGGTTTCCTTCACAGCACCCCTGGCCCAAACATCCCCACCCTGGAGGCCTGGGCAGCAGCATCTGGCCAGTGTGGGGCAGGGGCACTGTGGGGTTGTAGGCAAGGGGTTCAGCTCTGCACTCGGAGTGGGGAGAGCCACTGGGCGAAGCTGCTGGCCTGGCTCACACAAGCCAGGCAGGACCTTTTCCAGCAACCCGGCACCGACGCACCCGTTCTGTCAGGTGTTGACACTCACATGATCTGCTGTCATTGCTCTCCTCAAGCACGCAAATGCCCCAGACTGCAGAGGGAATGGCTGGATCCTCAGTTAGCAGGGACATACTCCTGATGAAGGTGGACATAGTTTGGATCCAGAAGCTCAGGCACCTCTGCTTTCCCTCCCTGTAGAGGCACACGACTATCAGCAGAGGTAGAGGACGGGAGAGGTGTTTATTTATTTCTGCCTCATGAGAAGAGGGCATTTCTCCTGGTGGTGTGAGTGAGAACTGGGAGGAGACAGGGCCAGTAAGGCCTCAGTCAGGAGATGCAGCACGTAGGTACTTGTCTCTCTCGGGAGCTGGGAGTCAGAAGTAACCACATGTAGTGACCCGCAAAGCCACTGGCTGCACTGAGCAACAGCAGCGCTGAATGCACTGGGCTCACTGCCTGTGCGGAGGCCGTGGCACATCACCGTTATGGCACCAGATCCAGGAACACTTCCTAAGGCCACCACGGTCCTCTGCAAACTCAGCCTCTGGTTGTTACGTGCCACAGTAATTCAGGCCACCACGCTGTGCTTCCCAGTCGCCATTCACTTCCAAACCCACCCAGAGTCTGCGTCACGTGTCGGAAAGTAAAATAGTGCGGTGTTTAGGTCCTCTGTCTGTGAGGGTGTGAGCATCGTCTGGTACTGCGGGACACAAACTGGGAGTCAAAGACTGGTGGTGTAAATCTGGTTTAGCTTTTGAAGTCAGCGGGAGGTTTGCCTGAGTTTCAGGGAATCCAAGTGGTCACTGCTTTTGTTCCCACGATGATACAGATTGCTGTTGCAGCTTCAAAGAAACCAAAACACACGGAGAAGTGGTTCGGGAGAACTGCAAATGGCTCAGGTTCTTCACTGACATTATATGTCATTGCCAAGGGTGATGCTGAGATCTTTACGGGACACTGACTCTGAAGAAGAGCTCTGTTGTGGATCGGTGGTGAGAAGCTTCAAGGCAACTGACTTGAATATTTGCTTTGGAAATTGCCCAAAGGCAGGCAGTCACCTGGAAGATTGTCATTTTAACAGATGCTGCTTTGTGCACTCTCTGTTCAATAACTGTGCTACACAGCGTTGGACTTTTTATCGTGTTTAACTATGCGGTGACGTTATTTGTATTCTGAAGTTATTGTGTAAAGGACTGATGAATTGTATGCACTGTCATCACTGAGGAATATTGACTCAGGAGCGGTCAAGGCTGCCTTTGAGAGAAGCGCAAAACCGGTGGATGGAATTTAACAGGCACTTCACATCAAAGGTACAAAGAAAATGCTCGTACTCCCTCGGCCTTGGTAGAAACACTGGGCTCACCTGTTCATGGTGCAGGGCTGTGTGGGGTTGGAGCCTCAGCAGCCGCCCCAGCTCTGCCCTCTACCATTTGGAGCTGCACCTTCCCCTGCCCCACGGCAGGAGACCCAGGGATGGAGGCAGGGAGGGAGAGAGACGAACCGCGGCAGGCACGGAAGGGGAGGAGGAGGGGTGGGGGGCAGCAGGAGGGGGAGAGGCAGCTCTGCAGCACGGGCAGGTGTGTCGGTGGGGACAGATGGACAGTGGGGGCCCTGTTTTCTCCACATTTACCTCTTGCTTCCCAGTATCCCAGTGCCCTCCAGTTCCCGTGTCCCGTAGCGCCTGCGGAGGGTGCGGGGAAGGACAGGACTCAGCAGGGGGCTCTGTCCTGCTGTGCTGCTTCTGGCTGGGCTCCAGTGACCAGCAGAGTGGTCCAGAGCGTGTTAGAGGGAACTTCCAATGGTGATTTCTGTTTCACAGCTGCAGGCTGTGCCGCTGACTTCTCTGGGCTCAACATCAGTTTATCTGCTCTGTCCCTGCTCCCTTTTCTGTTGTACATGTTAAAGGCTGCTTTGGCTTTTGCAGTTTGCTGTGCTCTGTAGCGCCTGGCGGTGTTTTGTCAGGGAGATGGACTGTAAAAGCTCTGGCCTTGAGCTTAACCAGGTATTGGAGCTCAGCTCTGATGCTACTACTTTAATTTTGGAATAATCTCATGGAGGCAATTAACAATTACACTTTTTACTTTTCTGCTCCAAGTTTTCAGTGGAGGAAACCCAGAGCGACACATTCACCGTCTTCTCCGGCATGACAGATACCTTCTCCGTTATTACATTAGCTCTTCAGTATCTTGAATGTCCTTGGGTAACTAAAATACTCCTATTGGTACTTCTCAAGGATTTTTTTCTCGGGTTTTTCTAAGGTTAACCAATTTTTTAGGAATATCACTAATATATGTTAACATAAAGGCAGGCACAGGAGATGTTATACCGGGGTTCTGCTACAGGCCACAGAACCAGGAGGAATGGTTGAGGTCCTCTAGAGACAGATGGGAGCAGCCTCACATTCACAAGCTCTGCTCCTCAGGGGGGGATGCCAACCACCCCGATTTCTGTTGAAGGGCAACACAGCAGGGCATAAGAAATCCAGCAGGTTCTTGGAATTTGTTGATAATAACTTCCTTCTCCAAGTGACAGAGGAGCCAACAAGGAGAGGTGCTTTGCTGGATCTTGTTCTCACCAAGAAAGAGTAGGTGGGGAGTGTGAAGCTCAAGGGCAGCCATGGCTGCAGTGACCATGAAAGGGTGGAGTTCAAGATCCACACGGTAGTGAGGAGGGTGCGGAGGAAGATCATTACCCTGGAGTTCAGGAGAGCAGACTTTGGACTCTTCAGGGATCTGCATTGCAGGGTAACATGGGATGAAGCCCTAGAGCGAAGAGGGGCTCAAGAGAGCTGGTGGATATTCAAGGATCACCTCCTCCAAGCACAGGAGTGAGGCATCTGGACAAAGAGGATGTCAGGTAAGAATGCCAGGAGGTCCGAATGGATGAACGAGGAGCTCCTGGACAAGCTCAAGCATAAAAAGGAAGCCTACAGAAGGTGATAGCAAGAACAAGTAGCCTGGGAAGGATACAGAGAAATTGTCCAAGCATCCAGAGATCAGGTTCAGGAGGACAAAGCCCTGATAGAATGAATTCTGGCCAGGGACATCAAGGGCAGCAAAATGAGCTTTTACAGTTATGTTTGTGAGAGAACGAAAATTTGGCCTCTCTCTGGGAGAATTACTCACCTAGGATATTGTTTTGCCAGTTACCAGGCTTAACATAAAAGACACAGCCAGCACAAAGATGAACCAATAACCAAGTTGTGTTTGATACAAACGGGTCAGTCCATGGGTGAGCGCTGGGGGTACAGACAAGTCGGTCAGATTATACACAATCAACATCAATCCCACTGACCCCAACAACGACACCGCATGACCAGCAATGGGTGGGATAAATGGTGACATGCAGTCTCTCATAGAAGGGACGGGAGACAACCGAGTCAGCGAGCCAAACACATCAGACCAAGGAAGCCACAGACTGAATCTCTGCACAGCCCGCGTTTACAAAAGCCAGACCTGAGTGGAGCCCAGTCCCAGGGAGGCGGGAGGCCCTTCCCCAACAGGGAGCTCTGCACAGGGCACCCACCTCACACACAGACACTGCCCCTCCTGCCAGGGGTCCCAGCTGTTATCCCTCAGTGGGACACCTGACCTTGGGTTACTGACTGCGGGACCCCTGGGGCTCCTTTACCCCATGGCTCTGTCTGCCAGGCCGCCCACCCTGGGGGGAAGCCTAAAGGGAAACTCACCCCCCTTTGGGAAGGGCTGGGGGAGTCACCCGTATGTCAACCTTAACTTGGGGCTGGGGGCTGAAACCCCAGCATTTCAGATATAAAGAAGGCTGAAGTATTCAATGACTTTTTTGCCCGTCTTCACGGGCAAGTGCTCCAGCCACACTGCCCGAGATACAGAAGCTAAAGATGGGGACTGGGAGTGAAGCACCATCCACTGCAGGAGAAGATCAGGTTTGAGACCATCTAAGGAACCTGAAGGTGCACAAGGCCGTGGGACCTGGCGGGATGCATCCATGAGTCCTGGGGGAACCGGTGCGTGACGTGGCTAAGCCAGTTTCCATTGTATTTGAGAACTCGTGGCAGCCTGGTGAATTTCCCACCGATTGGAAAGAGGGAAACATAAACCCCATTTTAAAATATGGGATAAAGGAAGTCCCAGGGAACTACAGGCCTGTCAGTCTCATCTCTGCCTGGTGAGATCATGGATTGAATCTTCCTGGAAACCATGCTAGGGCACATGGAATACGAGGAGGCCATTGGTGACAGCCAGCTTGGATGCACTGAGGGAATATCCCTCCCGACACATCTGATGGCCTTCGACAACGGGGTTGCAGTGCTGGTGGTTAAGGGAAGAGCAACTGACGTCATCCACCTTGAATTGTGCAAAAGTGTCCTGCACGACATCCTTGTCTCTAAATTGGAGACATGGATTTGACAGATGGACCACTCGGTGGATAAGGAATTGGCTGGACGGTCACTCAAAGAGTTGGGATCAACAGCTCCGTGAGCGAGTGGAGAGCAGTGGCGTCCTCAGGGGTCGGTGTTGGGACCGGCGCTGTTTAACATCGCTGTTGGCAACATGGGCAGTGGGATGGGGTCCACCCTCGGAAGGTTTGCTGACAACACCGAGCTGTGTGGTGCAGTCGACGACACCTGGAGGGAAGGGATGTGCCATACAGAGAGACCTGGACGGGCTTGAGAAGTGGGCCCACGCCAACCTCAACAAGGGCAAGGGCAAGGTCATGCACGTGCGTTGGGGCAATCCCATGCAAAAATACAGGCTGTGGGATGAGTGGATTGAGAGCAGCCCTGAGGAGAAGGACTTGGGGGTATTAGTGGATGCAAAACTGACCGTGAGCCAGCAGTGTGCACTCGCAGCCCAGAAAGCCAACTGTCCTGGGCTGCATCCAGAGAAGTGTGGCCAGCAGGTCGAGGGAGGATTCTCCCCCTCTTCGCTGCTCTCATGGGACCCCACCTGCAGTGCTGTGTCCAGCTCTGGGGCACCAACATCAGGAGGACATCAAAGCGGGTCACAGAGATGATCGGGACTGGAGCACCTCCCTTATGAGGACAAGCTGAGAGAGTTCATGATGTTCAGCCTAGAGAAGAGAAGGGTCCTGGGAGACCTTACAGCAGCCTTCCAGTACTTAAAGGGGCTAAAGGAAAGATGGAGAGGGACTCTTTATCAGGGGCTATACTGATAGGGTGAGGAGTAACAGTTTTAAACTGAAAGAGGGGAGATTTTGATTAGATATAAGGAAGAATTTCTTCCCTGTCAGGGGGGTGAGGCCCTGGCACAGGTTGCCCAGAGAAGCTGCGGCTGCCCCCTCCCTGGAAGGGTTCAAGGCCAGGTTGGACGGGGCTTTGGGCAACCTGGGCTAGTGGAAGGCGTCCCTGCTCATGGCAGAGGGGGTGGAACTAGATGATCTTTAAGGTCCCTTCCAACCCAAACCATTCTAGGGTTCCATGATTGCCGTCAATGGGGTTGCTCTCATTGAGGTTGTCATCGGTGGGAGCACACCAGTGTCTCTCTTTGTCTTTTCCAGGAGCCCTGGCATTCCCTTCCTGCCTCTTCCCAGACCCCTGCCTCCCCCTGTCTGCTCTGGGAAGCCCAGCTCTCCCCCTCCCTCTTTACCTGCCTGTTCCATGAACCCTCTTCAGGAGCTTTTCTCCTAGCAGCTTGTCACCAGGGCTGGGCCTGCGGCTCCATGGGGCTGTGTGTGTGCATGTGTGTGAACCCACGTTTTTCCCATACAAATTGCATCTCTCCTCTCCCCGCTCCACCCTCTCAGTAAAACCTCTGAAAGTGAACACCATTTGCCTAGGTACTAGATGGGAGAATGGAGGGAATCAGCCCCCGCCCCTCATACCCCACAGCCAAGCTGTGTAGATGTGACAGGCACCAATTTGGTTTCTTCCCTCTGTGGCCACCTCCCACTCCTTGCAGCTCATGTTTGGCTTCTTCCCACCTCCTCATCTCACAGGCCATGTTGGCACAGCTGCTCACTCTTTCAGGAAAGCTAACCACCTTCCTTTCTTTTCCTTCTCCATCCTTCCCTCCCTCTCTCCTCCCCTCTTTCCCTTCTTCCTTCCTTCTCTCCCAGTGTTGTTCCCAAAGGGTGAGGAGTCCAGCCCGTCCAGCAGCCCACTACAGAGCTGCTGGGGAACTAGATGGTGGAAGCAGGGCAGACTGTCAAGGAGGAATTTGGAAACACGTTTCAGGGAAGCAGACATTTTTTCAGGAAAAACAACGTGTCCTTCGGCTTGGACCTTGCAGGGGACATCAAGGGCAAGAAGGTGAGCTGCTACCGCTTCCTTAATATGGAAAGAATAAAATGCAGGGCTAGCTGCTCCACTGGGTGGGTAATCACTAACAGCAGATCCAGACAGGTCTGAGGAACTCCGGGCCTCCTTTGCTTCAGTCTTCACCAACAACGTCTCTCTTGTGTGTAGGGTCAAGCCTCCAGAGGAGAAAAACAACCAGCAGTGAATAAGGGTGGGGTCAGGGGTTACTTGTATGAATTCAGGCTGTGCAGGTCTGTGGGGATGAACAGGCTGCATGGTGGCACACTGAGATCCGGCTGCTCTCCTATCACTCGTTTTCTCTCCTTTCCCCTCTGTTTCCCATGCTTTTTCCTCCCCAACCAGCCTTGATCACTTCCTTTTGCTGCTGTAGGTCCTTCCCTAGACATTCCATGACAAGATTTGCAAAACTGCCAAATGCTCTTTCTGGCCTCCCACAATGAGTATCAGGTCCCCAAAGGCAGAAACACCCATCCTCAGTCTGCAAGGTCATCCTTGGAGGCTCTCCCAGGGAACCACCTGGTGAGTCTCACACCCAGATACCTTGGACCTGTCTGTGCATGAATGTTTTTCCCTTTGTGTTTTCAATTGTTCCTCTGAAAACCGATTGATTCACTGCCTAAAATGAAAATTCTCTCTTTTTTTGTGGAAGTGTGGGGGATTAGGTCAGATTAAAATGCCTACATGGGGTATGTGGGAGACCAAACAGGCTACTTGCCTCCTGCCTGACCGTGACCAAGTCTTGAGGACAGCTCCATGAGACATTTACTTGCACCTGTCACACACGGCAAGGACCATAACGTCCATCCATCTTGATGACCTGGTGAATCCTTTCCGTCGCATTCTGCCTATGTGGCTGTATCCCTCCTCAAAGGATGTGTCACACAACCAAGCTCAAAGACGTAAAGGCAATTAAAGGGACACAAGTGCAAACCAGGCCAGCAGTAACTCTCTTCCAAAGCTCAACTCTCAATGAACATGTCAAGTGGCAGTCATACCCTGAGATAAAGGACATCATAGAGTATTTGGGGGTCCATCATCTGAAGGATGCCCGAGGACGCATCAATGCATCCAGTTCTCTGGAGGTTGTTTTACAACCTCTCCAGTGTGAGGAAGTCACGAAAAGATGAGGTGATCTTGCAGAGACACAGCTTGCACCCTGGCACATTATCCTATACCCTAACCCTAATGCTAAACCCTAGTCCTTAACCCCAACCCTAACTATAACCCTGTTAATCAGGGTCTCCCAATGGGAGGTGGAGGAGGCTCCGGGGCACTGGCAATGGCACGGCAGAGGGGCTTGGAACTGGACAGTTTTGGTGATGGGAGAATGGGGAGACATGGGAAATGAGGAGCAGTAGTGAAGGATGGGCAGCAGCAGAGGGGGATAGGGCTGGGGGAGGCGTAGGGGCTAAGCTCAGTGCAAAGTTCCAGATCACACCATCTTCGGATTGCTGCCAGTCCCAAACTAGTCCCAGTCCCCGGCCAACACCTCCCCAGAGCAGAGACCCTGTCTAACATATATCTGTATTTTTTATATATATAAATAAACCCACAATATACAGTGTAATGTAATGAGGTATTAGCATTTTACTGAAAGATTTGGGTTTACTATGTTTATTGACTGGCAGTGCGGGTGTTAATGATTCGTCAAGTCACATTTTACCAAACCGTTCAAGGGTACAAGAACTCTGTGTAAAACCACATTTGGGTGTCCCAATTTGACTGGGACACCTCATGTGCATGAATAAATATTTACCCTTGCAATTCTATAATTTGCATCCTGGTTTCTCACCTCGGTCAGTGTGAATTTTTGACACCCTTAAACGCCATTATCATCAGCACAGGTCAACACGGTCCCCAACCAGGATGCGGCCGCTCAGAGTGGACATGATGAATCGTCTGCTTGTCCTCGAGCAGCCGCTTGGAGCTAATTGTGGGGACAAGGCTCCCCTCGCCAGAGAAGGGATGTTTGGCCCCGCAGCATCTCTGATAAGGCGTGTTTTCCCAGGGCCCGTGGCACAAGGATCCTGTTGCTGGAGCTTGGAGAGAGCCTGTGGCTGTGGGGGTTGAAGCAGTCCAGATACCTGGGTACCGGGGAGGTTTCCTTTGCTGCCTCCACTGGGCAGCATCCTCTGGCCAGTGTGGGGCAGGGGCAGTCGTGGGAGCCTGGCGCCTGGCCAGGCCAAAGGATGAGACATAATTTCATGCCTGTCTGCAAGCACTGCAACCTCGTCCTGCACAAGAATCAACTGCAATGGCAATAGAGCCCTCAGTCAGGGCTGTCAGCCCTAGTCCTTTCCATGGGACAAGCAATGCTGCCCACATCCCCTTCTAGAAGGAAACGGGAAGGACACTGAGAGCACCCTTACAGTCTTGGCCAACCTTGGGCCATTTCAGCTCAGGACCGTGATCTCTTTCTCTTGTGCCTTTTTGAAAAATAAACCCCCGAAGCAAGCCGAGTTTCTCTCTTCAACCCCGTTCACGTCTCCTCCCCAAGACAGCTTGTCTGTGGTGTCCCGTCAGGCGAGGGCACGAAGGCTGTTGGTCCCAAAGAACCACTCCAACCCCCCCTCCTGTCTACCAGTCTCTTGCGGGAGTGAAAATCAGAAGTGACCCCGTGTAACCACCAGCAAGTCTACCCGCTGCTCCGAGCAGCGGCAGCATTGGATGCTCTGAACTGAGGGCCATGCTGAGGTCCTCTGAGGCCAACATTAGGAGAGTCGAGCTGTGAATGCTTTGCTAAGTTGTTGTCTTCCTCCTTAGACTCTTCCTCTCCTGCAGTGCCACAGTCCTGCCATACACCAAGGAAAGGGCTCAGCACTTGCTCCCTCTAATATAACTAAAATAATCCTCTGCGAGGACAATTCCACAAGGCTGGTGGGGAAAACCTCACTTGGGTTTTGTAGCCCGATGGAGGTTTCAGGAGAAGCGAGAGATGACCCTGGTTTTGCCTCTGTCATGATACACGCTCCTGCCTAGCTTGATCCAGATGCAGCGACATGAATAAAGACCCAGCGTGTGGCTCATGAGAGCTGGAAATGGCTGGGATTCTCCAGTGAAACATTAAAGGTAATTTCTAAAGACTGCCCATCAGAGGGTGGGTGCTTGTTCTTTATGGGACACTTGGCGTAAAGAAAAGGGCTGTTGTGGGACAGTTGTGAGAAGATGTCGAACCCTCTTGAATGTTTGCTTTGGAGATGGTTCAAAGGAAAGGCAGTCAGCTGGAAGATCGTTCCGCCTTGTGAATTAGCTGCAAGAAGACTGAGCCACAAAGAGCTAAGTTATTAGTTGCATCCCAGTGGGCTGTGACACAGCTCTGAAGTCCCTCTGAGAAGATTTAAGGCATTGCCTGCATGTAGGGGGTTACCCCGTGGGCAGCACAGCCCACCCAGCTGCTCACTGGCTCCCTGCAGTGAGTTCAATCCTCCCTCCATCTCCCCATGCTCTCCATTCCCCCTCTAACCTCCCTGTATCTGTTGGTCTCCCCATCCCTCCCTCTTTCCTTTCCTCCCCCTCTCCATCCCTTCATCCCCCCATCCCTCCATCCCTCACCTTCTCACCCTTCCTGAGTCACTCCCTCCCTGCCTCCCACCCACAGGCATTTACACGAGCATCTCAAATGGAACAGCCATGATTTTGCCATCATTAAATTGACCCAAGTCTTTCCGCACCTTGCACCTTCTATACAGGTACCCTCTGAGCAGTACCAGGGCACCTGAGTGAAGGCCACTGCAGCTTCATGCCCGACTGGGACATCACCTACAAGGACCTGTTCTTTGAGGGGCTGGATGCCACTGATTACCCCCTCAATGAACACCTCCAGGGACCGAGAGCCATCTTGGGGAGGATGGTCCCGAATGTGGGAGGGGTGAGAGGTGAGGAGCCACTGGATGGGGGCTAAAAAACATGGGGATGTGGGGCTCCTGGCCTGGCTGGGGGTTACGTGTGGTCACTTCTGATTTTCAGCTGCCTCCAGAGCCTAGTGGGTAGGTGACACTTTCCAGCAGGGCACGGAGGTTCTCTGCCCTCAGGCTTCCAGTCACACCACAGTCCCCAGTGACACCTATTGCCACAGTGCTGCCCGCAGTGTCATCCTACACACCCTGCGTGTGATCCCAGCACCACTAAACCCCCCTGAACGCCAGTGCTCCCAGAGCTGCTCCCTCAGTCCATCCATCTAGCCCAGCGCCCTCCCATGCCACTCCCTGGTTCCCCTTGTCTGCCTCAGTTTTACCAGTGCTGCTGCCTTGCTCCCCCACCTACCCCGGTGCTCCCAGTTCTGCTCCCTCATTCTCCTGGCCTACCCCAGTGCTCCCACTGCCACTCCCTAATTCCCCTCGCCCTGCCCCATGCTCCCCATTGCCCCTCACTGCCCCTGCATCCTCACTGCCCGTGCCCGCCCATGTACTCCCAGTGCCACTCCCTTATTCCCCCCACCCACACCAGTCCCCCTAGTGCTGCTCCCCTCCTTCCCCAGTGCTCCCAGTGTTGCTCCCTCATCCCCCTCATCTCCTCCGTTCTCCCACTGCCACTCCCTTGCTCCCCTCACCCATCCTGGTGCCCCCAGTGTTGCTCCCTCATTCCCTTTATTTCCTCTGTTCCCCCCAAGGACCTCAGTGCTCCCCGGTGCTCCCCTGTGGTGGGTTTAACTTGGCTGACTGCCAGGTACCTGCCAAGCTGCTCCATCACTCACCTCCTCAACAGGACAAGGCGGGAGAACAAAAGAGGAAAAGGAACTAATGGGTTGAGGGAAACGGAGTTTAATAAAGAATAAAGAAGAGCAAAGACTGCAAGCAGAAGCAAAGGGAAAGATTTTATTCTCTACTTCCCATCAGCAGGCAATGTCCAGGCAGTGGGAAGCAGGGCCTCAGTACAGGTAGCAGTTGCCCCAGAAGACAAATGCCTTAGCGACTACTGGCCTCTCCCCTCCTCCTTTCTCTTAGCTGTTCTTGCTGAGCATGATGTCGTATGGTACGGAATATCCCTCTGGTCAGTTTGGGTCAGCTGTCCTGGCTGTGCCCCTCCCAGCCTCTTGCCCACACCCAGCCTCCTGGCCTTTCTCGGGGAATGATTGGAGAGAGCCTTGATGCTGTAAATCACCTCCACCACAGCGAGGTCCCTCAGGTACTGGATACCTCCCTCAACGGGGGGACCCTTGTTTGGGAATTTGCAGGATTTTCCTTTAAGCGATACCTGTCCTCCAAACGTGACAGGAGCTGCCTCCCGAGGCTGAGGAGTGCTGCCCCGCTGCCAGTCCCTTTGGCCACGGCCTTATCCCTAGCAAGGGATCCCAGCTGCTGGGCTCCTCGCACTCTTATTCCTGACGATTGCCCCCAGCATCCCAGCATCAGAGCAGCCGGCTGATGGTTTCCTCTCCTGGATGACAGCTGAAATCTTCTGGCCTGTCTCACAAGTTGACCTCAGCTCCCATTGCTCCTTCTTGACTATGGGGTGACCGATACAGCTGAGGGATGGGGCTCTGCTTTAGCCACGGTGTCTCTGTGTATGTCTTCAGATGCAGAGAGTCTCTCCTCTCCTGAGGGTGCAGGTGGGGAAGGAGACCGGCCTGGCTAAACAGGGACCTTTGGCTGGATCTCAAGAACAAAAGGAGAATCTATTGCCTTTGGAAGAGGGGGCAGGTCTCTCACGGGGACTATAAAGACGTAGTGAAGTTTTGCAAGGAGAACATTAGGAGAGCTAAAGGGCAGCTAGAGCTCAACTTGGCCACAGCTGTTAAGGACAACAAAAAAAGTGGCTATAAATGCATTAACAGCAAAAGGAGGATTAGGGAAAATCTCCCTCCTTTCCTGGATGCAGAGGGAAACGTGGTAACTAAGGATGAGGAAAAGGCTGAGGCGCTCAGCACCTGCTTTGCCTCAGTCTTTAGCAGAGGAACTGGCTGTTCCTGGACACCCAGCCCCAGGAGCCGGGAGATGGGGAGGGGAAGCAGGCTGAGGGCAGCGCAGTTGCAGAGGAGGTGGTCAGAGACCTGCTGCACCCCTTGGATGCACACACGTCTGTGGGAGCAGGTGGGTTACACCCAGGGGTGCCGAGGGAGTCGGCAGATGTGCTCGCCAAGCCGCTGTCCATGATTTACCTGGAGTCGTGGCTGACTGGGGAGGTCCCACGGGGCTGGAGGGTGGCAAATGTGACACCCGTCTACAAGAGGCAGAAAGGAGGATCCAGGGAACTACAGACCTGTCAGTGTGCCCTCGGTGCCAGGGAAGGTCGTGGAGCAGGTCACCCCGGGTGCCATTACAAGTCGTATAATGGACAGGCAGGGGATCAGGCCCAGTCAGCACGGGGTTATGAAAGGCAGGTCCTGCCTGACAGACCTGATCTCCTTCTATGGCAGGGTGACCCGCTTATCGGATGAGGGAAAGGCTGTGGATGCTGTTTACCTCGACATTAGTAAGGCCTTTGACACCTTTTCCCACAGCATTCTCCTGGTGAAACTGCCTGCTGGAGGCTTGGATGGGCACACGCTCTCTGGGTACAAAACTGTCTGGACGGCCGGGCCCAGAGAGTTGAGGTGAACGGAGTTAAATCCAGGTGGCGGCCGGCCACGAGTGGTGTCCCCCAGGGCTGGGTTCTGGGGCCACTCCTGTTTAACATCTGTATTGATGATCTCGACGAGGGGATCGAGTGCCCCCTCGGTCAGTTTGCAGATGACACCCAGTTGGGTGGGAGTGTTGATCTCTCGAGGGTGGGGAGGCTGCAGAGAGACCTGGACAGGCTGGAGCCATGGGCTGAGCCCAACTGGGGGAGTTTCACTGAGGGCAAATGCCGGGGGCTGCCCTTGGGCCACAACACCCCCCAGCAGGGCTACAGGCCTGGGGAGGAGTGGCTGGAGAGCTGCCGGTCAGAGAGGGACCTGGGGGGGGGTGATTGACAGCCGGCTGAATAGCACCAACAGTGTGCCCAGGGGGCCAAGGAGGCCAATGGCATCCTGGCTTGTGTCAGCACTGGCGTGGCCAGCAGGGACAGGGAAGGGATCTGAGCCCTGGGCTCGGCACTGGGGAGGCCGCCCCTCGATTCCTGGGCTCAGTGTTGGGCCCCTCACCCCAAAAAGGCCATTGAATGACTCGAGCGTGGCCAGAGAAGGGCAACGGAGCTGGGGCAGGGTCTGGAGCACAGGTCTGCTGGGGAGCGGCTGGGGGAACTGGGGGGGTTCAGTCTGGAGAAGAGGAGGCTGAGGGGAGACCTCCTGGCCCTCTGCAACTCCCTGCCAGGAGGGGGCAGAGAGGGGGACGAATCCCTTGAGTCAAGTAATAAGCAATAAGACAAGACGTAATGGCCGCAAATTGTGCCAGGGAAGGTTTAGACTAGATATTAGGAAGTATTTGTTTACTGAATGGGTCGTTAGGTGTTGGAATGGGCTGCCCAGGGTGGTGGTGGTGGAGTCCCCATCCCTGGAGGGGTTGAAGAGTTGGGTCGACTTAGTGCTGAGGGATCTGGAGGAGTTGGGAACTGTCAATGTTAGGTCAATGGTTGGACTGGAGGATCTTCAAGGTCTTTTCCAACTAAGATGATTCTGTGTTTGTGTGATTCTGTAGTGCGGAATCATGCTCTGTAGGTGGCTCTGTAGGTGTAGACAGGCCCTAGCACAGGGTGACAAGCTGTGTCTCTGGATAGCCATGGCCAGGGCACCCTTTTTCCAATCACTGTCACTTCACCAGGATCCTGCAATAGTTTGGGTGTAAATCCCAGGTCACTGTTGGTGAAGAACATTCTGAGTACACAACCATACTGTCCCACAAGCATTGCCACCCATCGCCACACTGCCTTGGAGCACATCCCTGAGTGACATTCCTAAAGAGATGGTTAAGCCTAGAAAAAGCTAAAAAAAAAAAAAAAAATTACGTGTACCAGTACGATTAATTTGATCACCCAATGATGTTCTTGTAACGAGGGGGTAAATATCTGCCACACAGAAGAAGGTGGTGAGGGTGCCGTTCTGTTTCCACAGCTGAAAAAATCTGAGGCAGAAAAGGGAAAGGTGTAATGTTTAATTGCCTCCATGAGATGATTCCCAAATCAGAGCTGAGCTCCAATACCTGGTTAAGCTCAAGGCCAGAGCTTTTACAGTCCATCTCCCTGACAAAACACCGCCAGGCGCTACAGAGCACAGCAAACTGCAAAAGCCAAAGCAGCCTTTAACATGTACAACAGAAAAGGGAGCAGGGACAGAGCAGATAAACTGATGTTGAGCCCAGAGAAGTCAGCGGCACAGCCTGCAGCTGTGAAACAGAAATCACCATTGGAAGTTCCCTCTAACACGCTCTGGACCACTCTGCTGGTCACTGGAGCCCAGCCAGAAGCAGCACAGCAGGACAGAGCCCCCTGCTGAGTCCTGTCCTTCCCCGCACCCTCCGCAGGCGCTACGGGACACGGGAACTGGAGGGCACTGGGATACTGGGAAGCAAGAGGTAAATGTGGAGAAAACAGGGCCCCCACTGTCCATCTGTCCCCACCGACACACCTGCCCGTGCTGCAGAGCTGCCTCTCCCCCTCCTGCTGCCCCCCACCCCTCCTCCTCCCCTTCCGTGCCTGCCGCGGTTCGTCTCTCTCCCTCCCTGCCTCCATCCCTGGGTCTCCTGCCGTGGGGCAGGGGAAGGTGCAGCTCCAAATGGTAGAGGGCAGAGCTGGGGCGGCTGCTGAGGCTCCAACCCCACACAGCCCTGCACCATGAACAGGTGAGCCCAGTGTTTCTACCAAGGCCGAGGGAGTACGAGCATTTTCTTTGTACCTTTGATGTGAAGTGCCTGTTAAATTCCATCCACCGGTTTTGCGCTTCTCTCAAAGGCAGCCTTGACCGCTCCTGAGTCAATATTCCTCAGTGATGACAGTGCATACAATTCATCAGTCCTTTACACAATAACTTCAGAATACAAATAACGTCACCGCATATTTAAACACGATAAAAAGTCCAACGCTGTGTAGCACAGTTATCGAACAGATAGTGCACAAAGCAGCATCTGTTAAAATGACAATCTTCCAGGTGACTGCCTGCCTTTGGGCAATTTCCAAAGCAAATATTCAAGTCAGTTGCCTTGAAGCTTCTCACCACCGATCCACAACAGAGCTCTTCTTCAGAGTCAGTGTCCCGTAAAGATCTCAGCATCACCCTTGGCAATGACATATAATGTCAGTGAAGAACCTGAGCCATTTGCAGTTCTCCCGAACCACTTCTCCGTGTGTTTTGGTTTCTTTGAAGCTGCAACAGCAATCTGTATCATCGTGGGAACAAAAGCAGTGACCACTTGGATTCCCTGAAACTCAGGCAAACCTCCCGCTGACTTCAAAAGCTAAACCAGATTTACACCACCAGTCTTTGACTCCCAGTTTGTGTCCCGCAGTACCAGACGATGCTCACACCCTCACAGACAGAGGACCTAAACACCGCACTATTTTACTTTCCGACACGTGACGCAGACTCTGGGTGGGTTTGGAAGTGAATGGCGACTGGGAAGCACAGCGTGGTGGCCTGAATTACTGTGGCACGTAACAACCAGAGGCTGAGTTTGCAGAGGACCGTGGTGGCCTTAGGAAGTGTTCCTGGATCTGGTGCCATAACGGTGATGTGCCACGGCCTCCGCACAGGCAGTGAGCCCAGTGCATTCAGCGCTGCTGTTGCTCAGTGCAGCCAGTGGCTTTGCGGGTCACTACATGTGGTTACTTCTGACTCCCAGCTCCCGAGAGAGACAAGTACCTACGTGCTGCATCTCCTGACTGAGGCCTTACTGGCCCTGTCTCCTCCCAGTTCTCACTCACACCACCAGGAGAAATGCCCTCTTCTCATGAGGCAGAAATAAATAAACACCTCTCCCGTCCTCTACCTCTGCTGATAGTCGTGTGCCTCTACAGGGAGGGAAAGCAGAGGTGCCTGAGCTTCTGGATCCAAACTATGTCCACCTTCATCAGGAGTATGTCCCTGCTAACTGAGGATCCAGCCATTCCCTCTGCAGTCTGGGGCATTTGCGTGCTTGAGGAGAGCAATGACAGCAGATCATGTGAGTGTCAACACCTGACAGAACGGGTGCGTCGGTGCCGGGTGGCTGGAAAAGGTCCTGCCTGGCTTGTGCGAGCCAGGCCAGCAGCTTCGCCCAGTGGCTCTCCCCACTCCGAGTGCAGAGCTGAACCCCTTGCCTACAACCCCACAGTGCCCCTGCCCCACACTGGCCAGATGCTGCTGCCCAGGCCTCCAGGGTGGGGATGTTTGGGCCAGGGGTGCTGTGAAGGAAACCACCATGGAAATGCCGGGACGTCTGCAGCTATCAGTAGGGTCATTTCTGCATCCCCTCACCACCCCCAGATTCCTGGGGCTGTCCATGTGCAGCTGCCCCATGCAGGAAGCTGGAGCGATGCCAGGGAAGGTGGCCGGATCCGTGCCAGAGGTGGGGCTGGCTCTGTGCTGGGTCTGGGCTTGTGGCCAGGGCTGGTGTCCCTGCCAAGCCTGGCTTTGCCCTGGAGACTTTCGGGGAGAACAAGGAGGAGTCCTGGGAGGGATAAATCTGCCCCTCGCCTTCTCCAGCTTCACTCGGCACTCACCACACCTCGGAGGAAGATGAAGGCCGCAGTGCTCAGCGTGGCCCTGCTCTTCACCATCCTGCTGTGCACCCCGGAAGATGCTCAGGTGAGTCCCCAGGGCCACGGCAAGGGGCTCAAGGCTGGGGATGGCTCTTGGCTGCCGGACATCAGCTCTCCTGCAGAATAGAATTGTAGTGGGGAGCAGGAAATCCCTTGCCTTGGCCTCTCCCTTTCCCAAGCAAGGGGCTCCTCCAGGCCCCCCTGCACCTCCAGCCCTGGGCAATGCAGCTTTCAACCTCCCCACAAGAATTAGTGTTCTTGTGCCCAGAGCCCGAGTTCCTCACTGGATGCTCAGACGTGTCTCCTCCCTGGGAGGGCCCCACCAGTTTCTTGTCTTGGTGCCCCCACCTCCCTCTCTTTTGGGCCTCCCCATCACATCCTATTGGTCTCCTCAGACATGTTTCCCTGGGATCTCCTCCGTGTCCTATCTAGGGTTACCAAATCCTGTCCTTGTGATCATTCCCAACGCCTTTCTTTCCATGTTCCTGATCAGTCCTTTGTTTTTCATCCTCTCCACTACAGTTGTGTCCCCAAATCCACTTCTTCGATCCACCACTCCCAAACATTCTCCGTCATTTTCGTCCTCTACAGTCCTCATCCTTCTGACACCTCCAACCACCTTATTTGAATTCCCTGTGTCCCCTCCACTTGAATTCTTTCACCACAGACTTACATCACACACAGTCTTGTCCCTTCAAAACCCCCAGCCCAGTACTGTGGGTTCCACTAATTCACATCAGTTCTCTGTCTTTGGGTCCCCATCACTCCCATCTTCTTTGGAGGCCCTGAATTCCCCATGCTCTCCTTGTCTCCATCCCAAACCCCAGTCCCTGCATGAACAGGTATCTCAGGTGAAACTTGGAGGATTGGGGCTGAGGGGAGCAGAAGGTATTTTCCTGCTCAGAGCAGGGGGAAGCCATGGGCCTGGGGGCACTGGGAACACCTGTGCACCATCTCCAGCCCCACCAAGGTCCAATCTGCTTTTTGCTCTTCTTTCCTAGGCATTGCTCAAAGCAAGTGGAGATTTGAGCGCGATGGTACGTAGTGGGGTGGACTGGAGGGTGCCCAGTCAGGTGAACTGGAGGGCAATGTGGTCCTCCCATCCCTTGCTGAGACTGGGGACATCCCAATGACCACTGAGGTCTCATGGTCTCTCTACAGGCGTCACTCAAACTCGGGAAAGTGAAGAGAGCTGAGGTAGGTACCGTGAGTTCTGCTGGCCCCAGACACTCCCCTCCAGTGGTCATGACAATTCAGCATATCCCAGTGTGACCCAGTACATCCCGGTGCACCCCGCTGCAACCCCAGAGGACACCCCTACACCTTTTCCCAAGAGCTCCATTGCATTCCCATCCATCTCATTACATCCCAGTGCATCCCAGGATGCCCCAGTACACAGCCACACACCAGGTGTGCTCCTTCCCCAGGGCAACCACTCCTTTCTCTGTACCACCATGCAAGCTCACATACACACATACGCCATTTCTCCCAGAGGCACTTTCCCCAAGGATCCCATTGCTGTCCCCGGGCTACAAGTAAACCCAGAGTACCCAAGTGTATCCCTAACACTCCCTTTCTCCCCAGCCCCTTCTGGATGACATGATGGTGGAAGTTCAGCCCCCAGAAAGCCTGGCTGTGTCTGCTGATGTCTAGGTGAGCAGGATCAGGGTGTCTCCAGCCCCACAAAGAATCCTGGGCCCCGAGGGATCCGTGAGACTGCAGGGGTTGCCAGACCTTGGGTATGGGAGAGGTCACTGTCCCTGTTCTGTCACAGGGTGAGCGGGACAGAGCTGCCCCCATGCCTTTCCGTGCACTCCGTGGGGCTCTACAGCCCCATGGCTCACCATGTGCAGGCCAGGCAGGACTTTGGTGCCACCCAAACCCCAGGATCACTGTGAGGGCTGGGCAGGGCTCTGCGAGATGTAGGGCATCCCGGGGCAAGGACAAACTGGGCAAGGGGCTCTGGCTGTCATGTGTGTCCTGTCCTGGGTATCCTGAGGGCTCCCATTCCCTTCTTCCTTCCCCAGGACTCTGCAGAGAGAGATGCTGGGGACAAGGCCCCTCTCCTGTCCCACCTGACACTGGGGGGGGTGTCACATTTTGGGCTCTGCCTTTCAGGACTGGAGCTGGTGGTGACACCCTTGCCCTGTGCCCCTCCAGCGGCATGAGGAGATGATCATCCCTGGATGACCCCACCTGACCCCCGGGAGCCCTGGGCCATTTCCCTCTCATGATCAATAAACCCCTTCAGCAAAGCTTCACTCCGTGTGTGTCCGTGTGTCCGTGTCCACGTCCCCTCTCCTCTGCCAGCCCCCGGACGCCCGGGTCCTCTCTGGCTGCACCACGGCGATGAGCAGCGTGGCTGAGGGAGCCCGGGTTCCTGGGGTGTCTCTGTAAAGGAGATCCCCTTCCCACCCACCATGTGCCCCCCAGCAAGGGCAGATTAGGGCAAACTGGGGTGTCCCACCATGAGGCTGGGAGAGGCGAGGGGCAGCTGATGCCAGCCCTTGGGGCACCCGGTGCTTTGGAGGCACAGCAGGAAACAGGTTCTTGTCGGGCTGCAGTGAGCACCATCCCCCAAAGAGCACAGTTTGGGGTTGGGGCAAGAAAGGAGCGTGGACAGGCAGCCCAGAACGCTGGGTCCTCTGCCCCGCCCTGGCAGGGGCGGAGGTTCCCTGTCCCATGGACTCAGCTCTCCTGGGCTCATGGGAGATGTCAGAGCCCCGCTCTGGTCCCATGTGCCTTCCTGGGCCCCCAGACCACAACCTCCTCTGGGGTGTAACAGCCCCAGCACAGCCAGAAAGGCAGGTCATGGTTCCCACATGCTGGAATGACCTCCCCCTGTCCCCCGCCATGTGTGGCCCAGCTTTATGGGACTTCATGCTCATTCCCTCTCGGCTGTCGTTTCATCTCTCCAGACAGGCACTGAATTACCAACGACTTTCACATTAGGGATTTTTCCCTCACCCCACTGCATGTGATGATCTTAAGGCCTTTTCCAACCTAAATGATTCTCTGATTCCATGCCTTCAGTGGGGTTGAGTGCAGGGGAATATGTCCCAGGGAGCTGGGGGTGCCCAGGGCAGCAGAATGCAAGCAGGGCTGTTGGGCACCAGCATCATGTGGCTTGTCCCTAGGTTGTGGGGCTGGGGCAGGAGCTGTCAATTGGGAAACAAATAGCAAAAGGGGAAGGAAGAACCAAAATGAACCAGGACATAGACCTGACAGGGCAAATATGGAGACAATGAGAAAGAACAAACTTCACTGTGTATAAAAATTTATAACATTTCCTGTCTTATTTTTTTTACAATGAAACTAATTATAAAAAAAAAAAAAAAAAAAGAAAAAGAAAAAAAAAAGACTGACTCTAATATATCTTGGGAGTCATGTGCTTGTGCCCTTTACACGTCTTGTGTGGGACTCGAGGGACTCAGACGTCTCCTAAACGGCTTCTTCTTGAGCCCAGTGTGCGCAGGAGGGGCACTTGGTGCTCAAAGGGAAGCCTGTGTCTGGTGGGGCTCTGCAGAGCCCTGACTGGCATCCAGTGCCTCTAGACAGTCCCATTAACGGCTGCAGGGATGGAGAGGGCTCTTTACAGAACAAATCTGGGAGCTTTTGAAACTGCTTTGGATGAGAAGCTCAGAATTTGAAATCAGGTTGTAGAATTGGAGAGACTACTCTGTCCTCTATGTGCACCACGAGTAAGAGGGGTGAGATGGCAGCTAAGAGGACTTGTGTTTGGGCACAGTTTCTCCTGGGAAGGATGCTGGCACCTTGGAACAGACTCCTGGGATTCTTGTGCCCCTCCTGGCACACTGAAGCTCTCCCATATGCCTCTCCATTGGCTAAGAAAGTCCTCCAGGATGAGGAATAGTCTGCTGTGGGGAGCAGCAGGAGGGAGACAGGGCTCCCTTCATTTCCCTCCTCTCCTCACAGGTATCTGACCCGAGGTGACAGTGCCAGGGGTGGTACAGCATGTGGCAGCCCGTGGGACTCTGTTTACCCATGATGCTAAACCTGAAGGGAATCACGATGGAACAAGGTGTCAGGACAGCTCAGCATCAAAACCGGCACCTTATGAATCTATCCTACATCGTTCTGCTGGAGCATTTGCCCTCGTCTGCATTGCAAAAGGCTGTTCAATTTTATGGATTGGTTTGTGCAGGAGGGAGTATGAACTTAGGAAAAAATCCCAAGATCTGCACAGGGCTTCTGCCCTGATCAGTGAGGCCTAAGACCCATGGAACCACAGAATCGCAGAATGGTTTGGGTCTTAAGGCACCTTTAAAGATCATCTAATTCCAACCTCCCTGCCACAGACAGGTTCACCTTCCACTAGACCAGGTTGCTCAAAGCCCTGTCCAACCTGTCCTTATCAACACCAGATGCCAAAGACCCCACAGTTTCTCCAGGAGAAACCTCACTTCTCCAGTCGGCACTCATAGACCCTCTGGGCTCTCTATTGTCCAGTCCAGAATTAGGATCTCAACAACACCAGGCTCCCCGGCCTCTTCCACTCCCTGGCTGCTCTGGTTTGATGGTCATTATTGGTTACCTTACAGATGTACGTACCAATGTGACACACACACACACACACACACACACACACACCGGTCTCACCACTTGCTGCCCCCACACAGAACAGTTGGAAGAGGGACTGATGTCATCTACCTGGACTTGTCCAAAGCTTTTGACACTGTCCCACACAACCTCCTTGTCTCTAAATTGGAGAGACATGGACTTGAGAGATGGACCATAACCTGGTTTCAGCCAGGATAGAGTTAACTTGCCTTGGGCTGAGAGGGAACACAGCAAGAGGGCTGGGCCCAGACCGATCTTTGAAGTATTCCATACCATGTGACATCATGCTCGTTATATAATGGGACGTGTTCTCTCTCATTTTCCATTTTGTTTTCGGTTTTACGGTCGGCTGGTGGTGGGATTTCTAGTGAAGTCGGATCGCTGGCTGGGGGTGAGCTGTGTACAGGTCTCCAGTTGGTGAGCCACTGCTATATTTTACCCATTTGGACTTACTATTTTTACTGTTGTTTTGTTACTACTAGTAAATTTTTTGTTTAATCAACCTACAAATTTATTTTCTTTGTCCCTCCCTTATTTTACCGGGGTGGGGTGGGGAGTACACAACTGGCCATGTGGTGACTGGCTACTGGATGAGTTCAAACAGTGACAGACCACACGGTGGGTAAGGACTTGGCTGGATGGTCACGCTCAATGACTTGTGTCAGCAGTTCGCTGTCCAAGTGGAGAGCAGTGACAAGTGGCATCCTCAGGGGCTGGTGTTGGCACTGGCGCTGTTTCACATCTTTGTTGGTGACGTGGACAGTGGGATTGAGGCACCCTCAGCAAGTGTGCTGACAACACTGAGCTGTGTGGTGCGGCTGACTCACTGGAGGGAAGGGATTCATCCTGAGTGACCTGGACAGGCTGGAGAGGTGGGCCCATGCAAACCTCCTGAAGTTCAACAAGGCCAAATACAACATCCCCCACACAGGCTGGGACAACCTCAAGCACAAATCCAGGCTGGGTGATGAGTGGCTTGAGAGCAGCCATGAGGAGAAGGACTTGGGGTATTAGTGGATGCAAAACTGACTGTGAGCCAGCAGTGTGCACACAAGCACAGAAAGCCAGCCGTGTCCTGGGCTGCATCCAGCGCAGTGTGGCCAGCAGGGTGAGGGGGGGGATTCTTCTTCTCTCTTCTGCTTTCGTGACACTTCCCCTGCAGTGCTGGGTCCCGCTCTGGTGGCACCAACATCAGAAGGGAGGGACCTTCTTAAGCGGGTCCAGAGGAGGTCAGAGATGTCTGAAAATCTGGAAGATGGCTCTTTGTCCCCAAAATGAGAATTAGAGCGTTGTGTGGTGATTCGTACACATATAATGACCGACCAGAAGATTTTGTCATCGCTTGGGTGAACGCTGACACGACATCTGAAGTGAGGGGAGGTTGCTGCAGGTGCAAAGCTGCCCTGAAGGACCCAGGCACCCAGGAAGCAGGGCAAAGGGGGCCTCCCGCTTAGGGCTACCCACCTCCCCAGACCCCCTTTTGCTACCTCGAATCTCCCAGCCTGGGGGGGGATTGAAGGGTGTTGCACACAGGGCGGCTCTAAGGCACCCAGGCGTCTAGGAGGGGGAGGAGGCAGCCATGGGGGGTCAGGGGGATTTGGGGAACATCCACCCCTCCCCAAATTGCCAAATATGCGCCCCCTCCCCCTGCTGCTCACCGAGGATGAGGCAGGAGCAGAGCCATTGCAGCACTGCCGTGGTCTGGAGCTGGCAGTGAAGGGGGAGGCGGAGCGCGGGGCATGGCCGGGGGGGGGCACTGGAGTTGGGGGTGGCCAGCGGGAGCGGAGAGGGGCACTGGGAGCCGGAGGAAGAGGGGCGGGGAACTGGGAGCTGCTGGTTTAATGGAGCTGGTACCACTCTGGGTCCACCCCAAACCCCTGCCCTCCCTTGGGTAAGGAAGGGCAAAGAATTGGATAATGGTGGGGCGTGTGCAAGTGGGTGTGCAAAAGGTGGGGCTTGGTGTCACTGGGCACACTGGGGGGACTGGGCCAGTGCCTGGGGATCCTCTTGGCTGGTGGTGGCAGAAGGGGCAGTTTGGGTGCTGCAGTGGTGGCACCTGTGGGTGTCCCAGTGCCCCCTTGGTGTCACTGGCTGGGGACAGGGACATGACACTGCACTTCTGGACGCTGCCGGTGACAGTGGCACTGGGGAACGGGGGCGCCGCTGACACCAGTTTGACCACAGGCTGGTCACTGGGGACAGTGGTGGTGCCAGGGGAGGTGGCCATGGGAAGCAGGCTGGGGCTGGAGGTCATCACCTGTGGGGCAGGGGGACAGCGTGGCACAGGGAGACCGTGGGGGGTATGGCGATGTGGGGACAGTGTGGGGCTTGGGGACATGAAGGGCACAGGGACCATCAGGGGTGTGGGGACCATGGGGGGACATGGAACAGTGTGGGACACAGGAATGTGGGGGGACATGGGGACAGTCTGGGGCACGGGACATGGGACCATGTGGGGTGTGGGGACAGTGTGGGGACATGGGGACCTTGGTGGGACATGGGGGGGCATTGGGTCCATGGGGACAGTGTGGGCATAGTGTGAGGACAGTGTGGGGCCGCGGACACCGTTGCTGGCACCCTGATGGGGACGCCAGGACCCTTGGGGGTGACACGGGTGACCAGACCCAGCTGGGTCTGGCGCGAGTGCTCATTCAGGGAGTTTCCTACCCCCAAGGCCGGGCTCACGCTGACTCCAGAAGGCAGTTTATTGCCACGGAAAAGGGCCCTTTCCCCCGGGACTCCCCCGGGGCTTCCACCGTGTGGTGGGTGGTAAAAAATCTGAGAGGAGGTGCAGGAGGCTGAGGGCATCCCTGCCTGTATGTGGGGGTGAGGATGTCACCGTACCACGGTAACCTGCCAAAGCTGTCCCAGCCCATCTATGGGGGTGCTGATGTCACAACGGCCGCTGTGCCCCACGGCAACAAGCCTCTAACAAGGGTCGCTGGGTTCCAGCCGTGCGTCAGTGCGACCTGGGAGGTGAGGAGAGAGCAGGGCAGGGAAGGGGCTGGTCGGGGGCTGCTGAGGGAGGACTGGGGGGTCCCACACCTCGGGGCGCCGGGGCTGTGCTGAGAGCTGACCCGCGCCTCGCTTCTCCCTCAGAGCCAGCCGAGGAGCATCTGGGAGAGACACCCCGGTGCTGCTGGGACAGGGACGCTCCCAACGTTTGCTGAGGACGTGCGCCATGGCTGAGAGGCGAGAGGAGGAGGCCCCCGACTCGATGGAGCAGGGTGAGAGCAAAGTTTCCCTCCCGCAGCACAGCAGAGGGGCTGTCGGGGGTCAGCGTGGGGCCGAGCGCGGTGGCAGGGGGAGGCAGTGCCTGCGATGCCCCTTCCTCACCACGGCCCCCAGCCCTGCCCCTCAGCCCCTCAGGGACGGAGCAGGGCCCTGGGGATGATCCCTCAGGGACGCTTCCCCCAGCCCCACAGAGGTGCTCATTCCCGCCGGCGTTTGCTCTCTCCCCTCCAGTGTGTGTGCTGTGTGGCCGGGCAGCGGCGAATCCGGATCTCTGTGGGCAGAAAATCAATCCTGAAGACATCTGTGTCCATCGCTTTTGCCTGGTGAGTTCCCCAGGGCTCCCTTCAGCTCACTGACAGGCACTACTGACCACACTCTCCTCACCATCTCCTCTCTTCTCTTCTGCA
This sequence comes from Athene noctua, assembly GCF_965140245.1. NCBI lineage: Eukaryota > Metazoa > Chordata > Aves > Strigiformes > Strigidae > Athene > Athene noctua. Next base: position 1,071,719 of record NW_027437539.1, read on the forward strand.
GTTTTTTGCAAGCAAGATCTTTTACTGTCTGGACGAGGAATCGGGGCTCCTGGGATTTCTCCCTGAGTATATTCCCTGGGTAGTCAAGCAGGCAGCGCAGAAGGTGAGGACCTGACAAGATCAGGGAGATTTGCGTGAGGAGAGGTTTGGGGGAGCTTAGCCCAGAGCCCAGGGAAGAACTCCCAGCCCCTCCAAGCAGCTCCGGGACAAAAGCCTTGCTCCCAGCAGCTCCACAGAGCTCCAGCCCAGGAGCCTGGGGCGCCGGGCGGATCTGTGGGCTGTGGCCCAGCAGCGGCCACATCCTGCGCCCTGCCCGGAGGCGTGGGGCTGGCTGGGGAGGCCCTGAGGCTGCCGCTGACGGGGCTGCTCTGCTCTTTCCAGCGATGCTTCGTCTGCGGGCAGAGCGGGGCCGCCATCACCTGCTGCCGGGAGGGCTGCGACCGCAGCTTCCACCTGCCCTGTGCCATCGAGGGTGAATGCATCACCCAGTACTTTTCCCCACACAGGTACCTCCTGTCCCCTCCTCAACCCCTCTGGGGGAGGACCCAGCACTTCTCACCTCACCCATCCCTTCCCTCTGCCCCCCAGCTCCTTCTGCAGGGAGCACCGCCCAGAGCAGCAGGTGGAGGCGGTTCCCGAGGAGAACACCGAGTGCCTCATCTGCCTGGAGCCTGTGGGGGACAGAAAGTCCTTCCACACCTTGGTGTGCCCCGCCTGCAAACACGCCTGGTTCCACCGGGACTGCATCCAGGTAGGAGCCGTTCCCTCACCCCCAGACACGGCAGGAGCTGGGCAGCACCAGGGTCTCACTCCTGCTCCTTTTGTTTCCACTGCAGGGCCAGGCTGCATGTGCTGATATTACTTTTTTAAGCTGTCCCCTCTGCAGAGACAGAAAAGGCTTTCTGTCAGAAATGCTCATCATGGGCATCCGAGTCCCTGTGAGGTTGGTGTCCTGCCGGCTCACAGCACAGGAGGCTGCAAGCCCTGTGCCGTGCCCGGGGCTGCCCCTGCAGTCCTGCCCCTCCGCTGTCCCGTCTGCCTGGGCTTCAGCTTCACGGAGGAGCTGGAAACCGGGCAGGGGGCAGGAGCAGGGCTGCCCTGCATCGGCCTCATGCCGGGGCAGCAGGGGCTCAGCCATTTCCCTTTCTCCATCAGACCTCCATCACAGGACAATGGGCCTCCTGTTGGAGCAGTGCTTGAGAGGCACAGCCGCTGCGATGCCCGTGAGTGCCTGTGTCCCAGGGGCAGGGAGCACGCAGAGGAACGGGGGTAAGTTGCCAAAGCAGCACCCTGGGCTCTGCACGGGATCTCTGCCTCACCGAGAGCTCAGAGCAGAAGGTCAGAGAACAGGAGCTGTGCCGCACAACCCCGTGTGCGGCCACTTTGTCCTAACAGCCATGAACCCTTTTGTTCCCCAGGCCCTGGGAACTGCTCCTGTGCAGCTCCTGCGCTGCCGAAGGCACCCACCGGCGCTGCTCCAACGTCAGCACCGACAGGATCATCTGGGAGTGTGAGAGTTGTGCTGGCCAAGGCAATGGTAAGAGGCAAAGCACCTTCATGCCCCTGGGCTGGGGCCAGGGCCCAGGCAAGGCCTGGCAGCGGGTGCCCAGGCTGGGCTTGGCAGAGCCTCTCTGCCCCAGGAGGGCTGGGGCACCGCTCTGGCCTCTCCACTGTGGCCTCTGTGCCCCTGACCTTCCTGCTCCCCCTTACAGCCTCCACTGACAGCTCAGGGCTCGCTGGCTCTGGCACTGGTAGCGGGTCAGGATCGGGGTCATCCCGTGGCTCGGCAGCACCAGAGAGCAGCAGCCCCAGCACCGCCAGCCAGCTGCCAGCGGAGTCCTCCTGCCCCTCTCCAGCAGTCGAGAGTGGCAGCAGCTCCAGCCACCTGGGGCCCGTGCGGAGGAGGCACCGCTCCCGCATGGAACGTCGGGCCCAAAACCCTCTCAGCCGGCCCAGACGCAGGCACAGGACCAGCCATGCTCCGTCCCTACGTGATGGCCCTGATCCCCCTCCACCAGCACAATAAAGCTGTCTTAATATCTACCCTGGGAGATTCCACGCTCATCTGTCACCTTCTTCCTCCTCTCCCTTTCTCCAGGGGCAGCGTTAGGGGCCGGGCCCAGAGGGTTTCTTCCCCCGGGGCCTGGCAGCCCCTTGCCCAGCCCTCCCTCCTTGCGGGCTGGCCTTGGCCGGCTGCCCAGCGCCATGGCCGGGTGCTTCGGGCCTCGCTGGCCCCGCAGCCGGCTCAGTCTCCCCGGGGAAGGGTCACACCGGGGGCAAAGCTCCTTTTCCTTACAGGTTCCGCTCAGTGTCACTAGCAATTGTGATAAAACAGTAACAGTGAGGGAAAGTACAAAGGGGCGCTGCACCCTGTGATTGCTCACCACCCGCCCGCTGATACCCAGCCCCTTCCCAGACAGCGATCCCCAAAAACCGAGACCCCGCACTCGCAGTCCCAGGTGCAGGAGAGAACCCCCCGCTTCCCAGCCGCCCCTCCTTGACACCCTGAGCACGACGTTACAGGAGATGGGACATGCCGCTGGCTACTCTGTGCTCTGGCCCCGCCCCTCCCCTCAGGCCAGTCCCAGCGGCAGAGGCAGACGCAGCCGAGGAGGTTCCCGCCTGGGCCGGCGCTGGCAGGGGGGTCTGCAGGCAGCGACGGGTGGGGCCAGAAACGAGAAGAGCTGAGTCCATGGGACAGGGAACCTCCGCCCCTGCCAGGGCGGGGCAGAGGACCCAGCGTTCTGGGCTGCCTGTCCACGCTCCTTTCTTGCCCCAACCCCAAACTGTGCTCTTTGGGGGATGGTGCTCACTGCAGCCCGACAAGAACCTGTTTCCTGCTGTGCCTCCAAAGCACCGGGTGCCCCAAGGGCTGGCATCAGCTGCCCCTCGCCTCTCCCAGCCTCATGGTGGGACACCCCAGTTTGCCCTAATCTGCCCTTGCTGGGGGGCACATGGTGGGTGGGAAGGGGATCTCCTTTACAGAGACACCCCAGGAACCCGGGCTCCCTCAGCCACGCTGCTCATCGCCGTGGTGCAGCCAGAGAGGACCCGGGCGTCCGGGGGCTGGCAGAGGAGAGGGGACGTGGACACGGACACACGGACACACACAGAGTGAAGCTTTGCTGAAGGGGTTTATTGATCATGAGAGGGAAATGGCCCAGGGCTCCCGGGGGTCAGGTGGGGTCATCCAGGGATGATCATCTCCTCATGCCGCTGGAGGGGCACAGGGCAAGGGTGTCACCACCAGCTCCAGTCCTGAAAGACAGAGCCCAAAATGTGACCCCCCCCCCCAGTGTCAGGTGGGACAGGAGAGGGGCCTTGTCCCCAGCATCTCTCTCTGCAGAGTCCTGGGGAAGGAAGAAGGGAATGGGAGCCCTCAGGATACCCAGGACAGGACTTGGCTCTTCTGAGACCCCTGTGGCACTCAGAGCCCCTTTTCCAGTGTGTCATTGTCCTGGGATGCCTCTATATCTCGCAGAGCCCTGCCCAGCCTTCACGGTGATCCTGGGAGGGGTCTAGATGGCACCAGAGGCCCTGCTTGACCTGCACAGTGACCTTTTGGGGCTGTAGAGCCCCACGGAGTGCACGGAAAGGCATGGGGGCAGCTCTGTCCCGCTCACCCTGATGGGTGACATGGGGCAGGGGCAGTCCCCTCTGTTTCCCTCTCCCATACCCAAGGTCTGGCAACCCCTGCAGTCTCACGGATCCCTCGGGGCCCAGGATTCTTTGTGGGGCTGGAGACACCCTGATCCTGCTCACCTAGAAATCAGCAGACACAGCCAGGCTTTCTGGGGGCTGAACCTCCACCATCATGTCATCCAGAAGGGGCTGGGGAGAAAGGGGGAGTTAAGGACACGCCTGAGTGCATTGGGATGTACTGGGAGTTAGGGGACAGCAGTGGGATCCTTGGGGAAGGTGCCTCTGGGACCAATGGGGTACGTGAGCTTGTATGGTGGTGCACAGAAAGGAGTGGGAGTCCTGAGGAGGGGGCCCACGTGGTTGCATGGCTGTATACTGGGGCATCCTGGGTTGCACTGGTGTGTACTGGGTTGTAATGAGGTGGACGGGTATGCAATGGGAACCCCAGGAATAAGGCCTCCCTGAAGAAACACTGGGGTGCAGGGGTGTTTTCTGGGGCTGCAGTGGGGTGTACTGGGACACACTGGGATGCCCTGGACTGTCGTGGCCATGGGAGGTCTGGGTGTGTCAGGGGGAGACAGAACGCTTGGTACCCACCTCAGCCCTCTTCACTTTCCTGAATTTGAGGAACCGCACCTGCAGAGAAAACACGAGACCTCGCTGGTCACTGGGATGTCCCCAGTCCCCGCAAGGGCTGGGAGGACCACCTTGTCCTCCAGTTCCCCAGACTGGGTGACCTCCAAGTCAACCCCACTACTCACCTCCCGCACATTTTTTCCACCTTCTTCCCAAAATGCCTAGGGAGGAAGAGCAAAGGGGTGGTCTGGATTGGCCCTTGCTGGAGGGGTGTGTAGGGCACAGGTGTCCTCAGTCCCCCCAGGCCCATGGCTTCCCCCTGGTCTGAATGGCAATATCCCTTCTGCTACTCCCAGTCCCATTCCTCCATGTTTCACCTGGGATACCTGTTCATGCAGGGACCGGGGTTGGGGATGGAGACAAGGAGAGTGTGGGGAATTCAGGGTCTCCCAAGAAGATGGGCTTGAGGTGTGGGGAGACCCAAAGACAGGGTTTAATTACCGGACCCCAGGGTGCTGAGCTGGGGGTTTTGAAGGGACAGGACTGCGTTGGCTGCACGTGGGGGATAAAGGCATTGTATTGGAGAGGACACGAGGACTTCAAGCATTGTGGTCAGGGGAGGCAGAAGGAAGAGGAATGAAGAGGCCAAAACCGATGGGATCGGGGGAGTGTTTGGGTGTGGGGGCTCAAGGATGGGATCTCAGGACAGTGCCGCAGTGGAGAGGATGAAAGGCAAAAGACTGGTGGGAAAGACGGAAAGAAAGGCGTTGGGAATGATCACAAGGACAGGATTTGGTAACCCTAGATAGGACACGGAGGAGATCCCAGGGAAACATGTCTGAGGAGACCAACAGTATGTGATGGGGAGGCCCAAAAGAGAGGGAGGTGGGGGCACCAAGACAAGAAACTGGTGGGGCCCTCCCAGGGAGGAGACACGTCAGAGCATCCAGTGAGGAACTCGGGCTCTGGGCACAAGAACACTAATTCTTGTGGGGAGGTTGAAAGCTGCATTGCCCAGGGCTGGAGGTGCAGGGGGGCCTGGAGGAGCCCCTTGCTTGGGAAAGGGAGAGGCCAAGGCAAGGGATTTCCTGCTCCCCACTACAATTCTATTCTGCAGGAGAGCTGATGTCCGGCAGCCAAGAGCCATCCCCAGCCTTGAGCCCCTTGCCGTGGCCCTGGGGACTCACCTGAGCATCTTCCGGGGTGCACAGCAGGATGGTGAAGAGCAGGGCCACGCTGAGCACTGCGGCCTTCATCTTCCTCCGAGGTGTGGTGAGTGCCGGGTGAAGCTGGAGAAGGCGAGGGGCAGATTTATCCCTCCCAGGACTCCTCCTTGTTCTCCCCGAAAGTCTCCAGGGCAAAGCCAGGCTTGGCAGGGACACCAGCCCTGGCCACAAGCCCAGACCCAGCACAGAGCCAGCCCCACCTCTGGCACGGATCCGGCCACCTTCCCTGGCATCGCTCCAGCTTCCTGCATGGGGCAGCTGCACATGGACAGCCCCAGGAATCTGGGGGTGGTGAGGGGATGCAGAAATGACCCTACTGATAGCTGCAGACGTCCCGGCATTTCCATGGTGGTTTCCTTCACAGCACCCCTGGCCCAAACATCCCCACCCTGGAGGCCTGGGCAGCAGCATCTGGCCAGTGTGGGGCAGGGGCACTGTGGGGTTGTAGGCAAGGGGTTCAGCTCTGCACTCGGAGTGGGGAGAGCCACTGGGCGAAGCTGCTGGCCTGGCTCGCACAAGCCAGGCAGGACCTTTTCCAGCAACCCGGCATCGACGCACCCGTTCTGTCAGGTGTTGACACTCACATGATCTGCTGTCATTGTTCTCCTCAAGCACGCAAATGCCCCAGACTGCAGAGGGAATGGCTGGATCCTCAGTTAGCAGGGACATACTCCTGATGAAGGTGGACATAGTTTGGATCCAGAAGCTCAGGCACCTCTGCTTTGCCTCCCTGTAGAGGCACACAACTATCAGCAGAGGTAGAGGACGGGAGAGGTGTTTATTTATTTCTGCCTCATGAGAAGAGGGCATTTCTCCTGGTGGTGTGAGTGAGAACTGGGAGGAGACAGGGCCAGTAAGGCCTCAGTCAGGAGATGCAGCACGTAGGTACTTGTCTCTCTCGGGAGCTGGGAGTCAGAAGTAACCACATGTAGTGACCCGCAAAGCCACTGGCTGCACTGAGCAACAGCAGCGCTGAATGCACTGGGCTCACTGCCTGTGCGGAGGCCGTGGCACATCACCGTTATGGCACCAGATCCAGGAACACTTCCTAAGGCCACCACGGTCCTCTGCAAACTCAGCCTCTGGTTGTTACGTGCCACAGTAATTCAGGCCACCACGCTGTGCTTCCCAGTCGCCATTCACTTCCAAACCCACCCAGAGTCTGCGTCACGTGTCGGAAAGTAAAATAGTGCGGTGTTTAGGTCCTCTGTCTGTGAGGGTGTGAGCATCGTCTGGTACTGCGGGACACAAACTGGGAGTCAAAGACTGGTGGTGTAAATCTGGTTTAGCTTTTGAAGTCAGCGGGAGGTTTGCCTGAGTTTCAGGGAATCCAAGTGGTCACTGCTTTTGTTCCCACGATGATACAGATTGCTGTTGCAGCTTCAAAGAAACCAAAACACACGGAGAAGTGGTTCGGGAGAACTGCAAATGGCTCAGGTTCTTCACTGACATTATATGTCATTGCCAAGGGTGATGCTGAGATCTTTACGGGACACTGACTCTGAAGAAGAGCTCTGTTGTGGATCGGTGGTGAGAAGCTTCAAGGCAACTGACTTGAATATTTGCTTTGGAAATTGCCCAAAGGCAGGCAGTCACCTGGAAGATTGTCATTTTAACAGATGCTGCTTTGTGCGCTATCTGTTCGATAACTGTGCTACACAGCGTTGGACTTTTTATCGTGTTTAAATATGCGGTGACGTTATTTGTATTCTGAAGTTATTGTGTAAAGGACTGATGAATTGTATGCACTGTCATCACTGAGGAATATTGACTCAGGAGCGGTCAAGGCTGCCTTTGAGAGAAGCGCAAAACCGGTGGATGGAATTTAACAGGCACTTCACATCAAAGGTACAAAGAAAATGCTCGTACTCCCTCGGCCTTGGTAGAAACACTGGGCTCACCTGTTCATGGTGCAGGGCTGTGTGGGGTTGGAGCCTCAGCAGCCGCCCCAGCTCTGCCCTCTACCATTTGGAGCTGCACCTTCCCCTGCCCCACGGCAGGAGACCCAGGGATGGAGGCAGGGAGGGAGAGAGACGAACCGCGGCAGGCACGGAAGGGGAGGAGGAGGGGTGGGGGGCAGCAGGAGGGGGAGAGGCAGCTCTGCAGCACGGGCAGGTGTGTCAGTGGGGACAGATGGACAGTGGGGGCCCTGTTTTCTCCACATTTACCTCTTGCTTCCCAGTATCCCAGTGCCCTCCAGTTCCCGTGTCCCGTAGCGCCTGCGGAGGGTGCGGGGAAGGACAGGACTCAGCAGGGGGCTCTGTCCTGCTGTGCTGCTTCTGGCTGGGCTCCAGTGACCAGCAGAGTGGTCCAGAGCGTGTTAGAGGGAACTTCCAATGGTGATTTCTGTTTCACAGCTGCAGGCTGTGCCACTGACTTCTCTGGGCTCAACATCAGTTTATCTGCTCTGTCCCTGCTCCCTTTTCTGTTGTACATGTTAAAGGCTGCTTTGGCTTTTGCAGTTTGCTGTGCTCTGTAGCGCCTGGCGGTGTTTTGTCAGGGAGATGGACTGTAAAAGCTCTGGCCTTGAGCTTAACCAGGTATTGGAGCTCAGCTCTGATTTGGGAATCATCTCATGGAGGCAATTAAACATTACACCTTTCCCTTTTCTGCCTCAGATTTTTTCAGCTGTGGAAACAGAATGGCACCCTCACCACCTTCTTCTGTGTGGCAGATATTTACCCCCTCGTTACAAGAACATCATTGGGTGACCAAAATAATCCTACTGGTACACGTCATTTTTTTTTATTTTTTTTTTTTTGTTAGCTTTTTCTAGGCTTAACCATCTCTTTAGGAATGTCACTCAGGGATGTGCTCCAAGGCAGTGTGGTGATGGGTGGCAATGCTTGTGGGACAGTATGGTTGTGTACTCAGACTGTTTTTCACCAACAGTGACCTGGGATTTACACCCAAACTATTGCAGGATCGTGATGAAGTGACAGTGATTGGAAAAAGGGTGCCCTGGCCATGGCTATGCCAGAGACACAGCTTGTCACCCTGTGCTAGGGCCTGTCCTACACCTACGGAGCATGATTCCGCACTACAGAATCACACAAACACAGAATCATCTTAGTTGGAAAAAACCTTGAAGATCCTCCAGTCCAACCATTGACCTAACATTGACAGTTCCCAACTCCTCCAGATCCCTCAGCACTAAGTCGACCCAACTCTTCAACCCCTCCAGGGATGGGGACTCCACCACCACCACCCTGGGCAGCCCATTCCAACACCTAACGACCCATTCAGTAAACAAATACTTCCTAATATCTAGTCTAAACCTTCCCTGGCACAATTTGCGGCCATTATGTCTTGTCTTATTGCTTATTACTTGACTCAAGGGATTCGTCCCCCTCTCTGCCCCCTCCTGGCAGGGAGTTGCAGAGGGCCAGGAGGTCTCCCCTCAGCCTCCTCTTCTCCAGACTGAACCCCCCCAGTTCCCCCAGCCGCTCCCCAGCAGACCTGTGCTCCAGACCCTGCCCCAGCTCCGTTGCCCTTCTCTGGCCACGCTCGAGTCATTCAATGGCCTTTTTGGGGTGAGGGGCCCAAAACTGAACACACTCATCGAGGGGCGGCCTCCCCAGTGCCGAGCCCAGGGCTCAGATCCCTTCCCTGTCCCTGCTGGCCACGCCAGTGCTGACACAAGCCAGGATGCCATTGGCCTCCTTGGCCCCCTGGGCACACTGATGGTCCTGTTCAGCCAGCTGTCAATCACCCCCCGAGGACCCTCTCTGACTGGCATCTCTCCAGCCACTCCTCCCCAGGCCTGTAGCCCTGCTGGGGGGTGTTGTGGCCCAAGGGCAGCCCCCGGCATTTGCCCTCAGTGAAACTCCCCCAGTTGGGCTCAGCCCATGGGTCCAGCCCGTCCAGGTCTCTCTGCAGCCTCCCCACCCTCGAGAGATCAACACCCCCACCCAACTGGGTGTCATCTGCAAACTGACCGAGGGGGCACTCGATCCCCTCGTCGAGATCATCAATACAGATGTTAAACAGGAGTGGCCCCAGCACCCAGCCCTGGGGGACACCACTCGTGACCGGCCGCCACCTGGATTTAACTCCGTTCACCTCAACTCTCTGGGCCCGGCCGTCCAGACAGTTTTGTACCCAGAGAGCGTGTGCCCATCCAAGCCTCCAGCAGGCAGTTTCGCCAGGAGAATGCTGTGGGAAAAGGTGTCAAAGGCCTTACTAATGTCGAGGTAAACAGCATCCACAGCCTTTCCCTCATCCGATAAGCGGGTCACCCTGCCATAGAAGGAGATCAGGTCTGTCAGGCAGGACCTGCCTTTCATAACCCCGTGCTGACTGGGCCTGATCCCCTGCCTGTCCATTATACGACTTGTAATGGCACCCGGGGTGACCTGCTCCACGACCTTCCCTGGCACCGAGGGCGCACTGACAGGTCTGTAGTTCCCTGGATCCTCCTTTCTGCCTCTTGTAGACGGGTGTCACATTTGCCACCCTCCAGCCCCGTGGGACCTCCCCAGTCAGCCACGACTCCAGGTAAATCATGGACAGCGGCTTGGCGAGCACATCTGCCGACTCCCTCGGCACCCCTGGGTGTAACCCACCCGCTCCCACAGACGTGTGTGCATCCAAGGGGTGCAGCAGGTCTCTGACCACCTCCTCTGCAACTGCGCTGCCCTCAGCCTGCTTCCCCTCCCCATCTCCCGGCTCCTGGGGCTGGGTGTCCAGGAACAGCCAGTTCCTCTGCTAAAGACTGAGGCAAAGCAGGTGCTGAGCGCCTCAGCCTTTTCCTCATCCTTAGTTACCACGTTTCCCTCTGCATCCAGGAAAGGAGGGAGATTTTCCCTAATCCTCCTTTTGCTGTTAATGCATTTATAGCCACTTTTTTTGTTGTCCTTAACAGCTGTGGCCAAGTTGAGCTCTAGCTGCCCTTTAGCTCTCCTAATGTTCTCCTTGCAAAACTTCACTACGTCTTTATAGTCCCCGTGAGAGACCTGCCCCCTCTTCCAAAGGCAATAGATTCTCCTTTTGTTCTTGAGATCCAGCCAAAGGTCCCTGTTTAGCCAGGCCGGTCTCCTTCCCCACCTGCACCCTCAGGAGAGGAGAGACTCTCTGCATCTGAAGACATACACAGAGACACCGTGGCTAAAGCAGAGCCCCATCCCTCAGCTGTATCGGTCACCCCATAGTCAAGAAGGAGCAATGGGAGCTGAGGTCAACTTGTGAGACAGGCCAGAAGATTTCAGCTGTCATCCAGGAGAGGAAACCATCAGCCGGCTGCTCTGATGCTGGGATGCTGGGGGCAATCGTCAGGAATAAGAGTGCGAGGAGCCCAGCAGCTGGGATCCCTTGCTAGGGATAAGGCCGTGGCCAAAGGGACTGGCAGAGGGGCAGCACTCCTCAGCCTCGGGAGGCAGCTCCTGTCACGTTTGGAGGACAGGTATCGCTTAAAGGAAAATCCTGCAAATTCCCAAACAAGCGTCCCCCCGTTGAGGGAGGTATCCAGTACCTGAGGGACCTCGCTGTGGTGGAGGTGATTTACAGCCTCAAGGCTCTCTCCAATCATTCCCCGAGAAAGGCCAGGAGGCTGGGTGTGGGCAAGAGGCTGGGAGGGGCACAGCCAGGACAGCCGACCCAAACTGACCAGAGGGATATTCCGTACCATACGACATCATGCTCAGCAAGAACAGCTAAGAGAAAGGAGGAGGGGAGAGGCCAGTAGTCGCTAAGGCATTTGTCTTCTGGGGCAACTGCTACCTGTACTGAGGCCCTGCTTCCCACTGCCTGGACATTGCCTGCTGATGGGAAGTAGAGAATAAAATCTTTCCCTTTGCTTCTGCTTGCAGTCTTTGCTCTTCTTTATTCTTTATTAAACTCCGTTTCCCTCAACCCATTAGTTCCTTTTCCTCTTTTGTTCTCCCGCCTTGTCCTGTTGAGGAGGTGAGTGATGGAGCAGCTTGGCAGGTACCTGGCAGTCAGCCAAGTTAAACCCACCACAGGGGAGCACCGGGGAGCACTGAGGTCCTTGGGGGGAACAGAGGAAATAAAGGGAATGAGGGAGCAACACTGGGGGCACCAGCATGGGTGAGGGGAGCAAGGGAGTGGCAGTGGGAGAACGGAGGAGATGAGGGGGATGAGGGAGCAACACTGGGAGCACTGGGGAAGGAGGGGAGCAGCACTAGGGGGACTGGTGTGGGTGGGGGGAATAAGGGAGTGGCACTGGGAGTACATGGGCGGGCACGGGCAGTGAGGATGCAGGGGCAGTGAGGGGCAATGGGGAGCATGGGGCAGGGCGAGGGGAATTAGGGAGTGGCAGTGGGAGCACTGGGGTAGGCCAGGAGAATGAGGGAGCAGAACTGGGAGCACCGGGGTAGGTGGGGGAGCAAGGCAGCAGCACTGGTAAAACTGAGGCAGACAAGGGGAACCAGGGAGTGGCATGGGAGGGCGCTGGGCTAGATGGATGGACTGAGGGAGCAGCTCTGGGAGCACTGGCGTTCAGGGGGGTTTAGTGGTGCTGGGATCACACGCAGGGTGTGTAGGATGACACTGCGGGCAGCACTGTGGCAATAGGTGTCACTGGGGACTGTGGTGTGACTGGAAGCCTGAGGGCAGAGAACCTCCGTGCCCTGCTGGAAAGTGTCACCTACCCACTAGGCTCCGAAGTGATTCGCAGAAAAAAGCTTCTACAACTCGAGTAGGGTTATACAGCAGGGATGTTTACTCTGGCGCCGGGGTGCAAAGGGATTCCTCCACAAAGCTTGCACCCCCGCCCCACATTTTACCAAAACCCCATAGAGTGTGGATATCCATATTCATGGGGTTCCATCACACAAACATCCATGTGCGGGGTGAGGCTGCGTTAGTTCTAGAGGCTGCTGTCAGCAGTTGATGTTCTCTTTGCACCTGCCCATTGCCTCCTGGGGGGCGTCTCCGGGGGGCTTTGGGAGGAAGGCTCAGAGTCTTTCTCACCTTGTTTTTATCCCTGGAGCACGTGCAGATTCTGTTGGACCATTTCTTGGATAACAAGAGTGTTTTTCACCAGTTTATTTTTCTGTCTTATCTAAGAGAACCAATAGAACTTCTACCATCTGTATATGGCTATCTTTACTCATTAGGAAGATTCCAACTAGTTAGAGCCACCTGTTCCTCAAGGATAAAACCATAATATTTTGCTGAACATTGTAATCCTTGGTAGATTTTCACAGTGAACTGCTTTGTTTTGATGAACACAGCAGTCCTGGGTAAAATTTCACAGGACAGTCTGGGCAAGCAGGATTCTTAGCAATATTAAACAATACTATGAGTAATACTATAACTTGCTATAAGTACGTAAATAAGTTGCTAATCAGTTTTCTATCAGTAAATAAGTTAAATCTCAAACCAAGACATCATTTCTCCGTATCGAACTGAAGACTGAGGACCAACGAACACCGCTGGGTCCACGGTGGTAACTATTCTTGCAGCCCTATCCCACATCCTTGCTTTATTTCTGTCTTTTCCTTCCATTCTGTCCTATTGCTACCCCTCTTCACTTTTTAATAACAAAAACTTGGTTTGGGTATATGGCATTTGACCTCATTTGTGTCTTAATCTCGCTCTTGGGATCGTACCGAAACCTCCCCCGAGGTTGGATCGGGACAGGTGGGGATTCCCAACACAATGACCAGTCCTTTAGGGAGAGTGATGCTGGCACCTCTTGGGTGTGCCTGAGCACCAGGGGTCAGGGATGCTGACAGCCGGACCCTTTGCACATGTGTCACATTGAGGCCCATCTTGATGAGTCCCTGAGGACCAGGCAGACCCCCCCCATCCAGCAGTGCACCCACTGCTACCTTTCTCCCCCTGCCATGCTTCCAGCTGCCCAGGACAGGGATGAGGGTCTTTCCCTGCCCTACACCCTCCACACAGCCCTGCACCAGCACAGCCACAGGAGGCTCTGCAGCCAGCAGGGGCCAAGACATTGCCCAGACCTGCCCTGACTGGTCCCACAGCAATCAGCAACAGTCCAGAACCACCAAGGACAAAACATTCAAGTCCTGATGGGCTTCCACGGCACGTCAGAGCACCCCCAGCCTGGGGAGAAAAGATTTTGGAGCGAGGGTGTGGGGTGCAGTCAGGAGAGGGGTCTGGCCCTGTCTCCTGGGTACTGAGCTCTGTAGCAGCAACCGGTGGGACAGGGAGCTGCACGTGTGTTGGGAGTCCTCATGTCCATTGCTTCTGGCTGAGCCCTGCCCTGGCACCTCGGTGACTGCAGCACTTCAGCCTCCTCCCAGCCTTGGCAGTGGCTTAGAAACATTTGGGGGTCTCTGTGCCACTGCCACAGCAGCATGAGTTGCCCAGAGTTGTGGCTGCCCTCTTCTCCTTCCAGGGTGTTGAACCCGCTTGCAGTGTCAGTCCCCAGGTGCTGCATCTTCCCCACGTGGGCTGACACAGCCTCTGAGCTCTTCCAAGGTGAGGGGCGACGGAGCCTTTTCTGCCCTGGGTGATGGTGGCATCTCTGCTGCTTGTCAGCCCTCTCGGGAAGCCCTCCTCAGCACTGCATGGTTCCTGAAGTATGGGCAGCTTACAAACCTAGCCGAGACCGAGCAGGTATGGAGGACTGGCGAGCACACGGTGAACACAGCCCCAACGTCCCCAGGATGCAGCCTGGGTGAGATCTGTCCCGTTCCCAGCATACGGGATGGAGGGATGTGCTCCCTTGCTGCTGCAGCCCACAGCCCCTGCTGGGTGCTCCACAACCTGCTGCCTTTCCTCTAGCGCTGGCCAGCTCTGCTCCAGGTTCCGCACCCCTTGCTCCCTGCTGGGGACGTGACGGAGACCCTGGCTCCAGGATGGCAGCACCACATCCCCTGGGAGCACTCCGCTCCCTCTGAACCTCAGTGTCACATGGCTCCCAGGGGGGAGCTGGGAATGTCCTGGTGAGGGGAAGGAATGGGAGGGTGACCCTGGGCAGGGGCATGGCCTGGCTGGGGGGAATTCTTCACCAGCCCTGCACTGTTCTGCTCTCTTCAGCTGGGCAAGAACAGGCACACAGCCAAGGACTATCTGTGCCAGAGCCGGCCGCGCCTGTAGAGCCTGCAGGAGCCCTTGTGGCATGAGGCTCTGAGGTTCATCGGTGAGCCGCGAGCCCTAGGAACCCTTCCCTTTCCCAGGGTCCTGATGCAGTAAGTCAGGAGCCCCAGTGTCTCAATGTAGGGCCCAGGAACCCGTGGGACACCCAGTCACCTGGTCCCACCCCTTCCTGCCCAGGTGCAGCTGGCGGGAGGCTCATCAGTCCCGCACCCCCAGTGCCGCACCACAGGAGCCCCTCAGGCTCGGCCCTTCCTGGAGGAGCGGTGCTGCCGGGCGGGTTGGACATCGAGGTCCCTGACAAGCTGGGTGTCCCTCGGGCTCACTGGGCAGCACGTGGTGGGGCAGTGTGAGAACATCCAGGGCCTCTGCAAGGGCAGTGGGGTGTCAGTGGGGGCTGGTGAAGAGGATGAAGGACTCTGGCACTGAGCTCCACCCTACCCAGGGGGAGGGAGGTCTGCTGCTGGTATCTCCATGGGGAGGGGGATATTTCGGGGCCCCTGGGTATTCCCGACCAGCAGCCTCCAGCTGAGCCACCCATCCCCTTGATCCCTCCTGGGCATGGGAAGACCTGTCCACAATAGGCCCCGCCTGGAGGGGCAGGCCAGGCTCTCCACAGATACAGGCGTGTCTCTCACTTGTATTTCTTTGTTCCCTCAGTCCTTCAGGGCTTGAGTAAAACACCCGCCCTTTGGTCTCTTCCCTGGCAACTCAGATGCTCCCGATGCTGAGAAAAGGAAGGCTGACATCAGGGTTTAACCTAGGATGGCTGTGCCTCAGGCTGCAGGGAGGCATGGAAAAAATGGCACTCTTCCCCAAAGGACGGCTCTGCTGGAGCAGAGCTAAAGCAGCAGTCCCAGACCCAGGGTGCTCTGCAATCTGCAAACATGTGAGGCTGCTGGTCAGCTCCTGGCATCTCCTCCTGCCCACAGACCTGCTCCATTCCTGGGGCGCATCCCATCCCCATTGCTGTGCTACCATTCACCCTGTTGTGCTTTTCCCAAAGAAGGATCCCTCCTTCTTCGGCAGGTGTGTGCATCTTCTCTTTGTGAAGAGTAACCAGAAAGAAACCTACCCCACAATAATCAGCACTGTCCTGAGAGTGGCAAGACATCCACTCTTTCAAGAAGTCTGTGCCAGTGTAGAGCATACCCACTGTGAGAGGCTGTAAAAACAGGCCTGCGAGAAACGAGGACTGAGAAAAACAGTCTGAGAAAGAGAGAAAAGTTAGCAGGGGGAGTGGAGGCCCTCCAAGCTAAGGAATGTCTCAAACACTCGCAAGATGAAACTATAGTCACAGGGTGGAGGTCCAAGCTGATCGGGCTGCGCCAATAACTCAAGATGCAGGTGGAGGAGGGACCTCCGTGGAGACAGGACAGCCCTGCTCTGGGGCACCTGGGCAAATTTCAGAGGCCACGTGGCCGGTGAATGAACTTTGCTTCATTATCCACACAATGCACATTAAAGTTAACATCCCTGAATACGCTAATGAAGACTAATGAGATAATGCTAATTACATCATCCCACGCGTTCTGCTGCTTAAGGATACCAGTTAGACCGCAGGGTGAAAAGAGCAGGCGTATTTTACTAGTGATAACAGTGTAATACAGAAAACATGCAGTAAGAAAAAGCGGAAGAGTGCACTTAAAGCAGCAAACGGCAAAAAACAGAGTAATGCATTAAATCATTCCTACACGAGAGAGAGAATGGAGATTAAGAAAAATCCCTCACCACTTGCATATATTATCATCCCCCAGCCCCGCAGTGGCTGGGCAGCCCCGGTCACAGCGAGGGTTTGCGGAGCCTGTCCCGGCAAGGGGGAACCCTACGCGGTGCCTCCACCCGGAGGTGAGGCTGCCAGAGTCGCTGCAAACGGGCCCGGCCTTAGATACCAGAGATCGACAGGCCAGAACAGCCGGCACCTCTGTGCTGAGCGGGAAATTTCTGGTTTCATCCTCCTGTTGGATTCCACCCAAAGCCTGGCCAGGGCTCGGGGGGGGAAACCAAGGGAGTTTCTAACAAGGCCGGATCCTTGGGTTCTCAGCCTTGAACGGGCTGAACAAGGGCAGTTGGATACATTCTCTCCTCCCTCCTGATTCTATTGTGTCTAAGCTGCCTCTTTCACTAGCGAGTTTACAGACTTTGTGAATGATTACAGACTGAGTTAGCAGCTTCAGCTTGGGGCCTGTTGTTCAGGCTGCAGTATTCCAATACTTTAACACTTTTTACATCAGTATAAGTGGGTCCTTATAACTTAGTACAACACCTACTAGCACAATGGTTAACAGTTATAAAATATACAGGATTCATCTATAGGTCAACTCTGGCTTGGGCTGGTTGTCCAAGCCTCAGCACTTCAGGGGTGTTGGTTGACAAGAAGCTCAACATGACCCGGCAAGGGCACTCACAGCCCAGAAAGCCAACGGTGTGCTGGGCTGCACCCAGAGCAGGGTGGGCAGCACGGCGAGGGGCGGATTCTGCCCCTGTGTTCTCAGGAGACCCCCCTGCAGGGCTGGGTCCAGCTCTGGGGGCACCGACAGCAGAAGGACACGGACCTGCTCAAGAGGGGCCAGAGGAGGCCACGAGGATGCTGGGGGGGCTGGAGCACCCCCCTGTGAGGACAGGCTGAGAGAGTTGGGGGGTTCAGCCTTCCAGCACTTAAAGGAGGCTACAGGAAAGATGGAGAGGGACTATCAGGGAGTGTAAGGGTAAGACAAGGGGTAATGGTTTTAAACTGACAGAGGGGAGATTTAGATCAGATCTAAGGCAGAAGTTCTTCCCTGTGAGGGGGGTGAGGCCCTGGCACAGGCTGCCCAGAGAAGCTGTGGCTGCCCCCTCCCTGGGAGGGTTCAAGACCAGGTTGGACGGGGCAACCTGGTCAAGTGGAAGATGTCCCTGCCCAGGGCAGGGGGGTTGGAACTAGGTGATCTTTAAGGTCCCTTCCAACCCAAACCTGTCTGTGATTCTATGACCTGAGAGCTGCAATATAGACAGCTACTGGGATGTTTGGCTCAACAGAGAGCAGCATCTTCAGAGGGAGGATTTCCCCTGTCCTAAAATAGGTGTTTAAGTTGAAGTGTAGGAAGGGATAGCATAGCTGGACCGAAATCACCAGTGGAAAATGCACATCTAACTTACAGGCTCTACAAAAGATGACCAAGCACAACTGATCCTTTTCTGGGTTCTAAAGCGGTCAGTTCTCCATCAGGGGCCAAATCAAACTTGCAGTTTGGAGCACTGCAACACAGGTAATTAGCCTGGCTGTTTAATGCCATTTCCTCTTCGGCAGTCCAACAAAGACTCATTAACACTTTGGAGAGGGGGTTGGGGGAAGGAAGCAAGGGAAGCAAGGAGTACGAGGCGTTCGTGACGCGAGGAAGACACAGCGCCTTCATCCTCATCCCCACGCCCACCAAGAGGCAGAGGACGACCCCTCGCAGCAAGGCGCGCAGACGCGGAGTGCACCCCTCAAAGAGACACCGGTACCGGAAAGCGGAGGATATAAAAAGAAAGACTCGCGGGAAGTGGGCGCGCGCCCTTGGCGGAGTTGAACTCCGCGGCCGCCCAGCGCTGCTTTGCTTGTTGCCGCTTGCTAAATAAACAATTAAAATTTTAATTGGCTCTGACTTATATCAATTGGGGCGAATCAGCCTGTAACATGAATGAAGAGCATGCTTTGTTCCTGTGGAGACTGAGCTCTGCCAGGCCAGCGTGTTTCTGCAGCTCACTGAGGGATGCAGGTTATTTTTTGCGATTGAGGGGACGGGGCACAGATCTGCAGCCTGTCACTCGTGAATTGTCACTCGGTTTACTCCAACGATGTCCTGACTGAGGAAGAGAGTTCACTTTGGTACGTGATGCGGGAAGGCTCCGGTAGCAAGAAAAAAGTCTGAAAACTCGATCCTGTTCCTTAAGCGTGAGTTGCAGAGAGCAGGTGAGATAGGGAATTTAAACAATTTTAGTTTGATGGCGCAGAGCTTGCGCCAAGATGAGGGGGCTATACGCGAAGACATACCAGGGGCTGACACTGTTGCTAAGATATTATCTTCTGGCTCAAACAGGAGCTTCCTATTGTCCTTGAAGTAGTACAAATCAGCAATAGATCACCTCAAATCCTAACACTAATTGGCCTTGCGGTTTAGCTAGGAGCCAGGGAACAGCTGAGGCTGCGCAGAAGAATGAGGTAAAAAGTTCATCAGCGAGGAAGAGGAGATACTTCATCTGTACGACCCTCGCCCAGGAATTTGCGACCACCAAAGGAGCTGAACGCGCAGACGCAAGAGGAGGAGACCTAATTACCATGAGAAGCGAGGGGAGGCGGGGAAATATTATGTTTATGTATAAGCATTCTATGAATATGCATTATTTTGTAATATATAAGCAGGACGAGAGCTGCAAGGGGTGCGCATGCTTGTGGAGGAGCAACGCCCCATGCGCCCGGCGCTGAATAAACATACCCACTTTACAACTTCACAGTTGTGGAGTTAGTTTTTTCCGCAAGTCACAGGTTGTTCCTGTGTTACCTTTTCTGTCTGAGCTGAGTCAGGAACTCGGTTCGGGGCATTTAAAGGCGCCGCCCCTGCCCTCCCTCCCCCGGCGGGGGTGCGTGTCCCCCCGGAGCGGAGCTGAGCTCCCGCGGGACACTCGGCCCCCCCGCGGTTCGCCTCTCGCCCGCGGAGGGCGGGGAAGCGGCTTCTGCCGGCGGCCCCGCGCTGCCGCTGAGCCCGGCGGGGCGGCCCCGGGACCCCGCACCGGGTGGGGACGGGACACGGGGACGGACACACGGTCGGACGGACGGACCGGCGGACGGACACACGGACCATCCCCCGGCGCCGGGCGGAAATACACACACACACACACACACACACACGCACCCCCCCCGATGCGGGCGGCGGCGCCGCGTGTTCCCAGCCCGTCCCCGTCCGCCGCCGGCGGGCACCGAGCGGAGCCGGCGCTGGAGGAGCCCGGGCGGGTAAGGCGGCCGGGCCGGGCGGGGGGGCCGCCTCGGCTCCCGGGCGCTGAGGGGAGGCGGCGGGGGTCGCGCCGGGGCGCTCCCGGTGCCGCGGCTCCGCGCCGGTCCCCGGGGGCCGCGCTCCGGTAGCGGCGGGGACGAGCGAGGGCGGCCGGCGCGGGGGGGCGGCGGGCGGGGGGGGGCTCGGTGCCCGCGGGGGTCCCGGGGCCGCGGCGCTGGGGGGGCACCGCGGGGAGCCGGTACCGCGGCGGCCGCCCCGCTCCTGGGAGCTGCAGGGGAGGAGCTGAGGTGCTTTTCGGGTTCTTCCTTGGCCCCCCTCCCTCCCTCTCCCCCTCTCCCCCTCCCGTGTTTCGGCAGGGCCGTTAACACCGGGGGGACGGGCGGTGCAGCCCTGTGTTTTACACGCGGTTGTATCGAACCCCCGTAGCCGGTCACTACTCACACGGGGTCGCTCGCACTCGGAGCTGTTGCCCCGTTCTCCCCGCGCTGCAGGGCAGAGGGTATCGCCGGGGTCCTGTAACCTCACACGGGCTGTGGCTGAGGACTGTTTTATCGCCTTTACATTGTACGGCAACAAACCGCGACTGTTTCCTGCAAAGCCCGCTGCTTTTACCTGAAACCTGCCCTGCCCTGTACAGGGTCGTTGTTTCATACTAAAATACAGTGATAGTGTAAGGGAAAAGAAACCACAGGCAAGCAATAAGTAAAAGCAGAGAAGTCCTGGATGTGGAAAAAGCAAGTGTCTTCTCGCTGTGTTTAGTGCGGTGCTGAACTATCCGGGCTCACTTATTTATTTATTCATTTAAAATGTTTTGCATTCATTTTTCACTGTATGACTGGTGAATAGAGAGAAGTTAGTTTGAACTGTTCCCACTTAGTGTTTGACGTGAGCTAGGAGCGTGCAAACAGCCACCTGAGGTGGCGTAGCTGAAGGCCTAAGAACTTGATTATGCCTCTGTCTCCTCTTTGTCAGGAGAGACACCATTTACACCTGTCACAGTTTCAAATGAAGAGTGTCAGCAGATGGAGAGGACTAGGCTGTGATAAGGCTTGAATGAAGTTTTTGGTTAACCCACCCGGTGAGTTGCTGACAGGGATACATAACGTTGCCTAACACGGGAAGGATCAGCTCTGGGGTAAATCCTGCGCACATACTGTGCACATACACACGCGTGTAAAATTCCCATGTTCTCGGTGACAGCCAGGAGGGAAGCTGTGGAGCTTTCGGTTCTGGATGTAGAACAGCAATAGTGGAGGCTTCAGAACAAAGGATTTCTTTCATTTACTCGCTCTAGTACAGTAAAACGCAAATGTAAGTTCACAGCTCTTGGAATATATTGTCAGATCTCTAAATGCTTAATAACCAGAGGAGAGAAAATAACAAAAAACTCCGACTCACCCTGTTTTTAAGGAGTTTAATATGTTGTGGGCAAGATGTTTCTGAAAACTGTGTCTTGGCAGTTGTGTTGTAGCCTCAGTGCAAGGAGGCCTGAGGATGATGCTGTTCGCTACAGAAGGGTGAGACGGGAGTTGCTGGGGGAAAAGGGTGTCAGAATTCTAGAGTTTGTTTTCTCATGCTTTCATTTGGTTTTGGTTGAGCTCCTACAGTGTAGCAATTTTATTGTGATTCTGTAGGCTTTGAAAATAGTCAAGGGAAAAAATAGTATGTCTAAAGGAATCAATTCTCTACTCATATTCAGATTCTTTTTTTCCTTATAGTTTGCAGTTGCCCAGGACAATGCGTGTGGCTTCCAAAATGCTGAACACCAGAGAAATTGTAAACCACGCAGCACTATATCCTTATGCAGCGTTTCCTACATATAGACTAAGTCCTTGTCTTAAAGAGTGTGTACAGTTAAAATAAAACAAGACGTGACACAGAACAGCTTGAGAGAGGCATGAGAGCTGTTGGTGAGGGGCTGAACAACTGTTTCAGGTCAGGGATTTGAGGGAGGCTTGAAAGGGCAGTGCAGATGGCCACTTCCCCAGTTCCAAAAAAAAAAAAAAGGTACAGGAGTTTGAACTTGTTTTGTTGCCCAGGTTTTTGTTACTGGTTTTCAGAAACCACTGTTTCTTTCTAATTTAGATGGTGAAAACAGTAACTATATTAAATCTATGGAGTTTTTTTAGTAGGAAATAACGAAGGAATTAAAAGCTGTTTACAAATAGATGCCTGTGTGTCTGGATGCTCAGCTGGTGCTGTAGTGCTGCTGCCCTCAGTGGAGCTAAATGCCCCCATTGCTTGTGGCTTCCTTCTGGCCTTGTGTTTGTGGGGCTGGGCAGTGCTGAGGGAAGGGCAGGGGGGAACAGGCACCAGTGCAAGAGGATTTCACTGCAGTGCCCTTAGCGCTCCTCCGGTGGTATAGTGGTGGTCTCCTCCATTCCTCTTGAAACTGTTTTTCTGTCAAAAAACTTCTGTTTGGAAGTCAAAAACGACGCTTGCAAACCCTTGGTAAATTGTGTTGCTCAGAGGATGGATGGAAACACAACACGGTGAAAATAGCTTGTGCTGATTTCCCATGGAAACAAGACTGGCTACCTACAGTCCTGCTGGAGTGTGTGTGTATTGATCTGCGCCAGGTATTTTTGAATTTGTTGGTTGCTTTTGCAGTATGTGACAAATGAATGGAAGTGTTAAACGGAATTATTAAGTTTTGGTAAGTTTTGAGAGTCGGAGGAGCGGGACTCCGGTCCGGTCTCTGGCTGAGAGAAGAGCTGCCTGGGGAGCTCGCTCTGTCACCAGCATCAGAGAGTCAGCCTCGAAGAGTTTTGTGTGTGTGTGCTGGCTGCGGGGAGCTGCTCAGACATTAGCATGAACTAACTGACACAGGCAGGTCTGTAGGTAACTAGGCCTTGTTAGATCTGGGGCTCGTAGTTATAAGTGAGAAAAAAGCCTGAGTAATTATTCTTCTTTTTTATTTTTTTTTTTTTGTGGTTTTCTGGCTTGTTTTGGTTTTTTTTGTTTGTTTGGGGGTTTTTGTTCTTTTGTCCTTTTTTTTTTTTTTTTTTTTTCTGAAATGTCTTCTTACCTCCCCCTGGGTTATTTTTCTATTCCCTCTTCTAATACATAGGGCAGAGCACTCCTTCAGGGTGCTGGACTGATGAGGATCGATTTGTTTAAGCCCACAGGCTGTATCCATTTACACCACCTGAAGATCTGGCTTTGGTTAATCCTTGCCTACCTGAAGTCCTCAAGGAGGCATGTTGTGGATACGGAGCTTTTGGTAAACTCCCCTTTTGACTGAAAAGCTGTCATGTATTTGAGTTAGTTTGTTTTCACTGACATCCAACAGACCTACCAGCACAAGCAAAGAAGGCCAGACATCTTTTTTTTGTGTGTGCTGTCAGAAAAGGATGGGGAAAGCCCAAACAAACCCAGCTGTCAAGGTGCAGATTAATTGTTTTTGCTCTGAACTAATGCACCTGGGTGCTTTAAGCCATGCCAGTGAGTGAGCTGTGTGTTGGGCTGCCCGTAGTGTAGCTGCAGGAAGGATCCTGGTTACCGGCAGCAGCTGAAGAGCAGAAGCTGCTGAACTGGGCCCTGTTGCCGTTCAACATCTCCCCGGTACCTCTGGCTTGAGGAGGTGTGTTACAAGGAGAGAAGTAGGGGAAAACTTCAGAGGCAGGCATCTGCTTTTCTGTGCAGTAGCAAAACACCAATGAGCCCTGCATGCAAAATCCAAATATTTGTATTCCAGAGTGTGCAGTGCCACAGAAGTGTTTTAAGTGGCTTGTTGCTCTGGTAGCAAATGAGCTGAGAAATAAGGCAAGAGTCTGTGTGTCAAGAGGAGCTTAACAGACATATGGAATGATGAGTTTCAGTACTTCAGTCTTCCAAGCTTTAGAAAACTTACTCCATTTCTGGACTGTAGCTGATCACAATTGACTGTGGAGAACATGCCGAGTAAATATTAAAGAGAGTGACTGTGAGAAATAATGATACTGGTGTGAGAGTTTGGCACAGTAACACCATCAAAAACCTCCCGGTGTGGCTGTTTATTTTGGAGAGCCGTTCGGGCAGGCCCCCGCAGGGATTATTGCAGAGCGTGTTTCCCTACAAAAAGGGGTTGGGTTGCTCTGTCAGACGGGTGGGCATTGCTGTGCTCCTGTGAACCCCTTTGCTGAGCTTGCGTGCAGAAAATGCACCTGGCTGTTGGAGTGCAAACTTCAGCTGAGACAAACAGGTCTGCGGGTGCAGCAGAGCGCCTGGGGGTGAAGCATCCTTTTGAAGCTGGATTCTTGCTTTTGCCCTCTGATGGTTTTGCCTTTGTTCGTGTCAGTTGTGCTTCAGCCAGTGCCGGCTGCGCTTCAGTTGTGCCCTGGTTCCTGTAGGGGTGTATTGGACAGACCTTTTGTAATTTGTCAGTGATGAATGATTGTTACTCAGGAGGGTTGTTTTGTGGGCACAGATAGCTAAAATGTTTTAAATTTCATGGTGGCAGTCACTTAAATGTGTGGATTTAGGAGAGAAGGCTGTAGTTAATTTGAATTCCACAACTTGATGGAAGGAATGAGTGCTCTCAGGAAATGCAGTTACCGAGTTTTAAAGATTTTTGTTTTGAAGGATTTTTGCTTCCCCAGTATATACATTCTCTAGATCAGTTGTGAGGTAAAAAATGGAGTCAAAACTATAGTTAAGTTGGGTTTTGTGCTTAAAATTTATTATCTGTGTTTATTGATTGTCACTGGCAGTGACACAGGGAATGAGGTGTAGGCAGTTTTAAAAAAATAATGCTTTAGTGGGTGTGTAACCTGGAAGCTTGATGCCAAAGTATGTGGCGAAGGTTAAAAGCCTGGATGTTTCCAAGGGGATGTTTGCAGGACAAGTGTATGGAAGTGAAATCCAAGGAGTGTTACCAAGGCGACAGAAATTCTGGTGTGAAAATGGTAGGACACGGGAAGACTCTTTCTGGGGGCAGTCCCTTCTGCTCTTCCTGGACAGAAGATGTTGCCCTGCCCGAGTGCAGTGTGGGGGCTGGCTGCACTGTAGGAATGGCCACGCCAGATCCAAGTTCCGCAGTCACAGAGCATCCTCAAATTAAAATTGATTCCAGCTGTGGAAGTTCAGAGCTGGAAGTCTGTGTGAGAGCTGGTTATGTCCGCAGTGCCCAGGAGAATACGAATTGTATGAGCTGACAGTCTTACTCCGTGAGCTAAGGGAGTGCTGCTGATGTTCTCTTTGGTTTTTGAACTTTGGTAATCCACTGTCCCACGTGGCCAAACAAGGCAGATGTTGTTTTCTGTGTATCAGGCGATGGCAACCATTTCTTGGCAGCTGATTAATTTCAGATTCTGTACCATGACTTCAGATTAACATTAGATTTCTCATGTCTAATGGTGTTTTAGCCTCTGAACTCTGTTCATAGGAAGAAAAAATCCCGGGGTGTTTGTGTTTTAGATTTGATCTCCCCTGCATTCTGACACAGCATGTGTATGTCACGGGCCCCTTCACAGATAAGGACGTGAAAAGCACTGTGGCCGTGACCAGCATCACTTCTTTTCAAAAACCAGTTCTTAAACTTTCAGATTCTAGATGAACAAAAAGGCTGTTCGTGTCTATGTACTAAGAGGAATTCCATTTCAAAGACTGATCTGTGCTGCATAATTAGATGAAGTCACTGGTACAGCGTTCGTTTTAATAAGCCAAATGAAACATTGCAGGAAAAGGAAGCAAAGATTTTTAGGTCACTCTTAAAATATATTTTAAAAATAGTGACTTGCTGAGGTAGTGGGTAACCAATTGCTAAAGTCGAGGTAAATGACATCCCCAGCCTTTCCTCATCCAGTGAGCAGGTCGCCCTGTTGTGGAAGGAGATCAGGTCTGTCAGGCAGCACCTGCCTGTCATAAACCCACACTGACTGGGCCTGAGCCTCTGGTTGTCCCGCAGGTGTTGTACCATGATATTTAGGAGGAGCTGCTCAATAGCCCTTTCCTTTTCTTTTCCCCCGAAAGTATCTGCAATTGTGCCTTTCTTTAAAAGATATTAAAAAAAACCCCAAGTGAAATTGTTACGTGATAATTGGCATTGAAAATTGGTTGTGTGTTATTTCCACAGAAATAGCCTCCAAAAGGAAGCCTTACGGGTTTCCGCCAGGGAATTGTAATTCCTTGTATTTGGTAATTGTAATGTTGTTAATTGAAGTGTTTTATTTTAATGACCTTACTTAAAATACTTTGCTCTGTGTGTGTGTAACAATTATAAATTTTATGCAACGGGCTATATTACATTTTGGCAAAATGGTGAGTATGGATTTTTTTTTTTACATTTTAGTGTATTTTTAAATTTTTTCCTATTGGTGAAGGTCAGGTGGTCAGCTTAATGTTAACTAAGCTTAATATGGCCAAGTGGATGAATCTTCTGGGTTTAATCCCCTGACGTGCTTCAGGAAGCTTCTGGAATATTTCCTGCTGCCCTCAAGATATGGTGGGCCACACTCCTCAGATTTCTAAAGTCATCTCTGTGTGGCATTGCAGATGCAGAATAATCTGGGAGTAGTTGAACAGTCTCCTGGAAACGATGTCTTCTCCATGCCCCTTCCTGATCTCCCGTGTGGTTAAACGCAGGCTGCGGGGTCCCACCTCTCTGGGGCTGTAACGCTTTATGGTGGCTGCAGGGTTGGAATAATTGTGATACTTGTCAGCCCGGAGAGCAACGGCAGTGAGCTTGCTGTGGGTGTTTCAGCTTTATTGAACTGAAGCGTGACTTAAGACGGGCATTTTGTGGGTAAAGGGGGCTGCTTGTCATCTCCGCTGCACGTGTGAGGCGGTGTGGAGTGAGGGTGGGCGAGAATGGCATTTCTGCTGCTGTTACTGGTGAGAGACGCGTGCCTGCAGTAGAGAACTTGTTGTGGGTTACGTGCTTGGAGGAGAAAGCGGGGTTTGGTGTGACCGCTGCCATCCTGGCTCCCAAGTGAGGAGTGCACCGGTGCTGTGAGTTACTCGGTGTCGCGGGCAGAGCTGGGTACCCGCCGTGGTGGCGGGTCCCGCTGGTACTGGTTATCAGGAGGGGGATGCCGCCTGCTGACACCGGTTGGTTTCTTCCTCGGGGAAGGAGAGGTGTGATGTAGAGGCGCAGCTTTCCAACATGTGCCTTCAGTTTCACCAGTAAAGGGATAAGTAGTCGTATTTCAGAATGTGTTTTGATTTTAGAGATGCACATTTCTGAGGGGAAGGAGCATCCACATCATCTGACTTCAGTCACAGAACTGGGATTCTTGTGTTAGAAGCTTGTTTTTCCTCTATGGTCAGTGGAGAGAGTGAGGCTTCTCTGTAAAGCAATTCAGAACATGTAAATTGGATTCCTGCCCTGAATTGCTCCCTGATGGAGCCCACTGTTCTTCGCAGAAGGAGCTTAGGGAAGCTGGATTCATATACTCTTAAATCAGATATGGTGGAACTCCTCTAACCAACTTAATTATATGTATTTGCATTATATGATGGAAAACCACCCAAAATCCAGTATTATGACACTAAGTCCTTCCTTTTCATTTTAGAAAAACGTTTCCATAAAACACTGGTGACCATCAGCAAGTCTTGCAGTTACTGTGTGACGGCGCTTTCAGGATTTCTCAGTGTAACGTTATTATTGGCAGTGACAAGCTGCAGATGCCTTTGAACATCTCATTCCAGATGGGATCCTGCCATACACTGTTGTGGTACATGCTTGAAAATATTTATGACGACAAGGGGGCGAAAAGAACCTTGTCAGTTGTGATGAATATGTGATTGTGTCTTTTAAATGGCTTGGGACCGTAATCTGCTGGATCGGATGATGAAACAGGCTGTGGGGTTGGGTCGCAGTGATGTTTTTGCAGAACATTTTGATGGAATCTGGTTTGGTTTTTTTTTTTTTTTGACAAACAGTTTTAAGGATATTTTCATCTGTTATTGGGAAGCCAGTTATTTTAGGGTGAAAAAAAGGAGAATATATTAATGTAAGTGAAGGCAGATTAACAGTCCTTTCTGTCTTCAGATTTAAACCATTAGTATTTTCTCGAGAACAGGTATTTTGTGCAAATAATCACATTTTGACTTTGAAATGCATTACTTCGACTATCTTTAAATGGAAAGGTTCCTCCCACATCTGTGGAGTATTCTTTTTTGCTCATTATTCGCAGAACTAGTCAGTCCAGTAAGATGCAGTTGTACGGACTGCTCCTGATGTTATGCCAGTCTGTGGAGACAGACCAGGGAGCGTCAGTCCCCTGTGCTCACTCATCCACAGACACTTGCATTTGAAGTGTGAAATTCAAGCAGTTGTATGTGCAGCTCGTTGCACTCGATATAGATATATTTGCTCAGAAATATTAAAAAGTGCTAGAGATACTTGGGAAATTTAGAAGAAAAACAGGAGCAAGAGTGCCTTGCAAAATTACTTGGCTCTCACTGGTTCTGTCTGGCAACTCTAAAAGCAGAAAGCACGGGCTGGCAGGGAGGATGAAAAGTGTGCAAGCTTTTTTTCCTGCTGTTATAATCAAACGAGCCAATTTTTAAATATATATGTATTTTTAATCGGGTTCAATTGATTTAGGGTGAGAAACAATAGCCAAAGCAGCGCTGGGTGTGCCGGGAGTCTCCGCTCCACCAAGACACACACGGAGTTCTCAAAAGCAGCGTCTTTACTCCTGTACCACTGTCTTAACCAGTCCTCTCTTGTCAGATGATTGTCCTGCTCTTTCTCCACTGGGTCCTTTAAAAGTCTCGAAGCCTTGCTCTCTTGGTGCGTTTTTCTCCTATTGGATCTCTTAAAAGCCTCATGGCCCCATCTTTTGGCGGGCTTTTCTTCAAGCAGCAGTTACAGGTTATCTCTAGGTGATGGGGTTTCCGAGAAGTGGTTATCTATCAGCTCTAGGTGATGGGGTTTCCGAGAAGTGGTTACATTTTTCCAACCGAATGGCATACTTTATATTTTATCCATATATATATTCAAACATTCATGGTAATATAGGTTATAGTAGTCGCAAATCATTTCAAAACCCACACAGGGTGCCGTATTCTATTTTTACAATGCTTTAGACAGCAGGATGGCATGGTTTAACATTTACAGATCATTCAAACGTATCGTACCCGCCTTGCTTAACTTAGCAAATTAGTTACAATAGTTTATTACAGTTTGAGCATTACTGCGGTACACCGCTGGTGAGTGATGAGCTTTCTCCGTGGAAAGCAGCATGTCCGGGCAGCAGCGTGGCAGCCGCAGGAATTTCCAGCGGGTGCCCCAGCTGAGGAGGTGGATCCCTTAGGGTGGAGGCTGCAGCCCCTCCAGATGTTGCTGTGACCCCTCCGCGGCTGCAGACCGGGCTGCACTCTGTGCTGGGCTGCAGAGCCCTCCCTCAGCTGCCTCGGGGGCAGGACTGCGCGGAGGGCGGGGGGCTCCCCGGGAATTCCCTGTCCTGAGACATCAGGGCTGGTCTGACCCGTGCTGTTGTGTTCCAGGGCATCGCCAAGCACGGCAGGTTCTGCTGGGGGCTCCCTGCCAGGTAGAATTCCCGTTTCTTCGTTTGAAGGACGCTGTTTCAGCAGCCCCGTGCAGCTGTGTGAGGTGTCTGTACACAAGCCCTTGAGCTCGCTCACGGGGCTTTGCAGTTCATTTAGTGCTTTACTGAGCGCAGCTGCACTGTTCATTTCTGAATCTGGTGTGCAGGCTGGGTCTTTTTTGTCCATCAGCACATTTGAAAAGGGTTTTACTAATTGCCGTTCCATAGTTCAGACCTGTTGTGTGTTGAGATCACTCTAATTGCATTATCAGAGCATGCACAGAGCTTGATGGTGACGCTTATGATTTTATTTCGTTGAAATTGCTGCCTCCCATCTCATCCGTGGAAATGCTTTCTGTCTGAAACGCAGCTGCATTAGGATTTGCTGTGATAAATGTTAATCGATAATGGTAGCCATTGTCTCTTGTTTGAACCTTATTACAGATTCCAAATTAAAACTCATAAAGCATTTTTCTGGATGCGTGAATGGTACAAGGTATGGGGAAGAATAGGTTTTGGAAAATATGTGAAAGGTCCCACAAATGGACAGGCATCATGTTTTTAGCATGGACTGATTCTTGCATTAATCATGAAAGCGAACACTAAAGTGATCCCCCGCTAATGGGCTGAAGCAATACACTTCACAACATGAACTTCCTGCTCACTGATGTGTGAACAATCTTTGTTTCCAGCTTTTGTGAATATATCTAGGAAGGAGGTGACTGATGCTCCTGCTCCATGCGGTTTTATTGCAGCTCAGAGCTGCAGCTGCCACAAGTTCAGCAGACGGACTCTCCAAGTGAAGGTTAAAAGCAGTTTCTGTCTGTGGGAATACAGCAATTGCTGAGCAGGGAGAGCTCTGGGGCCCGGTGCTGGTGACCAGATCTCAAAATCATTCCACTTCAGCCAGAAGTGGGAGCTCTCTGGAGCAGGTTTCTATCTGTGTTCATTTATTAGCTAATATGTGGAACTTCATTTTGAATGGACGATGTAGCTGATGCATGTGAGGTCCACATGGCCTCACAGTCAGGCCTTCACACGTTTATCCGCATCAGGAGCCTCGTAGTGGGAGTACAAATGCACCGCGATCAATCTGAAGACTTAGGAAATGGTACAGCAGCTCTGGTCTGTCAGTCCAGTTCATGATTTCAGTCGTTGTCAGTGCGGGATCTGCTGGATTAATGTAAAGGTGTATTGCAACACCAGGGTTTTTTTAGAAATTGTAGGAAATGAATTTGTCCTTATGTATATCCAGACTCCCCTGGCACCAGACTCTTCTGTTGATTTAACTCGCCTTAATGCCATCATTCATCAGAACCGACTCCGTGGGTACGTGTACAGTAAGTGATGCTTTGTACTGAAGAGTGGAAGAGAGCAAGGGCTGTTTTCTGTTTCTTTCATCTGTGTACAGCGCACACGGTTTTGCTCATCTAATTCTATGTGTGTATGGATCTATCTTAAGGTTAATTATTTGTTAGATGAGCACTTGTTGTTCTGCATAGTGGAGCCTGTTGACTTCAGAAAGCATAATTGCATGTGAAACCGTCACACAGCCCTTTCCACTTAGTTTTGTTTTTGCAGTAGGCAGGGTGCTTTATCCCAGCCTGTGTGATGGCGATGTTGGTTTGAGTTTAATAGGAGTGTGTTTAGTATGTGTGTTTAGGGTGTAATATGTGTGGTTTTATGAATGTTGACAGTGCTTACATATTGTATAATGAGCATGGTCTGTCTTGGATAAGAGGATTGCTGGGTTTTAAGAATGAGGGGGAATTGTTTCTGTTACTGCTTGGTGCTTCAATGTCACTTCCTTATGCTTCTGGGTTGTACATGTTTCTCTGTTCTTACTCTCTTCATTTATTGTAGAATGTGCTTCTTCCAAAAAGACTGAAGTAAGTCAGTGACAAAAGAAAGAGTCCAACGTACAGTTAGACAGGTGAGGTTTTCAAGAAGTATTTGATCTGTGGCTTCTAGATGTCTTAATCCTTGAGAGCTGTGGGAGTTGTACTGAGGTACTAAACCAAAAGGTCTGAAATTTAATTGATGGTTAGTTTGGAGGCTGAACTGTAAAACAAATTTTAAAAAAATGAATGGCTCAGCCAACAAGGATTATTGGCTCAATATAGGGCAGACCAAAATAAACTAATTTAACTTAAAAACTCTTTTGTTAAGACACAAACCCAGCTTGTTTTATTCTAATTTCTGGCCATTTTTCATTAAAAAGAAAAGACTTGAGGTTCCCCTCAGTTGGCAGGAACAGATAGGGCTGTTATCCTTGCCTTCTGCCTCAGGTGTCCTCCCTGGCTGCTGTGGGGCAGGTGGCTCTGGGGTCACTCACTTCCGTGGGACAGCTTTCTCCTCCGTTTCTCTCGCCGAGGGCGTGTGTCTGTATTTGTGAGAATGGCCCGGGAGGGACTGCTGGGGAGAGTCCTCGGCCCTTCACCCGCTGTCCGTGAGGCGCTGCCTGGAAATCAGTCCTTGTGTCCGTCTCTGCTGGAGTCGTGCCGAGAGGGAAAACGCAGCCGGCGTCGGCCCTGGCCTGGCAGCCGGGTCAGACGCCTCTTGGTGGGCGACAGCTGCAGCCTTGCCGGGGGCCAGCTCGTGGTTCCCCCTGCCCCAAGGCCTCTCTGCCCGCCCGCCCCTTCTGTTCCCGGGCTGTTCCAGCTGGAGGAGAGCTGTGCCCACGGGGAAGGTGCTGGTGAGGAGCCCCAGGGAAGGGGCAGGACGCTGCCCACGGGGCGGGGGTGAGCGCTGGCAGGGGCGAGGAAGGTGGAAGGTCTGTGAGGGGAGCCCTGCTTGCTGTTCTCCTGCTAGGCAGCGGACAGGCTTCTGAAAAAGGATTTTACTGGATCCGTTTTTACTTCCAAGGGTTACAGCCTACACAGCAAAGCAGTCCCTAGTAGAAAACTTGTGTTCAGAAAACCACTTAGACTGTGGAATTTAGGGCACAGGGATGACGGGCTGATTAAAATGAATGGGCTGTGAGGATGTGGCTTGGGATGGAGGAGGAGGAACGGGCGTACGTGGCCGGTGAACAAGGAGGCGGTGGGTGATCCGGCACTGCGGGGGAGGTTGTGCTGTTCTAATAACGCCTTCTGGGTCCTGACCATTGATCCGATTGCTGTGGGTTCAGAACCAGGCTTTGTTTCTGTGGTCCGATCTGTACAGATGCCGAAGTGCCGTGTGTGGTTAAATTTGTGCCAGGCCCGTGTAAGTGCGGGGTCTGTGCAGAGGCAGCTGAAAGGAGGCAGATGGGAGAGAGCTGAGCTTCCAGAGTAGCGTGAGGAGAACAGAACTGTGCCTCTGCACTGCTCTGCTGCACTGAGGCTTTTTCTCTCTCCCAAATGCTGTAGTCTTTGTCTCTTCTAATATTCCTCACTCTCCTCTCTGTAAGATCACTTTTGTCTATAAAACTTAATTTCTCTTATCATCTTTTTTCCTCTTTTTTTTTTTTTTTTCCCCTCAATCCTCTTCTTTTCCTCGGGGCTCTTGTAGGATTCTTAGCTGTAACCTTTCCTGCTGCCTCTGCTGGTGTTGCTTGCTGTCTGGTGATTGATGGCTGTGCTTCTGACCTCGCTCTTTAATTTCTACAAACCTGTGTGGCACCACCCCGAAGTGCCTTTGAACGGCTGGAGCTGAAACCGGGATGAACAGTTCTTGCTTAACCTGTTTGCCTTCGGGTGGCCATGATGAGACCGTAGTTGGTGGAACTTGTTCAAGAAACCCTGGTTTTCATTGTAAAAAACCCTAAATAATGAGGTGTGCACACCAATCTGTGTGGACCAGGAACGCAGCAGTGTAATTTTCCATACCCTGCTTCATTTATTTATGTATTTTTAATGATATTTAAATTTAAAGCTCTGCTTTTAGCAACACTTTTTCCATGACATTTTTTATATATTCCAACTACATTAATTTATTTCTTCATCTGGTGTCCTGTTCTGCTTAATTCTGTAGTAAAACCTATGACAGACAGCTTGCTTAAGAGAAGTACAGGTAGGGCCATGTAGTTCAAAAGGAGTTACTTGTTGGAAAAGGATTTGTACCTTGAATGAGTATCGCCTGACAGTATTTACAGTAAAACTTTAAAGTGGTTTGCTCTTTCTCTTGTTTGAAGTAGAATAAGCCTTTTGCTTTAGGAAACTGGCTTCTTTAGAACAGTGGAGTACTTCTAGAAGTATTCAGTACACACATCTGTATATTACTCAGAGAGTGAAGCAGCAAGAGAAGATTTATCCGCTGACTGATGCTGATTACAGACATCTCATGCTGCAAATTATTGGTGTATTTTCTTTCAGGTGAAGAATGAGGATACAGTAATTTTTCACCTGGTTAAATCCAGAGTGTATTAACTTCCTTTGCCAGTATGGATTCTGTATCAATACTGATTTTGAGAAGAGAGAGCTTTTATTTGCTCGTGGAAGAGGCCAAGCAGTGCGTAGTGACCCGTTCCTTCACTCAGACTGCAGCTGTAATTTGGTGGTGAGGCTTGTAACGGACTGAACGAGCTGTCTGAACTTTGCACTCCCTGAGTAAGATTCAGCAAGCTTTTTCCTAGTTTTTAGAAGAAAGAAAATACTGAAAACGGAGATCTTCATGTACTTTGCTGTACAAGAAGTAAATTTAACTTAGGAGATCCACACATAGAGACATACACACAGTTGTTGAAGCTTTTTTCTTATTTTTCACAATGAATGAATCTGATTCTAAAAATTCCCAAGTCTGTGGGAAATCCCAAATCCCAAAGTTGGAAACTGCTTTAAACTCTGATGCTGTTTTGGTGTTTGACCCTCAGCGAGCACCTTGTGTAACTGTGTCTGAAGTTCCCCTTCTGTAACGTCATGATCTGTAGGCTGGGGCTGTGGCTCAGGTAACACCTGCAAACCACCCAGGATGTTTGGATGGAAAAATTCTGAGAAGTCTTTGAATGATGATGATGATTTTACAAGGTAGTTTGTAAAATAGCTCTTTGAGGTTTGAGTGTTGTAGGGTGTTTCTGTTTGCTTGCTTTTTCTTACTTTGTCTCCTCCTGACACGTTGTTTAAAATGGGGATAAAATGTGTTCCTCTGGCCTTGCCCAGTCTTTCTAAGTGTATGGGGTTTAGAGTTTTTTGGCGGGGGGGGGTTTTGGGTTTTTTTTTGTTAACGGTCTTTATTGGAGGTTCTTTGTTGCTGGCAAAGTTCATTGTGTCTGTCAGCTGAATCTGAATTTAGTTGTAAAACATGAGGCCTTGGTTTGTTCCTGTAAATTGCTGGGTCATCTTGTTTGATATGAAATCTAGTATTTGTTGAACTCTGTGAGGTAGCTCTGCGTTAGCACGAGTCGAGAGAGAGACAGTGTGGTGACACGGGCTCCGCGTGGCCGAGCCCTGTGGAAGCTCATTCCTGCTGTAGTTCGGTGGGTGGTTAAATGCTGCAGAGGCTCCAGCGAGGGAAAGGCCTCCCAGGTTCTGCGGCAGTTCACACCACCTACCGCAGCGGGACATTCACATCAGCAGGACTTCATTAAAATACTTGTCATTTGATCCAAAGAGAACAAAAGGTCAACCTCTGTTTTTTTCAGGAAAAGTATGTGTGGTCATTTTACTGTCAATTTAGCATAGTCTTCTGAAAGCAGACTCTGTTGTGGATTTAAGTTGATCGCTGCTCAGTAAAATACTTAAACCTCGTGTAGATTTTTGCTGCAAACAATGGCTTAGGTGAGACTTCTCGTTGTCGTAGCTGTTGTCGGTTCTGAGACAGCAGAGATGTGAGGGAAAGCAGGGGCGGTTTATGTCTGCCACTGACCGTCACACCGCCCGCGGGGTCCCTTGGCGGCCTCCTGCGGCTCCAGGGTCTGAGGAGCGCCGGGGATTTGGATGTTCAGATCATCTTGTGTGGTAGGAAGGAGTATTGAGTGTGTGTTTTATCTTTACCACTTACCTGGAGTGAAACAAGGAAATGTTTGGGGGGTTTTTTGCTTGTTTGGGTTTATTTGAAGGAATAATGTAATTCTAGTAGTGAATCAAAGGCAATTTCTTTTACCCATTTTCTGAAGCCATAGTTATAGGCAAATAATACTTTTTTTATCTGAAGTGAGAACGTGTACATTGTGAGTGGTACTGGTGCAACAAAGCGTTGATTTCAACTATTTTACTCGTTCTGATTTCTGCTGTCACTTAGCTTGTGCCTTAAGTACTTATGGAGCAGCCTTTATTTATTTATTTTCTAGAAAAGGGCACTGCTATACTCTTGGAGACGAAGCATTGCAAGCATTAAGTGGTTGTGGCTGTAGTGTGGGAGGATTAAAGCCCAGAGCTCACTTTCCCTGTACAGACACCGCGGTTCCTTGCCCTGGTCAGTGGTGCCGTGGAAGAGGCCGATAACTGCAGCGTCTCCCTTCACAGCCTGCCCCGAGATCCTGCTGGTGGCCAGGCTGCAGCATCGGGCTTCGGGTCTCTTGATGTGAGTCCCTCTGCGTAAAACCCCTCAGGGAAGAAGTGTACCTGTGAATCTGCCGGGAAGAGTTAATTTGTTCGGTTTTGAAATCAGGGCAATTTTTCTAATGGTGCTACTTCCAAGAGCTGTTCTGTTGTTGGTTTACCTTTCATCTACGGGAGGTTCTGGTTTTGAGAGGCAAAAATGTTCTCTAGGATTTAAAAAGATCAGTTTCTGTAACACCGATTTCTGATCAGGTATAATAGGGAGGCGGCCAAAGCTAATACCAGCCGTGGTGAATCTGAAAATCTTGGGGTAAACAAAAGCCTTGCTCACATTTTTTTTTTATTTATTTGATTAAACAGCTTAGAAAGATTTCCCAGTACAGTTATTTGGGTGTTAACAAATGGTCAGGCTGTTGTAATATGTGTGTTGAGCTCTCTCCAATGTCCAGGTGTAATCAGGATCTTGAAACTGGTATCAGCCCTCTCACTGATGATGATATGGGCCAGGTCTATGGATGAGGCTGACCCTGACTGTCTGCAGGTGGCCTGACTTGTCCCACACAGCATCTCTGGGCATGCAGAGCAGGGAGAGTCTGCAGGTGCGCAAGGGTCAGCAGTGGCTATTGAAAAGGACACATCAGTCACAGAGTGTGTGCCCTGGGTTTTGGTGAGAGCATTTCACGTGTAGACATTACACCAATTATCCTTCTCCCAGAGACAGGGAAGGCGAAGCACCCAGACACTGTTACCTGCCTGAAGTCACAGGAGACTGGGCAGGACCTGTCTGCATCTCACAAATCTCTTGTCTGTTTTACATCCACAGAACCACAAGAAGACATTCATGCTGAATTATTTTCTTAAAAACTCTGACAGTGCTGCTCTATTTTGGCAGGCACTGTATTTCAGAATGCTTTCAGGTGTTTCCAAGCATTATAATGCTCCATATTCAGAGAAAAGAGGAAAAACCCAGAGCCCTTTTTCTCTTGCACCTACAAAGTCTTTCACACCCAGATGCAAAATCCCATCCCAAAGCAGATTTTAAAGCTCAGTTATTAACCCCTGGCAAAGAATTGATAATGGGAGTGCTGACAGTTCCCTAATACAGTGATTCTAATAGACCCCTAATAACAAGGTAGCACCCCAGTTTGCTGAGCTGCTGTGTCAGCTGTCAAAGCCAAGCTCACAGAAATCTGAGTGGCAGTGTGGGGTGATGCCCTTCAGGGGTGGTTTGCATCAGCTGTTCTCGGTGAGCACACGGCTGATGTATGCAACGGTGTTTTCCTGCTGTCCCGGCTGCCTGGCCTGCTGCTGGAAGGGTGTCTGCACACATGGGCAGTTCTCTCTGCTCCTCTGAAACACAGCCAGGTCATGCTTAGGCTAGAGAAACACCAGTGTTATTCGGGGCAATTGAGGAAGAATTAGCAGTGTTAAAACTAAAAATGGTAGTTTTACTTTTTTGCCAAAAAGACCCTGAAGGCAAACTTTCCTTTGTAGCGGGGGTGTTTCAGTTCCAGTGCAATAGTCTCCACAGCCACACTTGCCCACACAGGGTGGGAAACTGATACCAGTGACCCAGTTGTTCAGGGTCTGTCCACTGCTGCCATGTCATAAACTAAAGATTTTTCCACCTTGTTTACTTTAGACTATAGAAACTAGTTAATGAAGTTGGACTTGTGTTTTGCCAATTATTAGGCCTAGCATAAGAGACACAGCCAGCACAAAGATGAACCAATAACCAAGCTGTGTTTGATACAAAAGGGTCAGTCCATGGGTGAGCGCTGGGGGTACAGACAAGTCGGTCAGATTATACACAATCAACATCAATCCCACTGACCCCAACAACAACAGCACATGACCAGCAATGGTGATGGATAAATGGTGACATGCAGTCTCTCATAGAAGGGACGGGAGACAACCGAGTCAACGATCCAAACACATCAGACCAAGGAAGCCACAGACTGAATCTCTGCACAGCCCGCGTTTACAAAAGCCAGACCTGAGTGGAGCCCAGTCCCAGGGAGGCGGGAGGCCCTTCCCCAACAGGGAGCTCTGCACAGGGCACCCACCTCACACACAGACACTGCCCCTCCTGCCAGGGGTCCCAGCTGTTATCCCTCCGTGGACACCTGACCTTAGGTTACTGACTGTGGGACCCCTGGGGCTCCTTTACCCCATGGCTCTGTCTGCCAGGCCGCCCACCCTGGGGGGAAGCCTAAAGGGAACCTCACCCCCCTTTGGGAAGGGCTGGGGGAATCACCCGTATGTCAACCTTAACTTGGGGCTGGGGGCTGAAACCCCAGCATTTCAACTTGGTTCTATTGGTTCTCTTAGATAAGATAGAAAGTAAACTGACTGAAAACCACTCTTGTTATTCAAGAAATTGGCCAAGAGAATCTGCGCATGCTCCCGGGGAAAAAACCAAAGTGAGAAAGACTCGGAGCCTTCCTCCCAAAGCCCCTGGAGATGCCCACCAGGAGGCAATGGGCAGGTGCAAAGATGACATAAACTGCTGACATCAGCCTTTCGAACTAACCCAGCCTTACTCATGCATATGTATGTTTGTGTATGTAATCCAGTGAATATGGATGTCCACGCTCTATGAGTTTTTGGTAAAAAGTGCGGTGGGTGTGCAAGCTTTGTGGAGAAATCCCCTTGCACCCCGGTACCCCGGTGCTGGAGTAAACATCCCTGCTGTGTAACTCTATTCGAGTTGTGGAGTCTTTTTTGCGTGAATCAGTTGCATGGCTGTATGAAGCCTGTGAAGGTGACTGCCCGGGTCAGGTAAAGCCACATTCCACTTTGCCTTTTTTCTTGATGCCCGCTCACACTGTAAATTCCTGGCCCAGCAGAGCTGGTGCCCTCAGGCTGCCCCAGCACCTCTGGGCACAGCCCGAGTGCTGCAGGGAGCTGCACCCGCTGTCCTGGCAGTGGCGAGGAGACCGGCTTGTCCTTCAGCGCTGCACAAGGCATAAAGCAAGCCAGCTGCTCCTTCCCAGCACTGCTTCTGAACACGCTGTGGTGCTTTGTAGCTGCCGTGACTGTGCCCGGGGCTCCTGTGGGCTGAGGCTGAAATGCATGTCACAGCCTGGGCTTGTCCCTTCCCCGTGTCCCACTTAGAGCTGTTGGGTTTTTAATCTTCCTCTCCTTTGCTTCAGGTCACAGCACCAGACGTTGGTGTTTGCAAGTGCCCTGCAGGAGAGGTGCTGGACCTGCTGGGGCTTTGGGTGACGGATCTGCTGTGAAGCCAGGAGCCAAGGAGACCCGTCCCGCTGCAAATGGAGCTGCCAAGTGATGCCAGAAGCTCCAAATGCCAACCAAGGTGTTGTGGAGCAGGTAAAGCACGTGAGATTTTTTTTTCTTGGCCTGGAGAAGTTGGAGAGAAGGACCACTTGTGGCATTTAGTGTGGTCCTTGGAGCTGAGCATGGGAGGATCTTGCTGGGCTGTGGGTGCTCAGGTATTGCCATGGTTTTAAATGCGTGAGATGCCCAGCAGTAGAGAGCTGCCATGTGCTTGGGCTCCGACGGAGCCTCTGTGCCCTCCTTGGGTGGAGGAGAGGAGGGCCTGGTGCTCCCCAGCCTGTGGTGCCCCGTGGCACTGGGTGGGATGGAGAATGCCCTGGCAGGACCCTGCCGGCTGAGGAGAAGAGCTGGGTGTGGAGGAGGAGAGACCGAGCCCTGCTCTGCCTCTGTGACTGGGAAAGGCCACTAAGCCCTGCTCCTACAGTGTGCTGGTACTGCAGCGTGTTTCTGCCCTCAATATGGTGGGGACTTAGGTGGGTTTTAGCTGCCAGAGGAAACACGAGACCAGGACGGTGGGATCAAGGTAGAGCGAGCCCCAGGAAAACTGTCGAAGCATCCTGTAACTGCGTAGGTGATCAGTGCCCTCGACAGCTGCCCACTTTCTTGTTTAGGCCGAGATGCCTAAAGGCAGTGCCCTGCTGAGTCAGGCCTGAGCCTCCATCCAGACCTGGCCCACCTCCCTGTGGCACTGTCTGCTGGCAGGCACAGCCTCACAGCTCCTGCCTTGCTAGCCTCCACGTCAGAGATTCCCCTTGAGCTGTGATTAACTGCTTGAGGCTTGTAAATTTTCTTCTGCATTTACACAGAGACAGCTGGCTGGATTAAATGGTTTCACAGTATTACAGAAACAGAAAAGCTAGAAGGCATTACACTTGCTGGGGCCAAGGACTTTGCTTTGTTTCAAAAAGCAGTGGGGGATGACCCATTTACTCTTTTTGGATTTCATGGCTGCACCGCTAATGTCAGGGTGTGTAAAATGTAGACATTCGAGGTATTGTCTTGATTTAGAAAAGGAGTAGAGAAGCAGCTCAGAGTTGGAAGTGAGATGTAAAATAAACAGAAAGTGAGGAAAAAAAAATGATGCTGAACATGAGAATAAAACGGGAGAAAGCAAACCCAGGGCTGTGTGTTGAGGTGTGTGCTACCAAAAAAATGCAATGTTCTCCCCTGCAACGTGGGGTTGCATTGCTCAGAGGAAGTCAGGGGAAACATGGCTGAAAGGAGCCAGCTTTATTTCCCTTCTTTCTCAGAAGAAAACAAGTACAAATGCTGCTTGGATTAGAGAGGATTTTGGGCTGCCCATTTGGGAATTCATGACTGGGACTTCATGATGATGCAGTTGGTAAGTGATCTCACTGCAGTTATTTGGTAGGAAATGTTTTGATAGCATCTAAACCAGTTTGTCGCAGTCAGTCCCTTTGTTGAGCGCTGGAGTTCTTCCTTCATGGGGTAAAACGGGGGAAGGGAGCGCTGCCATGGATGGTGTAAGGTGCCTGTGCCAGCACTGCCCTCCTCTCCCTGGGCAGTGCCTGTGCTGGGGCTTTGTCTCGGAGCCTGCAGCAGGGCTGTTGGGGGATGCAGGCTGATGGTGCCCGGTGTCCTTCTGGCACTGCAGCAAGAGAGAGGTCAATAATGCCGCAGGCCTGCTGCTGCCCTTGGCTGTACCCTCGTGTGTTTCTGCTTGGGTCAGACCCTGCTAGGATGGAGGAGGGTGGCTCGTGTGAAGGGCTGAGGTGGCTGGCTTGCTTCTGTGCTGGGCTGTGTGCCAGTGTGATCCCCTCTCCACGCCCTGGGCTGCCCCACATGTGTCCTCTTGGAGTCAGAAAGGCAGGCAGGCAGCTGAGAGCCAAGTGTGACCTGGGAATGGTGGCTCCAAGCTGAGGTTGCTGGTGACAGCTGGATATTGTGCAGGAAAGCAGAGGGGAGCTCATGGGGCAGAGAGAGTGTGGGCAAGGGAAGAGGGGCTTGTGGGTCCCTGAGGGAGCAGAGGTGGGTATGTCCCAGCCCAGGAATGGAGAGAGGGCAGCGATATAAACCCCGTAGCTCCTCCGAGTGCATGGTCCTGAGCATGGCGGGTGGTGTGAATTTCAGCTCCTGGGCTCTCTTTTTGAAAGCACGGGCCTCCCCTGGGGGCGATGGCTGACACTCATTTTGTGGCTGGCTTGCCGGCCTTCTTGGAACCGATAAGCCCGGACAGTGGGAAGGAGCCGGGAAGAGACTTGGTCCTCCTGCACTTCCCTCTCTCAGCTGCAC
The DNA here is from genome assembly GCF_965140245.1 of Athene noctua. Lineage (NCBI taxonomy): Eukaryota > Metazoa > Chordata > Aves > Strigiformes > Strigidae > Athene > Athene noctua. The sequence goes on from NW_027437539.1 coordinate 1,112,614, forward strand.
CCGTGTACCTGGGCAGGGAGCTCTGTGAGAGGGGGGATCTGTCTGAGGACTTTTCCATCTCCAGGCATGGTGAGGCCCAGGAGAGGATCAGAGCGGAACGGGGCCAGCGAGGGACTGTCTGTAGCCGCTGCCGCGAGCCGGGTTGCCGCACCCGGGGCTGCGGCTGTGCGGGAGCCGGGCGCTGTGCTGGAGGCGGTCTCAGGGCCTGCTGGCTGTGCTCACTGGGGGCTTTGGGCGCTGAGCATCCCTGTGCCCTCTGCCCCCGTGTCCCGGAGCTGCCCCCCACCGTGTCCCCGCCGTTGCCATGGTGTTGTTGGGGCTGTGACGCCCAGTTGCCCTGGCAACGGGGGCAACAGCCAGTATGGCAGTGGGGATCCTCCCGTGAGTGTGTCCCCACAGCGCCCGTGGACTGAGAGAGGTGAGGGATGCTGGGGGGTGGTGTCTGCGTCCCCTCCCCGGCCGAAAGCCGGAGGGCGGCTCTGGGTGTCAGTGCTACCGGGCTGCACAGCTGCAGGCTGGGGGGGCTTGGGAGGGGGCAGAGCAGGGACCGGGTCTGTGGGGGAGCTCAGGGCAGGGGGTAGGTGACACCCCCTGCCCCATGCCGCGGGGCTGGGGACATCCCTTGTGCGAGAGGGGGGTACCTGGGGCAGGGGGGTGCCCAGGGCAGGGGGCCCTCGCTCCTGCATTTGAAATCCGTAGGTGATTTTCTGAGCAGCAGCTCCTGCGTACATCCAGGGAAAGGGCTGGTGGGCTTGGCAGTGCTGGGTCTACAGCTGCACCCGATGATCTTAAAGGCCTTTTCCAGCCTAAAGGATTCTATGAGATGTGGTCCAGATGCCAGAAAATAAGTAAATAAAAACAGAGATGCAAAGCTGCCAAGCCAGGATAGCAGAGATCGGATGCTGGGAAGGGGAAAATGGTACTGGAAAGACTTAAGGCAGGAGCCACAGCAGTAGGTTATAGTGTGTGGAGCTGGGGACTCTCCAGCAGACCCTCGAAGGGACCCTGGTCCGTCTCACTGTCAGCTGAAGTTCATGAAAAGAAATAATTGTGGCTCGTGGGACCGCACCTACAGCTAAAGTCTATTTTGGCTCTAGGAGTATTTTTATGGAGTTTTACTTCTATGAACCTTAACTCTGCCACTTAAACATGGTCTAATCACGAAACAGTGTGGGGCACCCTTATGTCCTCCACTTAGGAATGATGCCACAGCCTGGAGACACAGGTGTGTCCTTTGGGTCTGCCGTGAATGGGATTCTGGATTGTCAGAGTATCCCTGTTACTCCTTCCAGGTTTTCCTAGTCATGGCCACTGGCAAGTTTCATCGGTCCATGAGGTCCTCCAAAATGGCTGATGGACTCCAGAGAAAGGTGGCAGTACGCTGTTCTCCGAAGGTGGTCGGAGAGGCAGAGCGGCGTGTGCCTGTAAGTACCTGCTGGGGGCCGGGTAGGAGCTGCCCCTGCCCCTCCTCTGCCTTCCCCTCCCGTTGTCAGGGCGTTGTGGAGCCAGGCACCACTCCCCACCTCTTTGCTGCCGTGCTTCTGTTGGAGGGGGCTGTCATGGTGCGGGGGGGTGGGCTGTATTGCTTCAGGGAGAGTCCAGGGTCTTGCCTGAAGGTGCCAGTGGAGCCGGGATAAAGGGACGTACTGGGCCTTGCACGGGAACAGCTGAAGCACAAATGTGCTGCCTTCCGTCCTCTTTGCTGTGTGGGCAGTAACATCTCCTGTCACAGGGGCATACCTGCCAGTGCTGCCCTGGCCACACCGCTGGGCTGCTGGGCATGTGGTGGGCTGCTCAAACCGCCCGGAGTCTTGACAGGACACGGCTGTCCCGGATGGAATAGCTTCCAGAAGAGTTGTTTCACGGTATCTCGTGTCCTGTGTGGAGCACAGATGCAGCCCTGCCAACAGCAGTGGGGACGCAGGGTGATTCCTCCTTCCCGCCCACAGCTGTCCCCCTTGCTGGCTGGAGCTCCCTTCACTGGGGGTGGCCCAGTGCTGAGGCTCTGTCAAGGAGACATCTCTGTATCCTCCTGCGGAGGGTCAGTGTGGCCAGAACAGAGAGGAAGCAAGTGCCGATGGAAAAGAAATAACGAAAACTTGGACCCATTCCTCTCCACCTCCGTCTTGGCACAACACTGCTCGTCTGCTTTCCTCTGACTCACCCAGCAGTGCCATCTCCACCTGCGAGTTGGTGTGAGCACTGTGCAAGGGTGGAGTTAGGGGATTTCTGGTAATTCCTCCCCGCTCTCTTCAAAGGTCTCTGGCTCAATCCAGCAAAACTCAAGAGGGGACAAATACCCGAAGAGCAGAAATCCCCAAACATGTCACATCACCTCATGAAGGAGGAGCTGAAGGGACAAAGCCACTTGCTTAGAGCGTGTGTATTCCGCTCTATATCATTAATTTACTGATGTTAAATATTTCAGCATGTAATTTACGGGACTTCCAGGACTACCGTAGTGTCTGTGATCACAAATGGCTCATCAGTGGCACTTGAACAGGAAAAGTCTTTCTGCAGAAAGGCATTTCTGTAGCTCTTGCTGGTGTTTTGCATTTCAGCTGACTCCCTCTGCCTTCCTGAAGGAGATGTCTCTTACCACCCAGCAGAGGCTGGCCAGCACCCGGGAGATGAGGCGGCCCCGGATTACCCAGCTTCTAGACATGGGTGAAGCCTCCCATCACAAGGTAACCTTTTCCCGCCCTTTTCCGTGCTGTTTGGTGTGACATTTGAAGAGGGTGTGTGTTTGTGACAGGTGCGCCTCCGGCCCATCTGAATACCTCAGTGCCCAGGGCTTGTTGTCTTTTCAAACTGCTGGTGGTGGTGGAGTTCCTTCTGCTGGGGTGAAATGCTGGGGTTTCAGCCCCAAGCCCCAAGTTAAGGCTGTCATGTGGGTGATTCCCCCAGCCCTTCCCAAAGGGGGGTGAGTTTGCCTTTAGGCTTCCCCCCAGGGTGGGCGGCCTGGCAGACAGAGCCATGGGGTAAAGGAGCCCCAGGGGTCCCGCAGTCAGTAACCCAAGGTCAGGTGTCCACGGAGGGATAACAGCTGGGACCCCTGGCAGGAGGGGCAGTGTCTGTGTGTGAGGGGGATGCCCTGTGCAGAGCTCCCTGTTGGGGAAGGGCCTCCCGCCTCCCTGGGACTGGGCTCCACTCAGGTCTGGCTTTTGTAAACGCGGGCTGTGCAGAGATTCAGTCTGTGGCTTCCTTGGTCTGATGTGTTTGGCTCGTTGACTCTGTTGTCTCCCGTCCCTTCTATGAGAGACTGCATGTCACCATTTATCCCACCCATTGCTGGTCATGCGGTGTCGTTGTTGGGGTCAGTGGGATTGATGTTGATTGTGTATAATCTGACCGACTTGTCTGTACCCCCAGCGCTCACCCATGGACTGACCCTTTTGTATCAAACACAACTTGGTTATTGGTTCATCTTTGTGCTGGCTGTGTCCTTTATGCTAGGCCTAATAATTGGCAAAACATGGGGAAAGGTAGAATGTTTTTCCCTGGTGAGGGGTTGGAAGTCCTGATCTGTGCTAAGTCAGTATAAATAACCTCTGCTGAAGTTGGTGGGTTGTGCTGTAGTTTAGCTACCACTGCTGAAGTACGATGCTGGGGGAAGGCTGGGGCAGGCCGCAGGGAACTGAGCTTGCTGTTTTCCATCCTCCTGGTGAAGCAGCCACCTCATGCTTTGGTGTAGTCCCTGTCAAATGCTTGTGGTCGTGGGACTCCCTCAACGGTGCATTAATGTGTTGGGTTGGAACAATGTGTGGGACCTTCACAGGGTGTTAGATGTTTCAGGCTGCCGGATATACAGGGGACTCGCCCTGGGCAGAGGGGAGTGGAAGTGCTTTCTGTGGGTCGGTGGTTTCTTAGATGTCTGTTCAAGCTGCTTTTCTCACAGGACTGCTCACTATAGCACACAGTCCAAACGGGTGGATCGCTGAGGTAGGCTGTTGAGTAGAAAATTGCCAACAAGAGACCTGTAACCAATTGGTGAAGGATTGCCCCAGGCAGCACTGGAGGTTGGGAACGCGTCAGATGAGCGCACCCAGGGCTGGCAGCGTGCTGCAGGCAGGAGCTGCCGTGTGAGCGTGGCTCCTGTGGAGAAGCAGGAGGCCTGCCTGGGTCTTCTGAGTGGGAGCAGTGCAGCTGGGAGAGGGGAGACAAAGCAGGGGGGAATTTTCTCAAGTGTTGCCTCTGCTCTGTAAACATTTGCTCCTTTGTGTATATTTTCAGACATGCTTCTGCATGTCTGCGTGAAATAAATTTAATGAGTTAATGCCTTTCTGCCTTAAATGAAATGGCAATAATGGAATGCAGTAAGGCATCTTTTTAAAGCCTGTGGAAAAAGGATGCCAAGTCCAGTCTTACTCAAGTTGCCCAGTAATGCTGAGAAAAGAGCTAAGCCTTATCACTATCCAGCATTCACCTCTTTTGTCTTTTCCCCAACTACTGTTTTACTTTCTTTTTAGCTTTACCTCACCTGGTAGTGTTGTCTTCTAACTGGTTTCTAGGTTCTCGATGAAAAAAGATATTTAGGGATGTGTGGGACTTGTTCTCTCTGTCTCAGAGTAAAGATCATCCCCAAATTGTTTCCCATGGAGTCTCATGTAAATTCTTGGGTTTCGCTTGCTCCGTGAGTGCTGGTGGCTCTTCAGGAAGGGCTCTGGAGCTGTGTGACCACGTCAGCACAGGGCTCTGCTGGCAGTAGGCGCTGCCTTGCATTCTGGAGAAGGAAACCTGGAGGAACACCCACCAAAAGAGCTTCTTAGCTTGAGCCTGCTCAGTGTGGTCCAGAAACTTTTGATCAGCTCGGAACACAGGTGGGGGGCTGTTTCCCTAGCGTGAGCTGCACGGACGTACTCACCGAGAGACTGTACTCCACTGGAGATCGGTGTCGGATTGTGTCATGAATCTTTCTGCCAGCAGCTGAGCCTCCTCTCACCGCTCTGTCTTGCCTCTCCAGTTCTCAGCAGTTGACCTGGACCAGAGCTTGTTTCAGCCTTTTCCTTCAGAGGTGGTATTTCAGAACTACGTCCCCTTCGAGGTCTATGAAGTGCCTCTGATTCTGAGGAACACTGACAGGGTAAGTGCTGGGGTGCGGAGGTTTAACACCATGCTGGAGGAGGAGGAGAGCAGTGTAATTCCTGTGGTTTACCGCATAACGAGTTTGCTGCAGCACAACACATCCAGAATAAAATGTTTCACCACCTTTATTTTGTAAGAGGGTGGAAATCTTCCCATGCTGGGGATTCTCCCCCTGATTTTGGCCACGCATTGGTGGTATCTAACACAAAGGAGCTTTTCTAGTCAGCGTCCTTGCCCTTGAAAGCCTGGATTGATGGGGATGTTGAGGGTTGTACAGTTGTCACCTGCTCTCCTGCTTTACCTCGAGTGAGCACCATGTGCTGGTGGCTCCCTGGTTAATCTCTGTTTCTGGCAGGGCACCTCTGCCTCTCGCAGCCTGTTCAGCTGCCTCTGTGCAGCTCAGTGTCAAAGCCCAGGGCTTGAGGCTTTTCCACGTCGTGCTGGAGGGAGTTATGGTTGGTGGCGTTAGCACTCCAGGAGGGTGTTTTGAAGCAGCAGGGGAAACGGACTGCTTTAGCAGAAGCACTGGGAGGCCTTTAGGTGCCACTTTAGGCTCCTGCTAAGCCTAATGCAGTTCTGCTCAGGTTTTTCTAAGCAGTGTGGCTCTCTGCTTTCCCTTTGGAGAACCTCAGCACATCCAGTGTAATGTTCTCTTGAAGGTCTCCACCTTTACTTGAAAAAGTTGTGATTGTTTTGAGATTTCCCATGAAAGTTGAGAAGGAGAAGTTGAAAAACGTCAGCACTGTGGTTGCACTGTAAAGAGGGAAATTGAGACCTTCTGAATTTTGGCAGGGGAAACGTTTGCTTGAATGAGGCAGGTGCCGAGAGCAGCTGGTGGGAAAGGAGCTGAGTGGGAAAGTGCTCTGGGAGAGAACATTGTACACGCAGGGGTTTCTCTTGACATGTAAGAGTAAGTGTGCTGGAATCAGAGAAGGTTCAGAAAAAGAAAGGTGTAATTAAAGATACTGTTCTGTAATGAAGAGTAAGATGTGCACGTGAGAGGAGGGCAGGATGGGCAGATGGAAGAGTACGTGAGAGCCCGTGAATTAATACCCCCTCCAAATCTACCAGTCTTGTTGGAAAACAAACAAGTGGACAAAAAAAAGCTGTCAGGGCATGTTGCAGGTGGGGGAACAGCAAGAGAAGTCAAAGTATATTCTGTGGTGACGGGTTTTGGCAGGGGCTGGTTGAAAATGGAAGACCCTTTGGCAGAGACAGTTGCAGGGTGGTCCCTCAGTTATTCCTGGAGAGTCCTGCCCCGCTCCTGGCCTGGTTTAGCTTGGGAGTACTGGGGAGAGCAGCGTGGGTGTCCCTTGGACAGGGGCCCATGCTGATTCTGGGCACTCTTTGCTGTAGCTATCCTCTTTCCTGATTAAAATGTGCCTCAGTTTCCCTTTGTTCCTATGGCGCTGCCTTGTTCCCATTAAGTCTTTTGACTTCAGCTGCTCCGTTATCCAGATGGCGCTTCAAAATATCTGTGGTTGCCAAGTACCGGCCAACAGGCAAACAGTCAATTTGCTCTATTTGTGCTTCCTCAAGTGGACAAGAATATCTGCATCAGCATTTCTGCTATTCCCAGTAAGAAATAATAAACCTGTGCAGCTGCACCTTGGGATTTGTGTGCCCTCTAAAGGGGAGGCAATGTGTGAGCTGTTGATTTTTTCCAGAAGGAATTAGTTTTGAAGCTAGCAAGACCTCAGCCATTGGACAGCTCTGGTGTATAAGAAAGATGAGCTTTAAGGGAAATCCTTGGCATATTTAAGTACACAAACGTGGAGATGATAATCCCAAGAGAGGTGGTTATATTCTAATTTTGCTGGCTTTTGGTGATGTCCAGCGACATTGTACTCTGTCTCCAAGTTTTTCTCACCAGTTCTGCAGGTTCCTCCAAATCACGCTGACCTGTACTGCCCAGTAGCCTGAGGTTGTCTGCTCCGTAAAAATCCAGCTGACAGCGAAGTGTATATTCCAGATAGAGGCTGTGTAGTCATTCAAATACACAAGTGCTTTGCTGTATGGTTACTGCTCCTCCCTGTGTGTTGTTGAGTTGCTTTTCTGTCTTCAGGCTGCTCCTCACCACCCTCAGCGCTGTTCTGGGTGGCTTTTGCTGAAGGTCTTAGCTCCTCTCCCAAGGGGCTTGGTGACTAAAATGTTTGTTTGCAGTGTGGAATTGGCTCCTGGAACTTGCTGACCCCGGGCACTGCTGGGAGCAAAGGGTGTTTGGAGACGTCAGGACTGCCTCTGGCCTAGAGGTATTTTGCCCTGGCAGAATGGATTCCATCCTGGTGTATTAGGTGCCTGCACCTCTGTGAGGAACTGAAGGCATTGATGCCTCAAACATTCATTGACACAGAAAGCCTCCAGGACCGGCTGTGGCCTTTGTGGTTAGTCTAAGGAATGTCACCCAGGGAGCGGGAGTGTGTGGAGGGCTGCACCCCCACTCCCTTGCAGTTGTATCGACAAACACCTTATGTGGGCCTCAGAGGGGGGAAACTGAGTGAAACCACAAGTTCCCCCTCAAGCCCAAAGACCGCGAATCACTGGCTGCACTGTGTAAGCCCGGTACCGTGTGGCTCCACTGTGTCAGCCAGACGCCGTGCTGGCCTTGCTAACGGCTTTGTGCCTTTGCCATTGAAGAGGCGACAAGGCCTGGCGAGAGGTGAGCATTTCTGCCCCAGAAGCAGAAGTGTGCTAACCAGCTGATAGGATGAACTGAAAAGGCAGCAGAACCTTGGCTGGGTGTGCACCCGCCAGCCAAGATGGTCGGACCTGAGACAACACTGGATCCGGGGGTGGTGACCCAGATTGCTTTGACTCTTTCTCACCTTTCTTTCCTTTCTTTTCTTTCTTACAGATTTAAAAGAGACCACATTGCTTATTATCCTTTTCCAAGTTGAAATTGTTTTCTACCACAAGTAAAACACTTTAACTGGACATTTGGTTCATTTCACCTTCATTTAACCCAAGGGGATCACCCTTGCGACTCGCTGGGCTTCCAGTCCAGGTTGTGACAGCCTCGAGAGTTACAAGTGCTTTGGAAAGGTGGTTAAGGAGGGATGTCCCCAGGGCACGGCCAGGTATTTTCTCCTCATGTTTCCACGTGAGTGGCAAAATCATAGTTTCCTGTCTTCCCTGCAGGTTCCTCGGCTGGTGAAGGTTGTCTTGGAGCCGTCGCCTTACTTCAAGTTGACCAGGCCCGGTGGTGTGTGCTGTAAGGTCGCGCCTGGCATGTGTTCAACCTTCCGCATCCTGTTCACCCCGGAGGAGAACAAGGTGAGGCTGGAGGTAATGGCTTCTGGCCCTGCTGCAACAGCTTTACCGGTGATTTCCGCGGGGGCAAGGGGATACTTGCAGCACTGCAATGCCACACTGTCCGTCTGGAGTTGTATCTGCTCCTCCCTACAGTACAGCGATTTTGGTGCTTGATTTGGCTTCCTACTGCTAAACGCCAGACAGCTGGGGGGACTGTCTGTCTCTCTTGTGAACAAGCCAGTGCTGGGGAGTAGCACAGCTGAGTTTGCTCTGGCAGGGCTGTCCCAGTGTGTCCCACCTGCAGCTCCTGCTGCCACCTGCCTCAGGTAGGCATGCTAACAAGGCATCAGCCCTGCAGCAGAGAGGAAGCAAAGCTCTTTCCCATGTCCCATGAGGCTAAGTGAAAAGTGGAAAGGGGCACTGAGATTGGACACAGGAAGAACTCTTAAGTCTAGAGTAGAGCTGGAATAGGCTGCTGAGGGCAGAGGTGGCCTTGTTAGTGCTTTTAAGGACTTGTCAGACATCTTGCAAGAACAGGTTGGGCGCAGAGCGGAGCCAGTTCTGGGGTGGGGAGATAGATCAGATAGCTTTTTAAGGGTGTGTGTCCCCAGCCTTGTCTCTATAATGCTCTGGGAAGGGGTAGGAAATACACACTTACCCTACACTCACCTGACATTAAAACAGTTCCCGTGTCCATCTTGTTGAATATTTCACCAAAGACTAAGCGTTGGTCGTGCATGTGGCAAAGTCCTTTTGAAAAGGCACCCGAGCATCCCCTGCCCAGCGTCAGTGAGGTCGCTGCGTTGCTGGGATTGGAGTTAGTGCTGTGGCACCACTGGGTGCTTGGTGGAGCCTTTGATCATCTGCAGTGGTGACTGAAGCGGGTTCTTGTTACTGCTGTAATCCCTTCCATGAAATTGCTCTATTTTGGTGCCCCCGAGTCAGAGTATCAGATAATTTTGTCTGGTTCTGCCAGCTTGCTGTGAAAGTAGGTGAATCGATGGGATTGTTTCTTCTTTGCGAGTTAACCGCCTTGTTCAATTCACGCTACAGGAATGAAAGGTCATTAAGGTAAAAAGCCCTTTGAGGTTACTGGATGCTACTGTTCAGAGTCATAGCAACCAGCGTTTTTCCTTCCGCCATGGGATGGGACTAAATGCACTGTGCTGAGACTGTTTCTTTCCCTGCAGGATTATTTCTACCAGCTCACCTGCATCACAGAGAGGGAAAAATTTATCGTGCCAATCCGAGCTATAGGTGCCCGAGCTATCCTGGACTTCCCTGACCAGCTGGACTTCTCCGTCTGTCCAGTCAAGTACAGCTCCCAGAAAACTCTGCTGGTTCGCAACATCGGTAACCGGGAGGCTCGCTACCGCATCAGCACTGAGAGGTAAAGGAGCTCGTCGTCTTTGTGCAAAACACTGTTGCCTGATAATGTGGTTGGTAAACGGTAACAACAAGGCACCAGAGCATCTGAGCTGCCGTGTTGCAGCCGTAGCTGGAAACGGGCAGGACACGTGGGTTTTGCTGTTGCTTATAGTGTTTTAAGCGTGATGCAACCTTTGATAAAACTCGGCGTGCTGCAGCGAGGTTTTGTACTGCAGTGGTGTCTCCAACAGAGCACACGAAGGAAGGCAACCTGCTGCCCTTGGGCTGTGTAAGATTGTGCGTGGCAGGTGACAGCTCTAGGAGCTTGATTCCTGTAGACCAAACGCAGTGTTAAGAGATGGGCAAGCTGTGAGGTGGTGAGAGGCATTTCAGAATTTCCCAGCAGCTGTGTGTTTATTTGCGAGTGCCATTCGAGATCGTAAATGAAAACAATTGGTATTGAGGCCCTGACAAGAACACTGTGTGGTCCAGGCACTTTGTTTTCCCGTCGGTTTGGTCTGGTCCCTGGGACCAGATATTAAGTAGAGTGAGCTTTTAGGTGGAGGTGAGCAGACACTGGCTTCAAAATGGCACCACAGCCCCAAAGCAGCATGCTAGTGAGGGCACAGGCAAAAGATGCAGCAAGTGTCTGGTGCGTGGGTTGGGGGCCTTTTCTTCTAGAGCTTTCTCTCTCCCAGATTTCCTGCGGAGTGCTCGAATCTGTAAGTATCCAGCTTGCAACCTCCTGATGCTGAGTGCCTTCTGAAGGGGTTCCATAGCAGTGTCGGCCAAAGACACCCATGCTCTGGGAGGCTGCAAGCCAACGCTGTGGTGTTCCGGTGGTCCCGAATCGAATGCTTGACATGAGTTGTGTTGTGGACAGCCTGTCCTGCTCCTTCAGGTCTCGGAAGACAGTCGCTGGTTTCCCAGTTTGCTGAATGCAGAGGGTAATGCAGCTGCAGGGAAACGGCTTCAGTTGGCTGGTAATCTGTGGTGAGTTGCTTGGTCCCGGAGGCCTTGGTGTAGGAGCTGAGGTCAAGAATGCAGCAAAGACCAGCGGTCTGACTGGGTGCACTTGAGTTCTTCAACTTCTTCTCCAGGAAAGCAGGGCTCAAAAGGCTGCTCTTTTCTCTTGTGAAATGTGAGAGTTCAAGAGGAGCTTCCACCAAAGCCTGGCAAGGCTGTTTCAGCAGGCTTCTGGGATGCTATTTAAGGAGGCTGCTGCTTTTCCCTGGGGAAACACGTAGGCAGGAACTTGTAAATCACTGCAGAGTTTTCCTCGGGGGTCTCCAGATCCAGTTGTTTCCACCCAAATAAATACTCAGTAAAGTCTAGCACTTTTTGCAATGTATACTCCAACTCTTCTGTTGAGTGATAGGGCACATGTCGAATCCTGTTTGATATGGATTATAAGAGTTTCTGAAGTTCCGCAATTAAATATTTCAGTCCTGATTTGCAAGGAAGAAATGGGAAGCATTGCAAAGGTTTTATTTCAAACTACACAAAAAAATATTCTAAACAACTGGGTTGCATGTGTACAGGGATGGAAAGCTGATACGATTTCCCTTGGCAGCTGAGGGCATCTGCCATCTCTTCCATTTCATGATGAACTTTTGAAAGCCACTTTGAAGTTTCAAACAGATGATTTAAATCTTTGAATATAAGTAGCATTTTATTCTAATTAAGTTGCCCTGACTTTCATTCAGATTTCTTTTTAAATACTCTTGGATGAGTATTTAAAAATACATGGCTGCATGTGAGAGGAAGAGGAGGAGGCTTAGTGGAGTAGAAGGGAGTGAGAGAGGTGTCTAAGCTTACAGATCCATCAGGTGACCTCTGTATCCTTTATTCTCTATCTAAACAATTTAAACTTGTGTTTTCTGGCCTGAGCATATTCAGGCTCTTGCCCGTTCACAAGTCAGCTGCAGATGCCACCATTTCCTAGTCCATCGTGCTGCTCATATCACATTTCCTTGCTGCTTTTCTCTGGATTTCTTTCTCTGTGGCATCAAGCATAACCTGTCTGCCTTCACCTTCAGTGCATTTTTTCAGTCCATCTCCAGTCCTAACCTTTCCCCTCAGCTCTTGCATCTGGCCACTTCATGATGACATTCCCTGCCTGTTACTTACTTATCTAAAGGCTTTGATGTTTTCTGCTGTGCATTTCCCTCCAGTGAAGAGCTCTTGAGTGAAGCCATGGGGCCGATTCGGCATCCTTCTGGTGTTCCCCGTTCGGGGCTCCCCCTTGCCATGGTTTCTACCAGAAGCACGGCTGCATTTTGACCACTTTCTCATGAAGGGAGAAAACCACCAAAGCACTCCCTGTTATGCAGTCTGGCTTAGTGCTTCTCCTCCCTCTGCAGGTCCACATCCAGGTCTTAACTGCCTAGCATGGCAATAAAAAATCATAATAGTATAAATAGAGAAAGTCTCTTCCTGTTGTCTCATTGTCAAGGCAGGATAATGAGTGTCTGCTCCATGACATTCCCATAGATAAATGTCATCCCAGTAGGCTGGAGCTGAAAATGGTGTCTGGAAGCAGATCTCAGTGCAGCACTGCCTTCTCCTGACATTGCTGACGTTGTGCTGTGCCATGCTGTGGGGCTAGAGGGGATCAGTCTGAGATAAGATCCATTTAGGAACGTCCCCACCAAGCTCTGAAGGCTCAGGAAATTATCCTGCGAGGCACAGTGCCTCGAGCCCCCTTGCATCCCTCCCCGTAGTTCCCATACGCTACATGGAGGCGTGAGACTGGCGAGTTCCTGTAGGACGTGCAAAGACCATCCAAGGACGTGAAAATAGAGCCTAGGTGCAGTGAAAGAGGGAAGTACAGAGAGCTTGTGAGGTGCTGACTCCACACAGGATTTTTCAGCACAGAGGTGGAGTTTTGGGTGCTTTGAGTGTAGCAGACTGGGTTTACTGGAATAGTTATGCTGCTTGACCGTTACTAACAAATAATATATGCGAAGATTAAATGACCTTTGTTGTTTTCCTGCAATAGATCTTAGTGGACAGAAGAGGCAATTCAGTCAACAGTAACTTTACTGTCTTCCTTGGGTTTGGAGGTAGCTTGTAACGAAATCGATCGTCCCAAACTGAAATGACTTTATAAGGCCCCAGTAGACCAAAGGAAGGGTGGCTGCAGGAGATAAACACGCCACGGCACTTGAAGTGTCTTGCAGCCTCCTTGCACACTGCGTGTGCCAGAGGTGTGGTTGCAGGAGAAGAGGCAGCATGGTGGTTTGAGAGCCTGGGCCACAGAACCGCCCGCTTTGTTCACTTGTCAGTCGTGTTTCTCAATTCTGTCAGGAGTATTTGGCCTTTGGTATCATCACGGGATGCCCAACTGTCAAGGTGGGGAGCTGTTGCCTGGTGAAAGTAAGCAAGATGTAAATGCCCAAATACATCATTATGAAATTGCTTATGAATCTTTCTGAAGGGCAATAACAGGCAAGGTCTCGGCAAGTACTGATGGGCAGGTCTCTCCTAAATTGGTGTGGCTAGATAAGTTTATACAAACTGGGGCCTGCAAGGTGCCATTGGGAGATCTGGACTTGTGGAAGTTTAGATATCGTACAACAAAGCAAGCCGACAAATGGACATAGTTAAAAAGCATGTCAGAAGAAAACGAGCTATTAAAAAACCTCCAAACCTGGTGGGCCAAGCAAACAGTTACCGAGTTAGGATTACAACCCAGAGCCCCAGGTTGCAGTGCTTGTGAATGCACAGAAAACCTCCTGTTCTAGTCATCTTGATGTGCTTCTGGTCATGGCACTTCATGTAGCCGGGGGTTTGATGGTTCAGGCTGTACATGGGATCCTCCTGCCAAGTCTTGTTTCCATGTCACTGTATCGCTCTAATCTGCATTTGCACTTACTCAGCTTTTTCTGATTGCTCTTTAGAGCAGCTTTCATCGTAATGCTGATGAAACGTGCCCTTTCTTAGGTAAACTAGGCTGTTTTCAAGGTAAAGAGAAGGAATTCTGCAATTTAAGCCATAATTATTCTCTGGTCTTCCAGAAAGACACTTATTCTCCCTCCTGTCTGACTGCTGGGCTGCAGTCTCCCTGGGACAGGTAATGCCCTGACGTTTGCATCTCTTGAGGTGGAGTTTATAGGTGTCAGGAAAAGACAGATTCCTGCGGAAGTCAGCGTCAGGTTGTGCAGGCAGATCGCTCTCACCCTCTCTGTGCTCCTCAGAACCCGTCCTCTGGCTGTATTGCCAGCGGTCGGACTCCTGAGCCTCCCTGCAGAGTAGGGGCGAGGTGAGGTGGCTTGACACCCCAGGGTGTTCGGAGAGCCGGATCTCTTCGGAAGTGAGAGTCCGTAGCGCCATTTCAGATCCTCTGTGTTCTGTTTTTTTCTACTGGCTGTGGCTTGTTTGCTTCCTGCTTGCACAAGTGAGCTGAAGTGGAGCAGGCTGCAAAAGGAGCATAGTCCCCGCATCACCCACAGTAGCCCTGATGTGTCTCTTTCTCTCTGTTGCAGCCCCTTCTCTGTGGAGCCCTCCATCGGGACTCTTGGGATTGGTGATGCCGTGCAAGTGACAGTGGAGTTTCACCCGCTGAAGACCGGGGATCATTCCGGTTCCCTGGTAGTTCACTATGACACGGGTAAGTGCTGGGCACTGCGTGGTGCACGCTCGCTGCATCCTTCAGAACAGAGCCCCTTCTAAGCAGAATAATGTTAAACTTGCTTTGCAAACCCCTTCTAAAAGCTTTTCTTTCAAAACCTCTGCACGTTTCAGTGCTTAGAAGGGAGCAGATAAGGGGCGAAGGCTGAGCCTGTTCTGTGTGTCCTGTTGGCTGTGTGCTGGTCCATCCCTGGTGTCCACGCGGTGTTCTCCACCCAGCACGCCCCGTGACAGTCGTCTGCCATCATTGCCCGTTGTCGCAGCCACCTTAATTCCCTCTCCGGGTGTACCTCCCCTGTCCTTTACCGCGGGGGAAAGTGACAAATAGTTGGTGTTTAGGGGGTTGTTAAAGTGGATCCCCTCGAGCAGGAATGAGATTTTTGGCCTGCTGCCTTCCTGGAGCTGCTGAGTGGAGGAAGGGGGACCCTTGATTCTCCGTTGCAGTGTGCACATGCAGGTGTGAAGTTTTATTCCTGGACAATGCTCTGTTTGAAGTGTAATATGGGGAACGCACATCTGTGTCGGACTCTCTCTGAAGGCCCCCTGTCTCGTACACCCCTCTGTCCCCTGTACTGCTTCTCCATTGTCTTGCCACAGACCCTTTTTTTTATGTTGCCCTCTACCCATCTACATCCCACACTTGACAGGGCTGAAGCAGCCAGGGCTCTTGGGCTCTTGGGGTCTGGCAGGGAGTGCTCGCTGCCTCCCAAGATAGGTGTAAGATTTATACTAGGGTACGAGAAGCAGCTCAGGCCACAGAAAATGCTGTCAGCTTTGTAAGTCACTTTAAGAGTAAGTGGGAAAAACTCAAGGTGTGATGTTAAAATGCTTCTGTCTGCCTTGGTTCAGCAGAGGTATCTTGTGATGCTGGTCGAGACACTTCCTCAGTTGCCTGAATGCATCTGGTGGGCAGTTTCTCTTGCCTGAAAGAGAGGTTTGTTTTGTCCCTATTCCTGAACTTCGTTCCTGGGAGGTGTGATGTCCTCACCTAGGTGTGACTGTGATGCTTTAGCCCCAAAATGAGCATTTTATTGCCTTGAGTTTATAGAAGTTCTAGAAATGCTCCTGTATATTCCAGATGCTCTTTGTAGCCTTCTGAGTTGTCATAGCTTTGTTTAATATTTTTCAGTCAACGACACATTCACAGAGAATGGTTTATGCTCACTCAGAGAAGCTCATTGGTTTGGGTAACACTTTCTTGACAGAACTACTGGAATTTCAGACAGAGAATGACAAAAGGTGCCTCATTTGTATGCATACAGGGAACCTATAGGATAAACTTCAGAGGGATAGATCTTTTTCTGGGTTAGATCAGGGCTAACTACACTAGAGGTTAGGGCTGTGGGGTTTATACCATGTGACATGAAAAGTCCAAGTGAAGAATCCAGGGCCAGGATCTTCACAGCTTGCTTTGAAAAGCTGAGCCTTGTTCTTACTGAAACACCTGATTCCTCCACGGTTAATCTTTGCAAAGGTGATTTTCATGGACAGGCCACAGGGACCAAACTATCAGCTGGCTCTGGGATGGGCAACCTCCCCAGAACATGGTGCAGCTACCTGGGAGATGAAGGCAGGATTCGTTCCTGCCTGTCAGAACGGCGCTGCAGTTATTTTTCAATAAACCACAGGCTGAGAAGGGGAGCAGGGAATAATTAAGGGATTGTCTCTCAAGCTTTGAAGCATACAAATAAGTAAAAGGCTGCTGAGATTAATTGCCGAAGGGAAACCGAAACATTTAATCCATCAGTCTTAAAAGCTGCTTGTTGCAGGTGTAGCGCAGAGCGTGCTACCCATGCTGACCATGCTACGCAGCCTGGCGCGGCGAGCCCTGGCTGCTTTGTCCTGTGCTAAGTCAGGCTCCCTGGGACGCGGATACAAAAAGCAGCTGGATTGCTCTTTCAGAGCCACCAACAGACTGTTCTTCATGAAACAGAGGCACTAAGAGCAAAACGTCAGTGTAGGGTGTTGGGCGGTGCTTTCCTTGCTTTACTGTGTGTCTGTATTGACTTGCTCACAAGTGGCAGGAGTTGTCAGTGAATCACACTGTTGTTGGTGTGACTGATGCAGGTGCATGTTGCGTGGCTTTAGTTGTTGCTGACAGATTTGAGTCAAATCTGTCCCTGGCATTGCTTAGGCAGACGTGGAGCTCTTCCCTTTGCCCGTTATTTTGTTGATTTGAATGGTGCATCCTTTAGACTGTCCTGGTTAGGAGTACAGGTACTGTGCCCTGGATAGACTGTCTGTGTGGTGGTAGTTGTGTTGCCACAAACTTTACAGGTGAATGCGAAGAAAATGTCTTTGCTGCTCAGAGCATAATGGTTTACAGTGCAAATTTGACCTTCGCTGCTTTACATGTCCAAACTCCTCCATTTCCTCCATGTACGTGGGTCTGGGTGTGAAAAATCCCAGCTCATACTGAGATGAGCGTGACTTGGGATGTTCTGGGCTACAGCACGTCCCTATTCATCCCCTTAACATCAGTTTATGGTATCAGAAGAAGTTTCTGAAGCCTGCAGGCCAAGCACACACACAGGTTTGGAAGGGGTTCGGCACTCAGCGCCACTAAAACTCCTGCTGGTGGCTCGGCCCTTCCCGGATGACTTTTAGACCGCCCCATGTGGATGTGGGAAAATAAGTTTGTGAAGTCCAGTCCCAACCAAGTCAGTATTCATAAAGCGTAGCTGCTCTTCTAGCTCTCAAGCGGTGCTCAAGTGAGATGCCCAAGCTGGTTGCCCGGAGTGTTGCTGTTTGTACATCAGACCCGGTTTGCTGCAGTCGTGATGTTTATTGCAACCCGACAGTGCAGCCCCAGCTTGGCGTGGGAGGGTGAGCTTCGCTCAGGGGCACGTGGTTAAGGAGATGTGTGACAGCTTCCCAGAGCTGTGCCAGAGGTGCACAACAAACTCGGCAGTCCCGCAGCAGCCAGGAACAAGAACATCTGCGTCAGGCGCCCCATGCGGGTGAAGGAGGCTGCCAGAGACAGGAGGTGCTGGAGAGATGCTGGGACCTGTGGAAGGAGGATGGCTTCTCGGCTCAGAGCTCCCTAAATCCTGACTCGCATTAGACTCTTGACTCCAAGAAGTACCTCCTATGGTCTGATGGGTGGTCTTCAACGTGTAGGACCAGATTCTGTGCTTGTATGTGGGTGCCTGCAGTGCCCACCGGACCCTGTGGCAAGGTGCTAAAACGTGTTTCTAGTCCAGGGGATCTCTTGGGTGGTGCTGAAATTCCTCTGCACAGTTTTTCCCCATCAGTCACCACATCCCTGGGGATCTCTTTGTCAGCACAGGGAACTTCAGTAAAGAGCAAAGCCCCTCTGAGCTTGTACGTGGCTGACAGACCCTCTGTACTGGGATGCTTTTATTGCTGCCAGGAGTAAGAGTAATTATGCAGGTCATTTCCCTTTGATGGCTCTGCGAGACTAACGCAGAAGCAAAAGTCTGGGGGCAGGCGCTCTCCTTCTGAGGGGAGAGATCAGAGCCAGTACTCATACGTGAGTGTTAGGAGGCAGCGTGTCCAAGAAGAGCCAGCCCTCAGGGAGGAATGTCTGCTCTGTTACTGTCCTGTCTCCTCTTGGTGTAGAACCCCAGAAAGCAGCTTCCCCAGAAGAGATGGGCACAGCCATAGTTCTCAGTGGCTTTAGTCCTGCTGAGGAAGCCTCTAGCCTCGTGCTAAAAGCCTGCTGAGGAACCACCGGGGTATTTGGCAGATTAATGCGTTGTTTTCCATCAAATTCCGACACAATTTATGGGGAGGGCTGAGTTCCTGAGCAAAGCTCTCCTCAAGCGAGTCTTGGCTTGTTTGCTGTGGATCCCAGACCCAGGCTCAGAGCCGCCTTTGTGGCTCTGCGCACCCAGGGCAAGGAAGGGAGCTTCAGCTCCTTCAGGGTCCATTCAGGGTCACCTGAATGACTTGGCTGCGGAGTCCCCTGTGACTGGAGTGGGATGGCAACCCAAAGACCACCTGGGCACATCTGAAAAATCTCACTGTAAATACTGTCACCTTGGGGATAAATCTGTACAAGCACAGCCAGAAATAAGGTGCTGGCAGTGGTGCCCAGGACATCCTCATCCTGCACACGGGCAGCTGTCAGGCTGTGATAAATGTGCGGATCTGTGGAACTGCTAATACAGCTAAAAGCTGTAACAGTTTCTTCTGTTGCTGGTGGTTTGCTTGGTTCCTTGTTCTTCCATCAGCAAGCGAGATGAGCAAAGACTCCCCTTTGTTTCTTTCCAGGTGAAGATATTCACACGGGCCTTTATGGAGCGGCTGTAGATGTCAACATCGGGCTGGCCAGGAGCAACCTGACGGTTGAGAAGACTTACCTCACGCTGTCAAACCACAGATCTGTGCTCATCCACAATCGGAGTGAAATCAAAGTCCACTTCCAGTGGAAGGCTTTTTCTACTCAGGAAGAGGAGGATCATCAGAAGCTGAGGTTCGTTGGAAAGATTTATTTCAGTAAGATACACTGCCCAGGGGTAAAACTAACGTATGGCCTCAGGTGGTGTTGCTGCATTGAATGGTTTAGGACAAGTAAAGGTTGCCGAGCACCGAGCACCGGGTTACGTGTCCCTGGGCTTTAGGGTAATGGAGCTCAGTGCCTCCCGTTCCAGCTCCATCCATACTCCAGCTGAGGATGGCGTTTTGGGGAGGAAAGGTTGACTGCAGTGACTGGATTTCCTCAGAGAGCAAACTTGCATTCGTGGGAGCCGCAAACCACTGAGATCCAGAGACCGCCGGGCTATGGAGGGTCCATGAGGCTGAGGAAAGTCTCAGCCCTCGTTACCCGGGACTGCACTGAGTAGCAGCACTTAACATAGCTGCAGGTAGCACAACTGTTGCGATATTCACTGCAGCTTCTTCCCCTGCAGCTTCGATAAGGTGGCAGGCTCCTTCTCTAGGAACGTGCAGGGTAAAGGGCTGCGTTGGCCCAGCAAGTTGAGGCTGTCCTGCTGTAGGATGTTGAATTGCCTTGCACTGTCCCGGTTTCCAGCACAACGAGGTATTTCTGCCCTTCCTCAGAGACTGGGGAGCATTTGGAGGTGAAGGGTTCCGCAGAGAAGGCAGGGCAGCACGGGACAGAGCGCATTCGGGCTGCAGCAGCCTGTGTCTTCGTGGTGCTGAGAGATGGGGCAGGTTCTTCCAAGGGTGTCTGTGGTGAAGCTTTGAAATTCCCCTTTCAGGCAGCAGAGAAACACTTATAGCCCGGGGGGATGAACTGGAAATGACACTTAAGTCTGGGTGATGAAGGGAATCCTTGTGGGACTTTTCAGCCTTGCATGGATGTAGGTGTGTAGGAGTTAGCTCACAGCTGATCAGGAAAGTGCCTTAAACTGGAGCACTCTTTAAGGGTCTGAGCCAATGAAGTTCAACAGAATTAGGTCAGAAATGCCTTGAAGGCCAAAAGTAGTTTTCCACTGTTCTCTATTTTGAATTACGCAGTGCAAGCTCAGTGTGTTAAAAGAAAACCTCGTTACCTTCTCTGGGCACTTGCCTGGACCATTCCTTTACTGCTCTCTTCTCACCTGCCTGTCTCAGATTGGACCCTGAGTGATCCTCTCCTGAGTGATCCTCAGAAGCAGCCAGGTTTCCCCACAGTTCACTTCAACCTGATTCTTTTCCAATTACATTTGATCTCGTGCCAGTTGGTGTCCTAGAGTCTGATCAGGATGTTTTTTCCTCCTGCTTGCAATCCCAGGGATGGTCATAGCTCCGAGGCCACTGTCCTGCTGCCAGAGAAGCTTTAGAGATCTCGGAGCAGAGAGGACTTTGTCCATGAGAGGAGGCGGTGCAGGACCCTGCTCTGGGCTGTGACCCCAGAAGACCTGGATCCTTAGGTGGTGTATCCAGGGGTTTGCTGTGTCTCCCTCCTGCAGGACTCTCTGGGATGTAATGGCGGAACTGTTGTCCGCTGATGGAGGTTGAGCTGGGGGTTGCTCATCGGTGGCGGGAAGCCCTCCTCACGCGCAGGGCTGTAGGTCAGCCGTGGAGAAACACCTCCCGCTGCACTCCAGGGGGGGCGAGCCAAAGCAAGTGCTTTTGGTGCTGGTGCCAGCCTTTGCCCCAGGCTCTGTCTGTACAGCTAGTAAAGTCCATGACCGTATTTCCTTTCAAACTGCATTTGAATTTAGCTGGGTGATGATTGCTATCCTGGTTATACTACGTTGCCTGGATCTGCTACACATGGAGCCTTCCGCTCGTCCCCCCAGAGTTGTCACCTGCTGGTTCTTTATGGCCGGGGGCTGGAGCGTGCAGAGGGGACAGCGATGTGCCAGCTAGGAAGCAACTGCTCTGTAGCAGCGCTCCCTTATCTCTTGGTTGTGATCGTTAAACTCTAGAATGATTTCTGCTACAGCTACCAAGTAAGGGAGAGATTAACTGTCAAAGCCCTAGAGAGACGGCCAAAAAGAGGGAAAAGATAAGGTGGTTCAAGGCTGGACATAAGGGTTTGGATTCGGAGATGCTGGTCCAGACTTCTTTAGTGGGTGATGCCGGGCAAAGTGCCTTCCCCTCCCAGGGCCTCTGTTTCCATGCACATCAAGCCATTGGTTTCACCGAAGTGATGTGATGCCTGAATTCATTGGTTTGCTTTCACAGTGCTCTGGGATCCTCTGGTGCGAGGCAGTATAGGGCACGGAGAGCACATTTAGCTTGCTTACCCCTGCAGGTCCAAAGGGGAAGAAAAAAGGAGTGGTGCCAGTGGCCTGCAGCTGAAACCCAGCTGCGTCTCCCCGTGACAGTGAAGCCCTGCAGTGGGTGCTCCTTCATCCTGATCTGCCTCCCCCAGGCAGCTCTGTGGTAGGAAAAGCCAGTTGGGGTGGTCGGTGGATTCTCCCTCAGTTGTGGCAGAGGCTTTGAGCCGGGAGGCTCTCGAGGGCTGCCGGCTTTCAGAAACGTCTTCTGAGCTTGTAAGCGTGGAGTAAACCTGCGTGCCGTGGCAGTGACCAGCGAGTGATAACCTGACCCGTGCGGGACCCCACAGCTTGGGGTCAGCCCCTCGCTGAGCTGCTGCTGATCCTCCCCGAGCGCTTTGCTGCCCCTGCGCTCACACGAGTCTCTGCAAATATGTTCCTCATGAAATTATCTGCTTGGTTTGTCTCTCCCCGTGGCTGCAGGCTGCAGAGGCGGAAAGAGGGCAAGATGGGTCATCGTCTGAGGGAGTGCGAGGTGGACTCTGCTCTCCGAGAACGCCTTCCCCTTCTCTCCTGCCCCTTCCAGAACCAGCAGGAAAAGGCACAAGGAGACTCCATGCTTTTCTCCGACGATGTGTTCACCCTTGAGCCGCTGGTAAGTGATAGCTGAGAACCTCCCTTCCTTCTTCCTCCCTGGCTGAGGTCACTTGGCAGGTCCCTGCATCAGCTGGCTTGACGTGCTGAGAGAAAACACCAGGTTTCTAGGGAGGCTGCGAGAGCTTGTTGCAAAAAGCATCTCTGTGGGCTCCTGGCAGAGCGAGGGGCTGCCTAAAGCTGAGCTCTGCTGCAAGGGTGGTAAATTAAGGGCCCTTCGTAGTGTCCTTACACTGTTGAGAGCTATGGATAATCATGAGGGAGGGCACAGCTTACGCATAGCGTGTGGGGATTAACAGAGGATATTGGAGCACTCTCAGTTCACATACTGACCTGAGAAATGAAACGGTCCTCTGTGGAAAGGAGGCCAAATTCAACCCGAGTGTGATCACAGACATACCAATCTCTTCATGTAACCTGGACGGATACCACAGCTGAATCTCCCTTCCAGTGTCATCTGTGAGCCTGGACACAAGGCTGGCAGGTTTAAATGGACTTTTTGAGTTTCATTGTGCATAGGTACAGAATTCTGGGGGGCCTTTTCCGTTTATGCAAGCAAAACCCCATATCATTAAGTCAGCCAGAGCCCCGGTTCTGAGTATTTGCCCTGATCTGAGATGAAGGATGCCCACTGTTCGAGCAATGCAAAATGTCCTTTCATCCTGGAGTGAATCCTAGGATAATCTCAACCTCTTCTTCCTTTTAAAATAGGTGAAACTAATGTGGCTTTTTTTTTTTCAAGGAAGGGAATCCTCTTGTCAGTTACTCCTATATCCCATATAAGGCTGAGAGCCACCAATGTTGGCACAGCTGCAGTTTCACACCACTGTAGCTGACAGCAGCATGATGTGACCAAGAGATTGTGTCAGAGCGGTGGGAATCTTGCCGAGAGTGGGAGCTGATCATCTGAGCATTAAGAGCAGCCTGTGGTGTGTCAGAGCTCCTTTGGGAGTGTGTCCCAGGGCTCCTGCTGCTTTAGTCGGACTGTGTCCACAAGTAGCTTAACCTGCTCTTGAGCTCCTGAAGTGCCTTAAGGTGAGGTCCAGAACTCCGGCTGCTCACAGCGCCGAGTTGTGGCACTCCGTGTAGTGACGTATGGGCGTAAAGCGTGGCCTGGCCTCAAGTCTCGAGGGGAAACCTTTCCTGAATGGCTGTGTTAATGTTAACACAGGTTGCTCTAGGACTGACTCAAGAGGGCTACCGCAGGAGTCTCTGCCCTTCTGTATTGTCCAGCATTATCAACCTTTTGATTTGCATTAATTCCATTATTTATGGAACCATCAGTTTCACATTCAGTTTTGCTCGTGCCTGTCTTTCCCCCTGGCATATGTGTGTCTTTAAATCAAATGGTAGTAAGTATTTTCTCCTCTTTGTCAAATGTAGCATCTAAAAACCCACTGCTGCTGGCTTCCACAGCCTTCTCTCCGGTGACAGCCCTGTAACTCTTACCTTGGGCAGACACCCTTCTGGCACTGCCATGTAAATCTGCTGGAGAGGCCCCCCGGAGATGGGACCTTGCTGCCTCAGACCTTCTGGCCAAAAGGGGCTGCTCTCTTCTTCCCACCTCTCACCCGTGATGTGTGGGAGCACCCCACGGAATAAGGAAACCCTTGTAACAGGTGACGGGAGGAAATAATTGCTTCCAGAGGTCAGGAAGCTGGTGGAGGGAGAGTAGTCTTGGAAACGCTTTCTGGGCAGGATGGCTTTGCAGGGTTTGCGCAGAAGCGTTGCTGTGCCAGTGGACCGCTAGCTGCCAGTATTTTCAGGTGCTGCAGTCTGTAGCAGCTGCAGCAGGTCACTTCAGCCTGTATAGGGTTAACTCGCTGATGAAAATAACAAAGAGGAGGAGGTGTGATTTTTGGAATTACCATGTGACCGAGAACATTCTGAGCAGTTGTCCAAGCCTGTGGGAAACAAGCTGATATGCAGCTCTGACTTTCCGAGCACATCTGAAATTCGGTTTATTTTTACATCTGCACATGATGCGTCAGCAGAGGCAGCCGTGATAGAGGCCCGGGTGGCTATCAAGGGACAAAGTCCTTGCTGTTTGCTGCATCCTCCCCGCCACAACTCGGCTCTAAGTCCCGTTGCAGACCCGTGGGAGCTGACTCCTTGGAAGGGGCAACCAGAGGAGAGGGAGGGCGAGGACTTGTTGCTGTTACACTGACCTCGACAAGTCCTCACTGTCCTGTCCTTGCCTGGTGGTGACTCCTCAATGTCACGTGTGAACTCTGGGCTGATGGAGGTGGTCGACAACATGTCCAGGTTACGAAGGTGCTACTGTTGTTGATCTGGAGGTGGGGCCAGGAGGTGACAGTGTTGTTGGTTGCTGCAGATCTGTACCTCAGCTGGGGGGCCAAGCTGGTCCCCATCCAGAGGAGAGGCTACTGCAGAGCACTTTGTTTTTTGTCGGAAGGCGCCATCTCCAGTGGGAGCCGAGGTCCATGCCATGGTCCGTCCCACAGCTCCCTGTGGGCTCAGTTATTTATGGAAAGAGGCAGGTGTTAGCTTTGGCCCTGCCTTTCTCCTGAGTGCCCTGAGCTGAGAAGGATGCACTCTGAGTGTCATTTTAGTACTTCTGTTGCCAGCTCTGTCTTTTGTTTCTGTGACTGCTTTGAGCAGTGATTTCCTTCCATGGATTGCCTCCCCCCTCTGCAAAGCAAAGCAGGTGATTTGGCCAGCAGTTGGTGGTGCCCGGCTTTTCAAGACCGGCTTTTTCTTATTCCGACGGGTGGAGATCTAGCAGATTCTCCTCATTTAGGGGCTGAGGGAGGAGAAATGGGTTCTGCATGTATTTACGGCTGGGCTCTTGCAGAGAGATCACTTGTGTGGCTGTGAGTCCCGGTGTGCCGTGCCCTCCCGTATCACCGTGCTTTATGCTGTAGCAAAGCCAGGGTAGGACAGCTGGAGTGGTTGTGCTGTTCCATCGTACATCCACCGTCTGTATTTTATGCCACCTGCCAGCTGCAGCCTGTCTGAGGCCAGAAGCGTTTCAGCCAGAAGTGTTGCAATACCATGTTCGCAGCACTGCGTGGTTTTACGTCTGTCCACCTGTCCACGGTGGCTCTCCATGCTCTGACTCGACTGCCATCCTATAGAGAGCACGTAGCCCGGGCACGTGGCTGGCTCCTGAGCTGCCCCGAGGCTCGGACGCGTGTAGCAGTAGCCTGCAAGGGTGGGTAATGAAGCATTTCCTTTCAAGCAGCCGTTCTTCTTTCCCCTGTGCGGTAGCAGGAATGCAAAGAGCCTCTTCAACAGCCTATTTTAATTTCCCAGGAGAAATAACTCGCAGTATTTTCTGTGAGCTATTTCACAGTTCTTCCCTCTGTTCTGTTGACTCAGCAGGCTGTGCATTAGGGAATTCTTCACAGCTGCAGCCCAGTAACTCACCACGTCATAGCTCTTCAGTTTTTGTGGGGGCTGTCCTTTGAGCTATAAGGGCCAAGGAAGTATTAGAGTTATTTAATATTTATGCT
Source organism: Athene noctua (assembly GCF_965140245.1). Lineage (NCBI taxonomy): Eukaryota > Metazoa > Chordata > Aves > Strigiformes > Strigidae > Athene > Athene noctua. Next base: position 1,137,716 of record NW_027437539.1, read on the forward strand.
GCAGGAGTGCTGGAGGCCCCACTCAGTTCCAGACTCCTCTGGACAAAGCAGCGAGGATACCCAGCAGCATGCAGAATCAAAGCCTCGCTTTGTTGATAAAAAAGAACTCTGTTCGTCTCCTTTTATGAACGGCCTTTTTCCTTCCTTGTAGAGTATTACTGCAGTTGTCAGAGGTGCCTATATTTATGTCAACAAACCCACAAAGAAACATTTGTAATGCTAGGGGTTCAGGGGGTGTAAGTGGTGTCTTTGTTTAAACCCGTTGCAAGAAGTGAGAGCCTTTAGAAACCCGGCATGCCTCGAAACTGTGCGACAGGGCTCCCAGGGACTGAGCGCCAGTGCCGGGACTCTCTGGGCGAGAAGCAGAGAGAGAAGACCCCGAGGAAGCAGCAGAGAGTTGCAGACACACTGGTGTCATGGCTCAGACTTAAATCCCTGAGCAAGAGCATGGCACGGAAAAGAGCCTGTTGGTTGAAAGAGGTGTGGAGCTGTAAGCAAATCCCGTCTCTTCTTGTCCGAGCCAGTGTTCAGGGAAAGAGGAGTGTGTGCACCTTGCAGAGAGAAACAGGGTGCATCTGTGCCTCAGCTCCTTTCCCAGATCATCCGTCAGCTGGAGGAGCCTGCGTGCTGGCTGGCTGCTCGCAGCTCAGGGCAGAAGCAGCCGCCAGCGGGCAGGAGCCTGCTCTTCTATCCCCGGGCAGGAGGGCTCGTTCTGCTTGGTGCTGAGTGCCCCACTCACCGCATATGTTAAATAATTACGTGCATGTACAGGTGAAGGATATAAGAGGCAGCACCCTCGTAGCTAAGAATGGAAAATTCTGTTTGATTAGTTAAATCCTTCCTGATCTGAGTAAAAGTCGTCACGTAGCCAGGGTGCTACAGGCGTATACGGGAAGGTCTGGAGGCGAGAGGGACCTTTTTCTTAAACTGGCTGGTACCTCTGGAGAAATCCTGCTTGATTTACTGGAGCGTGAGCCACTTTGGTTGCTTTGTTATGGCCCTAACTTAACAAAATGCCTCTACCAGATGCCAGTAAAGGTAAGAGACTTAGAAAGCTTTTTTGCAGCTGCTTCCAAACTCCCATAAATTTTGTTGGTAACTGTTGCTTGTTCCTGCTCTTCAGTGATGCTGTGAATGAAGGCTAGCGGGCTGTGTTCAAAACCAAGAGATGTGACATTTGAAGATAAATGGTTTGCTGTCTCCTTCTGTTTCAGGAGGGAGATATCTGGCCAAATTCTTCAGCTGAAATTAATGTGATCTTCAGACCCCAAGAGGCCAGAGTCTATCAACAAACGGTCTACTGCGACATCTCAGGTACAGCTCCTCTCTCCTGCTTCTGTTACCCACAGTGGAGGCACACGTGGTCTTGCAGCCCCCTCGGTTCTCGTGGGGCTGGTAGGAAGGGTCAGTGGTCATCAGGGTGCTGGCACGTGCCCGCTGCCCCTGCGGTTTCCAGGCGGTCTCCTGTCCAAGGCCAGCCCTCAGGATGTGTGTCTACAAGCCTGGGTCGCTGATCCCAGAACAGCCGAGGCAGTGCCGGGATAAGTTCTCATGCCGTGGGTTTGCCAGCATTTGCTCTGCTGCCAGGTGTCTGTAGAGGCCAAAGAGCTACAGAGCTAAACAGCTTCAGTGGGCGAGCAGCAAGTCCCCGTAGACCACTTGCCTCCAGGAGGAGTCCTTATTACACGGATGCATCATCGGAGTCCTGAGGCGGTAGGAGCTGAGCTACAAATGTGCTTCCAGAGCCTGGATCCCCTCTCGCTACCCCAACACTGCTAGGCCTCGGGTTGCTGAGCACGGGCTGTCTGCAGAAGGACACCTCTGGCCAGCACGTGGGAATTGTCACCTTGTGGCTCTGAGTCTGTGGTGCCTCCGGGTTGGTTGCGCAGGGCTTGCTGTGCTCGGCGGGGTGAGCGCCCTCCCTGGAAATCGGAGTCCGAGCAGTCTGCTAGGCAAGCTTTATGCTCATCCTGTCTGACAGAAGTGCCATCGCGTCTTTTGCTGGGAGCAGTTGTCTCTGGCCTTCCTGAGCTGCACCTTCTGTGCCCTGGGAGAGGTGATGGCTTTGCTGTGCTAGCACGGGGCAGGGAGTGCCTGCAGCAGGCTGCGGGGTTCGGGTGACCTCGTCCTTCCTCTGTGTCTCTGCGTGGTGCTGCTTAAGGTGTTTTTCAAGACCGGGAGAGCGCTGTCAGTCTTCCATCCAGGGAACATGATGTTTTTTCCCCATCTACGAGGAAGAGGTGCGAGGCCCGTGTTCCTCCAGCAGCCAGGCGCCTGTTCTGGAGTGTGCTGAAGTCGCTAACCCAGCTGCTTTGTTGCTCTCCTTACGGCCCTAAGCTGAGGGATACAAGTGTCACGAAACAGCTTCTTCCTTATACTGTAATTGCGTAGGCTTTACTTGGCAAAGGCCACCTACAGTCGTTACCCAGGGCTTGTGTTAACAAAGCGTCTTCCTGCCCGCCAGCTGCAGTTGCTAGAGCTGTGGAAGGAGAGGATTGAATTAAAACGTTGCTCCCGAGGGATTCCTTGCTCAGTGCTGTGCTCCTGGCTCTGGGAGTTTTGCTCTGGTGTTGGGGGCGTCTGTCGCTTTGCTGCAGGCGTCTGCAGGGGTTGTGCTGGGAGAGTGTTTTTGTTGCAGAGAAATAGGAAAACTGCTTGCATGAAAGCCTTGAGCTGGTCTGAGAGTTGTAGGAAACAGAGCTGGGCAAATGATCTGTGTCCAGAAAGAGAAAGAACATTAAGCCACATGTGATGCGAGGTGGAGTGATCTTTTGACAGATGGCACCCAATACTGTCTCTTTTAGGGTGTCCGTGAAACAGAAATACACAGCCCTCCAATTAATGCCTGAGCTGTGCAACCTAACTCTCATCTCTGCTGTCAGCTGGGCTTTGTCTGGATCCACTTAAAAAATGTTGAATTCAGCAAAAGCTCCCTTGCTCTTCCTTTCTGGCTTGGACATTATCAAACATCCTCTTTCCATGGTTGCAAGACCAGAAAGTCAGCAATCACTGAAAGGGCTGTTCCCAGGAGAGTTTTTTCAAGTTGTGACCCTGTCACTGTGTTGTCCCACCTGGGCTGCTCTTTGCAATAGGAAGTAGTTTTGGACATTCTGGAATAACTATGCAGCCGATAAATCAGCCTTCGGTCCCTAATCGTTAATTAATGGCGAGCATTACACGAAAAGACAGAGGAATATTTTTGCACGAAAGCTACACTGAAGGTTAGATACAACTTCTGGGCCTTTCTTTTTTCCCCTTGTGCTACTCACTTTCTGTGCAGAGTAGATGGGGTGGCAGGGAGACCCAAGCCCCGACTGGAGCTAGGGTTCAGGCACTTGAAGCTGCTCCAGGATCCCACCCTGTCATCTTAGCAGGCTTACGGAAGAAGATGAGCATCTTAGAGTTCAGCTGTAAGCCTTGCCGTCTTGGTTCCCTTTGCAGCAAGGGCTGTGTGTATTACCAGTATGTTCACGGCTTCTCTGACCTCAGCAGTGAGGTTTTCCATACGGGTTCAGCATGCTTCAGGTAAGGCGTCTTTACAAAGCTGAGCTCTCGGTATCGTGGTGGGCACAGGCGAGTGCTGCTCGCTGGAGATCACAGAGCCCTGTCGTATTTAGGTGCCGCTGCAGGAGGGGAGCCCTGGAGCCCCGGGCACGGAGCCGTGTGTCAGGCGCGGGCAGTGCCGAGATGCTCTGCCCGCTCTAGGCAGCGCTCAGAGGTGCACACTGCCGGCAGCAGGGAGCTTTGCCTTGCCTGGGCTCTTACGTCTCGGCCTCCGTGCTCTTGTCTCCGATTTCATCAGTACAGATGGCGTATTTTTATCTTCAGCTCTGTTTCATGAGCTTTGTGCCTTCACTGAATGGATTTCAGAGCTCATCTAAGCACATGGGAAGAAATTCAGCGATTGTGTTTTCAACTCAGCAGCGCTTTTTCAGGGTGCAAACTGATGGCTAAATGAGAAACCAGCCCGAGGGGTTGGTTAGAAATCAGAAGCCAGCCCCAAGGCATATCTCCTGAGGGCAGGGAAGAGTCCTGTATTCCTGTATCTCCTCCTGGAGCACCTAGAGCTGGTCCCATCCAGCCCAGAGTCAGGGAGTGGCACTGAGGCAGCCGGGACAGTCCGGACTAACAGAGGGAATCGCTGTACTGAAGTGGAAATCTCTCTGCAGGCCGCGAGACCAGGCTGCCCCTGCGCATCCAAGGGGAAGGCATAGGGCCTCGGCTCCGCTTCAGCTGTGAGCGGCTGGACATCGGGAAGGTGTTTGTTGGATTGGAGCACAGCTATGAGGTGAGAGTCGGGATTCTGAGGGGCTGGGGGGGACCCTGATGGCTCCCGGGGCTGCAGTGAGCCTCGTGGACCTGTGGGATTTCTGGCAACTCGGGTCATTGTGAGCAGGGACTATTTGACATACTAGTCAAGTCTGGGGGCTTTCCCAGAATCTGGATACTTCTGATGGGATCTAAAAGGTGCTTATGTGGTTTGTGAAGTCTTAATCCCTGCTTTCTGTCAGCCTTCCTTGGGGTTCAGCTGGGAGGTTTCCTGTGAAAAAGTACCCCCTTGACACATGAAAGCAACACTGGGACAAAAAAAAAATATTCAGAGGCTTTTGTTTCAGCCCTGGATGCAATGCACGTTTGTACCCCGGCTGTTAGAAAGCAGCTGGAACAAAGGTACTGTGTTTGAACTCCAGGCCATTGCAGGCAGTTTTCGGGCGAGTGCGTGCTGCCGGTCCTGGGAGCTGGAGGAAAGCTGTCCAGCCCCTGGCTCAGAGCGGGGTCTGGCCGCGGAACTGGGAGTGCTTCCCCTTGCTGACCAGTCTCTCGCCACTCTTCAGATTTGCTGCATCTCTATGAGGAGCAAAGCATTTCTGGAAGTGAAGCAAAGGCACTTTCTACATATTTGCCTCCCCCTGCCAATGACGTCAAGTCTTCTGCAAAAAAAGAAGATAGGGCAAGTGAAAGAGGTAGAAAAGGAGGCAATACTTGCAAAAGCTGGACTGTGGCAGGGAAGGACACATTAAGGTGTTTTCTTACCAAAATATTGTGCTCTCTATGCATTTTTAATGGTGATACTTTATTGCTTCTCTATCATTTTATTATGTTCATTACTTGAGAAAATGTGACTAAGTAGGTGACACTGTTAGTGCTGTGCTGAGCAGCTAGACTGGAGGTAAACCTCAGCTCAGCGCAGGATCCCTGAGTGCAATTTGTAACTGAGGTGTAAAAGACATGAGAGGAGAGAGTAGTTTTCAGGTCACCCTTGCAGAGCTTAAATACATGAATATTTTTAACAGCAGCTACAAAATGAAAAAATAAGGGACATCTTTCTGCTTCTGTCTCAACTTTTCTACCAGGTTTTACAAGGACAAAAATTAGGGAAAAGAAATCCAAAGCAGATAGTTAAGTCCATGGAAATGGCAGGACTTCACCCTGCAGCAATCAGAACCTTTACTGCCTTGCCACGGGTGGGTTTGGTGGTGGCCGACAGCGTGCTGGTACTCGCAGCAGCTGCGGGCATTGCTGGTCCAACGTGAGAAGAGCTGAATCTCAACAAGTGCCGTGGGATTGTGTCGCTTGTTCGAGGCAGCAGATCCCTCGAGTGTTCAACAAAATACGGCTTAGTTCTAAATTTGCAGTTTATTCTGATAATGGTAAAGTCTTAGGTGGTGGCTGTGAATATTTAGGGAAGAGAAAATCTTTGGAGTAGATGGAGCTGCTGTGCACCGCATGCTCATCCTTTCCTGACATGTCTGTTTGAGCAAAGACTAAGAAAGTATCCCGTTAAAGAAAAAATAAGAAACCTAAATTACATAGCACAGCGGAGTTGGGGAGTGCTTCTGAAGTTGGTGATAGTGCTGCCCTGAGGTGTCTTCTACCTGCAGTAAATTGTTGGCTGCAACGTGTTCTGCCCTCAGCAGGATCGGACTCGTCGGGAGCAGAATCGCTTGTGTGACGATTCACTAGTAAAGCTGCAAGTGCCCTTCGCTGCTCTTAGGGACAGGTCTGAATCGCCTTGGTGATGCTGAGCGGCTCCTCTGCGCTGCAGGTCGAAGTGGGCTGCTCCGTGTCAGTGGAATAAACCCCGAGCGACTGGTTCTACGAAGCTGTCGCTGCTTTGCATGAAAAACCCACAGGCAGAACTTGTCCTGTTGGATTTTCTTTGGCTTCTGCCAAGCAGCAGCACACAGCATCTTCTGCTGTTTACAGATGTTATTTGCTTGATCAGAAAACAAATCAGCCTTCTGTAAGAAAGGAAGATTCCTTATGTATTTCCCTTTTTCTTTCTTGCTGCTGCAGGTGGTCCTGTTTAACAAAGGAGCCATCGATGCTGCCTTCAGCTTGGTCCCTCCAGCTCCAGCTCTGGGCTCCTGCTTCACCTTCCTCCCCCAGGAGGGCATCATTTTGCCGGGGGGGCTCCAAGTCATCCGGATCTCCTTCAGTTCCACCGTCCTGGGGAAGTTCACAGAAGAGTTCAGGTTCAGTGTGAATGGATCCCCTGAGCCTGTGACCTTGACGATCAGGTGAGGAGGGTTGTAGGAGCTTGGTGGGCACATCTGTAGCTGTCTCTGGGTAATCATCTCCCCCCTACCTCATTTTAGGATGAAACAGAGAACAAAAGGTGTTGTCTAAGGTCTTAGTCTTGGCTTGGATCCTGGTATCCTCACACTAAGAGCCAAGGCTTTTTAACCTTGACTCCAGTCTGAACCTTGCAGTTGCAGCAGCAAATGAAGTGTAATTGTCTGCGAGAGGAAACGGTAGAATTGTAGAGTAGTTTGTGTTGGAAGGGACCTTTAAAGGTCGTTTAGTCCAACCCGTCGGCAGTGCGCAGGGACATCATCAACTCGATCAGGCTGCTCAGAGCCCCGTCCAGCCTGACCTTGGATGTTTCCAGGGATGGGGCATCTACCACCGCTCTGGGCAACCTGTGCCAGTGTCTCACCCCTGTCACTGTAAGAAATTTTATATCTAGTCTGAATCTTCCCTCGTGAAGTTTGAAACCATCACCCCTTGTCCTGTCATGACAGGCCCTACTACAAAGCCAGTCAAACTCAATCTTACAAGCCCCCCTGAAGTATTGAAAGGCCACAGTAAGGTCTCCCCGGAGCCTGCTCCAGGCTGAACCACCCCAACTCTCCGGGCCCGTCCTCGCAGGAAAGGTGTTCCACCCCTCTGATCATTCTTGTGGCCTCCTCCGGCCCCGCTCCAACATGCACGTCTTCCGTGTGCTGAGGAGCCCAGAGCTGGACACAGCCCTGCAGGGGGGTCTCAGCAGAGCCAGGGAGAGGGGCAGGATCAGCTCCCTCACCCTGCTGCCACCTGTGACCATGCCTCCTGTGCTCTCAATAGCCAGTTTAACTCTCAGTCTTGGGTTCCTCTGGGAAGCAGCTTTGCCTTCGTGGTTGGGGCGGGTGGCCCTGTGACTTTGCAGGACACTGTTTGCACAGGATTTGCCAGCAGCAGGTTCTCACGTGTGTCTGTGTGAGGGCCCCGGGGCTTTAAGTGACTACCCGTGCTGGAAACCAGTTTGACTGGAGGCTGTTCAGGAAAGGTGTGGAGATGCCTGCTGCCCAGTCCGGGAACCCAGGAGCTGGAGTGACTCCTTCCTACAGTAGCTCGCTCCCCCTTGGGCCACAGCAGGCAGCGGGATGGCATCAGCTTTGGGCGGTAGCTGGTCTGGACCACCCCCCCAGACACACAGCAAGGCTTTGGGGATGGGCCAGCCTGGGTGGCTGCAGCCAGAGGCTGTGTTCTTAAAATCCTCTGTTAATAATCCATCCCAAACAGGCAACAGCAGCAGCCTCGGCATCACCTCTCATGCTCGTGGGTTGGGACTAGCTGCGGGACTCTGGGGTCTGTTCATGTGCAGAACCTGTGGATGATGAGAGTGGCAGTCCTGTGAATAAAATGAGTAGGCACTGTTCACTGTGGCCCTTGATTTTTAACGGAGGTAGAGCTGGCATTGATTGTCATCAACCATGAAATCAATGAATGAATGTTGTGCAGCTTCAAGTACTGATTTCAGCGGATGTGAGTGAGTTTTGGAGTTTGGAGCCTGTCTGCTGAGTTGAAGGACGGGTGAGGTGGGTTCAGGACACCCGTGTTCAGCGGTTTAAGACGTGTTGCTCTGGGATGTGTCAGCTGGTGCACGGGTGACAAGCTGATACTTCCCTCCAAGATTCAAGTGTCCGCTGTGTACAACTGTTGCTGCTCTTCTCAGTGGATGTTTGGGGCTCCCCTGGGTTCATGTCTCTAAGTCCTGCATGTGTAATGGTTGTGTGGATCAGGTCTTCTGAGAAAGGTGTTCCTATACTCCGTGGAAACGCCAGTTCCAGCTAAGAAATACCAAAGCAGGGAACCTGTGGCTGGGAAGGCTCGTTCCAGTGAGTCCCCTTGTGTGTGGACACCTCTGTCCATCACATGCCGGGTGGGGAAACCGAGGCACAGAGCCATCACTTGTTCCGGGACCTTCCTGGGGCCAGCAGCAGCCTGGGGGCACCCCCTGCCGCGGTGCCCTGAGCCTCAGCAGCATCTGTTGGCTGCTGACCGCTTTGCTTTGGCTGCCTGCTGTCCCCATGGGTGCTGTGCTGAGCACAGGGCTGACAGGTCGATTTGAATCCCACCGTGGTTCCGAGAGCAGCTTTTACCCACCCGAGCGGTGAGGAAATCCATTCTCTCTGACCCAGCCAACGCCTCCTCTGCCTGTCTTTTTCCTTGCAGGGGCTGTGTCATTGGACCGACTTTCCATTTCAACGTCCCTGCCCTCCACTTCGGTGATGTCTCCTTCGGTGAGTGTGCCCTGCTCTTGGGCCACGGGTTGAGAGCTCTGGGAATTACCAAAACAGAGCACTTCAACATAAGACCGTCTGTCACTTGTGCTCCTCCATAGCAGCCTTCAGGGTGTTAAAGCCAGGGCTGCTGGTTGCTTAGGCAGTCTTGTGCCATCGTGAGATCAAATAGGACCAAGGGATACAGTCAGTATTTTCCAGTGTCCTACGAGTCTGTTGAGCCCCAGCCTCCCAATCCTTGGCAGCAGAATGACCGTGAAAGTCCTTGTCCCAGAGGGCCCAGGGGCGGGACTGCAGCAGAAGGGAGTTTAAGCCGCGTATGGCCTGTAGCTGCTCTGGGTAAATGTTCCTGTGGCAAGGCGAGGATACCAGTTACCCTCCTGACCTTTAGTGCCAGATGTTAACTAACGCTGTGAGGGCCCCTCGTTGTCACCCACCAGGTAACGTGCCCAAGCAGTAGCTCTGAATCAGGCACTGGTGTCCTCGGACCACGGGCTCCTCCTTCCCCACCACAGGCCCAGCTCTGCTGACCGAGCCGGTGGCTGAGCATCCAGAGCGTCTCTGCTGAAATGCAGCTTCTGGTTCTCCATCTGGGGCTCACAAAGGCTTCTTACTGAGATAATCTATAGTTTAAAAGTGAAATCAGCTGTGCCCAGGATGCCTCTGTGTTTTCATGCTGTTCCTGGACTTTTTAAGAAGACTCGTTGCCTTTCCTGAGCCGCTTCTCCCCTGCCCCCATCACCACTCTGCCACTTATTTCCTTTTGGATAAAACAACAGGAAACACACCAGGCAGAAGTGTGGTTATGTGATAGGAGATTCATCCTCCTTGGTCTCATTCCATTAATAAGGCCTCTTCAGCTGAAGGCAGCTATTGTATTTTTGCTTCTTGTAACTGTGCTGCTGACTGTTGGCCTGCATCTGGCGACTTCGGTCTCGTTTGGAACTGTGAAGTCTGTGTTTGTCCTTTTTGTGCCCCTCCTGCCTCCCTGCTGGAGTAACTGCTGGAGGCGGGCAGCGGTCACTGTTGTTGGACACGGCTGCTGTGGCTGCAGCTGGTTTTCCTCCCCGTCTGTATTCAGACAATGCTTGGTGAGCAGGCCACGGGAGATGTCTCCTTCTCGCAGAGCTGGCCAGCCGAGCCAGCTGTCCAGGCCAGAGCAGGCTGTGGGCTGATGTCCTGTCTCTGCAGAACACCCCCCAGGTGTGGCTGTGTCGCTGGTTTTCCGTGAGGGAAGGCGAGTATCACAGCTCAAGTGATGCCGACCTGTGCGGGGCAGTGTGCAGTGTGGAAGCCGTGTCCCGTTTGTTGGGTGAGGTGGCACATGGCTCCTGCTGATTTCTGAGCAAGCATCAGGTTTGCGTCCAGTGCGGGGCTGCGAGTTGTCACGTGCTCAGTCTGGTAGCCCCAGACAGGAGATGCCTTAAGGGTCCTGCCTCGAGAAACTGCGTTAGAGTGCTTTGGGTCATGCTGGCATTCCCAGTTTCACCCTTCCTCTCTTTCACTGTAGCTTCTCCTCGGTGACAATACCCTGCTTCTATATACTGAAACTGTGGGAGTGTTCGCAGAGTTCACGGGGCATTTTACGGCTTGAATTTTCAGAATAAATGGTCTGTCTGGATGGACACTCGTAAGAGAGAACTAACTGGTGCTGGTTTGGGGGTAGGTGAGAGAGCTCCTCACAGTTAGAGAGAAACTTGTGGTGTTCAGCATCGCCAAGAGTGGGCATTTCCAAGGAACAGTCTCTGCGATCAGCGTAAAAGGGAACTTAAGTGACAATTAATTCTTTGCGTAGCTTCCCAGTTAGCTGTACTTCAGATTGTAAAGAGCAAACTCCAAGCCCGGTTTTATCACAACAGGCTATTCACACCAGGAATCATGGGACAGTTGGTGCATAAATTCATATTTGTGTCATTTTCCTAGGCTTTCCTCACACCTTGTCGTGTCGCCTCACTAACACCTCCTTGGTGCCCCTGACCTTCAACCTTCGCGTTCCTGGGGACGGCCTGGGAGAGCCCAGTGTCAGCAGTTTTGCTCACGCGGCAGACAACGCTCACCTACTCCAGAGAAAGGGAGCCCAACGTCACCTCAGGCCAAGAGAATTCAGCATAAAACCCCGCAGAGGGACCATCCGCCCCCTGGGATTCCTGGATATCCAGGTATGGGAAGAGTCCGGCCGTATGTGCTCGGCGGGTGGAGCTGGAGCTCCACTGAGGGATGGGAGGGCTTTAGCACCGCTAGCTCTGAGCGTAACGCGGGGAGGATATCTGCACTGGTGTGGGGCTTTTGCTAGCTGGGTTACTCTGGGGCTTTTCTGAAGGACCACTGCTTTGTTCCCAGAATGGTCAGCTGAAGATCATGTCCCATATGGTCAAGTGCAGAAGCCATTCATGTGTTTTTGAGAGCTGCTTGGAGCAGTTTCTTTGATTTTAAAGTGGGCAGAGGAAGGCTGAGGACAGAAGGTGGCTGTTAAAAAGAGAGATGTCATTGTAGAAAGCACTTTGCTTTTCTTCCCGGTCTTATTTCTCCTCTCCCGATGAGCAGAAGGAGTTGTGTTCACTGCGGTGATCTCCAGTGGGGACTGACAAAGCTCTGGCAGCCAGGAACTGCACAGCACCTGCTGGGCTGCATTTTTTGCCCTCAGCTTCCCAGTGTAAAGCTGAATCTGTTGAAGTCAGCAGATTGCCTCTGTATTTATGCTGTTGTAGTTGAGACTAAAAATCAGTCTCTTCAATTTTAATACAGTGGGGAGTAGAGCATTAATGTAATTGTGCTTAACATATGCCCTGGTAAGCGCAAGGTGTATCTAACAAAGCAGATTAGTCACAAGACTTTTGTTACTCCCAGCAAGTGTGCTCTGCACATGGACCAGCAGAAGGGTCAGGGCAAAATCCTCCCTTTCCTGCCCGTGGAACGAGAACCGGAGGACAGCACAGGTACACGATGGCTTTTGGCAGTGATGAAGTGTTCGATGCTCTTCTCTTCCACCAGGTCACCCTGTGCTCCAACACTCTGCAGAGCTACGAGCTGGCTCTGGTGGTGGACGTGTGCGGTGTTGGCAGGGCGGTGTCGGCGCTGCTCCTCACAGCCAGGTATCGGCACCTTCCCTGCAGCTCGTCGTCTCTCCTCGTGCATCCAGCGCCACGCTGCCTTGCACGTGGTTTGCTGGCTCCACCTCCCAGTGACAAGTGTTGCTTAATGAGCCAGTTCTGCCCAGCTAGATGTGAGATGGGCAGTGTTCTGAAAGCAGCACCCGTGCTCCAGGGACAGGCGTGGCCCTGCGCCTTTTTCTAAAGGGAACAGTAACGATAGTCATTATTGGCCTGTTCTTTGGTGCTTGAGGTGTAATAAGTTTCCAAGGGGCCATGTTTCCTCCTTCCTGCAAGTGGTGGACTTATGCTGGGCTGCAGCCAAAATACAGCATCCATTTGGGCCGCAGCGAGCAGCCTGCTGGGAGCTGGTGTCTGGGTCAGTTAACGAAGGCGCGTGGGAATGGGAAAGGGGCTTATGGGAGGGCGGGTGAGGGGAAGCTCAAAGCAAGATCTTATGAAGGGGAAAATAGTCCTTGATGTGGAAGGTGAGCTCAGGTTTCTCTGCCTCCCTCTGGTTCTTTTGAGCATTAATGTTCTCAGAGTGAAGCCAAAAGTTGTTCTTGCTGCCGCCAGATTCAGCCCTGTTGTGCTGCGGTGGGTGTCGGTTTAATTCCAAGAGGGATGAGTTCACTGTGCTGTTCCCTCTCCAGGCAGAGTCATCCAGTCAGTGCCTGGGCTGGTTTAGTAAAACACGAGTGCCTGGAGCCGTGGGGTGCAGGAGCTGGGAGAGGGTGATCCCCCGCTGCCTGAGGCAGGGGTGGCTTGTGCCCTCCATCGCGGGGCAAAGGGCTGAGTTCTCAGGCAGGGCAACAGCGGTGTGGGAGAGGAGGCAGTCGTTCTCACTGAGACACGGGTCTTGTGCCCTTTGAGCCTTGGTGAGCACTCGGGGGGAAGGCTGCCCCAGAGCTCACGCCTTGCCGGGACTGTTGGGAGGGTCCCTGCAAGCCTCCTGGGGCAAAGAGCGGGCAGAGCTGATCAGACAGCTCTGGCACAGGGCACCGTGCGCCGCCCGGGCACCTGGCAGCCTCTGCGAGGCCGAGTCCCGGGGTTTGCCCCAGCTTTACAGGGGGTGCTGGAGTCAGAAGCAGTTAAAGGCCATTTATCGCTGTAGGGGTATTAAGTGTCTATTTGACAAATGTGCTGTGCTCTGTTTCACGCTACTTGGGGAGTAAGCAAACCCCACGCTCTCTCGTATCTCTAATTCCCTTTCGGTCCTCTCTTTGCCTAGATGCGTGGTTCCTGCGCTGCGAGTGCTCAACCCCGTCGTGATGTTCGGACGGTGCTCTCTAAAATACCCTTACCAGCAGATGCTGACCCTTGTGAACGACAGCGATCTTCCAGGCTGCTACAGGGTTCTTCCTCAGGTTTGGCATTGCATCTGCCTCCTGCCCTCAGATGTTGCCAAGGGTTCATTAGGGAAAAAAAGGGTTTTGGCTAAGACCTTGCTGGTTTATATTCAGACCTAAAGGTTGCTGAGAGAAGGAAGCTACCTGAATATAAACTTTAGGAAGCAGTTAAATAGGAACCTACTGAATATAAACTTTAGGAAGCAGTTTAAACATTTTAGGAAGCAGTTTATATTCTAGTCTTTGGGGTGCTTTCATGCAGGAGAAGTTAGAGGCTTGTGAAAAGCTGCTGCAAGGAGGCTGCCAGCACAGGAGTGGGTGTTTGTGGGTGCAGCAGCTTTTGGACCCCCTGAGGATGCTAAGCCCATACAAGTCTTGCATCTTGCTTTGTACCTTCCTGCTTTCTCCTAGGGATTTTTGAAAATGTGCGTGAATTGCCATTGTGGTAGATGTTGAGGAGTTCAGAGTTTGCTCCAAGGTCACTCCTGTGTGTTGCGTTTGACTCTGTCCCTTACAGGAACACAAGGAGGACGCTTCTGTGTGGTACTCCAGCCCCGTGCCGTGGGGGATTGTCCAGCCTCGCAGCTCGGTGGAGGTCCCGTTGACGCTGGAGGCCCAGGTGACGGGAGAGCAGGACACTGTTGCTCATGTTGCAGTGTTTGGGAGTGAAGGATCCCCTCTGGTGAGTTCCGGGGGACGTGGGCCTTGGTGCGACTCCTCTTGGTGGGGTGTGAAGCCTCAGGCAGGGTTGCTAACTCCGGGGATCCTTCCCGGGAAAACGAGACCTTAAAATATATGCTGGTGTGGACAAGGAAAGAAGGGGTTTGTGGCATACGCGACAGCTAAGGCCTGTGAAACAAAGAGCTGCACTCAGAGTCAGAACGGAGTAGAACTGCTCAGCAGGGATCCTGCGTTCGCAGCTCTGGGCAGCACTGGGGATCACTCCACCACAAGTGCTGCACCTGCTGACAAAACTCTGACTAATGTACACAAAAAGCGCACGTATGCATCAGATTCCTTAGAAAAGGCAGTCTTATGCTCATGGGTTCTCAGAATTCATTTACATAGTCTGAGCGTGCGTAGTAAAACTAGGCTGAGGGCCTTCTCCCCCCTTGGTGGTCCACATCGTCTTCCTCACACTGCCCTCTGGCTGAACTTTAGGTTCCCCGTGTCCACGCCTGTTCGTGGAGTGACCTCGCCCGTCCTTCGGCTCCCGTTTGTTCCGAGGGGGTTGGTTTAAACCGTCTCCCAGTCGCTTTTCTTGACACTGGCATCTTCTCAGGCGCTTGTCTCGCGTTTTTAGGTCCCTGTTATCAGGGATGTACTCGGGGAGTTTACCAGAATGTCCAAGGCCTGTTCAATCTCCACTAGGCAAGGGGTTACAGGTTTTGGGATGTTTTACAAGTGGGTAAGATGTCAGAGGGTAGTTAGGAAAAGAGGATAAATGAAATTATATACATTGCAGTAAAATACAGGAAAAAGAAAAACTAGTGAAACACAAGTGATGGTTAATGTTAAAACTAAACGTCCTACTTCACTGGTTCCTATACATTAGCAAGGTCAGGAGGTCTTGTAATCTCACGTATACTTGCAGCCACTTCCCTTCACCTAGAGCAGAGGAGGGATGGTGTCATCCCAGGTGGTGATCTCGGTGTCTGAGACAGCATTTAATCGCAGCTAGGTCAGATGGGATAAGAAGGCCAGTCTGAAGCCCAGAACAACCCCCGGGTCTCGTATCTGCTGTGCAATTAGATGAAGAGCTCTGGTGCTTCGTTAGGCCTTTTGTTCAGGAGCACACGGGGACATCCCTGAATCCTGCTAACGCAATTGCTGCGTAAGAGGCCGCGCTGGAAGTCAGGCCCATCACGTCTGAGAAACACCCGTCAGCTCTTTTGCCAAGAGCCCCAGCCAAAGACTCATGAGTCTCCACACCGCTTGCACCTGGAGCACAGACTTTTTTTCTATCGAGCTTGGGAATGGACGAAGCAAAGTATTTGTGGCCTAAAGCCTCCTGAAAGCTGATGTTCACAGTCAGGCATACACACCAGCAGCAATGACCACAAAATGTAGGCAAGGGAATGTTGTCTGTAGAGTCCTGGCTTCGTCTAGCTGAAATCGAGAACAAATATAATTACACTTTAATTTAAAATGAGATCAACTTTTGAAGCAGATGTTTTAAAACATCTTCTCATCTCTCTGAGCGTGAGAGAGGATGTCAGAGGATTCCTGGGAACCTTAAGCTTTAAGCAGAAAGAAAGGCTGACATTTTGAAAGTAGCTACAGGGATTCCAACTTTTAATAAAATGAAGGGGAGTGGTGCTGCTAAACCTCCTGAAAGCCTCCTGAATGGTTTTAATGATGTCAGAAGGTGGTTTAACATTCCTTCTCCAATAGTCTGTGCCAGTTCTGCAAGAACAGAACTTTTGGGTCTCAGACTGTCAAAAGGAACAAACACTGCTTGAACGATGTAACTAATTATTAATGCCCATTGTCCATATAATACCAGGAATACACGTATGTGCAAATGAGAAGCAATGAACTTGTGTGATCTCTACTCTGGAGGGCCTGCTTTGCCTCTGGCTGGTGCTGGCTTTCACAGGTGCAGCTTTGGGACTAAAGCCACTGTCCCAGTGTGCTGTGCAGCAGCAGGAGTCAGGGAGGGTGCTCTGGGGCAAGACTGAGCAGTAAAAGGAGCGGGAGCAGGCACAAGGTAGAGGAGGGAGAGTTACCAGCGTGGAGGAGGTGTGGCAAAGCAAGCACGGGAAACGGGGTTTCTTTATCCCCCGATAACGGGAGCTTGTGGCTTTCAATGGGATCAGTCCAGGTCCCACACTTGCTCCAGGCCTTCTGTTTTGGTTTTACAACCCTGAACTTCAAACAGCCATAATGATACCCCAGTCTAGGAGTACCCTTAGAGCTGTCTAATCTTGTTACACTTTCTCTGTTTTTTTTGATCTTTCCTACGTGCTTTCTGGAGCAGAAAATCCATTTAGCGAGCACTGGAGTAGGACCAGTTGTCTATGTTCATCCACGTAAGATAAATTTTGGCAGTGTCCAAGTTCTGCAAGATGCTTCCCGAACTCTCCACCTCTCCAATCAGAGCATCATCCCTGCCTCCTTCAGGGCAAAGATGGTAAGTGTCTGTGGGGCTATTTTCCAACAAAAGTGACTGACAAGTAACCTGTGACTTGATTTTTATATGCGACATTTGCATATCACTAGATGATTGAGAAAGCAACGTATTCCATCACAGCGCAGCAAGAGGAGCCTGGTATGGGGACAGTTTTAGCTGGGGGACCCCTCAGTAAAAGAGAGAATTTGTTTAGATGTTTGAGCAGAAATGAGTCTGGATCATTTTTGCAAGTTCTCCCTTCATTTTGTGGAAGGTATTTAGCTCAAAGAGTTGTGTGCTTGGAGCTCTGAGACCAAAAGAACGCCGTGGCCCTTTGCTCCTGAAAGGGCACGGGTCTCCGCACGGTTTCCCCGTTAGAACTGCATTTGCTTTGTGTCGAACTGCTGTTAATGATAGAGACTGGGGTGCGAGGTCTGGCCTCAAACTGCTCGCAGTGAAGTGAATTTCACACCTCCTGGGAGTCAAACCAGCTGGGTTGTCGCACAAGAATGTACGTGTAAGGGTGGCGTACCTACGGTGGAGTCCGTCGCGTTGCAGAGCACCTCTGGAGACTGGCTGCAGAGAAGGGCTCTTTAATCCTGGAGGCTGCGTAGGGTGAGAAGCTGCACGGCCCAGGGGGGGTGGGTTGCTCCTGGCAGGGGGAGCAGGGCTGATGCAGCCAGTACGGGCTCGTGCGCTGAGGCCGGGTGGGGTGTGCTCCCCACTGGAGGGGGGATCTGTGAGGGGCTTGAAAGCAGGGTTGGGAGGGGGTTTGTTCTTCTCCGTGCCAGGCGGGTCGGACTTGTGGGGCTGCTTATCCCAGGCCTGGCACTGTGGACTGGGTGTGGTGGCTGGAGCATCAGGCAGTGTGTGAGAGTACAGGCTCAGCCTCCTGGGCCAAGGACGGGGCTGAATTTCCCTCGTGCTGCTTTTCCAGCTGTTTGGGGGATAAACGTAACCTCAAAGTGGGGGATTCCCAGGGCAGCTTGCTTTGATTCCACAATGAAAACCTGCTTTCCATCTCTGCAGAGAGCAAGCCACCTGGGGTGGGTGGTGCTGGTGTGTGAAGGACGGGGTTTGCGTGCTCATAGCAGGCCCTGACCCGCAGAGCTGCTCCGGCACTGCTGTCCGGCCTCTCGCCTGCCCTCCCTCCCCGGGCAGCCTGTGTGTCCCGGGGGGCTCGCAGGGTGTCTCTGCCTCTGCATTGCCTCAGGGCCCTAAGGCGTGGGGCTGGGCAATGAGTCCTATCCTGCTTCACTGCCATCTCTGCAAATATTGTGGCTGATCAATAAATAGAACCATAATAGCAGGGGGGTCAGGGATGGTTTCTTGCCCTGCAGTAAGGGTGGGCTCTGCTGCTCCGTAGTCCCCCCTGCTGACCCCACAGGCTTGACTTACCCCACCGTGAGCATCTCGGCTTCTCAGGACAGCTGCTGCTCTCACGGAGGTGTTCAAGGAGCAGGTCCTGAGAACCTGCTCGATCAGTCGTTTCAGCAAGGGCTCTTCAGACTCTTCATCCCCCGATGCTGAGCTGCCAGGGGGAGCAGCACTGCGGCAGGCGAGGTGTGCTCCAGCTGCTCCCTGCCCCCAGCAGCTGCCTCCTTTGGTGCCTCAATTGAAGTTCTGCCCTTTGCTGCTGCCGCCTTAGGCTGCCTGGCCGTTTATGGATGGGAAGAAGAGAGGACTGAATGATTTTGGAGATAAAACTTGAGATGCAGTTGGGCGTCAGGGTGAACTGCACAGGTACATCTGAGAGCAGAGGCTGTCCCTTAGTTCAGCTGGTGGGTGACTTGGGCATCCTGCATCCAGTTGTGCCCCTGAACCCAAGTCTTGTGTTCTCTAAGACAGAAAAGCTGCTGCTTTGATTTCCTGCCTGGAGATTGCTGCAGGACGGTGAGCTGTGATTTCCCTGTCCTCCCGTTTGATGGCTGATCTCGAAACCGTGGCTGTTTGCTGTTAGGCTTATAGATCACGGTCCCTGCTCAAAGGAAGGAGCTGTGATAGAAATTTTCACAGCAGCATTGGATCAGCAATGTTACAGCACGCTGACTGGCAGCTCAACAAACTGAATGAGGTTAAATTAAGAGACAGCAACAGGGCAAGTGAAAGGTTGGTGTCTTGTTCAAAACAGGAAAGGAAAACACTGTACTGCAGATGGCCATGGTGCCACCTTGGTGGTGGTATTAACCATCACATGCAAATTGCTGTTCCTGTCAAGTCAAGATTTCTTCTTGCTCTATGGGAGAAAAGAGCATTATCTGAGCAAGCCAAGATGCTTTTTTGTGGGTAACTTCACTTTGGGCTGGTGACTTAAGGAATTACCTGGAGTACCCCTCGTGCACCGGCTTCCCCGTACTGCCTCCTCTTCTCTCTGTTGGATGAGTTGAGTCCATTATGTTCTGAGTTGTGGGGAGCAGCGCTGAACATCTCTGCCACCAGAAAGAAAGAATTAAAAACCCTCCAAGTCTGTGCATTGAGGTGGGGCTGGTTTGGGTTTGAAGAGCAGCACAGGGACTTTGTAGCCTTGTTCTCTGTTGGCTCATGCCTGCGTGCCAGGGTGTCTGCAGGACAGTGACCCCTGGGACCAGTGTGTCATCGCGTGCTGAATCCTGTGTGTGTCTGATGTGCTTCTCCTTGTCAGATTGCTTTCCCAGCTGCCAGGCAGCCCTGTTGGAGGATCCCCTGGATCTGGCAAGGGGAGGGTTTGCGCCTTTTTGGGTGGAAAAGACCGGAGGAACGGGTCAACGTGAAGGGGCTGCTGCAGCTTAGCTGGGGACTGATGCAGCCTGCTGAAAAAGGTGTCTGTTTCTCCTCCTTGCTGCTGCTGTCATCTTCTTTCCCCAAGTGTCTGGGATTTTTTGCCATATTGGCAAGTGTACAAGAGTTGTATTGGTTAATGGAAGTGTTTGCTCTCCCTGGAGAAAGGCAGAAAGGAAAAAGCATCGTTCTTTGATCGCTTCCTACTTGTTCTTGGTCACTGTCTTCTTGGGGATCATTTATTCAGCTACTAAGAATGACACCTCTTGGCACCATGGAAGGCAGCTGCATGTCATGCCTGTGTGATCAGGAAAGAAAAGACAGAGGTGTAGTTTTTGTTAATCAGTGGCAGCTTTCTTCTGCCTGCATAACGACCATGCTGGGTCTGTCATGTGCTACAGGGGAGCAGAGGTGTGGAGGAGACCTTGGAAAAGGTGCCTGAAACCTGGCCACAAGGGAGTTTGGCTTTTCTCATGTAAGATATCTTACATGAGTTCATGCCCTTTCAGAACTGCTGGTTTTCAGTAATGAAGAAATTGTTATTCTGCTTGTCTTGGGAAAC
Organism: Athene noctua; assembly: GCF_965140245.1. Lineage (NCBI taxonomy): Eukaryota > Metazoa > Chordata > Aves > Strigiformes > Strigidae > Athene > Athene noctua. Next base: position 1,157,371 of record NW_027437539.1, read on the forward strand.
TAAATTTGTCGTATCGTGCTGCACCTGTTGGTGAACTGAATTAAAGAAGGGTAGAAACTTCAAGGCAATTATGCTCCTAGAAGCAAGAGTGACTCAGCCGGGTGCTTTTCCCAAAGGAAAAGCAGGAGGAGTTTGGTTATCAAAGCAGGTGGCCCTGATCTCCCCAGCCCAGCAAGGAAGCACAGATGGGATCTGGAGGGGTGAGCTATGGGCCGGGGACACAAATGGAGACAAGCTTCGTTAGCTCGCTCAGCAGTCTGCTATTGGCGGAACCCAGCTTGGCAAGTTAGGCTCTGTTGTCAGTGGCAGTGAGTGCCACGCTACTTTTTTTTAAGAGCCTCTGCGTTTTGATTTCATAAAACATCTCCTTGATGGTGCTCTGGGGCAGAGGCTAAACCAAAGTGGTCCCCATCTGTGCTTTTGCTGAGGAGATGCTGGTGCTGAGGTGCCAGGAGGCGGCTGGTGGTTGGTGGGAGCATCCAGCCGGCCTCGTGCCCCGACCTCCACCTCCTGCTGGGCTCGGGGCGGTCTGGAGCTCTCCTCTGCCACTGGCAGTTTGTGCGGGTAAAGAGTAGCTTTGGAATGAAGAACGCAGGGTCCCCCACCTCAGGACTGCTGGAACACCTGGGACGAGCTCTGAGCACGACTAATATGAGACGGGGTGTCATTTCCCCTTCATGTGCAGCCTCCGTGAGGAGCGATGGGTCGGCTGGCAAAGGTGTGAATGCTCTCGCTAGAGCTGTGGCTTGGTAAAGTACAGCTGCATTTTTAATACTGAGTTCTGCTTCCTCTTTCACTTGTGCAAGGCCAGAATGACCAGATCACTTTAACTAGCTTTAAGTAGCGTCAAGAGAACTGAGTGTGGTGGCTCCTCAGTGATCCCTTAGGGCAGCCATCCCATCCCATCCATCGGATGGAAACTCAAGCTAACTACACCTGGGTCAAGCATTTGCTTGGATCATGTCAGGCCTCCAAGCACACTGTTTCTTTCCATTAAAAAAAAAAGAAAAGGGGGGGGTGGGTGGGGAATGGGAACCTCTTCTCTTAGAATACTGCAGAGTTTTGGGTGAGTAGTGCCTTCATCCCAAACACAGCACTGAACTGTGGGGTGCAGGCGCCACCGTGATGGACACTGGGAAGCTGTACATCAGCCTCCCTGTGCGTTTCCCGCTGGCCAGGGAGCACGGTGTGTGTTTCCTCTCTGCAGGCCTGCTCCCTGGGAACGTGGTTTTAGAGGGGCTGGGGTCCAGCACCTTCGCTGCCCCAAATGTGGAGGGAGGTCCTTGAGAAACCAGAGGGAAGAGAGTGCTTGGAAGCTCGGGCCATGCCTACAGGGCACGTGCCTTCCGGTTTGCTTTCTGCTTATCGCTTTACTGCCCTGCTATGAACATTTATAGCTGAATTTTCCAAAGCAGAGGGCACTGGGGCACCTCACCGCAGCTGGTGATCAGTGGGAACTGAGCGCGTCTGTTCTTCGGGGGCTGTTGAGAAGCACTGAGTAACTCTTGGGAAAGAAGATGTCGCTGTCAGGGTTTTGATCAGCCGGTTTTGCAGAGTTATTCTTCCGGCTCTCAGCAGTATCCCCGAGCCGTGTGGCTGCTGCGGTGGGATTTGAGCCGTCCTGGCTTGCTCTGGCCTTGAGCCTTTATGCCAACCCAGCCCCCGTTGTCAGGAAGCCAGGAGAGGTGAAGGAGCTTCCCTTGGCGTGCGCTCCAGAAGAGAGCGGAGGGGGAATAACCTCCTCCTGAGGATGGGCATCCCTTGGGTTGGGCAGCACTGGGTTAATGAAGTGAGTCTGTTACAGGAAGGTAAAATACAGCTTGTAGAAGCTCCTGCACAGTTGCTGTTTCCAGACACTAGCTTGGATTTAGGGAAATGGAGCCTCTCTGGTTTTTATCCTCCTATCTTTATTCCTTCCTTTTCCTGCACCCCACAAGAGCCCAGGGTCCGTGGTTTCCACGCTAAGTTAGTCTTCGGCTTGTCTTACAGGCTGGCAAATGCTCGCGCTGGAGGATTGAACCCAGTGAAGGAGTGATTCCCCCCGAGACAGAGGTGTCTGTGGCTGTCATAGCGAACTTGGACGACACGGAGAAATTCAAGGACGAGGTGAACCTGTTCATCGAGAACAGCCACACCTACGTTATCTCCGTCCGGGCTGTTGGCACTGGCACCACGATTGTCACTGACAAACCCTTTGCTCCGGAGCTCAACTTGGGGCCCCACTTCAGGTAGGGTATCTCTCAGTGTCTGCTCCTGCCCTGGGCTCAGCAAGGGGCAGTTTTGCTGTAGTCCTTCAGGCTGGTTGTTCTTCAGCACTCAAGGTCCTGGCTCTGTTTTCCTGAAGGCACCGGCCTTCCTTTCGAAACCTTCCGTGGCCATTTGGAAGTTGTTAGGTGCCCTCAAAAGCCACCAAAATGGAAACCAGCTGTTAAATCGCCACTGATTTGTCTTTAGTTGTAATACTTCTATTTCCTCACTTTATCCAGTAAAGATCTGGAGGAAAACAGCAGGTCCTGGAAGCCTCTGGGTGGAAAATGCCACATTACAAGTATAAACATATTTCCCTTTGCAATAACGTGGCTTGTTTTTCCCTTCCCTGTGGAGCATCATCTCGCAACAGCGGAAAACCTTGGTGGTAGCTTGTTAGCAGGTCCTTGACTAAATTAATGATGCTGCTTTGTGCCCAGCAGTCCTGGAGGAGCAGCAGAATTTCTTTGCCCCATATCACCCGTCAGATTGCTCCCTTGCTGGGCTGCTCTTCACCAGACGTAGCCGCTCTTCCCTCGTCTCTCCCACCGGCTTTCCTCGGTGTCGCCGCCGCAGCGGAGCCTGAGGCGCGGGCAGGCGAGGGTGGCTGCAGGACCAGCTCTGGAAGGGAGAGGAGTAGGAGTCCACTGAGTTTGGGCAGGATAAATGGAAGGTGTTAATGAAAGAGCTTAGCTCAAGGGAGGGGATTCACTGGTCCTAACGCCTGTGTCTGAAACCAGGCATGTTCCCGTAAATGGGAGAAAAATAAACCTTTCAAAGCGCTGCCTGCCTTGTGTTGGACACCGCTTGGGAGGAGGAGAATAGTCTTCCTGAGGTGCCTGTTCCTTTCCCTGGCTGCAGAGGGTCCGTAGTGGTCCGATACCTAAATTTCAGGGTAGAAAGAGCAGGGACGTTGCCGGGAGGTTGGTGCTTGTCCGGCGTGTCCTGTGCTCTGTGCAGCCACAAATTGGCTACCCAACGGAGTGGGCGACATCAGTGTGATTTGTGTCATGGTCCTCTGCCCCCCTTCACGTCTTGCTCTGCAGACTCTGGAGTTGTTGCCTTTGCTGTCGGCTGCAGAGCTGCCCCAGGTGAGCTGAGACGGGGCCCAGGTAACATCTCAGATGAGTTGGGCTTTCCCAGAGCCACAGATTCTGCATCCACCCAGAGCTTCTCCGGGCTTTCATCTGTGCTGTCCAGCACATAAACGGTTTCACGCTAAGCTTGTACACATCATGTTTTCACAGTCTGTTTCAAAGGCTGGTTTGTTCTATACTCTCAGGTCTGTGTATTTAGCTGCTTGTGGCGGACATGCATTTGGTAAGCTGTGTATTCTGTCCTTTTCAGAAAACCAGTAACTGTTCCAGGAACAACTCATGTCCTGGTTGTGCTCAGATTTATAGAGGGTAAAATAATTATTCCAGACTGGCCTGCAGTTAGTGTTTCTTTACATGAAGAAATCAATTTCTGTTGAATATTCATTTTGGTTTGTATCTACCTCTGTTTATTCACCCCTCGTTTTTGCTCCATCCCCTCAGCAGCCAGACCTGTTCTTGCTGCCACGTTTGTACTGGGGAAACTTTGTTGCTCCTGTGTTCTCACGGTTGCATGTACCTTTCCCAAACCACAAAACCAGCTGCACGGTTCAGGCAAAGGACGACATGTTGGGGGTGATGAGGTTGGATGCTCCCTAAGGGATGGGGGGTGAGGGGATAACGTGGGTGCCGGGGCAGGCGAGGCAGGGGGTGCCCGGGTCACCGGCGGTCTCTAGGCTGGTGATGCTCTGTCTGCAGCAGCTGAGATGATGATCTTCATGCAGCTCTTCCTTGCTGTACGCAAACAGAGCAGCTACTGGATGCTGATAAACTTAGGGGCAACCAAGGTCTGGCTTTTGCCGAAGCTTTGAGCTAGGTCAGCCTTTTTGGAGGTGCTTTTATTGCTGAGTGTGCAGTCGGGTAACGCCATCAGGGTGCTGAAGCTGGGTGACAGCTGGGAGATAGCAGCTCCCGTGACATTTTCCATTTCCTTTCCAGCCTGGATCCCTGCTGTTACCACTTCAAGGTAACAAACAAAGGACGGCGCACCCATCGGCTCTACTGGTCAACAGCAGGTTTCGGCCCGTTTCGCCAGCGTGATCGCGTCCCTGCTGTCAGCACCACCGAGGGCCAAGGCTCCTCCCGGAGCCCCAGACCTGCCCGCCCTGTGTTTAAGGTCCAACCGTCGTGGGTGGAGCTGATGCCGGGCAAGACTGTGGAGATGGTGCTGGAAGGCTTCTCCAGCATTTCCCAGGTGAGGTCCCCCCCGAGGGCTGAGCCTTCCCCATCAGGAGCAAGTGCTTTCAGAAACTGTTCTAACAGCACAAGTTAGCATGCAGCACCAGCTGCTTTCCTTGCTGGCCACTGTCAGTTCCTAAGGCTTTTTCATGTTTCCATGGCTACCGTAAACCCAACCTGCTGGTACCAAAACACGGGCTGAAGGAGATATTGCTCCTTCGGGGGCAAATGGCAGGTTACAAGGTGTCATGTGCTGAGGCAGAAAGGAAGGGCAGAGAAAATAAGTTATGCTTAGACTAGGAACACAGGCAGAAAGTAAACTAAAAAGTGCCAAGTAATGTATGTGGGGGAAGCAGTGAGTAAAACAAACCACCTGTGAAGGGAGGGAGTGTCTGGGAGTAGCATTGTTTTTCCTCTGTAGGCAAGCATGGGCAGAGGGCTTGTCTAGCACTGTGTCCTGGAGCAGAAAAATGAACACGGTGTGTCAGCTGTAGTGATTGGGGTGATGTTCATCCACGTGGGGAACTGGTCACAGGGATCGTTACAACTGACAGCTTGACTTTGTCAGTATTTCCATAACAGCTCGCCCCAGTCTCTCAGCCAGTCCCGGGGTGCCAAGGGCAGGCAGGTCTCGCAGCACCCTTGGATGGCAGCTCGGGGGGGAGACTTCAGCAGGGTCATGGGGCGTTCTCCTCCCTGGACCCTTCTTTCCAGGGGCAATCCAACTCTGCAGAGAAGCTGCCAGCTAACCCTGGTGTGCATCCCCTCTCTCCAAGACCAGAGGTTTAGGCGAATGTGGAATAAATCTGCACCAACCTCCTGCTGATACTTGTGTTTTGAAAGGTGTTGTAAAGGGTTGTTGCCTTGGTGGTAGCTTGAGGAATACTTGATTACTCACCTGGTTGACTGCGATGGGACTGTCCCTGTGCAGTTTGGAGCCCAGAGGTTTTGCTGAAGCAGGGAAGAGGTACCAGAAAGGAAATAAAGTGCTCAGAGTGCAGGTGAGGCTGTCTTGCTTGGAGAGCCAAAAGGGGATCTGTGAGCTGAGCTGTGGCTACCTGGCTCCTGCAGTCAAAGCCAAGACCCTGGGAGTGGGCTTTCCACCTTCCTCGGGTCTGGAGAACTTAATACTCTTGAGGTTGGTCAGCAGCCCAACTCCCTGCATCGCACACGCAGCACGGATGATGTTGAGTCCGTAGACTCTGAGGAGGAGTTGGGTTGGGGTGGTGTATCAGAGGGAAGAGTGAGGAATGGAGGGAGGATTTGGGGGAACTGAAACCCTGAGAAATCAGGAAAAAGTGTGAAGTGTAAGAGCATCCAGCTTAAGCTGAGGGTTTTCATGTGAACTGCAAGACCTCTCTTTCCTGGGGAGGTTTCTTTCAAAACCAGCTCTAGGAGGGCACAGTACCTGCTAGGAATGAGTGGGCCCCCCTTTACCTGAAGGCAGTCTGGCTGTTTGGGTTTTTCCCATGGATCCTGTCCCCTAAGCTTCCAAGGGAGGGTTTGCTAGCATTGGCCCTTCTATCACCTGTTTCCCTTAATATAGTTGTATTATTATTTTTTTAGTCAGTTCCTACAGCTGTCTGTAAGTTTTGTGGTTGGCAGTGGGACAAATCAAAACAGTAATAACCTGGGGCAGGGACTATTACAGTTGTAGCAGCACATGATGACTCACGAGGGCTTTTTGTGGATAGTGGGGTGTGGCGTTACGGACGTTTGAGAGCAGAATAACTGGGACGCAGCATAAAAAGAAGAGGGGGCTGCTGAGGAGCCCTGTGGCCGTAACTTGATGGCGGTAATAGGGTCTGTGTTTGGGTGGGCAGCAAACGCAGTGCGTTTTGGGGATGCCCTGCTGGGCCCCGCCGGGTGACGGGTGACTCCTCCGTGCAGGTGGTGAAGGAGCGGCTGCTGTGCCACGCCGTCGTGGGGAGCAAGGCAGAGAAGGCTCTGATAATGGAAGTGGATGTCACCTGCGAGTTCACTGCTCCTGTCCTGCAAATGTCCTCCAGGGAAATCACTTTCCGGGTGGAGAAGGTAAGTCTCTGGATTTCATCCCGGCATTTTATAGCGTGGCTGGTGACTGAAAGCCTGGTGGGGGGTGTGCTTGTGTTCAAAGGATGAAAATAAGTCCCAAGTCCCTGGGGCTTTGACTATGGAGTTGAGCTGGACCAAGATTTTGTCATTAACACTGAGATCAATATTTGCTCCTCTGGGATCGGGAGCAGACCCACCAGCTGTATTCTGCCCTCCTGATGTGGAGACAGAATTGAGCTGCTGAGCCGAGGGCACAGGGCGAGACGTGTGGGACCCACGAGAACAGCGTGGGCTTTGCACAGGCACCTCGTGTGCTGGGGCTGCAGGTGGGCGAGCAGAGTGCTGCATCTGAGCGATGCTAAACCCCCTCCTCACCCTTCCTGAGGGGCTTCGTAAAGTAAGTGAGGGTGTCTTTAGAGATGGGACTGGTTTTTAACTTCACCCAAGTAAAAATGAGATAACAGCTGCTCTGCTGAGGGGCATCATGGCTACTTTAGAGAGACAGCAGTTCCTGTACTCGGAGTGAAGGGAGGTTTTTGGATATCCCCCAAGGCACGGTGATGTCTGAACGCCGATCCTGTAGGGAAGCTGAGAACTGAGATTCCTGTCAGCTCCTCAGGCCAATGAGAAAAACCTGTCATCTCTTGTTTCTCTTGGCCTTCTCTGCTGTTGGTGTGGGAGCTCTTTGCAATTCCCCAAGCTTCACCTTCTTCCAAGGACCTGCAGACATCCTTCAGCTGCAGTGGTAACACCAGTGCAAAGCAGGTGCCCTTTAGCCTCTGGATCCTGACTCCTGCATCACCTTTCCCTCTCCCGCGAGGTGTCTGAAAAAGAGAAGATATTTCCTTATTTAGTTCCTGTGTTTTCAGGTCTCTCCTCTGGTTCCCAGGCTTCCAGAGAAGCACAAATTCCTGTGAGCGGGCAGTTCAGGCTTAATTAGAAGCTTTTCAGCTGTCCCTGATGCCCACCTGTGGTCTGCTTGCTGCCATGCACTCTGATTATTCGAGTGTTAATGACACTGCAGCTGTTTGATATCAATACCTCCAGAACCAGCTTCCCAAACACTGTCTCTTTTATATAAACGATGCAGGAAGCCCAGAGCAATGCATAAACAGGAAGAAATAGCTTAGGCGGAGCTGAGCTTTGAGGCTACAGACAGCTTGTCGCTGGAGCAGGGGCAGCAGGACACCCGTTGCGGCCCAACTGTTGAGGTTTCTCGCTGGCTGTATGTGCCTGTAGATGCTCAAAGCCAACCTTAGGCTGCTGCAGGCTCTCTGCTATGGGCCAAATCCTGCTCGCTTTTCTCCTCTGACCAGCATCACTGCTCTTATGAGGCTACTAGAGCTGATAAGGCTGTAAGAAATGACTGTATGTGAGTGAAAATCCTCTTGTGCCATTCTTCTCGAGAGAGGATACAAAACGGAGACAAGTGCTCTGGGTTCAGTTTCTGCTGTTGATCTTGATCATTGCAGCTGGCTCCTCTCGGGGTCCTGTTCCCTCCTCTGTGTGCCAGAGTGTTTCCCTGTCCCCGGGGGATGCTGTGGTTTCTAAACATGAAAGGATCTGATATACTTCGAGAAAAACCACCTAGAAGGGTAGAAACTAATAAAAATATAAATAGAGGTGTATGCACTTTTGGGGTTGAAAAACTTGAAATGCATCAGAAAGGGAAGGAGTTCGGTGGCCACTTCACGTCGTTTTTTTCCCTTGTGTCCTGTTCCTGTAGCGACCCAGTGATGTCCTAACTCTGCAGCACCAGCCTCTGTCTTTAAGAAACGCCTCCGCCCTGCCACTCAGCGTCGTCCTGGCCTTAGAGCAGCCCTTCTTAATCTGTGACGCGGAGCGGCAGCCCCTCTCTGCAGACGCTCAGGTGAGCAGCCGTGGGCCCTCCCGCTGTGGGGTTTGAAGAGGGGGGTGTGCTGGTATGTTTCTGTTGGGAGGTCCTCTAGTAGAGAAGTTTCTTCTTTAGACTCAGTGGTAGACTGGCCTGAACTAAATCAGATTTGGAACGAGCTGCTGAAGGAAACGAAATATCATCTGAACTGGGGAAATACATCCTGGCTCTAAGGCGCGAGGAGAGGGGAGCAGGCAGCTAGGCCTGGGCAAGCCGTGGATAACGGTGTCTCTTGGAAGTCACTGAGCTCTCCAGCAGCCGTTCTGAGACACCCTCCAGAGCAGCTGGCTTTCCTCAGGGGCAGCCCTGCCTTCAGGAAGGCTGAGGAGGCTCCTCCAGCCGCTGCCTGGCCCCTGCCCTGTTGCTGGAGGAAGGTGTTGGACGTGGGCTCTGCCAAACGCTTGTTGTAGGCACGGCCACCACTTCTGTGCTGTGCCAGTGACTAGCCCCTGCAAGGGTGAGGCTGCAGTGCCGGGAGGGCAAAGCAGTTCCTCTAGAGCTGGGGCAAAAGGCCCTGGTGTGCCAGTGCTGATTTAGTTGTGTGTTTAGCACATCGCTTCTGTGGGGCCCGAATTGAGCAGAAGAATATTTATTTTCCTCGTGTGTTGATGCAGGGCACAGTGAGATGAGCCTGAGATGGTCTCAGACAGTGTGTGGTGGGGCTTGCAGTCAGGCACACACTGGAGAAAAGACAGGATGAACGGAGAGGCCTACGCTGGGGTCACACGTTGAACATTTACACGTTCCATGCTGCCAGACCTTGGGACTTCATCACACTGGTGATTAATGCTCTTCATTTCCTTGCAGCCCGTGAAGCTGGAGACAGGGGAGGAACTTCATCTCTCCATCAGATTTAACCCAGCTTATGAAGAGGGTTTGTGTACCCGGGTAGTGGAGAAGGTTCTGAAGATACGGTTTCTGGAGCATTCTCATGAGGAGCAGGTCACCGTTCGGGGAGAAGTCTGCTTCCCAAATCTCCATATCCAGCCCACGGCCCTGGACTTTGGCTGCATCTTGAACGACACCAAAGGTGTGCGTTACATCGAGATGACCAACTGCAGCCCGCTTCTTGTCCAGTACCACTGGTCGTTCCTGATGGACAGCCGCGTGAGCCAGATGAGGTATGTGCCCCTTTGCCCTCTCCTTGAAGCTCTTCTCCTTCCTCGTCTCCTGTTTGTGCTTGGCAAAGACCAAGGCTGTTTGCTTGTGGTCTGAGAAATTGCTTCCAACTTTCCCTGGGGGAGTAACACCTCCCAGCCGTGGTCGGGCTTAGGTGCTCAGGGAATAAGTGATCTCCACCTGTCTGACGCTGGGAAGGAGACAGCGTTCTCCAGCCAAGCTGGGGCTGTGAGATGCTACCAATGCTTTTCGCATCATCCGTAACCTGGAGTCCTGCTTTATTTCTGGAGCTACAAATCTGTACTTAGGCACTGGGACAAGCAGATATATGATGTGACCTCTTTTTCTTCCCTGCCAACCCCATGTGTTGTGATTTTACACTAAGAACCTACACAGGCACTGCCACCAGAACCATGTGCTGCTGCCCCAGTCTCTTGCTGCTGCTTTGCTGTAGCCCCCATGCTGGTTCCCCTGGGAAGGAAGGCTGCTCTTGGGAAGCTGCTTTCTCAGGCCTTTGTGGCCTGAGGCGAACACCACACTGGTGAGATGAGTTTTCATCTGTTAAATTGCACATCACGTTCCCCAAACAGCTATGTAGTCCCTTACAGGGAGAGGGCAGGTTCTGCTCTAGGTGTTGGTGGGAGCTCTTGTCTGAACGTCCTGGGAAGCAGGGCCAGCCAGCGCTGGGCTGTGGTTTCCAAGCCGAAGAGCGGTCGTGCTGGAGCACACTTATAAACACATTTCTAGCAGTTCCTCCCGCTGTGGCCTCTCTGCATAGCACAAAAGTCTAGTCCGGGCAGTTTTAATTACAGTAGCAAATGGTTTTTCCATAGCGCCCTAGGAAACCCAGCAAAGTTAACCCTTGTGCGTTGAAGTGCTGCCATTACAAATGATAGAGATCATCAATAATCAGGTTTGTTTAGAGAACTGGGATCTGGCTCAGAGGAGACAGCCTTCTGGGAACTGGAGATTAGCTTGTGGCTATGAGGAGAGCTTGGGGGAGAAGACGTGGGCACGGGGGTAGCCTGTTCACAGCTGGATCTTACCAAGTAACAACCCGTCTTCAGTGTGGCCCTTCTCGATGCACGGCACCTGCAAGAAAAGACCCTACAATGCAGAGGAAAGCCCACAAAAGCAGGTGGAGGGAGGTGGGCAGGGGAGGAGGAGCAGAGCTATAAGCTCTGTCTGCTTGGAGGCCCCTGTCATCTCCTGGTCAATTAGATTAGGGTTTAATTGCAAGCTAGAGAGAAAATCTAATTTCGATGGTAGACCAATGGATGTATTTTATAATAACAGAGAAGTGAGCATGTTACAGCGAAGCCTGTGTAGAATTAATTTCTTCTGGGGGCCACTTGCTGGCCAGTTGCCTGTCTATCTTTGTTCTTTTCTTTTGTTAGAACGAGTTTAGGTTTTTGGAAATGTGAATGCTGAATCAGTTTTCAGCTTTTAATTACCCTGTCTCCACCTAAACTGGCTTTGGACCCGAGCCCGCAGGTGCTTGTTCTTCCAGGGGAGGCCAAGTCAGCCAACTCTGCGGAGTCGGGAGCAGTTGAGGGTCCTGAGCATCTGGCAGGATAGCGGCCGCTGCTCCGAAGGGTTTGGCGTAGCCCCTTCACTGGCTCGTATGCACTGGGGACGTTGTGGCAGCTCCCTCTTCTGCTCTGTATGTTAATGAAGCAGAAATGTACTTTCTGTGGGTCCCTCAGCAGACACCATGAGATTCTCTGTGGCAGAGCTGGAAGGGAAGATGGTCTCCAAGCTATTAGCACCTCAAGTGGCTCATTAAGAGCCTGGCAGAAGGGCAGCATGTCAGATGTGATTTCTGGTCCACATTAAGCACTGTTCGTATTCTAAATGATCAGATCAAACTGAGTCTGACAGCGAGGGAATCGAGCGTCAGGTGTCACGAAGGTGAGATCAGTAGAGTTTAACGGTTCATCCATCTGGCCTTGCTGGAGCCGATCACCAGAGACTCCCACCATCAATCAGACACTGCTGACCTGCTTATGTCCGGAGGCTCCATCTCCGCTCCACGGTGCTGGTGGAGGCACGTCCACAGCCCTTCGGCCCCTCTGGTTTGGGATGGGTCCTCTCTGCAGGTGGAGGAGCTGCTCTCTGCTCCTGGCCTTCCTCCCTGCATTCACAGCCTTGGCCAGGAGGTGCTGGAGGGGAAGAGCTGCCTAAAGCTTGGGCTGATGCTGATCATCTTGTTATCTTCCCCTTTCTTCTCCTTTTTGAAGACAACCCCCTTTTCTTCAGCACCAGGAAGATTTCTTGTCCAGGGGTCAGCTTTCTATTGACACCTTGCGTTCCCCTCTCCCTTCCTTTTCATGTTACGCTTCTTGTTGCTCATATTCTGATTTCCCTCACTGGAAAAAGTCCCTCGCCGTGCTTTGTGCTTCTCCACAGAAGGACTCACTAAGCACATCATCTCCCAGCACCAGGTCCCAGAGGGCTTCTGCTTTAGAGTGAGAAATATTGTTGTCTCGGCACCACAAACCCATGAAGTTGCCTCAAGCCCTTCTATACAACTGAGGGTAATTTCCTAAGTGATTCTGGATTTTGCATCTTGGGGGTTTACCCCTCCTCAGGAGCTGCTCTTAATCTGCAGTATTTATCACAAGCAGCTCGGAGAGCTGCGCTTTCATTTCCTGGCTAGGAGGGGTCACAGCTAGCAGTTCTGGGACAGTCACCATGACAATGGCCAGAGCCATGGGCTGAACTGGTGCACGGACTGGTGTGTAGCTGGAGGGCTTCGAGTGCTCCGGGCCCTGGATGTGTCTGCCCCTGTGCTGCGGGCATCTCCCTGTCACCAGGGACAGGCAGCGTTCAGCTGCAGGCTGCCCGGAGGCACCGTTGTTGCAGATGAGCTGGATTGGTTTCATCCTGAGGCAGATGCCCAAGTTAGTGGCTGCTGGAGGTGTGGAGCAGGTGGGTCACCCCTCAGGGCTCCCCAATACTTGTTAAGGCGCCTCGGCTGAGAGGAGCGAAGGTCGCGCTGGCGGGACTGGAGATGGGCGATGCTCTGCAGGGGCAAGCGCGCGCCTTCGTCCCCTCCAGCCCTGCTTTGCTCTTCCACGTGGACGGTGCCGAGGTGGCCTTTGGGGTCCCCCTTGGGGTCCCAGGAGCAGGCAGAGGGGAGCCTGGGGAGGGGTGACGGCGCTGCTGCTCATGGGTCCCTGCTTGGGGCAGGTCTCCCGGGCCCAGCCTTGTTCTTGCCTGTGGCTGCAGGAAGGACGAGTCAGATGGGATCTCTCGGGGGTTGTGCGGAGCAGAGCCTCTAATCCAGAAATGGAAACCAGCCTTTAATGATAAGCTGCAAAGCCAGAGACAGATACTCATTTGGGAGCACGTTGTTAAAGGCCCCGAGTTCCCAGCTGGGAATGGAGCACCCACAGTGCTGTGAACGATGGGCCTGTTGGCCCCCGGGAACACGTGCAGATAGGCGTGGTGACAGGCAGGCACGGTTCCAGCGTGTCCCTCCACGGGGCACTGGAAGGGTGAACAGAGTTACCGTGAGCACCTGCTGCGCTTTGCAACAGGGAATGTGGTCTGAGTCACTGGGAGTGTTTGAGAGTGTCAAACCACACGCTTTTTACTGGCACGTGTTGGTCAGACTATCAACTCAGCTCTGTCAGTAAGAGGAGCTGCTGAACTGCTTTGCTGAACCATTTGCCACATTGGTCCTCAAATGGTTTGCGTGTAGAAGCTGCTGGGGAGGTGATCATGCCGTTGGTAAGTGCCACGTCGGTTACAGCCTTGTTTCGGCAGAGCTGCTGCCCTTTTAGCGTTTACCTTTTAGGTGTTTCAGCACCAGGGCATGCCGGTGGCACAGCAGGGAGCTGCACCTTGTCACCGGCGTGTGCCGTGTATTGATTACAAATGCCCAAAGCTGCCTTCCCCAGAGCACCGATGGCTGCTGCTTCGGTGCTGCTCGGGGATCAATGGGCTGTTCAGCCGTGAGTTGCTCAGCGGGTCTTTCCACGCTGCCCCGCGTGTGTGGGGTGTCCCGTGCCGGGCTCCGTGGGTGCCCCGCACGGCGCTGGGCTCTGTCGGGGTTAGGGCGCAGCAGGCTCCGGGCTCTATCCCTGCTCCTGCCTCACGTGCTTGGAGAAAGCCTCGGGCGCTGCTGCTTGCTTGTGCTGACCTGCAGCTGCGGGTGGTGTCAGGGGAGATATTCCGGGTTAGCACCTGGCGGAGCTGCAGAAGTTCTCGCCTTGGCCCTCTGGGTGGGGGAGGCCCAGTCTGCACTGTGGGTGCTTTCGGGAGGGCACTGGCGGCTCTGCACTGGCTTGTTGCTCTCCGGATCTGCCCCTCTGTGTCTCAGGCTCACCTTTTTGCACAGTCTGTGTGTCTCTTCCTTTCCTGCTGTGATTTTTACCTCCCTACAAGGCTTTCACCCGTGTCCTCTTCCATTTCTCCTTGCAACCGGTTGCCAGCTGCCTGCGCCGCCACTACACCAGCGTCATCCCTAGGCAGCCCCGTACGCTGACCTGCTCCATCCTGGTTTGGGAGCTGCTGGCTCAGACCCGTTACTGAATTCACAGCAGCAGTGCCCAGCCAGGGGCCGCGTCCTGCCGAGGAGCTGCTCGTGCAGGCTTCCCTCCCTCCCACTGCAGGTCCACAATCAAGGTTACGTTATTTTCCAGGTTCAGCCCTCCAGTACCTACATTTTTCGCCAAACCCCAACCACCAAAGGAGGGAGCCGCCTGGTCGGAGCGCTCGGTGTCTGCCGGGAGCAGCTGCGGGGATGGAGGTGTGGAGGAGCCAGCCGAAGCCCTGGGAGCCGCAGGGGATCCTGCCCAAGAGCCAGCAGATGCAGATGGCTCCCTGGAAGCAAAGGTAGATTTTCTCGTACACCTACCGCTTGCGTTGCCTCCCCCAGCTTGCCACCAAAAAGCCGTGCTTGTGCCAACCCCCCTTTTTGCTGCCTTGCTGTCATGTGCCCTGGGGGTGGGCTGGGCAGGCAGCAGGGCCAGCAGCTGGACACGGGCTTCTGGGGAGGGAGAAATCGGATAGTTTTGCCTGGAAGAAGCCCACTGGGATCCTACAGACCTATGCTGAGTTTGCGGTTTTTGGACTTGTTTTTAAACTGTAAAATGAGGCTTTTATCCGCGTCAGGATGTGAAGGCTTCTGGTTTCCTTCCTGTATCAAGCTGTGCCAAGTACTGTGATGTCCAGGTACCACCTTCTCTCCCCCAAGACCTGCAGTATCGCAGGGACGGCCACAGAGCTGTCTTTGATAAAAGGAGACTTTGCAAAGTCACTGTCTCTTCCTCCTGGCATGGAAAATGGCCTTTGGTCTGCTGACCTTCCTGGTGAACCTCGGTGCTTTGGAGCCTGACGTCCGTGCTAGTCGGAACTGGTGCCTTGTTCTGCATTGTGCGGGACAGAGGCTGCTCCTGGGGCAATAAAGAAGGATGCAGGAAAGCATGGGAAGTTCTGAAAGCACTGGCGTTGGCATTAAGTTCAAGGAGAGGGGTTGCACCTGCTCACATCCAAATATCGGTCACTTTAACATTATAACAGCACATTCTTCCTGAATCATGAGAAATGATACCCCGTAGACATCAAGAATAGTGTGGCTGAATGTTTTTGGACAGAAGCGTGCAATTATCTTCATTTCCTGCTTTGTTGCCACGTATGCAGAAATAAACCAGAGGAATTCTAGTAGATGTGGCTAAGTAGGATCCAAAAGTGCTGCAAAGGATACGTCTGGATTGCAGCTTCATCTTCTGCTTGTGTGACTGTATCAAGGCAATATCCACGTAGCCTCCCTGGGGAGGTGGGAGACCATAGGCCTAGGAAGGATGCGGGTTAGAATCTTTGGGAATAGGCGCTTGGCAAAGCTTTGCTAGGCTTGAAAATGTGGACTCGAGAGAAGGAGCATTGAATCGTCTGATTCTGAGCTTCATCTACCAGGGAGATGTAACCTCTGATTAGGTGTAAAGATGTCCCAGAAATATTCTTGCAGATTCTGCTGATGCCAAGGCCCCAGCACAAAGCACTTCTTCATGTTACTGAAGAAGCAGGTATCAGTACCTTGCACAAGCACTCACAAAGCCCTCGCTTATTAAATAGGGGACAGAAGGCCAGGGACGAGGTTCCTTTTGAAAGATGGCACCTCTGAGGTCAAACACCAGCTCTCAGCTGCTGGGAGACAGAAGAACGTCTCGGCTGCCTTCTTCAGGAAGGTGTCGTTCAGGGTAATGACCTGGGGGAGATCCTCAGCTCTCCAGCACTGATGAGTGCACGAGATGAAACCTAAGCACTCTCTGAAATTGGAGAGTTGTGCCAAGCCCTCATTTTCCTGGTTTTGATACTTCACACTTGCAGCTGTGTTCCTGTTTTTGCCATGAAGCACCTAACCTGTCGAGGCATGGGGTTCTGGGCACGTTCCCTGGGCAGGAGTGATCAAAGCTGGTCTGGCGCAAGGGTACAAAATGCCCTTGAGGTCTCTGCCAGGGCTGGGTGCACTCAGCTTCCCCATGCACGCTTGCACGTAGGAAGTGCAGGCAGAGCCCGTGTCTCACCTGTGGGTGGGCTTGGACCCGCTCAACGGTTGGCATGGACATACCCGTACTGGATTTGCACCCAGGTCCCGTCTCAGCTGCTCCTGGCTGGCTGAGGTGGCGGAGCCTGCAGCAGAGCGGTCTCACCCAGACCAGCCAGCTGCTCGCTGCAGCCCATGGTGCTTGTTTTGCAGGTGCTGCCATCCCCTGCTGAGGAGCTGGAAGGGGCTGTGGAGGATCTGGTGCCTCCCCAGAGCCTGGTGGGGATCAACAGACGGATGCAGTTTGTGGAGGCAGAGCCTGTCAGCTTGGGAATGGAGGAGGTAAGTGGGAATCCATCTTGTGCCACGATTCCAGTGTGGCAAGCAGTTCTGTAGCCCCCCCTCTCCCACTGGTGGCCCTCACTGCTGCTTGCAGAGTGCCTCGCGTCCCTCCAAGCCCATCACACAGTGCTGCTGAAGCAGCTGGTCACTGGAGAGGCCACGCAGGACGTGTCGTAGGGCTGACCTGCGCAGCAGCTCTGCAGGGCGTTATTCATCTCGTTGCTAATCAAGTGGCCAACAGGAAATTTCTGCAGTAGCTTTTGCTGTAGCAGCTTGAGAGAGTGCAACATGCGAATGGGAGAGAGGGAAAAGCATCAGGAGTCAGATGAGCTGGGCTGGAGTCCTCCCCCCAGCTCTAAGGGCTTTCACCTCCGAGTGCTGTGTTTTTCTTAAGGCAGTAAAAGGTGCTTTTCAAGGCAAGTTCTGCAGCAAAGAGAATTCCTTGCTGCCAGGAGATAGCCCAAATTACTGGCAAGTGGAATGGGTACAGGATGAGATTAAGGTGATTTTGCCTGTGTTTGAAGAAGAGCCCCCTCCAGCCATGTCTGTACGTTGCTCCAAGCCGTGGCTGCTCTTCTGCCTCAATTTCCACGCTCGACATCTTGATCTCTCCTCGCCTACCTCCAGGTTTTCGATGTCCTGCCGCCCTACGGTGTGCTGCAGCCAGGCGAGAGCCAGCGGGTCACATTCACCTTCTTTGGCCACACAAATATCGCCGCCCGTGTCACGGCGCTGTGCAAGGTGGAGGGAGGCCCGACCTACGAGATCGCGCTGAGCGGGGAGGCTTCGCTCATCAGCTACCTCCTAGACGTCACGGAGATCGACTGCGGGCTGCAGGTACGGCAGCTTCTCTTGGCAGAGGTCCTTGTCATGAAACCATCACTGGCGGGTTGCTGCCCTCCTAGGGCTGGGGCTCTCTCCCCTTCCCAACTACTTTTTTGGCTCTATGGCTTGGAAGTACAACCTTGGAGTGATACGTCCTGCATCCAAGCTGGTTCTTAATGGCCGTCTCCACCCCCCTCCAGCTGAGAATTCCTCCTCCTCAAGGTAACTAACGCCGCCTCCTGGGGCAGGCAGGGTCCCAGTAGTGATCTCCAGGGGGACGTGCCTCAAGACGTCCATCTGCTGATGCGCTCCTAAAGCCTGAGGTCCCAGGAGGTGCTCTCTTTTGATGGTCTTGATTAATCATCAGAATAAACCAGGGAAGAAGCTAACTTGGGCTTCCCAGTCAGTGTAGCTGGAGAGAATGTCCTAGAACAATCCCCACTTCTTTCAGTTAAAAACCCCACAGGTATTTCCAGCCGTTGGCCCTGTTTGTGTTGCCCTGTCTGCCATTTTGCTGTCGCTGCAGGTGCTTTTTCTTCTGCAATGTCTTGATGCCACCTCCTTTGTTCCAGCTGGGTGTGAGGTGCAGAGAGCTTGTCTCCTCTTTGCTTTCCTTATGACTGATCTCTGTGGTTGGCAGTGCCCCTCTGCGTGCCGCCATCGGTGTCTGTTCCTGTGTAGGGCTGAGGGGCGCCCTGTGGCGGTGGCTTCCCCGGGTTAGCCGGGGAGACTCAAGTGCCCGTACCTCCTCTGCCTCTGCTTTTCTCCTGTGCTGAGTTCACTTGCTCACATCCTAGTGAAAGCAGAAGGAGGTTCCCAGTATCAGGCCTGTGCCTTCATCTTCCACTCCTCTGTCCTCTCTTCAGCTGTTTAACAAAGTCACCGAAGCAGAGGTCACCCTGCAGAACAGCGGGAAGATGGGATTCACCTACGAGGTGCTGAAGCCCAGCGCAGGCACCGCAGACAGCCCCCTGCCCGGCGTGCCCCTGGTCCTGCCCAGCACGGTGAGTGACTGACCCTGGCTCTGGGTCAGGCTGCCTAGGAGGGGGTTGTAGGGGAAAAAAACAAAATTTAAAAAAAACAACGCACAAAATCAGACAGGAGAGACAGGGCTGTAAGCAGCTGCTGCTGGGGGGCAGGAGGGTCCAGCAAGCGCGGTCCTAACAGCCCCCCTTCACGGCCTTTGCCGGCGGGTGACCCTGCCGTCACACAGCAGCCACCGGCCGGAGGCACCAGCACTTCGGTGGCTCTGGGGACCCCAACTGCTGAGCGCCCCGGCTGTGCGGGCACCGGGGCCGGGCTGTGCCGGCTCTCCTGGGGGTCACCGTGCCCAGGCTGTGTGATCGGACAGGGCTTACTCCTTGTCGCTGCCTGTAGCACACCCTGGCAGGCCCCTGCCAGCACTGAGCGGGACTCCAATGCTCTCACTTGGGCATGAAGCTGCTTTGGCAGAAATTGTAGCCTCCCCTGTTCCGGTCCCCCGCTCCCCCAGCTTTGCTGCTCCGCAGCAGCTCTGTGGGGCAGTGAGGGGGCCAGGCAGGGGCAGGGCTGGAACAGTGAGGAGTTTGCAGCATCCCACCGTCCCAACTTCTGAGTCCGGCATGGCTGGCTTTGGGCTGGAGCAGCATTCCTGTCTCGTCCCTCGTACTGGGAAGAGGAAGCCAAACGGCGTTCACATTTCCTCATGCCTGTCTCCTACAAGGAGTGACACACTGACGCCCTCTTCCTGCCAGCTTCCCAAGACCCAGCTCTGCTTGGCCCCGTGCAGTCGGTCGCTGTAACCGGCGCTGGCGGCTTGGCAGGGCTGGCTTTCGCTGCAGCTGTGTTCTGCGCTGCACCAGGGGCTCAGGGCACCAAGTGGCAGGATCTGTCCCGCGCAGCAGCTTCTCCCTGCAGCATGAAGGGGAGCGGGGAGCCGAGGGTCCAGCCCAGCGTGCAGAGGGCGAGCCGAGGGAAGCTGCGGCTGTGTCCCGTCACCCAGGGCTGTGTTGCTGTCCGTTTGCATTTGCTCTCAGCCTGGCTGGCGTGAGCCTAGCCTGGGGCTGGGGCAGCCTTTCTGGAAGCCCGGAGAGGAGGTGCCCGTTCTGGCAACAACTTCCCTAGGTCCCGTCCTAGTCTCTGCTCCTGCCTTTCCAGAGATGCATGTTTGCAGGTCACCGTGAGTCTGGTTAGGCTCACGCACCCTGGGGTAACCGCACAGGCAGGAGGTGTTTGGTTGGGATCATTGTAAGGGGTCAAGCCCTTCACCACCAGCCTGGGAACAGCTGATGTACTGTGGCAACTGATGTACTGTGGGCACTTCACTTATTTTGCATAGTTGCTGGCAAAAGAGCTTTTATTTCTTCAGCCTGGCTCTTGCTAGCAGAGGGTAAACACTGTTAGGGGCGGAGCTGTGCTCATGCTGAGCAGGGGGCGGTCTGTGGGTCTGTCCTGGGGGAGTGCATCCCTACGGGCCCTCCGAAGGACCTGGGTAAGAGACTTCAGCTTCTGGGTACAAGAAAGATAGAAGGTGATGTTGTCTGATACTTTGTTATATATGAGAACCTGCCTTCTCTTCTCGGCATGTCTGTCGTCTGAGCCATCCCTCCACCAAACCCTCTCTGGTGCATTCCCTCCCTCTTCTCCCCCATCCTGCAGGGTTACGTTGGACCCGGCAAGAAGCAAGAGCTCAAAGTCTATTACCTGCCAGGAGTGCCTGGAGCCTTCCGCAGGACTTTCCAGATCCAAGTGGGTCACCTGGAGCCTGAAGAAATCTCCCTGAAAGGAGAGGGGAGCTTTCCCAGGATCTGCTTGGACCTGCCCAGGAACATCAAAGGTGAGCACGGCCTGTCTGCTCCCCAGGAGGGGCCCCTGTTTCTCCCCCATGTCAGATGCCCGTAGGGCAGCTCACACCTGCCTCCACCATGCCTGGAGGTTTCAGGGCTGTCAGACCAACACTCAACCCCCCCCCCCCCCCCCCCCCCGGCTTGCTTCCTGAAACTCTGGCAGATGAGCCCGTGTGGGCTTTGCCCCAGGAACCATCCTGCAGAGCCTGCCAGCATGTGTCGGGGTCCTGGGAAGGTGATGGCTAGCCGGAAATGCTCTGGAAAGCTGAGCACAGGCTGGCAGGGATTTTGGCAGGGTTGGATTTGCATCACATTGCAGGGGATGAGGTGCTCCCATGTGGGGAGGCAGATGGGTGGGAATGAACATCAGGGTTGATAGAGGAGAAGCAGCATCCACTTTCCATACATTGCTTGGGGAGGGTGTTTCTGGGAGAGGCCAGGGTCGGGGGAGTGGGGCTTCCCAGCCTCAGTGGGAATGGCGCTGTGCCACGCTTCCATTTGTGGATATTTTCTTCCTTCAGGAAATGAAAAATACGAGAAGGTCCTCAAGAAGGTGATAGAAAAGATGGAAGAAGATGGCCGGACAGAGGAAGCAGGGGAGGCCGTGGCCGCGGAGCCACCCCCAGATCCCTTGGAGGCCGTGGTGAGAATGGCTGCTGCCCCGTTTGACGCGTGCCACCCTCCCCCGGTGTCACTGGGTCCCTGGCAGCCCGCAGCAGGCTTCCCGGGGCCCTGCTGGCACTTGGGACCTCCCTGCCCACACCTGCCCATGATCCTGCACAGCTCAGCAGTGCCCCCGGGGCTGCCCCAGGGAGAGATCCTGAAGACCCTGCTCAAGTGATGAAATTTATGGCACTTCGTGATGGGATGTAGGTCACCACTGGGGTATTTGCTGCTCACAACCCAAGCCCTGCCGGGTTTACAGAGCTTAATAGCAGCAGCCTGACTGTGCTCTGGGACTGTGCTGCCAGTGCTGATCTCTAAGAGACAGCAGCTTTATCGTGGCTCCCTTTACAAGAGAGATTTTTGTTGGAGCTGCTTTGGCACTGGCTGGGGGCAGGCAAAGACTTGGAGCTCTGGAAGGTTCCTGGCTTGTCTGTCTGTCCAGATCAGCCTTCGTAACAGTGACTGGGCAGGTGAAGATGCTGGAGTTTGTTGCCCTTGAGATGAGGCCCTGACTGAGAGAGCAGGAGGTGTCACAGACACTGAGCTGCAAGACAGAAGGACCCCATCACCCCTCCAACACGAGCAGGGGGGAGCCTGGGAAGGACCGTTGCTAACCCGCTGCCGCCTTTCCTTCCCTCAGCTGGACCCTGGGCTGCAGATGCAGATGGAGCGGCTGCTGATAGAGGAACACGCCCTGGAGCAGCAGAAAGCCTTCACCTCTGGTCCCCCAGAGGCCACTGCCTTTGACCAGCGCGCTCGTCAGAGGCTTCTCAGGTTAGTCGGGGCTCCCGTACCCTGTCTCCAGGAGGGTAACACCCAGCAGTGCCCCCCTGCTCCTGAGAGCTCCTTGTGTCTGCAGAGCTGGGGGTAGTGGGGACTCCAGAAAGGGTCTGATCCTGCTAGCTTTGACATACTCCCTGTGAGCAGCTGAGTGTCCTCACTGCCACAGAGCCACCCTGAGCTTTGGAGGTGCTCAGCTCCCCACAGGCGCTGGGTCCTGCTCTTCGGGCTGAGGGGGCCAGTGCAGAGCATCAGGCCCTTCCAGAGAGCACCACCACCGTCCCTGCTGACCAGCTCTGCAAGAGGCAACTCAAAGCTGGCATCTTTGTTCTGGCTAACAGACCACACTGAGCAAAAAGAGTAGGGAACAGCAGAGGCTGACACACCCTTGACAAACCCTAAATCAGGTGGCCTGGGTGCTGGTGGGACTGCAGGGCTTACCTCGGTAACTTCCCTCTGCTCCTCCATGAGGAGGCACGGGCACGGTAGGCTCCGGCTCAGGAAGATGCTCTGCAAAAACAGATCACGTAGGTGCGTTCCCGAGTGTGACTGCTCTGGAAAAGGCCCCTCCCGTGAATCTTTAGGTGTTGATTACTGCATCTGCTGGCGCTGCTTTGGGGACAGATCAGGTTGCAGAGCAGTGAAGATTTCCTGCGCAGGCAAATCTTACGACAAGGTCCTGCAGCAGTTCCAGGCTGGGGCTGTACATCGGGCTTAGCTGTTTCATTGAGACAAGTGGAGGTCCGCTGGACTTACCTACAGTGGCTTTCCACAGCAGAGGAGCTGTGACCAGTATCCATTTTAAACGTTTTAAGGCCCCACTGGTAGCTGATAAAACCTAGGTGCTGTGCTCCTCGTGACTTACCAAAGTCTTATTACCAGGTGGTCAGGCCTTGGGTTTCATGGGCTTGAGTTGTGTTTTTACAGCAGTGAATCCAGAAATACACACTTTATTTGCATCTTCCATGCTCTTGGAAATGTAGCCAGGCTGTGGTTTAAGGACTGTCCTTACTCCTTTCAGAGCCGAGCTGCCCGAGTACCTCCTGGACTTTGGGTGCGTGGTTCTCGGTAACACCCCCACGCACGTCGTGACGGTCACCAACACCGGGCAGTTCCCTGCGTCCTTCCGCGCTGACAGACGGGTCCTGCGTGGCACAGGTAACCAGTGCTGGAGAGCCTTCGCGTGGGCTCGAAGGAGCTGTCTCTGACAGATGAGCTTAAGCCACTGGGCATGGGGAGGTTTTCTGAGTGCTTGTATGTGTACCTTTCTCCTCCTTGGGACCCGCTGCCTGGTGCTTTAGAGCCTGAGTCCTCCTGGCCAGCAGCGCTCAGAGACCCGGCCCGCCCGGGCCCGCCTTAACACTTCCCTGCCGGGGCTGGGCGGGCTGATCGCCTTGGTCACCTCCCAGCATCTTCTGCTCTTGGCTACCATGAGCAGCATCTGATGGGCACTCCAGAGGCTTGTGTTGCAAACAGATGGACCCTTTGTGGTTTGGAAGTGCTTTGTTTAAAAGTTCATAATGCCATAGCACTTCTGTTCAGCCTTTATTGAGAAGGCAGTCTGTGAGGTCCTCTGCTGTATCAAAACAGGCTTCCGAAACAGGCCGTGACGTAAGGCAGCAGCAAACCGTGCCTCGCTGTGTCTGAAGGGTAATCAGGTGCCTCCTCTAAATGGTTTTTCATGGAGCACCATGGCATGGGGGAATCTTAGTTGGAAATTCTCCTTTGGAGAGGTCTGTGCATCCCTCCCTGGGATGCCTAGTGAAGGAATGGCTGGAGCTCCTCAACTGAGATGTTTCCTTTTTACTGTGTGGGTCTTGCATTCTGGCTGTGAAACCCTTTCTCCTTGTGCAGTGACAAGGGAGAAGGAGTGGCAGTCTTCTCCACAGGTACAAAGGGGTCCTTCACAGAGCTGCCAGCCAGGACATACGGCCTTAACTTGCTTGTGACACGTTTGTGTCGACTGTGTATCTCAGCTGCTTTGTTTCCATCTGTTCAAGGTTTCCGTGTGGAGCTGGACCGCGTGAAGCACCTGCCCTGCCGCGAGAGCAAGATCTTTGAAGTGCGCTTCGACCCGCAGAGTGCCAAGCTGCCGCTGGGAGAGGTGGACGTGCTCCTGCCCGTCAAGGTACCTACTACCTTCCTCACCCCGCCATGCCCGTACGCCTCTCGGGGCGGGTGGAGGGTCGGGGACAGCAGCAGATGTCACCGGGGCTCTCAGCAGGATGCTCTGTCCGTCCCCTAGGTAGCAGGAGGCCCCACATTCCACGTCCGCCTCCGTGCCAGCGTGGCTTTGCCATCCCTCCGCGTCTCCAAGGACAGACGAGTCCTCCACTCTCCACCGTGGGCAGTGCCAGTGAGAAACCATCCAGCTCCAGAATCGGCTCCAGTTCCCCCGTCACCGGCTCATCACTATAAATGAGCCTGTTAAGAAGGTAAAGCACAGACCATGTGTAACACGTACCTTCTCGGTTGGGTTTTCTTTGCCGCTCTTGCCCTTTCTGCCCCTGTGGCTGCATGAGCACTTGGGCTACGGCTTGTCTGAGGAAGCTTTGGAGGGTACAGAGCAAGGCTGGCTCACCTGGACCTGGGCATTAGGTGGTGCTTCACTTCTCTGCCACCTTCCCCTGTTCCTCCTCTTCTGAGGACGGTGCCTCCCCATCTGCCTGCCCTGCCCACGTGTTTTCCCTCCAGTTCAGGCCAGGGGTGGCCTCGGCTGGTTTGGCTGTGGGTGCCCTCGGCACCGTGACGGTGTCTCAGAGCACTGCGAGGAACGAGGGTCTGTCCTCGCAGACTAAGGAGACCTCACACAACTTTTTTTTCCTGCTCAGGTGGACAAATGTTGGCAAGTGAGGGTGCGTCAGAAGGTGCCTGTGGTGGTTTAGGCCCTGCTGGGACCGGAGACCGCGTTGCTGTTGTCCCTCCGCCACCCTCAGGCGGACAGGCTGGAAGTGCTGCACAGACCCCGGGGTTGAAATAAGAAGAAATCTAACACAACAGTGCAATAAATAACAATCTGAACAACAACCATAACAACAAACAGCGATAACAATAAACGAGACAAAAGAGAGAAGCGCCGCAGTGGACACAGCCAGCCCGCCGCGTGTGCTTCCCAGAACCAAAGCCACACAGGGAAGCTTCCCGCGCTCCATTATCTCGCAAGATCTCGCCCTCCCCCGGCAGCCCAGACGGGTTTGCCTCTGCGCTGCCGGCGGCTCCGTTCCCACTGCCGTAACCACCCCCACAGCGCGTTTGCCACCCCCCACGAGTCAGTGCAGGACAGAGCACTGGCCACCTTTCTCGCTCAGCAATAGGCCAGCAATCGCTCATCCAAGGCCAGCTGGACGGCGTTCACCTCTGCACACTGACGCGGTAGGCACGGGCCAGGCCCCAGCACGTTGCAGTGAGCTGGGTCTCTCTGGAATTACCCGGGTGGCACCATACCTTTTTCCAAATACGTCACTAGTTTTTTGGGATTCTGCACCTGCTCGGGAGTGAAGTTCCAACACATCAGAGGTGCCCGCTGTCCTGGGCCCTTGCCCATGCTGTCCCACACCCCCAGCCACTCATGATTCTCCAACCTGGGGATAGATCTCCTGGTGATACTCTTAAATACTTGCTTAGCCCTGAACAAAGCCTGAACCCTGCGGGAACACGCTGGCTCCCAGCGGTAAGACGACAGTGTTCGTCTCAGCATTCCGAGGGTATTCAGAATTCCCCAAGTTCTCAAACACAGTTGTAAGTAGCCGCAGGACCGACAACTTCATCGTGCCATCAATCAGTGTTACACAGTTCAGCAAAACAAAAATCTTAATCCACCTCCCACGGGTGGTGAGCAGCAGCAGAGGGACGATATACAGCAAATGAGGCGATGAAATTTTAAGGCGCCAAGTGATCGACATTATGACCAGCAATTGATAAGCCGATATAATGAATGCTTCTACCGAATTGTTATGACACACTGACCAAATCTGCTGTTGTCTCAAACCTTCGAGCCCCACACTGAGCACCAAAGCTCTGTGCGCAGGAGAACAGCCCGGCAGTGCCCGTGTCGCACGGGTCGGCGCTCGGGGGAACAGCCCGGCAGTGCCCGTGCCGCACAGTTCTGTGTTCTGGAGCCCTTGCGCCACATCCCACTCCAGGGATCGGCAAGGCCAAGCAGGCCGTTGTTGGGTACCTCGCTGTCCGTGTCCCTGATGACAGTGGTGAGAGAATGCTGATCTTCTGACCGACTCTTACAGAGGTGTCTGGGCTTTAAGGAGAAGGACTGGGAAGGAGCCGGGAGGGAGGTGGGGGGGCAGGGGTAACTGGGGGTGACTGGGAGCCCTGGGCAGGTGCTGTGCAGACCCTGACAGGTGCCCTGGACGCTCGGGTGGTCCTCCAGCCGTGGGGGTGGGGGACAGCGCTGACACCATCACCGGGCCCACGCTCACCTGGGTGCTGTGGAGTGAGACCCCCAAACCCCCTTTTCACCCTGAAATCATCCGTGGCCCCAGGATCCATGTTTCGCCATCAAATCCCCCAATTTTGCCACAAAATTTCCGCATTTGACTCGCACATCTCCCACTTTGGATCGCAGAATTTCCCAGTTTGACACCAAATCAGCCTCAGCACCCCCAAAAATCCTATTTTACATCCCCAAATCTATCTTGAATCTCAAAACGCCACAGTTTTACCCCAGAATCCGCACCAGCACCCCCAAAAGCCCCCCACTTTCACCCCCAAATTCTCTTTGGACCACAGAATCCCCCAGTTTGACCCCAGAATGTTCTAGCAACGAACCAGTGCCCAGTCAAAACCAGCCCAGCTCCCCAGTACAGGAGAGGATTTTGGTGCTGGGACAGATGGCGATGTGCCAGCTTGGCACACGGGTGCCTTTTTGTGCCCTGAGGTATCTCGGGAGGGGCAGGATGGGCTGAAGCTTCCCTCCTCCTCCTCCTCCTCTCCGGGCTGGGTGCGGGTGTGCGGTCCTGGGGGCAGCGGCAGAGGCCGGGGGGGACCCTGCTCAGCACACTCGGCGTGGTGCCTGTGGGAAGGATGCTACGGAGTCCCAGCAGCTTGTGGCTCCACCTTTATTTAAAACCCCCCAATATTTAAGTACGGCCTTTTTCCAGAGAATTTAATCTCTCGGAGGCTCAGCAGAGCCAGCAGCACAGCGACCGCAGGCTCCACCTTGGTGTCGGACTCTGCTCTATTGTCAGGAGCGTGACGGTGTCGGCTGCCAGGGAACTGATGGAGAGTTCTGGGTCTTTGCCCAAGGGCAGGAGCGCTGCGAGAGAAGGGAGGAGAGCAGCCGTGAGCCCCCAGTGCCCGCAGGGACCCCCAGGGCCCCCCCAGCCCATGCCAGCCCCATCCATCTCCTTCCCTGGCCAGGAGGAGCCGGTGAGACCCCCAGAGTGCCTGAAGCTGCTGCTCAGGAACCACCCGTGTGCCCCCGGCACACAAAGGAGCTCAGGACTGGGCCAGGCCACAGAGTAATTTTTCTCTTTGCCATACGAGCTGGTCTAGAGTTGTGTGTGCCCTCAACGAGCCCGTGTGTTGATCTGAGCATCAGTGTGGAGTCTGGACATCATCAGCCTCCTGGCAAGGGGCAGGACAGAGAGGGCTGTTCTCTCCCCACAAATTCCCTTCCTTTTTGGTGAGAAAACATAATTCCTCCACTTTCCAGACCTTACTAAAGAGATATGCTAACCTATGTGTTAAGACACAAACAACTTTGTGAAACTGCTCTTGAAAAAAACCTCCTGAAACGGCTCGTCTGCCCCCGGAGCGTTTTCCTGGGGCGGGGCCGGGCACGGCAGCACCTGCCCGGGCTCTGTCCCCTACTCACCGTCGCAGATCTCCCACACGCTCTCCGGGCTGCGGGTCTTCTGTTGCCGAACAGCAAGCCCTGGGGCACAGAACTAATGTCAGAGCTCGGCTCCCCCTGGGCAGGGCTGGCCCCTGGCAAGGACAGCACCCAAGGGCGCTGGGACCCAGCAAGACCCCCAGCGAGCCCACCAGTGGGGACTGGGGCTGGGCGGCCAGAAATGGGGCCCCGGGGACTCACCGATGAACCTGACGGCCTCCTCTCGCACGGTGGCCTGAGGGTCCTTCAGGTAGGGCAGGCACTGCAGCAGATAGTCATCCACCCTGTTCCTGTTGTGCATTATCTGTGGAAGCACAAGGGCACGGGGCTGGTACGGACCCTCCGCAGCCGTCCAGACCAGTCCCTCGTGCCAGCACCCCCGCTGCCTCCCAGTGACTCCCGTCTCCCAGCCGGGAGCCCCGTGGGGCTGAGGGGCAGAGAGAGCCGCAGGCAGAGGGGGCTGGGGGTGCCGAGACCCCTCCGTCCCGCTGCCAGGGCCCAGCTGGGCCGGGCTCTCCTGGAGAAGAGCCCCTGGGGGCTGCGTGCTGGAGGGCAGGGAAGGAGGCTGCAGCTGGGGCAGCGGGGCCGGGGCAGGGCGGCGATGCAGAGCGGCACAGCCCTCCCCAGGGGTGCCCCCTGCCCCAGGCGCGCAGCCCCCGTCCAGCCAGCCCTGGGCTTTGGGGGTTGTCCTCACCAAGCACTCTCCGATCAGGACTGTCTGCCACGTCTTGGCCGCGGAGCTGAGCCTGCTCCAGCCCAGGAAGTCTCCACAGGCGATGAGGGTGTCCCGGGAAGCCTGCGGAGAAGCAGAGGCTGGGAGATGGCACCAGAGCCCGGGGAAGGAGAGCTGGCATCCTCCTGCTCTGGGCCTGGCTTTGAGCTGGGGGCACGGGGTGATCCCGGGATTGGCTCCCCCTTCATTGCTGGGGCCATGCCGCGCTCTGGGAGCCGGCCCCGGCTGAGCAGGGAACTGTCTGTGCCAGGCTCTCTGGCCCTGCTCGTGCTGGGGCTGCAGGGACCCTTCCTGTGGGCCGGGGGGACCCCACCTCCCCCTCCAGCTCTGCAGCACTGGGACCAGTGCAGCGGGACCCCGCGGTGACACACGTTCCCACTGTCCCTCACGCCCAGGCCACCCCCGTGGTGTCAGCACGCCCCTCCCCGCGACACCAGTCGCTGGTCACTGCACCTTGGCCACGCTCTCCACCTGGTCACTCGTACGGAATAACAGTGGGAGCAGCACGCTCCGCACTTTCTTCGCCATTTTTTTCTCGTTTCTCCCCATCGCGATCTTCATCACGTCTTTGAAGAGGCGGATGGAGAGCTCCCGCAGCCGGCTGCACTCCTGGCAGGGAAGAGGACAGAGGGAGCTCAGCACCCGGCCCATGGGGAGCGGGGGCGTCAGCGTGGCCGGGGGAGAGGAGCTGCTCCAGGGCCGGATCCTGAAGGCAGGAGCCGTCGGCCAGACCTGCAGCTGCGGCTCAACGGCCCCGGAGCCCCGGAAGAGGAGCGGGGAGGGGAAGAGCCCCAAAAGGCTACGCAAGAGGAGCAAGGGGGGGACCCCTGCCCAAATGCTTCCCGCATGGCCGCACTGGAGGGCAGCCATCTTTCACCCATCGCCTCTGCTCGGGCTCCCGTGGCAGCCTTACATCATCGAAGAGGGGCAGGAGCTTCTCCGCCAGCCTCAGGGAGATGAGGTCGGCCTCTTCCCTCTCCATGTGACCCAGCACGTTGATGAACACCACCAGAGCCTTCCTCTTGACATCGGCGTCGGCATCCGTCAGGGTCTCCAGTACGTCCAGCAGCAGCACCGGGAGTTTTCTGGCCTGTACGAAACACACCGTTGCCTTTTTGTGAAGCGGTGAAAGACCCCCCCCCACCGCCCCAGCCCCCAGCTGCTGATGCGGCTCCCCTTGCCGACCCCCCGCTCACCGTTTCAGGTGTTTCTGAGAGCGTGACAAGGCCGTGAGCACCAGCGAGAGCATCACCGGGCTGGGACGCCTCAGGTACCGCTGGGCTTGGTAGAGGGCAGCAAACTCCTCCGTGGCAATGTCAGTGCAGAGCAGGAGCTACAATGGAGACAGCGGTGAGAGACCAGCAGAGCTGCAGGGCTCCCGCCCCGACACCAGCACGCTCCATGGCAAGCGTCCCTCTCCCCTTGAAGCCACCTCCGAGTCCCCACGTCTCTGACCCAGGACCAGCAACCGCCTTGACTCTGGTTTCTGCCCCTTCCCGGGGTCTCCAGGCTGCGGAGCTGGGCAGGGGGATGCAGGCAGGGGGGAGGGCAGAGCGCTGCCCATGCCGGGACAGGCTTGGTGGGGCCAAACCAGCGTGGGGTGGGCCCGAGCGTGTGGCACGGGGGTCTGACTGGTGCTGAGCAGGGGAAGGAGGAGGAGGAGGAGGAAGGCAGAGCGGTGGGGCTGGGCGTGGGTCACTCACAGCCAAGGGGTAGATGCAGGCGTCCTCCACGGCAGAGCTGAACACCCTGCGCAGCCGCCGGTCCTGCAGCACATCGACCAGCTCCAGCAAGACACTGCTCAAATCCCAGGGCATGGAGATCATCACCTCCCACATGGCCACGGCAGCGCTGCGGAGCCAGAGCCAACTCGGTCAGTCGGGCTGCCTCGGCTCCTCCGGAGCCCGGCCCTGCCCACCCCCTCATTTCGGGGTGCCCGGGGAGGCAGAGGGGGGTGAGGTTCTGTTCCCGTGGGGCAGGGGCTCCGCTTGGGCCAGCTCTGGCTGAAGGGGGAAGCGTGGTGGGATGGAGAGCCCTGCTCCTCAGGGCTGTCCCGCAGTTTCCCGTGGGTCTGGCAGCCAGAGAGTCTCTGGGCCACTCTCCCCGTGGTACAAGGCTGTCAGGGCCGGTACCTGTCACACGCTGGAGAGATCCTCAGAAGGCTCCGGACCACCTCCCTGCAGCTCCACCTGGTCAGCAGCAGCAGCAGCGAGTCCAAGCTTTTCCGGGCTGGCTCCGTGCGGATGTGCTCCACATTTTTGTGGATGTATCTCATAATTTTTGGCACCTGGAGGGGACATGGGTAAGGGTGGTGCTGCCGTTCCCACCCACTCCCTGCTGCCTTGAAATGGGTTTCGGGTGCCTGAGAGAGCCGGGTTAGGGCAGGAGGGAAGAACAAGGCTTGACACGTTTTAACACAGGAGGACAGTCCAGCCACGGGGCACTTACATCCGTCAGCCAGGACACGGGGTCTCTCATGGCCGTGTCCACCATGTCTCTGCCCATCTGCCTGTCTTGGACATCATCTGCTGTCAAGGCCTCGATGGCCACGAGGAGAACGTCCGTCCTCTGAGAAGGCCGGAAGTATTCGCCAAACACCTACGGGAGGAGGGATGGGGGGGGAGACGTGTCACTCCCAGCATGCCGACGGTGCTGCACGGCTGATCAGCTCAACCATCCCTGGGTCCCTCCCTTTTCTTGCACAAGCTGATGCCACGGACCAGGGTCCCCGCGAGGGGGAAGCTCATTACCGTTGTCATGTCGCTGCTGTCGAGCGAAGAAAGCAGCAAGGTGCTCTCAGAGTCCCGTCTTGGTTGGAGCTCTGGATCCTCCTCCAGCAGCGTCTCGCCTACAGGGAAACAGGGAAGAGTCGGTAGGACACCCCACCTTCGCCAAGGAGCCTCCCAGACGGCGAAGAGCTTTAAATGGCCCCACGCCGAGGGAACGGGGTCCCGGCACCGAGCCCGCCCCGGGGAGCCCTCTACTCACCCATCTGCAGGGGCTGGACCATGGACACCTCGTGGGGCTCCGGAGGAGAGCTGCTCTCCTGGGGAGCCCCCACCTCCTCCCAGACCACCCTGGGGCTGCTGGGGGGTCTCTCTGCCATCCTCAGAAATGGAGGGAAGTGGTTGAGGGACAGTGCGGGGGGGGTCAGCTTAAGGGAATCCCCGGGTGTGGTGGGAAGACGCGGGCTGTGCTCAGGAGTCTCCTCACTGTGCTCCTGCCCTGTCCCTTCCCCGACTTGTCAGGCACTGCGGGGCTGCGCTGCTCAGGTACGGTGCCGGGGGAGACACGGCGACGTGTCACAAAGGGGGTCACATTGTGACGCGTCACCCAGGCCGGGTGGGGCAGGGTTCCGCTGCGGGGGGTGGGGACCCAGCTCGCCATTGGCCGACAGCTCCTCTTGGGGTTTCCCCAGGCCCCCATCATGTCCCCTCGGCGCCTTCCCGTACCCTCGGGCTCGTCCCAGAGGGTTCTCACACCCCGGCACAGCCCCCGGGCCTTCTGCTTTGGTCCCGACAGAAACACTCCAGACTGCCCCATCCCTACTTTGCGATCACCTGAAGCGTTTGCTGGCCTGTGTCCAGTTCTCTCCTACACTCAGGAGTATCTTTAATCTGCTATGACACTGTCCTGGTTTCAGCTGGGGTAGAGTTAATTTTCTTGAGCTGGGAGGGGGTACAGCTGGAGTGCCAGCCCCAGCCTGGCCATTGGAGTGTTCCGCATCCCGTGACGTGAGATAGGGGAGGGACAAAAAAGAAGAAAAGTCATAGGTTGAATAAAAAGAAAGAATTTGTTATATTTAGTAAAAACAGTGAGTGCAAAAAGAAATGGGTAAAATGCAGCAGTGGCTTACCGGGCGCAGTGATCGCCCCCCCACCCCACCCCGCAGCAACACCCGACTGGACTGGACCCAAAGTTGGCGTCTGCCTGAGAGAGCCCAGCCCCCCCTGTCCCCGGGCATGGCATCATGTGGTGTGAAATACTGCCATGAAAGTTAACTCCGTCCTTGTCGAAAGCAGGACAGTCTCCACCCTTTGTTCCACACCACCGACGTCATGCTCAGGTTTCCAAACACATCCTAAGGCACCACCACCCCTCCCCTGGGTCTCAGAGATCTCATTCCCTCAGTCTCTGGGCCATCCTTCCACAACGTCTGCTGAGTTCATTTAGTCCGTAACTTCGGGTTCCGTCTGCCCTGACAGTCTCTAAGGCTGAGGAATGAGGCAGAGCTGGCTCAGTTAGTGGAGCAGGAGGCTTTGGACGTGGCACAGGGATGCTGCAAGACACCAACTGCCATAACAGGGTTATCCGGCAGTCCGGTTCGTTGGCTGTTCTCACCTAGAATCAAATCTGCCTGAGGCACGTGTCGGACCTCTCCATCCTTCTGCATTACCCACCGAGTGCACCCAGGTCCTTGCGCAAAAGCGATGCCTCGTATGGGTTTAGCTTTACCCGATGCAGGAGTAACCCAGCCGGTCTGCCCCAGCACATTCCTGATGCGCACTACGGGGGCTCTACCCCCATCCGCGGTACGTAGGAGGTTTGACTGAGCAGGGCCAGCCTGGTGGGCAGATTCTCTGGGACTGACTGACCAGGTGGCTTTTGCTAAATGCACGTCCCAGGGTTTGAAAGTCCCACCCCCCGTGGCTCTCAGTGTGGTTTTCAGCAATGCATTGTGCCGCTCCATTTTCCGAGGCTGGTGCAGGGTCGGGGATGTGATGCGCCCCCTCAGTGCCGTGTCCTTTGGCCCAAGTGTCTGTGAGGTTCTTTCAGAAATGTGTCCCGTTGTATCTGACTCAATCCTTGCTGGCGGGCCATGCCGCCATAAGACTTTCTCCTCAAGGCCTAAAATGGTGCTCGGGGCAGTGGCATGGGACACGGCCTGAGTTTCCAACCAACCCGTGGCTGCTTCCACCATTGTAAGCACACAGCGTTTGTCGTGCTGAGTTTGTGGGAGTGTGATATAACCAATCTGCCAGGCCTGCCCATATTTATATTTTAACCATCACCCCCTGCACCAAAGGGGCTTTAACAGTTTAGTTCCTTGACGGCAGCACATGTCTCACATTCATGGACGACCTGTGCAATAACATCCATGGTTAAGTCCACCCCTCGGTCATGAGCCCATCTCTATGTTCCATCTGTCCCCGACGGAACGTAATGTCCATCACTTGGCGCCTTAAAATTTCATCGCCTCATTTGCTGTATATCGTCCCTCTGCTGCTGCTCACCACCCGTGGGAGGTGGATTAAGATTTTTGTTTTGCTGAACTGTGTAACACTGATTGATGTTTAGGCCCTGCTGGGACCGGAGACCACGTTGCTGTTGTCCCTCCGCCACCCTCAGGCGGACAGGCTGGAAGTGCTGCACAGACCCCGGGGTTGAAATAAGAAGAAATCTAACACAACAGTGCAATAAATAACAATCTGAACAACAACCATAACAACAAACAGCGATAACAATAAACGAGACAAAAGAGAGAGAAGCGCCGCAGTGGACACAGCCAGCCCGCCGCGTGTGCTTCCCAGGACCAAAGCCACACAGGGAAGCTTCCCGCGCTCCATTATCTCGCAAGATCTCGCCCTCCCCCGGCAGCCCAGACGGGTTTGCCTCTGCGCTGCCGGCGGCTCCGTTCCCACTGCCGTAACCACCCCCACAGCGCGTTTGCCACCCCCCACGAGTCAGTGCAGGACAGAGCACTGGCCACCTTTCTCGCTCAGCAATAGGCCAGCAATCGCTCATCCAAGGCCAGCTGGACGGCGTTCACCTCTGCACACTGACGCGGTAGGCACGGGCCAGGCCCCAGCACGTTGCAGTGAGCTGGGTCTCTCTGGAATTACCCGGGTGGCACCATACCTTTTTCCAAATACGTCACTAGTTTTTTGGGATTCTGCACCTGCTCGGGAGTGAAGTTCCAACACATCAGAGGTGCCCGCTGTCCTGGGCCCTTGCCCATGCTGTCCCACACCCCCAGCCACTCATGATTCTCCAACCTGGGGATAGATCTCCTGGTGATACTCTTAAATACTTGCTTAGCCCTGAACAAAGCCTGAACCCTGCGGGAACACGCTGGCTCCCAGCGGTAAGACGACAGTGTTCGTCTCAGCATTCCGAGGGTATTCAGAATTCCCCAAGTTCTCAAACACAGTTGTAAGTAGCCGCAGGACCGACAACTTCATCGTGCCATCAATCAGTGTTACACAGTTCAGCAAAACAAAAATCTTAATCCACCTCCCACGGGTGGTGAGCAGCAGCAGAGGGACGATATACAGCAAATGAGGCGATGAAATTTTAAGGCGCCAAGTGATCGACATTATGACCAGCAATTGATAAGCCGATATAATGAATGCTTCTACCGAATTGTTATGACACACTGACCAAATCTGCTGTTGTCTCAAACCTTCGAGCCCCACACTGAGCACCAAAGCTCTGTGCGCAGGAGAACAGCCCGGCAGTGCCCGTGTCGCACGGGTCGGCGCTCGGGGGAACAGCCCGGCAGTGCCCGTGCCGCACAGTTCTGTGTTCTGGAGCCCTTGCGCCACATCCCACTCCAGGGATCGGCAAGGCCAAGCAGGCCGTTGTTGGGTACCTCGCTGTCCGTGTCCCTGATGACAGTGGTGAGAGAATGCTGATCTTCTGACCGACTCTTACAGAGGTGTCTGGGCTTTAAGGAGAAGGACTGGGAAGGAGCCGGGAGGGAGGTGGGGGGGCAGGGGTAACTGGGGGTGACTGGGAGCCCTGGGCAGGTGCTGTGCAGACCCTGACAGGTGCCCTGGACGCTCGGGTGGTCCTCCAGCCGTGGGGGTGGGGGACAGCGCTGACACCATCACCGGGCCCACGCTCACCTGGGTGCTGTGGAGTGAGACCCCCAAACCCCCTTTTCACCCTGAAATCATCCGTGGCCCCAGGATCCATGTTTCGCCATCAAATCCCCCAATTTTGCCACAAAATTTCCGCATTTGACTCGCACATCTCCCACTTTGGATCGCAGAATTTCCCAGTTTGACACCAAATCAGCCTCAGCACCCCCAAAAATCCTATTTTACATCCCCAAATCTATCTTGAATCTCAAAACGCCACAGTTTTACCCCAGAATCCGCACCAGCACCCCCAAAAGCCCCCCACTTTCACCCCCAAATTCTCTTTGGACCACAGAATCCCCCAGTTTGACCCCAGAATGTTCTAGCAACGAACCAGTGCCCAGTCAAAACCAGCCCAGCTCCCCAGTACAGGAGAGGATTTTGGTGCTGGGACAGATGGCGATGTGCCAGCTTGGCACACGGGTGCCTTTTTGTGCCCTGAGGTATCTCGGGAGGGGCAGGATGGGCTGAAGCTTCCCTCCTCCTCCTCCTCCTCTCCGGGCTGGGTGCGGGTGTGCGGTCCTGGGGGCAGCGGCAGAGGCCGGGGGGGACCCTGCTCAGCACACTCGGCGTGGTGCCTGTGGGAAGGATGCTACGGAGTCCCAGCAGCTTGTGGCTCCACCTTTATTTAAAAACCCCCAATATTTAAGTACGGCCTTTTTCCAGAGAATTTAATCTCTCGGAGGCTCAGCAGAGCCAGCAGCACAGCGACCGCAGGCTCCACCTTGGTGTCGGACTCTGCTCTATTGTCAGGAGCGTGACGGTGTCGGCTGCCAGGGAACTGATGGAGAGTTCTGGGTCTTTGCCCAAGGGCAGGAGCGCTGCGAGAGAAGGGAGGAGAGCAGCCGTGAGCCCCCAGTGCCCGCAGGGACCCCCAGGGCCCCCCCAGCCCATGCCAGCCCCATCCATCTCCTTCCCTGGCCAGGAGGAGCCGGTGAGACCCCCAGAGTGCCTGAAGCTGCTGCTCAGGAACCACCCGTGTGCCCCCGGCACACAAAGGAGCTCAGGACTGGGCCAGGCCACAGAGTAATTTTTCTCTTTGCCATACGAGCTGGTCTAGAGTTGTGTGTGCCCTCAACGAGCCCGTGTGTTGATCTGAGCATCAGTGTGGAGTCTGGACATCATCAGCCTCCTGGCAAGGGGCAGGACAGAGAGGGCTGTTCTCTCCCCACAAATTCCCTTCCTTTTTGGTGAGAAAACATAATTCCTCCACTTTCCAGACCTTACTAAAGAGATATGCTAACCTATGTGTTAAGACACAAACAACTTTGTGAAACTGCTCTTGAAAAAAACCTCCTGAAACGGCTCGTCTGCCCCCGGAGCGTTTTCCTGGGGCGGGGCCGGGCACAGCAGCACCTGCCCGGGCTCTGTCCCCTACTCACCGTCGCAGATCTCCCACACGCTCTCCGGGCTGCGGGTCTTCTGTTGCCGAACAGCAAGCCCTGGGGCACAGAACTAATGTCAGAGCTCGGCTCCCCCTGGGCAGGGCTGGCCCCTGGCAAGGACAGCACCCAAGGGCGCTGGGACCCAGCAAGACCCCCAGCGAGCCCACCAGTGGGGACTGGGGCTGGGCGGCCAGAAATGGGGCCCCGGGGACTCACCGATGAACCTGACGGCCTCCTCTCGCACGGTGGCCTGAGGGTCCTTCAGGTAGGGCAGGCACTGCAGCAGATAGTCATCCACCCTGTTCCTGTTGTGCATTATCTGTGGAAGCACAAGGGCACGGGGCTGGTACGGACCCTCCGCAGCCGTCCAGACCAGTCCCTCGTGCCAGCACCCCCGCTGCCTCCCAGTGACTCCCGTCTCCCAGCCGGGAGCCCCGTGGGGCTGAGGGGCAGAGAGAGCCGCAGGCAGAGGGGGCTGGGGGTGCCGAGACCCCTCCGTCCCGCTGCCAGGGCCCAGCTGGGCCGGGCTCTCCTGGAGAAGAGCCCCTGGGGGCTGCGTGCTGGAGGGCAGGGAAGGAGGCTGCAGCTGGGGCAGCGGGGCCGGGGCAGGGCGGCGATGCAGAGCGGCACAGCCCTCCCCAGGGGTGCCCCCTGCCCCAGGCGCGCAGCCCCCGTCCAGCCAGCCCTGGGCTTTGGGGGTTGTCCTCACCAAGCACTCTCCGATCAGGACTGTCTGCCACGTCTTGGCCGCGGAGCTGAGCCTGCTCCAGCCCAGGAAGTCTCCACAGGCGATGAGGGTGTCCCGGGAAGCCTGCGGAGAAGCAGAGGCTGGGAGATGGCACCAGAGCCCGGGGAAGGAGAGCTGGCATCCTCCTGCTCTGGGCCTGGCTTTGAGCTGGGGGCACGGGGTGATCCCGGGATTGGCTCCCCCTTCATTGCTGGGGCCATGCCGCGCTCTGGGAGCCGGCCCCGGCTGAGCAGGGAACTGTCTGTGCCAGGCTCTCTGGCCCTGCTCGTGCTGGGGCTGCAGGGACCCTTCCTGTGGGCCGGGGGGACCCCACCTCCCCCTCCAGCTCTGCAGCACTGGGACCAGTGCAGCGGGACCCCGCGGTGACACACGTTCCCACTGTCCCTCACGCCCAGGCCACCCCCGTGGTGTCAGCACGCCCCTCCCCGCGACACCAGTCGCTGGTCACTGCACCTTGGCCACGCTCTCCACCTGGTCACTCGTACGGAATAACAGTGGGAGCAGCACGCTCCGCACTTTCTTCGCCATTTTTTTCTCGTTTCTCCCCATCGCGATCTTCATCACGTCTTTGAAGAGGCGGATGGAGAGCTCCCGCAGCCGGCTGCACTCCTGGCAGGGAAGAGGACAGAGGGAGCTCAGCACCCGGCCCATGGGGAGCAGGGGCGTCAGCGTGGCCGGGGGAGAGGAGCTGCTCCGGGGCCGGATCCTGAAGGCAGGAGCCGTCGGCCAGACCTGCAGCTGCGGCTCAACGGCCCCGGAGCCCCGGAAGAGGAGCGGGGAGGGGAAGAGCCCCAAAAGGAAGAGGAGCAAGGGGGGGACCCCTGCCCAAATGCTTCCCGCATGGCCGCACTGGAGGGCAGCCATCTTTCACCCATCGCCTCTGCTCGGGCTCCCGTGGCAGCCTTACATCATCGAAGAGGGGCAGGAGCTTCTCCGCCAGCCTCAGGGAGATGAGGTCGGCCTCTTCCCTCTCCATGTGACCCAGCACGTTGATGAACACCACCAGAGCCTTCCTCTTGACATCGGCGTCGGCATCCGTCAGGGTCTCCAGTACGTCCGGCAGCAGCACCGGGAGTTTTCTGGCCTGTACGAAACACACCGTTGCCTTTTAGTGAAGCGGTGAAAGACCCCCCCCCACCGCCCCAGCCCCCAGCTGCTGATGCGGCTCCCCTTGCCGACCCCCCGCTCACCGTTTCAGGTGTTTCTGAGAGCGTGACAAGGCCCGTGAGCACCAGCGAGAGCATCACCGGGCTGGGACGCCTCAGGTACCGCTGGGCTTGGTAGAGGGCAGCAAACTCCTCCGTGGCAATGTCAGTGCAGAGCAGGAGCTACAATGGAGACAGCGGTGAGAGACCAGCAGAGCTGCAGGGCTCCCGCCCCGACACCAGCACGCTCCATGGCAAGCGTCCCTCTC
This sequence comes from Athene noctua, assembly GCF_965140245.1. NCBI lineage: Eukaryota > Metazoa > Chordata > Aves > Strigiformes > Strigidae > Athene > Athene noctua. The sequence goes on from NW_027437539.1 coordinate 1,195,860, forward strand.
CCCTTGAAGCCACCTCCGAGTCCCCACGTCTCTGACCCAGGACCAGCAACCGCCTTGACTCTGGTTTCTGCCCCTTCCCGGGGTCTCCAGGCTGCGGAGCTGGGCAGGGGGATGCAGGCAGGGGGGAGGGCAGAGCGCTGCCCATGCCGGGACAGGCTTGGTGGGGCCAAACCAGCGTGGGGTGGGCCCGAGCGTGTGGCACGGGGGTCTGACTGGTGCTGAGCAGGGGAAGGAGGAGGAGGAAGGCAGAGCGGTGGGGCTGGGCGTGGGTCACTCACAGCCAAGGGGTAGATGCAGGCGTCCTCCGCGGCAGAGCTGAACACCCTGCGCAGCCGCCGGTCCTGCAGCACATCGACCAGCTCCAGCAAGACACTGCTCAAATCCCAGGGCATGGAGATCATCACCTCCCACATGGCCACGGCAGCGCTGCGGAGCCAGAGCCAACTCGGTCAGTCGGGCTGCCTCGGCTCCTCCGGAGCCCGGCCCTGCCCACCCCCTCATTTCGGGGTGCCCGGGGAGGCAGAGGGGGGTGAGGTTCTGTTCCCGTGGGGCAGGGGCTCCGCTTGGGCCAGCTCTGGCTGAAGGGGGAAGCGTGGTGGGATGGAGAGCCCTGCTCCTCAGGGCTGTCCCGCAGTTTCCCGTGGGTCTGGCAGCCAGAGAGTCTCTGGGCCACTCTCCCCGTGGTACAAGGCTGTCAGGGCCGGTACCTGTCACACGCTGGAGAGATCCTCAGAAGGCTCCGGACCACCTCCCTGCAGCTCCACCTGGTCAGCAGCAGCAGCAGCGAGTCCAAGCTTTTCCGGGCTGGCTCCGTGCGGATGTGCTCCACATTTTTGTGGATGTATCTCATAATTTTTGGCACCTGGAGGGGACATGGGTAAGGGTGGTGCTGCCGTTCCCACCCACTCCCTGCTGCCTTGAAATGGGTTTCGGGTGCCTGAGAGAGCCGGGTTAGGGCAGGAGGGAAGAACAAGGCTTGACACGTTTTAACACAGGAGGACAGTCCAGCCACGGGGCACTTACATCCGTCAGCCAGGACGCGGGGTCTCTCATGGCCGTGTCCACCATGTCTCTGCCCATCTGCCTGTCTTGGACATCATCTGCTGTCAAGGCCTCGATGGCCACGAGGAGAACGTCCGTCCTCTGAGAAGGCCGGAGGTATTCGCCAAACACCTACGGGAGGAGGGATGGGGGGGGAGACGTGTCACTCCCAGCATGCCGACGGTGCTGCACGGCTGATCAGCTCAACCATCCCTGGGTCCCTCCCTTTTCTTGCACAAGCTGATGCCACGGACCAGGGTCCCCGCGAGGGGGAAGCTCATTACCGTTGTCATGTCGCTGCTGTCGAGCGAAGAAAGCAGCAAGGTGCTCTCAGAGTCCCGTCTTGGTTGGAGCTCTGGATCCTCCTCCAGCAGCGTCTCGCCTACAGGGAAACAGGGAAGAGTCGGTAGGACACCCCACCTTCGCCAAGGAGCCTCCCAGACGGCGAAGAGCTTTAAATGGCCCCACGCCGAGGGAACGGGGTCCCGGCACCGAGCCCGCCCCGGGGAGCCCTCTACTCACCCATCTGCAGGGGCTGGACCATGGACACCTCGTGGGGCTCCGGAGGAGAGCTGCTCTCCTGGGGAGCCCCCACCTCCTCCCAGACCACCCTGGGGCTGCTGGGGGGTCTCTCTGCCATCCTCAGAAATGGAGGGAAGTGGTTGAGGGACAGTGCGGGGGGGGTCAGCTTAAGGGAATCCCCGGGTGTGGTGGGAAGACGCGGGCTGTGCTCAGGAGTCTCCTCACTGTGCTCCTGCCCTGTCCCTTCCCCGACTTGTCAGGCACTGCGGGGCTGCGCTGCTCAGGTACGGTGCCGGGGGAGACACGGCGACGTGTCACAAAGGGGGTCACATTGTGACGCGTCACCCAGGCCGGGTGGGGCAGGGTTCCGCTGCGGGGGGTGGGGACCCAGCTCGCCATTGGCCGACAGCTCCTCTTGGGGTTTCCCCAGGCCCCCATCATGTCCCCTCGGCGCCTTCCCGTACCCTCGGGCTCGTCCCAGAGGGTTCTCACACCCCGGCACAGCCCCCGGGCCTTCTGCTTTGGTCCCGACAGAAACACTCCAGACTGCCCCATCCCTACTTTGCGATCACCTGAAGCGTTTGCTGGCCTGTGTCCAGTTCTCTCCTACACTCAGGAGTATCTTTAATCTGCTATGACACTGTCCTGGTTTCAGCTGGGGTAGAGTTAATTTTCTTGAGCTGGGAGGGGGTACAGCTGGAGTGCCAGCCCCAGCCTGGCCATTGGAGTGTTCCGCATCCCGTGACGTGAGATAGGGGAGGGACAAAAAAGAAGAAAAGTCATAGGTTGAATAAAAAGAAAGAATTTGTTATATTTAGTAAAAACAGTGAGTGCAAAAAGAAATGGGTAAAATGCAGCAGTGGCTTACCGGGCGCAGTGATCGCCCCCCCACCCCACCCCGCAGCAACACCCGACTGGACTGGACCCAAAGTTGGCGTCTGCCTGAGAGAGCCCAGCCCCCCCTGTCCCCGGGCATGGCATCATGTGGTGTGAAATACTGCCATGAAAATTAACTCCGTCCTTGTCGAAAGCAGGACAGTCTCCACCCTTTGTTCCACACCACCGACGTCATGCTCAGGTTTCCAAACACATCCTAAGGCACCACCACCCCTCCCCTGGGTCTCAGAGATCTCATTCCCTCAGTCTCTGGGCCATCCTTCCACAACGTCTGCTGAGTTCATTTAGTCCGTAACTTCGGGTTCCGTCTGCCCTGACAGTCTCTAAGGCTGAGGAATGAGGCAGAGCTGGCTCAGTTAGTGGAGCAGGAGGCTTTGGACGTGGCACAGGGATGCTGCAAGACACCAACTGCCATAACAGGGTTATCCGGCAGTCCGGTTCGTTGGCTGTTCTCACCTAGAATCAAATCTGCCTGAGGCACGTGTCGGACCTCTCCATCCTTCTGCATTACCCACCGAGTGCACCCAGGTCCTTGCGCAAAAGCGATGCCTCGTATGGGTTTAGCTTTACCCGATGCAGGAGTAACCCAGCCGGTCTGCCCCAGCATATTCCTGATGCGCACTACGGGGGCTCTACCCCCATCCGCGGTACGTAGGAGGTTTGACTGAGCAGGGCCAGCCTGGTGGGCAGATTCTCTGGGACTGACTGACCAGGTGGCTTTTGCTAAATGCACGTCCCAGGGTTTGAAAGTCCCACCCCCCGTGGCTCTCAGTGTGGTTTTCAGCAATGCATTGTGCCGCTCCATTTTCCGAGGCTGGTGCAGGGTCGGGGATGTGATGCGCCCCCTCAGTGCCGTGTCCTTTGGCCCAAGTGTCTGTGAGGTTCTTTCAGAAATGTGTCCCGTTGTATCTGACTCAATCCTTGCTGGCGGGCCATGCCGCCATAAGACTTTCTCCTCAAGGCCTAAAATGGTGCTCGGGGCAGTGGCATGGGACACGGCCTGAGTTTCCAACCAACCCGTGGCTGCTTCCACCATTGTAAGCACACAGCGTTTGTCGTGCTGAGTTTGTGGGAGTGTGATATAACCAATCTGCCAGGCCTGCCCATATTTATATTTTAACCATCACCCCCTGCACCAAAGGGGCTTTAACAGTTTAGTTCCTTGACGGCAGCACATGTCTCACATTCATGGACAACCTGTGCAATAACATCCATGGTTAAGTCCACCCCTCGGTCATGAGCCCATCTCTATGTTCCATCTGTCCCCGACGGAACGTAATGTCGATCACTTGGCGCCTTAAAATTTCATCACCTCATTTGCTGTATATCGTCCCTCTGCTGCTGCTCACCACCCGTGGGAGGTGGATTAAGATTTTTGTTTTGCTGAACTGTGTAACACTGATTGATGTTTAGGCCCTGCTGGGACCGGAGACCACGTTGCTGTTGTCCCTCCGCCACCCTCAGGCGGACAGGCTGGAAGTGCTGCACAGACCCCGGGGTTGAAATAAGAAGAAATCTAACACAACAGTGCAATAAATAACAATCTGAACAACAACCATAACAACAAACAGCGATAACAATAAACGAGACAAAAGAGAGAGAAGCGCCGCAGTGGACACAGCCAGCCCGCCGCGTGTGCTTCCCAGGACCAAAGCCACACAGGGAAGCTTCCCGCGCTCCATTATCTCGCAAGATCTCGCCCTCCCCCGGCAGCCCAGACGGGTTTGCCTCTGCGCTGCCGGCGGCTCCGTTCCCACTGCCGTAACCACCCCCACAGCGCGTTTGCCACCCCCCACGAGTCAGTGCAGGACAGAGCACTGGCCACCTTTCTCGCTCAGCAATAGGCCAGCAATCGCTCATCCAAGGCCAGCTGGACGGCGTTCACCTCTGCACACTGACGCGGTAGGCACGGGCCAGGCCCCAGCACGTTGCAGTGAGCTGGGTCTCTCTGGAATTACCCGGGTGGCACCATACCTTTTTCCAAATACGTCACTAGTTTTTTGGGATTCTGCACCTGCTCGGGAGTGAAGTTCCAACACATCAGAGGTGCCCGCTGTCCTGGGCCCTTGCCCATGCTGTCCCACACCCCCAGCCACTCATGATTCTCCAACCTGGGGATAGATCTCCTGGTGATACTCTTAAATACTTGCTTAGCCCTGAACAAAGCCTGAACCCTGCGGGAACACGCTGGCTCCCAGCGGTAAGACGACAGTGTTCGTCTCAGCATTCCGAGGGTATTCAGAATTCCCCAAGTTCTCAAACACAGTTGTAAGTAGCCGCAGGACCGACAACTTCATCGTGCCATCAATCAGTGTTACACAGTTCAGCAAAACAAAAATCTTAATCCACCTCCCACGGGTGGTGAGCAGCAGCAGAGGGACGATATACAGCAAATGAGGCGATGAAATTTTAAGGCGCCAAGTGATCGACATTATGACCAGCAATTGATAAGCCGATATAATGAATGCTTCTACCGAATTGTTATGACACACTGACCAAATCTGCTGTTGTCTCAAACCTTCGAGCCCCACACTGAGCACCAAAGCTCTGTGCGCAGGAGAACAGCCCGGCAGTGCCCGTGTCGCACGGGTCGGCGCTCGGGGGAACAGCCCGGCAGTGCCCGTGCCGCACAGTTCTGTGTTCTGGAGCCCTTGCGCCACATCCCACTCCAGGGATCGGCAAGGCCAAGCAGGCCGTTGTTGGGTACCTCGCTGTCCGTGTCCCTGATGACAGTGGTGAGAGAATGCTGATCTTCTGACCGACTCTTACAGAGGTGTCTGGGCTTTAAGGAGAAGGACTGGGAAGGAGCCGGGAGGGAGGTGGGGGGGCAGGGGTAACTGGGGGTGACTGGGAGCCCTGGGCAGGTGCTGTGCAGACCCTGACAGGTGCCCTGGACGCTCGGGTGGTCCTCCAGCCGTGGGGGTGGGGGACAGCGCTGACACCATCACCGGGCCCACGCTCACCTGGGTGCTGTGGAGTGAGACCCCCAAACCCCCTTTTCACCCTGAAATCATCCGTGGCCCCAGGATCCATGTTTCGCCATCAAATCCCCCAATTTTGCCACAAAATTTCCGCATTTGACTCGCACATCTCCCACTTTGGATCGCAGAATTTCCCAGTTTGACACCAAATCAGCCTCAGCACCCCCAAAAATCCTATTTTACATCCCCAAATCTATCTTGAATCTCAAAACGCCACAGTTTTACCCCAGAATCCGCACCAGCACCCCCAAAAGCCCCCCACTTTCACCCCCAAATTCTCTTTGGACCACAGAATCCCCCAGTTTGACCCCAGAATGTTCTAGCAACGAACCAGTGCCCAGTCAAAACCAGCCCAGCTCCCCAGTACAGGAGAGGATTTTGGTGCTGGGACAGATGGCGATGTGCCAGCTTGGCACACGGGTGCCTTTTTGTGCCCTGAGGTATCTCGGGAGGGGCAGGATGGGCTGAAGCTTCCCTCCTCCTCCTCCTCCTCTCCGGGCTGGGTGCGGGTGTGCGGTCCTGGGGGCAGCGGCAGAGGCCGGGGGGGACCCTGCTCAGCACACTCGGCGTGGTGCCTGTGGGAAGGATGCTACGGAGTCCCAGCAGCTTGTGGCTCCACCTTTATTTAAAAACCCCCAATATTTAAGTACGGCCTTTTTCCAGAGAATTTAATCTCTCGGAGGCTCAGCAGAGCCAGCAGCACAGCGACCGCAGGCTCCACCTTGGTGTCGGACTCTGCTCTATTGTCAGGAGCGTGACGGTGTCGGCTGCCAGGGAACTGATGGAGAGTTCTGGGTCTTTGCCCAAGGGCAGGAGCGCTGCGAGAGAAGGGAGGAGAGCAGCCGTGAGCCCCCAGTGCCCGCAGGGACCCCCAGGGCCCCCCCAGCCCATGCCAGCCCCATCCATCTCCTTCCCTGGCCAGGAGGAGCCGGTGAGACCCCCAGAGTGCCTGAAGCTGCTGCTCAGGAACCACCCGTGTGCCCCCGGCACACAAAGGAGCTCAGGACTGGGCCAGGCCACAGAGTAATTTTTCTCTTTGCCATACGAGCTGGTCTAGAGTTGTGTGTGCCCTCAACGAGCCCGTGTGTTGATCTGAGCATCAGTGTGGAGTCTGGACATCATCAGCCTCCTGGCAAGGGGCAGGACAGAGAGGGCTGTTCTCTCCCCACAAATTCCCTTCCTTTTTGGTGAGAAAACATAATTCCTCCACTTTCCAGACCTTACTAAAGAGATATGCTAACCTATGTGTTAAGACACAAACAACTTTGTGAAACTGCTCTTGAAAAAAACCTCCTGAAACGGCTCGTCTGCCCCCGGAGCGTTTTCCTGGGGCGGGGCCGGGCACGGCAGCACCTGCCCGGGCTCTGTCCCCTACTCACCGTCGCAGATCTCCCACACGCTCTCCGGGCTGCGGGTCTTCTGTTGCCGAACAGCAAGCCCTGGGGCACAGAACTAATGTCAGAGCTCGGCTCCCCCTGGGCAGGGCTGGCCCCTGGCAAGGACAGCACCCAAGGGCGCTGGGACCCAGCAAGACCCCCAGCGAGCCCACCAGTGGGGACTGGGGCTGGGCGGCCAGAAATGGGGCCCCGGGGACTCACCGATGAACCTGACGGCCTCCTCTCGCACGGTGGCCTGAGGGTCCTTCAGGTAGGGCAGGCACTGCAGCAGATAGTCATCCACCCTGTTCCTGTTGTGCATTATCTGTGGAAGCACAAGGGCACGGGGCTGGTACGGACCCTCCGCAGCCGTCCAGACCAGTCCCTCGTGCCAGCACCCCCGCTGCCTCCCAGTGACTCCCGTCTCCCAGCTGGGAGCCCCGTGGGGCTGAGGGGCAGAGAGAGCCGCAGGCAGAGGGGGCTGGGGGTGCCGAGACCCCTCCGTCCCGCTGCCAGGGCCCAGCTGGGCCGGGCTCTCCTGGAGAAGAGCCCCTGGGGGCTGCGTGCTGGAGGGCAGGGAAGGAGGCTGCAGCTGGGGCAGCGGGGCCGGGGCAGGGCGGCGATGCAGAGCGGCACAGCCCTCCCCAGGGGTGCCCCCTGCCCCAGGCGCGCAGCCCCCGTCCAGCCAGCCCTGGGCTTTGGGGGTTGTCCTCACCAAGCACTCTCCGATCAGGACTGTCTGCCACGTCTTGGCCGCGGAGCTGAGCCTGCTCCAGCCCAGGAAGTCTCCACAGGCGATGAGGGTGTCCCGGGAAGCCTGCGGAGAAGCAGAGGCTGGGAGATGGCACCAGAGCCCGGGGAAGGAGAGCTGGCATCCTCCTGCTCTGGGCCTGGCTTTGAGCTGGGGGCACGGGGTGATCCCGGGATTGGCTCCCCCTTCATTGCTGGGGCCATGCCGCGCTCTGGGAGCCGGCCCCGGCTGAGCAGGGAACTGTCTGTGCCAGGCTCTCTGGCCCTGCTCGTGCTGGGGCTGCAGGGACCCTTCCTGTGGGCCGGGGGGACCCCACCTCCCCCTCCAGCTCTGCAGCACTGGGACCAGTGCAGCGGGACCCCGCGGTGACACACGTTCCCACTGTCCCTCACGCCCAGGCCACCCCCGTGGTGTCAGCACGCCCCTCCCCGCGACACCAGTCGCTGGTCACTGCACCTTGGCCACGCTCTCCACCTGGTCACTCGTACGGAATAACAGTGGGAGCAGCACGCTCCGCACTTTCTTCGCCATTTTTTTCTTGTTTCTCCCCATCGCGATCTTCATCACGTCTTTGAAGAGGCGGATGGAGAGCTCCCGCAGCCGGCTGCACTCCTGGCAGGGAAGAGGACAGAGGGAGCTCAGCACCCGGCCCATGGGGAGCGGGGGCGTCAGCGTGGCCGGGGGAGAGGAGCTGCTTCGGGGCCGGATCCTGAAGGCAGGAGCCGTCGGCCAGACCTGCAGCTGCGGCTCAACGGCCCCGGAGCCCCGGAAGAGGAGCGGGGAGGGGAAGAGCCCCAAAAGGAAGAGGAGCAAGGGGGGGACCCCTGCCCAAATGCTTCCCGCATGGCCGCACTGGAGGGCAGCCATCTTTCACCCATCGCCTCTGCTCGGGCTCCCGTGGCAGCCTTACATCATCGAAGAGGGGCAGGAGCTTCTCCGCCAGCCTCAGGGAGATGAGGTCGGCCTCTTCCCTCTCCATGTGACCCAGCACGTTGATGAACACCACCAGAGCCTTCCTCTTGACATCGGCGTCGGCATCCGTCAGGGTCTCCAGTACGTCCGGCAGCAGCACCGGGAGTTTTCTGGCCTGTACGAAACACACCGTTGCCTTTTTGTGAAGCGGTGAAAGACCCCCCCCCACCGCCCCAGCCCCCAGCTGCTGATGCGGCTCCCCTTGCCGACCCCCCGCTCACCGTTTCAGGTGTTTCTGAGAGCGTGACAAGGCCCGTGAGCACCAGCGAGAGCATCACCGGGCTGGGACGCCTCAGGTACCGCTGGGCTTGGTAGAGGGCAGCAAACTCCTCCGTGGCAATGTCAGTGCAGAGCAGGAGCTACAATGGAGACAGCGGTGAGAGACCAGCAGAGCTGCAGGGCTCCCGCCCCGACACCAGCACGCTCCATGGCAAGCGTCCCTCTCCCCTTGAAGCCACCTCCGAGTCCCCACGTCTCTGACCCAGGACCAGCAACCGCCTTGACTCTGGTTTCTGCCCCTTCCCGGGGTCTCCAGGCTGCGGAGCTGGGCAGGGGGATGCAGGCAGGGGGGAGGGCAGAGCGCTGCCCATGCCGGGACAGGCTTGGTGGGGCCAAACCAGCGTGGGGTGGGCCCGAGCGTGTGGCACGGGGGTCTGACTGGTGCTGAGCAGGGGAAGGAGGAGGAGGAGGAGGAAGGCAGAGCGGTGGGGCTGGGCGTGGGTCACTCACAGCCAAGGGGTAGATGCAGGCGTCCTCCGCGGCAGAGCTGAACACCCTGCGCAGCCGCCGGTCCTGCAGCACATCGACCAGCTCCAGCAAGACACTGCTCAAATCCCAGGGCATGGAGATCATCACCTCCCACATGGCCACGGCAGCGCTGCGGAGCCAGAGCCAACTCGGTCAGTCGGGCTGCCTCGGCTCCTCCGGAGCCCGGCCCTGCCCACCCCCTCATTTCGGGGTGCCCGGGGAGGCAGAGGGGGGTGAGGTTCTGTTCCCGTGGGGCAGGGGCTCCGCTTGGGCCAGCTCTGGCTGAAGGGGGAAGCGTGGTGGGATGGAGAGCCCTGCTCCTCAGGGCTGTCCCGCAGTTTCCCGTGGGTCTGGCAGCCAGAGAGTCTCTGGGCCACTCTCCCCGTGGTACAAGGCTGTCAGGGCCGGTACCTGTCACACGCTGGGGAGATCCTCAGAAGGCTCCGGACCACCTCCCTGCAGCTCCACCTGGTCAGCAGCAGCAGCAGCGAGTCCAAGGTTTTCCGGGCTGGCTCCGTGCGGATGTGCTCCACATTTTTGTGGATGTATCTCATAATTTTTGGCACCTGGAGGGGACATGGGTAAGGGTGGTGCTGCCGTTCCCACCCACTCCCTGCTGCCTTGAAATGGGTTTCGGGTGCCTGAGAGAGCCGGGTTAGGGCAGGAGGGAAGAACAAGGCTTGACACGTTTTAACACAGGAGGACAGTCCAGCCACGGGGCACTTACATCCGTCAGCCAGGACGCGGGGTCTCTCATGGCCGTGTCCACCATGTCTCTGCCCATCTGCCTGTCTTGGACATCATCTGCTGTCAAGGCCTCGATGGCCACGAGGAGAACGTCCGTCCTCTGAGAAGGCCGGAGGTATTCGCCAAACACCTACGGGAGGAGGGATGGGGGGGGAGACGTGTCACTCCCAGCATGCCGACGGTGCTGCACGGCTGATCAGCTCAACCATCCCTGGGTCCCTCCCTTTTCTTGCACAAGCTGATGCCACGGACCAGGGTCCCCGCGAGGGGGAAGCTCATTACCGTTGTCATGTCGCTGCTGTCGAGCGAAGAAAGCAGCAAGGTGCTCTCAGAGTCCCGTCTTGGTTGGAGCTCTGGATCCTCCTCCAGCAGCGTCTCGCCTACAGGGAAACAGGGAAGAGTCGGTAGGACACCCCACCTTCGCCAAGGAGCCTCCCAGACGGCGAAGAGCTTTAAATGGCCCCACGCCGAGGGAACGGGGTCCCGGCACCGAGCCCGCCCCGGGGAGCCCTCTACTCACCCATCTGCAGGGGCTGGACCATGGACACCTCGTGGGGCTCCGGAGGAGAGCTGCTCTCCTGGGGAGCCCCCACCTCCTCCCAGACCACCCTGGGGCTGCTGGGGGGTCTCTCTGCCATCCTCAGAAATGGAGGGAAGTGGTTGAGGGACAGTGCGGGGGGGGTCAGCTTAAGGGAATCCCCGGGTGTGGTGGGAAGACGCGGGCTGTGCTCAGGAGTCTCCTCACTGTGCTCCTGCCCTGTCCCTTCCCCGACTTGTCAGGCACTGCGGGGCTGCGCTGCTCAGGTACGGTGCCGGGGGAGACACGGCGACGTGTCACAAAGGGGGTCACATTGTGACGCGTCACCCAGGCCGGGTGGGGCAGGGTTCCGCTGCGGGGGGTGGGGACCCAGCTCGCCATTGGCCGACAGCTCCTCTTGGGGTTTCCCCAGGCCCCCATCATGTCCCCTCGGCGCCTTCCCGTACCCTCGGGCTCGTCCCAGAGGGTTCTCACACCCCGGCACAGCCCCCGGGCCTTCTGCTTTGGTCCCGACAGAAACACTCCAGACTGCCCCATCCCTACTTTGCGATCACCTGAAGCGTTTGCTGGCCTGTGTCCAGTTCTCTCCTACACTCAGGAGTATCTTTAATCTGCTATGACACTGTCCTGGTTTCAGCTGGGGTAGAGTTAATTTTCTTGAGCTGGGAGGGGGTACAGCTGGAGTGCCAGCCCCAGCCTGGCCATTGGAGTGTTCCGCATCCCGTGACGTGAGATAGGGGAGGGACAAAAAAGAAGAAAAGTCATAGGTTGAATAAAAAGAAAGAATTTGTTATATTTAGTAAAAACAGTGAGTGCAAAAAGAAATGGGTAAAATGCAGCAGTGGCTTACCGGGCGCAGTGATCGCCCCCCCACCCCACCCCGCAGCAACACCCGACTGGACTGGACCCAAAGTTGGCGTCTGCCTGAGAGAGCCCAGCCCCCCCTGTCCCCGGGCATGGCATCATGTGGTGTGAAATACTGCCATGAAAGTTAACTCCGTCCTTGTCGAAAGCAGGACAGTCTCCACCCTTTGTTCCACACCACCGACGTCATGCTCAGGTTTCCAAACACATCCTAAGGCACCACCACCCCTCCCCTGGGTCTCAGAGATCTCATTCCCTCAGTCTCTGGGCCATCCTTCCACAACGTCTGCTGAGTTCATTTAGTCCGTAACTTCGGGTTCCGTCTGCCCTGACAGTCTCTAAGGCTGAGGAATGAGGCAGAGCTGGCTCAGTTAGTGGAGCAGGAGGCTTTGGACGTGGCACAGGGATGCTGCAAGACACCAACTGCCATAACAGGGTTATCCGGCAGTCCGGTTCGTTGGCTGTTCTCACCTAGAATCAAATCTGCCTGAGGCACGTGTCGGACCTCTCCATCCTTCTGCATTACCCACCGAGTGCACCCAGGTCCTTGCGCAAAAGCGATGCCTCGTATGGGTTTAGCTTTACCCGATGCAGGAGTAACCCAGCCGGTCTGCCCCAGCATATTCCTGATGCGCACTACGGGGGCTCTACCCCCATCCGCGGTACGTAGGAGGTTTGACTGAGCAGGGCCAGCCTGGTGGGCAGATTCTCTGGGACTGACTGACCAGGTGGCTTTTGCTAAATGCACGTCCCAGGGTTTGAAAGTCCCACCCCCCGTGGCTCTCAGTGTGGTTTTCAGCAATGCATTGTGCCGCTCCATTTTCCGAGGCTGGTGCAGGGTCGGGGATGTGATGCGCCCCCTCAGTGCCGTGTCCTTTGGCCCAAGTGTCTGTGAGGTTCTTTCAGAAATGTGTCCCGTTGTATCTGACTCAATCCTTGCTGGCGGGCCATGCCGCCATAAGACTTTCTCCTCGAGGCCTAAAATGGTGCTCGGGGCAGTGGCATGGGACACGGCCTGAGTTTCCAACCAACCCGTGGCTGCTTCCACCATTGTAAGCACACAGCGTTTGTCGTGCTGAGTTTGTGGGAGTGTGATATAACCAATCTGCCAGGCCTCCCCATATTTATATTTTAACCATCACCCCCTGCACCAAAGGGGCTTTAACAGTTTAGTTCCTTGACGGCAGCACATGTCTCACATTCATGGACGACCTGTGCAATAACATCCATGGTTAAGTCCACCCCTCGGTCATGAGCCCATCTCTATGTTCCATCTGTCCCCGACGGAACGTAATGTCGATCACTTGGCGCCTTAAAATTTCATCGCCTCATTTGCTGTATATCGTCCCTCTGCTGCTGCTCACCACCCGTGGGAGGTGGATTAAGATTTTTGTTTTGCTGAACTGTGTAACACTGATTGATGTTTAGGCCCTGCTGGGACCGGAGACCACGTTGCTGTTGTCCCTCCGCCACCCTCAGGCGGACAGGCTGGAAGTGCTGCACAGACCCCGGGGTTGAAATAAGAAGAAATCTAACACAACAGTGCAATAAATAACAATCTGAACAACAACCATAACAACAAACAGCGATAACAATAAACGAGACAAAAGAGAGAGAAGCGCCGCAGTGGACACAGCCAGCCCGCCGCGTGTGCTTCCCAGGACCAAAGCCACACAGGGAAGCTTCCCGCGCTCCATTATCTCGCAAGATCTCGCCCTCCCCCGGCAGCCCAGACGGGTTTGCCTCTGCGCTGCCGGCGGCTCCGTTCCCACTGCCGTAACCACCCCCACAGCGCGTTTGCCACCCCCCACGAGTCAGTGCAGGACAGAGCACTGGCCACCTTTCTCGCTCAGCAATAGGCCAGCAATCGCTCATCCAAGGCCAGCTGGACGGCGTTCACCTCTGCACACTGACGCGGTAGGCACGGGCCAGGCCCCAGCACGTTGCAGTGAGCTGGGTCTCTCTGGAATTACCTGGGTGGCACCATACCTTTTTCCAAATACGTCACTAGTTTTTTGGGATTCTGCACCTGCTCGGGAGTGAAGTTCCAACACATCAGAGGTGCCCGCTGTCCTGGGCCCTTGCCCATGCTGTCCCACACCCCCAGCCACTCATGATTCTCCAACCTGGGGATAGATCTCCTGGTGATACTCTTAAATACTTGCTTAGCCCTGAACAAAGCCTGAACCCTGCGGGAACACGCTGGCTCCCAGCGGTAAGACGACAGTGTTCGTCTCAGCATTCCGAGGGTATTCAGAATTCCCCAAGTTCTCAAACACAGTTGTAAGTAGCCGCAGGACCGACAACTTCATCGTGCCATCAATCAGTGTTACACAGTTCAGCAAAACAAAAATCTTAATCCACCTCCCACGGGTGGTGAGCAGCAGCAGAGGGACGATATACAGCAAATGAGGCGATGAAATTTTAAGGCGCCAAGTGATCGACATTATGACCAGCAATTGATAAGCCGATATAATGAATGCTTCTACCGAATTGTTATGACACACTGACCAAATCTGCTGTTGTCTCAAACCTTCGAGCCCCACACTGAGCACCAAAGCTCTGTGCGCAGGAGAACAGCCCGGCAGTGCCCGTGTCGCACGGGTCGGCGCTCGGGGGAACAGCCCGGCAGTGCCCGTGCCGCACAGTTCTGTGTTCTGGAGCCCTTGCGCCACATCCCACTCCAGGGATCGGCAAGGCCAAGCAGGCCGTTGTTGGGTACCTCGCTGTCCGTGTCCCTGATGACAGTGGTGAGAGAATGCTGATCTTCTGACCGACTCTTACAGAGGTGTCTGGGCTTTAAGGAGAAGGACTGGGAAGGAGCCGGGAGGGAGGTGGGGGGGCAGGGGTAACTGGGGGTGACTGGGAGCCCTGGGCAGGTGCTGTGCAGACCCTGACAGGTGCCCTGGACGCTCGGGTGGTCCTCCAGCCGTGGGGGTGGGGGACAGCGCTGACACCATCACCGGGCCCACGCTCACCTGGGTGCTGTGGAGTGAGACCCCCAAACCCCCTTTTCACCCTGAAATCATCCGTGGCCCCAGGATCCATGTTTCGCCATCAAATCCCCCAATTTTGCCACAAAATTTCCGCATTTGACTCGCACATCTCCCACTTTGGATCGCAGAATTTCCCAGTTTGACACCAAATCAGCCTCAGCACCCCCAAAAATCCTATTTTACATCCCCAAATCTATCTTGAATCTCAAAACGCCACAGTTTTACCCCAGAATCCGCACCAGCACCCCCAAAAGCCCCCCACTTTCACCCCCAAATTCTCTTTGGACCACAGAATCCCCCAGTTTGACCCCAGAATGTTCTAGCAACGAACCAGTGCCCAGTCAAAACCAGCCCAGCTCCCCAGTACAGGAGAGGATTTTGGTGCTGGGACAGATGGCGATGTGCCAGCTTGGCACACGGGTGCCTTTTTGTGCCCTGAGGTATCTCGGGAGGGGCAGGATGGGCTGAAGCTTCCCTCCTCCTCCTCCTCCTCTCCGGGCTGGGTGCGGGTGTGCGGTCCTGGGGGCAGCGGCAGAGGCCGGGGGGGACCCTGCTCAGCACACTCGGCGTGGTGCCTGTGGGAAGGATGCTACGGAGTCCCAGCAGCTTGTGGCTCCACCTTTATTTAAAAACCCCCAATATTTAAGTACGGCCTTTTTCCAGAGAATTTAATCTCTCGGAGGCTCAGCAGAGCCAGCAGCACAGCGACCGCAGGCTCCACCTTGGTGTCGGACTCTGCTCTATTGTCAGGAGCGTGACGGTGTCGGCTGCCAGGGAACTGATGGAGAGTTCTGGGTCTTTCCCCAAGGGCAGGAGCGCTGCGAGAGAAGGGAGGAGAGCAGCCGTGAGCCCCCAGTGCCCGCAGGGACCCCCAGGGCCCCCCCAGCCCATGCCAGCCCCATCCATCTCCTTCCCTGGCCAGGAGGAGCCGGTGAGACCCCCAGAGTGCCTGAAGCTGCTGCTCAGGAACCACCCGTGTGCCCCCGGCACACAAAGGAGCTCAGGACTGGGCCAGGCCACAGAGTAATTTTTCTCTTTGCCATACGAGCTGGTCTAGAGTTGTGTGTGCCCTCAACGAGCCCGTGTGTTGATCTGAGCATCAGTGTGGAGTCTGGACATCATCAGCCTCCTGGCAAGGGGCAGGACAGAGACGGCTGTTCTCTCCCCACAAATTCCCTTCCTTTTTGGTGAGAAAACATAATTCCTCCACTTTCCAGACCTTACTAAAGAGATATGCTAACCTATGTGTTAAGACACAAACAACTTTGTGAAACTGCTCTTGAAAAAAACCTCCTGAAACGGCTCGTCTGCCCCCGGAGCGTTTTCCTGGGGCGGGGCCGGGCACGGCAGCACCTGCCCGGGCTCTGTCCCCTACTCACCGTCGCAGATCTCCCACACGCTCTCCGGGCTGCGGGTCTTCTGTTGCCGAACAGCAAGCCCTGGGGCACAGAACTAATGTCAGAGCTCGGCTCCCCCTGGGCAGGGCTGGCCCCTGGCAAGGACAGCACCCAAGGGCGCTGGGACCCAGCAAGACCCCCAGCGAGCCCACCAGTGGGGACTGGGGCTGGGCGGCCAGAAATGGGGCCCCGGGGACTCACCGATGAACCTGACGGCCTCCTCTCGCACGGTGGCCTGAGGGTCCTTCAGGTAGGGCAGGCACTGCAGCAGATAGTCATCCACCCTGTTCCTGTTGTGCATTATCTGTGGAAGCACAAGGGCACGGGGCTGGTACGGACCCTCCGCAGCCGTCCAGACCAGTCCCTCGTGCCAGCACCCCCGCTGCCTCCCAGTGACTCCCGTCTCCCAGCCGGGAGCCCCGTGGGGCTGAGGGGCAGAGAGAGCCGCAGGCAGAGGGGGCTGGGGGTGCCGAGACCCCTCCGTCCCGCTGCCAGGGCCCAGCTGGGCCGGGCTCTCCTGGAGAAGAGCCCCTGGGGGCTGCGTGCTGGAGGGCAGGGAAGGAGGCTGCAGCTGGGGCAGCGGGGCCGGGGCAGGGCGGCGATGCAGAGCGGCACAGCCCTCCCCAGGGGTGCCCCCTGCCCCAGGCGCGCAGCCCCCGTCCAGCCAGCCCTGGGCTTTGGGGGTTGTCCTCACCAAGCACTCTCCGATCAGGACTGTCTGCCACGTCTTGGCCGCGGAGCTGAGCCTGCTCCAGCCCAGGAAGTCTCCACAGGCGATGAGGGTGTCCCGGGAAGCCTGCGGAGAAGCAGAGGCTGGGAGATGGCACCAGAGCCCGGGGAAGGAGAGCTGGCATCCTCCTGCTCTGGGCCTGGCTTTGAGCTGGGGGCACGGGGTGATCCCGGGATTGGCTCCCCCTTCATTGCTGGGGCCATGCCGCGCTCTGGGAGCCGGCCCCGGCTGAGCAGGGAACTGTCTGTGCCAGGCTCTCTGGCCCTGCTCGTGCTGGGGCTGCAGGGACCCTTCCTGTGGGCCGGGGGGACCCCACCTCCCCCTCCAGCTCTGCAGCACTGGGACCAGTGCAGCGGGACCCCGCGGTGACACACGTTCCCACTGTCCCTCACGCCCAGGCCACCCCCGTGGTGTCAGCACGCCCCTCCCCGCGACACCAGTCGCTGGTCACTGCACCTTGGCCACGCTCTCCACCTGGTCACTCGTACGGAATAACAGTGGGAGCAGCACGCTCCGCACTTTCTTCGCCATTTTTTTCTTGTTTCTCCCCATCGCGATCTTCATCACGTCTTTGAAGAGGCGGATGGAGAGCTCCCGCAGCCGGCTGCACTCCTGGCAGGGAAGAGGACAGAGGGAGCTCAGCACCCGGCCCATGGGGAGCAGGGGCGTCAGCGTGGCCGGGGGAGAGGAGCTGCTCCGGGGCCGGATCCTGAAGGCAGGAGCCGTCGGCCAGACCTGCAGCTGCGGCTCAACGGCCCCGGAGCCCCGGAAGAGGAGCGGGGAGGGGAAGAGCCCCAAAAGGCTACGCAAGAGGAGCAAGGGGGGGACCCCTGCCCAAATGCTTCCCGCATGGCCGCACTGGAGGGCAGCCATCTTTCACCCATCGCCTCTGCTCGGGCTCCCGTGGCAGCCTTACATCATCGAAGAGGGGCAGGAGCTTCTCCGCCAGCCTCAGGGAGATGAGGTCGGCCTCTTCCCTCTCCATGTGACCCAGCACGTTGATGAACACCACCAGAGCCTTCCTCTTGACATCGGCGTCGGCATCCGTCAGGGTCTCCAGTACGTCCGGCAGCAGCACCGGGAGTTTTCTGGCCTGTACGAAACACACCGTTGCCTTTTAGTGAAGCGGTGAAAGACCCCCCCCCACCGCCCCAGCCCCCAGCTGCTGATGCGGCTCCCCTTGCCGACCCCCCGCTCACCGTTTCAGGTGTTTCTGAGAGCGTGACAAGGCCCGTGAGCACCAGCGAGAGCATCACCGGGCTGGGACGCCTCAGGTACCGCTGGGCTTGGTAGAGGGCAGCAAACTCCTCCGTGGCAATGTCAGTGCAGAGCAGGAGCTACAATGGAGACAGCGGTGAGAGACCAGCAGAGCTGCAGGGCTCCCGCCCCGACACCAGCACGCTCCATGGCAAGCGTCCCTCTCCCCTTGAAGCCACCTCCGAGTCCCCACGTCTCTGACCCAGGACCAGCAACCGCCTTGACTCTGGTTTCTGCCCCTTCCCGGGGTCTCCAGGCTGCGGAGCTGGGCAGGGGGATGCAGGCAGGGGGGAGGGCAGAGCGCTGCCCGTGCCGGGACAGGCTTGGTGGGGCCAAACCAGCGTGGGGTGGGCCCGAGCGTGTGGCACGGGGGTCTGACTGGTGCTGAGCAGGGGAAGGAGGAGGAGGAGGAGGAAGGCAGAGCGGTGGGGCTGGGCGTGGGTCACTCACAGCCAAGGGGTAGATGCAGGCGTCCTCCACGGCAGAGCTGAACACCCTGCGCAGCCGCCGGTCCTGCAGCACATCGACCAGCTCCAGCAAGACACTGCTCAAATCCCAGGGCATGGAGATCATCACCTCCCACATGGCCACGGCAGCGCTGCGGAGCCAGAGCCAACTCGGTCAGTCGGGCTGCCTCGGCTCCTCCGGAGCCCGGCCCTGCCCACCCCCTCATTTCGGGGTGCCCGGGGAGGCAGAGGGGGGTGAGGTTCTGTTCCCGTGGGGCAGGGGCTCCGCTTGGGCCAGCTCTGGCTGAAGGGGGAAGCGTGGTGGGATGGAGAGCCCTGCTCCTCAGGGCTGTCCCGCAGTTTCCCGTGGGTCTGGCAGCCAGAGAGTCTCTGGGCCACTCTCCCCGTGGTACAAGGCTGTCAGGGCCGGTACCTGTCACACGCTGGAGAGATCCTCAGAAGGCTCCGGACCACCTCCCTGCAGCTCCACCTGGTCAGCAGCAGCAGCAGCGAGTCCAAGCTTTTCCGGGCTGGCTCCGTGCGGATGTGCTCCACATTTTTGTGGATGTATCTCATAATTTTTGGCACCTGGAGGAGACATGGGTAAGGGTGGTGCTGCCATTCCCACCCACTCCCTGCTGCCTTGAAATGGGTTTCGGGTGCCTGAGAGAGCCGGGTTAGGGCAGGAGGGAAGAACAAGGCTTGACACGTTTTAACACAGGAGGACAGTCCAGCCACGGGGCACTTACATCCGTCAGCCAGGACGCGGGGTCTCTCATGGCCGTGTCCACCATGTCTCTGCCCATCTGCCTGTCTTGGACATCATCTGCTGTCAAGGCCTCGATGGCCACGAGGAGAACGTCCGTCCTCTGAGAAGGCCGGAGGTATTCGCCAAACACCTACGGGAGGAGGGATGGGGGGGGAGACGTGTCACTCCCAGCATGCCGACGGTGCTGCACGGCTGATCAGCTCAACCATCCCTGGGTCCCTCCCTTTTCTTGCACAAGCTGATGCCACGGACCAGGGTCCCCGCGAGGGGGAAGCTCATTACCGTTGTCATGTCGCTGCTGTCGAGCGAAGAAAGCAGCAAGGTGCTCTCAGAGTCCCGTCTTGGTTGGAGCTCTGGATCCTCCTCCAGCAGCGTCTCGCCTACAGGGAAACAGGGAAGAGTCGGTAGGACACCCCACCTTCGCCAAGGAGCCTCCCAGACGGCGAAGAGCTTTAAATGGCCCCACGCCGAGGGAACGGGGTCCCGGCACCGAGCCCGCCCCGGGGAGCCCTCTACTCACCCATCTGCAGGGGCTGGACCATGGACACCTCGTGGGGCTCCGGAGGAGAGCTGCTCTCCTGGGGAGCCCCCACCTCCTCCCAGACCACCCTGGGGCTGCTGGGGGGTCTCTCTGCCATCCTCAGAAATGGAGGGAAGTGGTTGAGGGACAGTGCGGGGGGGGTCAGCTTAAGGGAATCCCCGGGTGTGGTGGGAAGACGCGGGCTGTGCTCAGGAGTCTCCTCACTGTGCTCCTGCCCTGTCCCTTCCCCGACTTGTCAGGCACTGCGGGGCTGCGCTGCTCAGGTACGGTGCCGGGGGAGACACGGCGACGTGTCACAAAGGGGGTCACATTGTGACGCGTCACCCAGGCCGGGTGGGGCAGGGTTCCGCTGCGGGGGGTGGGGACCCAGCTCGCCATTGGCCGACAGCTCCTCTTGGGGTTTCCCCAGGCCCCCATCATGTCCCCTCGGCGCCTTCCCGTACCCTCGGGCTCGTCCCAGAGGGTTCTCACACCCCGGCACAGCCCCCGGGCCTTCTGCTTTGGTCCCGACAGAAACACTCCAGACTGCCCCATCCCTACTTTGCGATCACCTGAAGCGTTTGCTGGCCTGTGTCCAGTTCTCTCCTACACTCAGGAGTATCTTTAATCTGCTATGACACTGTCCTGGTTTCAGCTGGGGTAGAGTTAATTTTCTTGAGCTGGGAGGGGGTACAGCTGGAGTGCCAGCCCCAGCCTGGCCATTGGAGTGTTCCGCATCCCGTGACGTGAGATAGGGGAGGGACAAAAAAGAAGAAAAGTCATAGGTTGAATAAAAAGAAAGAATTTGTTATATTTAGTAAAAACAGTGAGTGCAAAAAGAAATGGGTAAAATGCAGCAGTGGCTTACCGGGCGCAGTGATCGCCCCCCCACCCCACCCCGCAGCAACACCCGACTGGACTGGACCCAAAGTTGGCGTCTGCCTGAGAGAGCCCAGCCCCCCCTGTCCCCGGGCATGGCATCATGTGGTGTGAAATACTGCCATGAAAGTTAACTCCGTCCTTGTCGAAAGCAGGACAGTCTCCACCCTTTGTTCCACACCACCGACGTCATGCTCAGGTTTCCAAACACATCCTAAGGCACCACCACCCCTCCCCTGGGTCTCAGAGATCTCATTCCCTCAGTCTCTGGGCCATCCTTCCACAACGTCTGCTGAGTTCATTTAGTCCGTAACTTCGGGTTCCGTCTGCCCTGACAGTCTCTAAGGCTGAGGAATGAGGCAGAGCTGGCTCAGTTAGTGGAGCAGGAGGCTTTGGACGTGGCACAGGGATGCTGCAAGACACCAACTGCCATAACAGGGTTATCCGGCAGTCCGGTTCATTGGCTGTTCTCACCTAGAATCAAATCTGCCTGAGGCACGTGTCGGACCTCTCCATCCTTCTGCATTACCCACCGAGTGCACCCAGGTCCTTGCGCAAAAGCGATGCCTCGTATGGGTTTAGCTTTACCCGATGCAGGAGTAACCCAGCCGGTCTGCCCCAGCATATTCCTGATGCGCACTACGGGGGCTCTACCCCCATCCGCGGTACGTAGGAGGTTTGACTGAGCAGGGCCAGCCTGGTGGGCAGATTCTCTGGGACTGACTGACCAGGTGGCTTTTGCTAAATGCACGTCCCAGGGTTTGAAAGTCCCACCCCCCGTGGCTCTCAGTGTGGTTTTCCGCAATGCATTGTGCCGCTCCATTTTCCGAGGCTGGTGCAGGGTCGGGGATGTGATGCGCCCCCTCAGTGCCGTGTCCTTTGGCCCAAGTGTCTGTGAGGTTCTTTCAGAAATGTGTCCCGTTGTATCTGACTCAATCCTTGCTGGCGGGCCATGCCGCCATAAGACTTTCTCCTCAAGGCCTAAAATGGTGCTCGGGGCAGTGGCATGGGACACGGCCTGAGTTTCCAACCAACCCGTGGCTGCTTCCACCATTGTAAGCACACAGCGTTTGTCGTGCTGAGTTTGTGGGAGTGTGATATAACCAATCTGCCAGGCCTGCCCATATTTATATTTTAACCATCACCCCCTGCACCAAAGGGGCTTTAACAGTTTAGTTCCTTGACGGCAGCACATGTCTCACATTCATGGACGACCTGTGCAATAACATCCATGGTTAAGTCCACCCCTCGGTCATGAGCCCATCTCTATGTTCCATCTGTCCCCGACGGAACGTAATGTCGATCACTTGGCGCCTTAAAATTTCATCGCCTCATTTGCTGTATATCGTCCCTCTGCTGCTGCTCACCACCCGTGGGAGGTGGATTAAGATTTTTGTTTTGCTGAACTGTGTAACACTGATTGATGTTTAGGCCCTGCTGGGACCGGAGACCGCGTTGCTGTTGTCCCTCCGCCACCCTCAGGCGGACAGGCTGGAAGTGCTGCACAGACCCCGGGGTTGAAATAAGAAGAAATCTAACACAACAGTGCAATAAATAACAATCTGAACAACAACCATAACAACAAACAGCGATAACAATAAACGAGACAAAAGAGAGAGAAGCGCCGCAGTGGACACAGCCAGCCCGCCGCGTGTGCTTCCCAGGACCAAAGCCACACAGGGAAGCTTCCCGCGCTCCATTATCTCGCAAGATCTCGCCCTCCCCCGGCAGCCCAGACGGGTTTGCCTCTGCGCTGCCGGCGGCTCCGTTCCCACTGCCGTAACCACCCCCACAGCGCGTTTGCCACCCCCCACGAGTCAGTGCAGGACAGAGCACTGGCCACCTTTCTCGCTCAGCAATAGGCCAGCAATCGCTCATCCAAGGCCAGCTGGACGGCGTTCACCTCTGCACACTGACGCGGTAGGCACGGGCCAGGCCCCAGCACGTTGCAGTGAGCTGGGTCTCTCTGGAATTACCCGGGTGGCACCATACCTTTTTCCAAATACGTCACTAGTTTTTTGGGATTCTGCACCTGCTCGGGAGTGAAGTTCCAACACATCAGAGGTGCCCGCTGTCCTGGGCCCTTGCCCATGCTGTCCCACACCCCCAGCCACTCATGATTCTCCAACCTGGGGATAGATCTCCTGGTGATACTCTTAAATACTTGCTTAGCCCTGAACAAAGCCTGAACCCTGCGGGAACACGCTGGCTCCCAGCGGTAAGACGACAGTGTTCGTCTCAGCATTCCGAGGGTATTCAGAATTCCCCAAGTTCTCAAACACAGTTGTAAGTAGCCGCAGGACCGACAACTTCATCGTGCCATCAATCAGTGTTACACAGTTCAGCAAAACAAAAATCTTAATCCACCTCCCACGGGTGGTGAGCAGCAGCAGAGGGACGATATACAGCAAATGAGGCGATGAAATTTTAAGGCGCCAAGTGATCGACATTATGACCAGCAATTGATAAGCCGATATAATGAATGCTTCTACCGAATTGTTATGACACACTGACCAAATCTGCTGTTGTCTCAAACCTTCGAGCCCCACACTGAGCACCAAAGCTCTGTGCGCAGGAGAACAGCCCGGCAGTGCCCGTGTCGCACGGGTCGGCGCTCGGGGGAACAGCCCGGCAGTGCCCGTGCCGCACAGTTCTGTGTTCTGGAGCCCTTGCGCCACATCCCACTCCAGGGATCGGCAAGGCCAAGCAGGCCGTTGTTGGGTACCTCGCTGTCCGTGTCCCTGATGACAGTGGTGAGAGAATGCTGATCTTCTGACCGACTCTTACAGAGGTGTCTGGGCTTTAAGGAGAAGGACTGGGAAGGAGCCGGGAGGGAGGTGGGGGGGCAGGGGTAACTGGGGGTGACTGGGAGCCCTGGGCAGGTGCTGTGCAGACCCTGACAGGTGCCCTGGACGCTCGGGTGGTCCTCCAGCCGTGGGGGTGGGGGACAGCGCTGACACCATCACCGGGCCCACGCTCACCTGGGTGCTGTGGAGTGAGACCCCCAAACCCCCTTTTCACCCTGAAATCATCCGTGGCCCCAGGATCCATGTTTCGCCATCAAATCCCCCAATTTTGCCACAAAATTTCCGCTTTTGACTCGCACATCTCCCACTTTGGATCGCAGAATTTCCCAGTTTGACACCAAATCAGCCTCAGCACCCCCAAAAATCCTATTTTACATCCCCAAATCTATCTTGAATCTCAAAACGCCACAGTTTTACCCCAAAATCCGCACCAGCACCCCCAAAAGCCCCCCACTTTCACCCCCAAATTCTCTTTGGACCACAGAATCCCCCAGTTTGACCCCAGAATGTTCTAGCAACGAACCAGTGCCCAGTCAAAACCAGCCCAGCTCCCCAGTACAGGAGAGGATTTTGGTGCTGGGACAGATGGCGATGTGCCAGCTTGGCACACGGGTGCCTTTTTGTGCCCTGAGGTATCTCGGGAGGGGCAGGATGGGCTGAAGCTTCCCTCCTCCTCCTCCTCCTCTCCGGGCTGGGTGCGGGTGTGCGGTCCTGGGGGCAGCGGCAGAGGCCGGGGGGGACCCTGCTCAGCACACTCGGCGTGGTGCCTGTGGGAAGGATGCTACGGAGTCCCAGCAGCTTGTGGCTCCACCTTTATTTAAAACCCCCCAATATTTAAGTACGGCCTTTTTCCAGAGAATTTAATCTCTCGGAGGCTCAGCAGAGCCAGCAGCACAGCGACCGCAGGCTCCACCTTGGTGTCGGACTCTGCTCTATTGTCAGGAGCGTGACGGTGTCGGCTGCCAGGGAACTGATGGAGAGTTCTGGGTCTTTCCCCAAGGGCAGGAGCGCTGCGAGAGAAGGGAGGAGAGCAGCCGTGAGCCCCCAGTGCCCGCAGGGACCCCCAGGGCCCCCCCAGCCCATGCCAGCCCCATCCATCTCCTTCCCTGCCAGGAGGAGCCGGTGAGACCCCCAGAGCGCCTGAAGCTGCTGCTCAGGAACCACCCGTGTGCCCCCGGCACACAAAGGAGCTCAGGACTGGGCCAGGCCACAGAGTAATTTTTCTCTTTGCCATACGAGCTGGTCTAGAGTTGTGTGTGCCCTCAACGAGCCCGTGTGTTGATCTGAGCATCAGTGTGGAGTCTGGACATCATCAGCCTCCTGGCAAGGGGCAGGACAGAGAGGGCTGTTCTCTCCCCACAAATTCCCTTCCTTTTTGGTGAGAAAACATAATTCCTCCACTTTCCAGACCTTACTAAAGAGATATGCTAACCTATGTGTTAAGACACAAACAACTTTGTGAAACTGCTCTTGAAAAAAACCTCCTGAAACGGCTCGTCTGCCCCCGGAGCGTTTTCCTGGGGCGGGGCCGGGCACAGCAGCACCTGCCCGGGCTCTGTCCCCTACTCACCGTCGCAGATCTCCCACACGCTCTCCGGGCTGCGGGTCTTCTGTTGCCGAACAGCAAGCCCTGGGGCACAGAACTAATGTCAGAGCTCGGCTCCCCCTGGGCAGGGCTGGCCCCTGGCAAGGACAGCACCCAAGGGCGCTGGGACCCAGCAAGACCCCCAGCGAGCCCACCAGTGGGGACTGGGGCTGGGCGGCCAGAAATGGGGCCCCGGGGACTCACCGATGAACCTGACGGCCTCCTCTCGCACGGTGGCCTGAGGGTCCTTCAGGTAGGGCAGGCACTGCAGCAGATAGTCATCCACCCTGTTCCTGTTGTGCATTATCTGTGGAAGCACAAGGGCACGGGGCTGGTACGGACCCTCCGCAGCCGTCCAGACCAGTCCCTCGTGCCAGCACCCCCGCTGCCTCCCAGTGACTCCCGTCTCCCAGCCGGGAGCCCCGTGGGGCTGAGGGGCAGAGAGAGCCGCAGGCAGAGGGGGCTGGGGGTGCCGAGACCCCTCCGTCCCGCTGCCAGGGCCCAGCTGGGCCGGGCTCTCCTGGAGAAGAGCCCCTGGGGGCTGCGTGCTGGAGGGCAGGGAAGGAGGCTGCAGCTGGGGCAGCGGGGCCGGGGCAGGGCGGCGATGCAGAGCGGCACAGCCCTCCCCAGGGGTGCCCCCTGCCCCAGGCGCGCAGCCCCCGTCCAGCCAGCCCTGGGCTTTGGGGGTTGTCCTCACCAAGCACTCTCCGATCAGGACTGTCTGCCACGTCTTGGCCGCGGAGCTGAGCCTGCTCCAGCCCAGGAAGTCTCCACAGGCGATGAGGGTGTCCCGGGAAGCCTGCGGAGAAGCAGAGGCTGGGAGATGGCACCAGAGCCCGGGGAAGGAGAGCTGGCATCCTCCTGCTCTGGGCCTGGCTTTGAGCTGGGGGCACGGGGTGATCCCGGGATTGGCTCCCCCTTCATTGCTGGGGCCATGCCGCGCTCTGGGAGCCGGCCCCGGCTGAGCAGGGAACTGTCTGTGCCAGGCTCTCTGGCCCTGCTCGTGCTGGGGCTGCAGGGACCCTTCCTGTGGGCCGGGGGGACCCCACCTCCCCCTCCAGCTCTGCAGCACTGGGACCAGTGCAGCGGGACCCCGCGGTGACACACGTTCCCACTGTCCCTCACGCCCAGGCCACCCCCGTGGTGTCAGCACGCCCCTCCCCGCGACACCAGTCGCTGGTCACTGCACCTTGGCCACGCTCTCCACCTGGTCACTCGTACGGAATAACAGTGGGAGCAGCACGCTCCGCACTTTCTTCGCCATTTTTTTCTTGTTTCTCCCCATCGCGATCTTCATCACGTCTTTGAAGAGGCGGATGGAGAGCTCCCGCAGCCGGCTGCACTCCTGGCAGGGAAGAGGACAGAGGGAGCTCAGCACCCGGCCCATGGGGCGCAGGGGCGTCAGCGTGGCCGGGGGAGAGGAGCTGCTCCGGGGCCGGATCCTGAAGGCAGGAGCCGTCGGCCAGACCTGCAGCTGCGGCTCAACGGCCCCGGAGCCCCGGAAGAGGAGCGGGGAGGGGAAGAGCCCCAAAAGGCTACGCAAGAGGAGCAAGGGGGGGACCCCTGCCCAAATGCTTCCCGCATGGCCGCACTGGAGGGCAGCCATCTTTCACCCATCGCCTCTGCTCGGGCTCCCGTGGCAGCCTTACATCATCGAAGAGGGGCAGGAGCTTCTCCGCCAGCCTCAGGGAGATGAGGTCGGCCTCTTCCCTCTCCATGTGACCCAGCACGTTGATGAACACCACCAGAGCCTTCCTCTTGACATCGGCGTCGGCATCCGTCAGGGTCTCCAGTACGTCCGGCAGCAGCACCGGGAGTTTTCTGGCCTGTACGAAACACACCGTTGCCTTTTAGTGAAGCGGTGAAAGACCCCCCCCCACCGCCCCAGCCCCCAGCTGCTGATGCGGCTCCCCTTGCCGACCCCCCGCTCACCGTTTCAGGTGTTTCTGAGAGCGTGACAAGGCCCGTGAGCACCAGCGAGAGCATCACCGGGCTGGGACGCCTCAGGTACCGCTGGGCTTGGTAGAGGGCAGCAAACTCCTCCGTGGCAATGTCAGTGCAGAGCAGGAGCTACAATGGAGACAGCGGTGAGAGACCAGCAGAGCTGCAGGGCTCCCGCCCCGACACCAGCACGCTCCATGGCAAGCGTCCCTCTCCCCTCGAAGCCACCTCCGCGTCCCCACGTCTCTGACCCAGGACCAGCAACCGCCTTGACTCTGGTTTCTGCCCCTTCCCGGGGTCTCCAGGCTGCGGAGCTGGGCAGGGGGATGCAGGCAGGGGGGAGGGCAGAGCGCTGCCCGTGCCGGGACAGGCTTGCTGGGGCCAAACCAGCGTGGGGTGGGCCCGAGCGTGTGGCACGGGGGTCTGACTGGTGCTGAGCAGGGGAAGGAGGAGGAGGAGGAGGAAGGCAGAGCGGTGGGGCTGGGCGTGGGTCACTCACAGCCAAGGGGTAGATGCAGGCGTCCTCCGCGGCAGAGCTGAACACCCTGCGCAGCCGCCGGTCCTGCAGCACATCGACCAGCTCCAGCAAGACACTGCTCAAATCCCAGGGCATGGAGATCATCACCTCCCACATGGCCACGGCAGCGCTGCGGAGCCAGAGCCAACTCGGTCAGTCGGGCTGCCTCGGCTCCTCCGGAGCCCGGCCCTGCCCACCCCCTCATTTCGGGGTGCCCGGGGAGGCAGAGGGGGGTGAGGTTCTGTTCCCGTGGGGCAGGGGCTCCGCTTGGGCCAGCTCTGGCTGAAGGGGGAAGCGTGGTGGGATGGAGAGCCCTGCTCCTCAGGGCTGTCCCGCAGTTTCCCGTGGGTCTGGCAGCCAGAGAGTCTCTGGGCCACTCTCCCCGTGGTACAAGGCTGTCAGGGCCGGTACCTGTCACACGCTGGAGAGATCCTCAGAAGGCTCCGGACCACCTCCCTGCAGCTCCACCTGGTCAGCAGCAGCAGCAGCGAGTCCAAGGTTTTCCGGGCTGGCTCCGTGCGGATGTGCTCCACATTTTTGTGGATGTATCTCATAATTTTTGGCACCTGGAGGGGACATGGGTAAGGGTGGTGCTGCCGTTCCCACCCACTCCCTGCTGCCTTGAAATGGGTTTCGGGTGCCTGAGAGAGCCGGGTTAGGGCAGGAGGGAAGAACAAGGCTTGACACGTTTTAACACAGGAGGACAGTCCAGCCACGGGGCACTTACATCCGTCAGCCAGGACGCGGGGTCTCTCATGGCCGTGTCCACCATGTCTCTGCCCATCTGCCTGTCTTGGACATCATCTGCTGTCAAGGCCTCGATGGCCACGAGGAGAACGTCCGTCCTCTGAGAAGGCCGGAGGTATTCGCCAAACACCTACGGGAGGAGGGATGGGGGGGGAGACGTGTCACTCCCAGCATGCCGACGGTGCTGCACGGCTGATCAGCTCAACCATCCCTGGGTCCCTCCCTTTTCTTGCACAAGCTGATGCCACGGACCAGGGTCCCCGCGAGGGGGAAGCTCATTACCGTTGTCATGTCGCTGCTGTCGAGCGAAGAAAGCAGCAAGGTGCTCTCAGAGTCCCGTCTTGGTTGGAGCTCTGGATCCTCCTCCAGCAGCGTCTCGCCTACAGGGAAACAGGGAAGAGTCGGTAGGACACCCCACCTTCGCCAAGGAGCCTCCCAGACGGCGAAGAGCTTTAAATGGCCCCACGCCGAGGGAACGGGGTCCCGGCACCGAGCCCGCCCCGGGGAGCCCTCTACTCACCCATCTGCAGGGGCTGGACCATGGACACCTCGTGGGGCTCCGGAGGAGAGCTGCTCTCCTGGGGAGCCCCCACCTCCTCCCAGACCACCCTGGGGCTGCTGGGGGGTCTCTCTGCCATCCTCAGAAATGGAGGGAAGTGGTTGAGGGACAGTGCGGGGGGGGTCAGCTTAAGGGAATCCCCGGGTGTGGTGGGAAGACGCGGGCTGTGCTCAGGAGTCTCCTCACTGTGCTCCTGCCCTGTCCCTTCCCCGACTTGTCAGGCACTGCGGGGCTGCGCTGCTCAGGTACGGTGCCGGGGGAGACACGGCGACGTGTCACAAAGGGGGTCACATTGTGACGCGTCACCCAGGCCGGGTGGGGCAGGGTTCCGCTGCGGGGGGTGGGGACCCAGCTCGCCATTGGCCGACAGCTCCTCTTGGGGTTTCCCCAGGCCCCCATCATGTCCCCTCGGCGCCTTCCCGTACCCTCGGGCTCGTCCCAGAGGGTTCTCACACCCCGGCACAGCCCCCGGGCCTTCTGCTTTGGTCCCGACAGAAACACTCCAGACTGCCCCATCCCTACTTTGCGATCACCTGAAGCGTTTGCTGGCCTGTGTCCAGTTCTCTCCTACACTCAGGAGTATCTTTAATCTGCTATGACACTGTCCTGGTTTCAGCTGGGGTAGAGTTAATTTTCTTGAGCTGGGAGGGGGTACAGCTGGAGTGCCAGCCCCAGCCTGGCCATTGGAGTGTTCCGCATCCCGTGACGTGAGATAGGGGAGGGACAAAAAAGAAGAAAAGTCATAGGTTGAATAAAAAGAAAGAATTTGTTATATTTAGTAAAAACAGTGAGTGCAAAAAGAAATGGGTAAAATGCAGCAGTGGCTTACCGGGCGCAGTGATCGCCCCCCCACCCCACCCCGCAGCAACACCCGACTGGACTGGACCCAAAGTTGGCGTCTGCCTGAGAGAGCCCAGCCCCCCCTGTCCCCGGGCATGGCATCATGTGGTGTGAAATACTGCCATGAAAGTTAACTCCGTCCTTGTCGAAAGCAGGACAGTCTCCACCCTTTGTTCCACACCACCGACGTCATGCTCAGGTTTCCAAACACATCCTAAGGCACCACCACCCCTCCCCTGGGTCTCAGAGATCTCATTCCCTCAGTCTCTGGGCCATCCTTCCACAACGTCTGCTGAGTTCATTTAGTCCGTAACTTCGGGTTCCGTCTGCCCTGACAGTCTCTAAGGCTGAGGAATGAGGCAGAGCTGGCTCAGTTAGTGGAGCAGGAGGCTTTGGACGTGGCACAGGGATGCTGCAAGACACCAACTGCCATAACAGGGTTATCCGGCAGTCCGGTTCGTTGGCTGTTCTCACCTAGAATCAAATCTGCCTGAGGCACGTGTCGGACCTCTCCATCCTTCTGCATTACCCACCGAGTGCACCCAGGTCCTTGCGCAAAAGCGATGCCTCGTATGGGTTTAGCTTTACCCGATGCAGGAGTAACCCAGCCGGTCTGCCCCAGCATATTCCTGATGCGCACTACGGGGGCTCTACCCCCATCCGCGGTACGTAGGAGGTTTGACTGAGCAGGGCCAGCCTGGTGGGCAGATTCTCTGGGACTGACTGACCAGGTGGCTTTTGCTAAATGCACGTCCCAGGGTTTGAAAGTCCCACCCCCCGTGGCTCTCAGTGTGGTTTTCCGCAATGCATTGTGCCGCTCCATTTTCCGAGGCTGGTGCAGGGTCGGGGATGTGATGCGCCCCCTCAGTGCCGTGTCCTTTGGCCCAAGTGTCTGTGAGGTTCTTTCAGAAATGTGTCCCGTTGTATCTGACTCAATCCTTGCTGGCGGGCCATGCCGCCATAAGACTTTCTCCTCAAGGCCTAAAATGGTGCTCGGGGCAGTGGCATGGGACACGGCCTGAGTTTCCAACCAACCCGTGGCTGCTTCCACCATTGTAAGCACACAGCGTTTGTCGTGCTGAGTTTGTGGGAGTGTGATATAACCAATCTGCCAGGCCTCCCCATATTTATATTTTAACCATCACCCCCTGCACCAAAGGGGCTTTAACAGTTTAGTTCCTTGACGGCAGCACATGTCTCACATTCATGGACGACCTGTGCAATAACATCCATGGTTAAGTCCACCCCTCGGTCATGAGCCCATCTCTATGTTCCATCTGTCCCCGACGGAACGTAATGTCGATCACTTGGCGCCTTAAAATTTCATCGCCTCATTTGCTGTATATCGTCCCTCTGCTGCTGCTCACCACCCGTGGGAGGTGGATTAAGATTTTTGTTTTGCTGAACTGTGTAACACTGATTGATGTTTAGGCCCTGCTGGGACCGGAGACCGCGTTGCTGTTGTCCCTCCGCCACCCTCAGGCGGACAGGCTGGAAGTGCTGCACAGACCCCGGGGTTGAAATAAGAAGAAATCTAACACAACAGTGCAATAAATAACAATCTGAACAACAACCATAACAACAAACAGCGATAACAATAAACGAGACAAAAGAGAGAGAAGCGCCGCAGTGGACACAGCCAGCCCGCCGCGTGTGCTTCCCAGGACCAAAGCCACACAGGGAAGCTTCCCGCGCTCCATTATCTCGCAAGATCTCGCCCTCCCCCGGCAGCCCAGACGGGTTTGCCTCTGCGCTGCCGGCGGCTCCGTTCCCACTGCCGTAACCACCCCCACAGCGCGTTTGCCACCCCCCACGAGTCAGTGCAGGACAGAGCACTGGCCACCTTTCTCGCTCAGCAATAGGCCAGCAATCGCTCATCCAAGGCCAGCTGGACGGCGTTCACCTCTGCACACTGACGCGGTAGGCACGGGCCAGGCCCCAGCACGTTGCAGTGAGCTGGGTCTCTCTGGAATTACCCGGGTGGCACCATACCTTTTTCCAAATACGTCACTAGTTTTTTGGGATTCTGCACCTGCTCGGGAGTGAAGTTCCAACACATCAGAGGTGCCCGCTGTCCTGGGCCCTTGCCCATGCTGTCCCACACCCCCAGCCACTCATGATTCTCCAACCTGGGGATAGATCTCCTGGTGATACTCTTAAATACTTGCTTAGCCCTGAACAAAGCCTGAACCCTGCGGGAACACGCTGGCTCCCAGCGGTAAGACGACAGTGTTCGTCTCAGCATTCCGAGGGTATTCAGAATTCCCCAAGTTCTCAAACACAGTTGTAAGTAGCCGCAGGACCGACAACTTCATCGTGCCATCAATCAGTGTTACACAGTTCAGCAAAACAAAAATCTTAATCCACCTCCCACGGGTGGTGAGCAGCAGCAGAGGGACGATATACAGCAAATGAGGCGATGAAATTTTAAGGCGCCAAGTGATCGACATTATGACCAGCAATTGATAAGCCAATATAATGAATGCTTCTACCGAATTGTTATGACACACTGACCAAATCTGCTGTTGTCTCAAACCTTCGAGCCCCACACTGAGCACCAAAGCTCTGTGCGCAGGAGAACAGCCCGGCAGTGCCCGTGTCGCACGGGTCGGCGCTCGGGGGAACAGCCCGGCAGTGCCCGTGCCGCACAGTTCTGTGTTCTGGAGCCCTTGCGCCACATCCCACTCCAGGGATCGGCAAGGCCAAGCAGGCCGTTGTTGGGTACCTCGCTGTCCGTGTCCCTGATGACAGTGGTGAGAGAATGCTGATCTTCTGACCGACTCTTACAGAGGTGTCTGGGCTTTAAGGAGAAGGACTGGGAAGGAGCCGGGAGGGAGGTGGGGGGGCAGGGGTAACTGGGGGTGACTGGGAGCCCTGGGCAGGTGCTGTGCAGACCCTGACAGGTGCCCTGGACGCTCGGGTGGTCCTCCAGCCGTGGGGGTGGGGGACAGCGCTGACACCATCACCGGGCCCACGCTCACCTGGGTGCTGTGGAGTGAGACCCCCAAACCCCCTTTTCACCCTGAAATCATCCGTGGCCCCAGGATCCATGTTTCGCCATCAAATCCCCCAATTTTGCCACAAAATTTCCGCTTTTGACTCGCACATCTCCCACTTTGGATCGCAGAATTTCCCAGTTTGACACCAAATCAGCCTCAGCACCCCCAAAAATCCTATTTTACATCCCCAAATCTATCTTGAATCTCAAAACGCCACAGTTTTACCCCAAAATCCGCACCAGCACCCCCAAAAGCCCCCCACTTTCACCCCCAAATTCTCTTTGGACCACAGAATCCCCCAGTTTGACCCCAGAATGTTCTAGCAACGAACCAGTGCCCAGTCAAAACCAGCCCAGCTCCCCAGTACAGGAGAGGATTTTGGTGCTGGGACAGATGGCGATGTGCCAGCTTGGCACACGGGTGCCTTTTTGTGCCCTGAGGTATCTCGGGAGGGGCAGGATGGGCTGAAGCTTCCCTCCTCCTCCTCCTCCTCTCCGGGCTGGGTGCGGGTGTGCGGTCCTGGGGGCAGCGGCAGAGGCCGGGGGGGACCCTGCTCAGCACACTCGGCGTGGTGCCTGTGGGAAGGATGCTACGGAGTCCCAGCAGCTTGTGGCTCCACCTTTATTTAAAACCCCCCAATATTTAAGTACGGCCTTTTTCCAGAGAATTTAATCTCTCGGAGGCTCAGCAGAGCCAGCAGCACAGCGACCGCAGGCTCCACCTTGGTGTCGGACTCTGCTCTATTGTCAGGAGCGTGACGGTGTCGGCTGCCAGGGAACTGATGGAGAGTTCTGGGTCTTTCCCCAAGGGCAGGAGCGCTGCGAGAGAAGGGAGGAGAGCAGCCGTGAGCCCCCAGTGCCCGCAGGGACCCCCAGGGCCCCCCCAGCCCATGCCAGCCCCATCCATCTCCTTCCCTGCCAGGAGGAGCCGGTGAGACCCCCAGAGCGCCTGAAGCTGCTGCTCAGGAACCACCCGTGTGCCCCCGGCACACAAAGGAGCTCAGGACTGGGCCAGGCCACAGAGTAATTTTTCTCTTTGCCATACGAGCTGGTCTAGAGTTGTGTGTGCCCTCAACGAGCCCGTGTGTTGATCTGAGCATCAGTGTGGAGTCTGGACATCATCAGCCTCCTGGCAAGGGGCAGGACAGAGACGGCTGTTCTCTCCCCACAAATTCCCTTCCTTTTTGGTGAGAAAACATAATTCCTCCACTTTCCAGACCTTACTAAAGAGATATGCTAACCTATGTGTTAAGACACAAACAACTTTGTGAAACTGCTCTTGAAAAAAACCTCCTGAAACGGCTCGTCTGCCCCCGGAGCGTTTTCCTGGGGCGGGGCCGGGCACAGCAGCACCTGCCCGGGCTCTGTCCCCTACTCACCGTCGCAGATCTCCCACACGCTCTCCGGGCTGCGGGTCTTCTGTTGCCGAACAGCAAGCCCTGGGGCACAGAACTAATGTCAGAGCTCGGCTCCCCCTGGGCAGGGCTGGCCCCTGGCAAGGACAGCACCCAAGGGCGCTGGGACCCAGCAAGACCCCCAGCGAGCCCACCAGTGGGGACTGGGGCTGGGCGGCCAGAAATGGGGCCCCGGGGACTCACCGATGAACCTGACGGCCTCCTCTCGCACGGTGGCCTGAGGGTCCTTCAGGTAGGGCAGGCACTGCAGCAGATAGTCATCCACCCTGTTCCTGTTGTGCATTATCTGTGGAAGCACAAGGGCACGGGGCTGGTACGGACCCTCCGCAGCCGTCCAGACCAGTCCCTCGTGCCAGCACCCCCGCTGCCTCCCAGTGACTCCCGTCTCCCAGCCGGGAGCCCCGTGGGGCTGAGGGGCAGAGAGAGCCGCAGGCAGAGGGGGCTGGGGGTGCCGAGACCCCTCCGTCCCGCTGCCAGGGCCCAGCTGGGCCGGGCTCTCCTGGAGAAGAGCCCCTGGGGGCTGCGTGCTGGAGGGCAGGGAAGGAGGCTGCAGCTGGGGCAGCGGGGCCGGGGCAGGGCGGCGATGCAGAGCGGCACAGCCCTCCCCAGGGGTGCCCCCTGCCCCAGGCGCGCAGCCCCCGTCCAGCCAGCCCTGGGCTTTGGGGGTTGTCCTCACCAAGCACTCTCCGATCAGGACTGTCTGCCACGTCTTGGCCGCGGAGCTGAGCCTGCTCCAGCCCAGGAAGTCTCCACAGGCGATGAGGGTGTCCCGGGAAGCCTGCGGAGAAGCAGAGGCTGGGAGATGGCACCAGAGCCCGGGGAAGGAGAGCTGGCATCCTCCTGCTCTGGGCCTGGCTTTGAGCTGGGGGCACGGGGTGATCCCGGGATTGGCTCCCCCTTCATTGCTGGGGCCATGCCGCGCTCTGGGAGCCGGCCCCGGCTGAGCAGGGAACTGTCTGTGCCAGGCTCTCTGGCCCTGCTCGTGCTGGGGCTGCAGGGACCCTTCCTGTGGGCCGGGGGGACCCCACCTCCCCCTCCAGCTCTGCAGCACTGGGACCAGTGCAGCGGGACCCCGCGGTGACACACGTTCCCACTGTCCCTCACGCCCAGGCCACCCCCGTGGTGTCAGCACGCCCCTCCCCGCGACACCAGTCGCTGGTCACTGCACCTTGGCCACGCTCTCCACCTGGTCACTCGTACGGAATAACAGTGGGAGCAGCACGCTCCGCACTTTCTTCGCCATTTTTTTCTTGTTTCTCCCCATCGCGATCTTCATCACGTCTTTGAAGAGGCGGATGGAGAGCTCCCGCAGCCGGCTGCACTCCTGGCAGGGAAGAGGACAGAGGGAGCTCAGCACCCGGCCCATGGGGAGCAGGGGCGTCAGCGTGGCCGGGGGAGAGGAGCTGCTCCGGGGCCGGATCCTGAAGGCAGGAGCCGTCGGCCAGACCTGCAGCTGCGGCTCAACGGCCCCGGAGCCCCGGAAGAGGAGCGGGGAGGGGAAGAGCCCCAAAAGGCTACGCAAGAGGAGCAAGGGGGGGACCCCTGCCCAAATGCTTCCCGCATGGCCGCACTGGAGGGCAGCCATCTTTCACCCATCGCCTCTGCTCGGGCTCCCGTGGCAGCCTTACATCATCGAAGAGGGGCAGGAGCTTCTCCGCCAGCCTCAGGGAGATGAGGTCGGCCTCTTCCCTCTCCATGTGACCCAGCACGTTGATGAACACCACCAGAGCCTTCCTCTTGACATCGGCGTCGGCATCCGTCAGGGTCTCCAGTACGTCCGGCAGCAGCACCGGGAGTTTTCTGGCCTGTACGAAACACACCGTTGCCTTTTTGTGAAGCGGTGAAAGACCCCCCCCCACCGCCCCAGCCCCCAGCTGCTGATGCGGCTCCCCTTGCCGACCCCCCGCTCACCGTTTCAGGTGTTTCTGAGAGCGTGACAAGGCCCGTGAGCACCAGCGAGAGCATCACCGGGCTGGGACGCCTCAGGTACCGCTGGGCTTGGTAGAGGGCAGCAAACTCCTCCGTGGCAATGTCAGTGCAGAGCAGGAGCTACAATGGAGACAGCGGTGAGAGACCAGCAGAGCTGCAGGGCTCCCGCCCCGACACCAGCACGCTCCATGGCAAGCGTCCCTCTCCCCTTGAAGCCACCTCCGCGTCCCCACGTCTCTGACCCAGGACCAGCAACCGCCTTGACTCTGGTTTCTGCCCCTTCCCGGGGTCTCCAGGCTGCGGAGCTGGGCAGGGGGATGCAGGCAGGGGGGAGGGCAGAGCGCTGCCCGTGCCGGGACAGGCTTGCTGGGGCCAAACCAGCGTGGGGTGGGCCCGAGCGTGTGGCACGGGGGTCTGACTGGTGCTGAGCAGGGGAAGGAGGAGGAGGAGGAGGAAGGCAGAGCGGTGGGGCTGGGCGTGGGTCACTCACAGCCAAGGGGTAGATGCAGGCGTCCTCCGCGGCAGAGCTGAACACCCTGCGCAGCCGCCGGTCCTGCAGCACATCGACCAGCTCCAGCAAGACACTGCTCAAATCCCAGGGCATGGAGATCATCACCTCCCACATGGCCACGGCAGCGCTGCGGAGCCAGAGCCAACTCGGTCAGTCGGGCTGCCTCGGCTCCTCCGGAGCCCGGCCCTGCCCACCCCCTCATTTCGGGGTGCCCGGGGAGGCAGAGGGGGGTGAGGTTCTGTTCCCGTGGGGCAGGGGCTCCGCTTGGGCCAGCTCTGGCTGAAGGGGGAAGCGTGGTGGGATGGAGAGCCCTGCTCCTCAGGGCTGTCCCGCAGTTTCCCGTGGGTCTGGCAGCCAGAGAGTCTCTGGGCCACTCTCCCCGTGGTACAAGGCTGTCAGGGCCGGTACCTGTCACACGCTGGAGAGATCCTCAGAAGGCTCCGGACCACCTCCCTGCAGCTCCACCTGGTCAGCAGCAGCAGCAGCGAGTCCAAGCTTTTCCGGGCTGGCTCCGTGCGGATGTGCTCCACATTTTTGTGGATGTATCTCATAATTTTTGGCACCTGGAGGGGACATGGGTAAGGGTGGTGCTGCCGTTCCCACCCACTCCCTGCTGCCTTGAAATGGGTTTCGGGTGCCTGAGAGAGCCGGGTTAGGGCAGGAGGGAAGAACAAGGCTTGACACGTTTTAACACAGGAGGACAGTCCAGCCACGGGGCACTTACATCCGTCAGCCAGGACGCGGGGTCTCTCATGGCCGTGTCCACCATGTCTCTGCCCATCTGCCTGTCTTGGACATCATCTGCTGTCAAGGCCTCGATGGCCACGAGGAGAACGTCCGTCCTCTGAGAAGGCCGGAGGTATTCGCCAAACACCTACGGGAGGAGGGATGGGGGGGGAGACGTGTCACTCCCAGCATGCCGACGGTGCTGCACGGCTGATCAGCTCAACCATCCCTGGGTCCCTCCCTTTTCTTGCACAAGCTGATGCCACGGACCAGGGTCCCCGCGAGGGGGAAGCTCATTACCGTTGTCATGTCGCTGCTGTCGAGCGAAGAAAGCAGCAAGGTGCTCTCAGAGTCCCGTCTTGGTTGGAGCTCTGGATCCTCCTCCAGCAGCGTCTCGCCTACAGGGAAACAGGGAAGAGTCGGTAGGACACCCCACCTTCGCCAAGGAGCCTCCCAGACGGCGAAGAGCTTTAAATGGCCCCACGCCGAGGGAACGGGGTCCCGGCACCGAGCCCGCCCCGGGGAGCCCTCTACTCACCCATCTGCAGGGGCTGGACCATGGACACCTCGTGGGGCTCCGGAGGAGAGCTGCTCTCCTGGGGAGCCCCCACCTCCTCCCAGACCACCCTGGGGCTGCTGGGGGGTCTCTCTGCCATCCTCAGAAATGGAGGGAAGTGGTTGAGGGACAGTGCGGGGGGGGTCAGCTTAAGGGAATCCCCGGGTGTGGTGGGAAGACGCGGGCTGTGCTCAGGAGTCTCCTCACTGTGCTCCTGCCCTGTCCCTTCCCCGACTTGTCAGGCACTGCGGGGCTGCGCTGCTCAGGTACGGTGCCGGGGGAGACACGGCGACGTGTCACAAAGGGGGTCACATTGTGACGCGTCACCCAGGCCGGGTGGGGCAGGGTTCCGCTGCGGGGGGTGGGGACCCAGCTCGCCATTGGCCGACAGCTCCTCTTGGGGTTTCCCCAGGCCCCCATCATGTCCCCTCGGCGCCTTCCCGTACCCTCGGGCTCGTCCCAGAGGGTTCTCACACCCCGGCACAGCCCCCGGGCCTTCTGCTTTGGTCCCGACAGAAACACTCCAGACTGCCCCATCCCTACTTTGCGATCACCTGAAGCGTTTGCTGGCCTGTGTCCAGTTCTCTCCTACACTCAGGAGTATCTTTAATCTGCTATGACACTGTCCTGGTTTCAGCTGGGGTAGAGTTAATTTTCTTGAGCTGGGAGGGGGTACAGCTGGAGTGCCAGCCCCAGCCTGGCCATTGGAGTGTTCCACATCCCGTGACGCGAGATAGGGGAGGGACAAAAAAGAAGAAAAGTCATAGGTTGAATAAAAAGAAAGAATTTGTTATATTTAGTAAAAACAGTGAGTGCAAAAAGAAATGGGTAAAATGCAGCAGTGGCTTACCGGGCGCAGTGATCGCCCCCCCACCCCACCCCGCAGCAACACCCGACTGGACTGGACCCAAAGTTGGCGTCTGCCTGAGAGAGCCCAGCCCCCCCTGTCCCCGGGCATGGCATCATGTGGTGTGAAATACTGCCATGAAAATTAACTCCGTCCTTGTCGAAAGCAGGACAGTCTCCACCCTTTGTTCCACACCACCGACGTCATGCTCAGGTTTCCAAACACATCCTAAGGCACCACCACCCCTCCCCTGGGTCTCAGAGATCTCATTCCCTCAGTCTCTGGGCCATCCTTCCACAACGTCTGCTGAGTTCATTTAGTCCGTAACTTCGGGTTCCGTCTGCCCTGACAGTCTCTAAGGCTGAGGAATGAGGCAGAGCTGGCTCAGTTAGTGGAGCAGGAGGCTTTGGACGTGGCACAGGGATGCTGCAAGACACCAACTGCCATAACAGGGTTATCCGGCAGTCCGGTTCATTGGCTGTTCTCACCTAGAATCAAATCTGCCTGAGGCACGTGTCGGACCTCTCCATCCTTCTGCATTACCCACCGAGTGCACCCAGGTCCTTGCGCAAAAGCGATGCCTCGTATGGGTTTAGCTTTACCCGATGCAGGAGTAACCCAGCCGGTCTGCCCCAGCATATTCCTGATGCGCACTACGGGGGCTCTACCCCCATCCGCGGTACGTAGGAGGTTTGACTGAGCAGGGCCAGCCTGGTGGGCAGATTCTCTGGGACTGACTGACCAGGTGGCTTTTGCTAAATGCACGTCCCAGGGTTTGAAAGTCCCACCCCCCGTGGCTCTCAGTGTGGTTTTCCGCAATGCATTGTGCCGCTCCATTTTCCGAGGCTGGTGCAGGGTCGGGGATGTGATGCGCCCCCTCAGTGCCGTGTCCTTTGGCCCAAGTGTCTGTGAGGTTCTTTCAGAAATGTGTCCCGTTGTATCTGACTCAATCCTTGCTGGCGGGCCATGCCGCCATAAGACTTTCTCCTCAAGGCCTAAAATGGTGCTCGGGGCAGTGGCATGGGACACGGCCTGAGTTTCCAACCAACCCGTGGCTGCTTCCACCATTGTAAGCACACAGCGTTTGTCGTGCTGAGTTTGTGGGAGTGTGATATAACCAATCTGCCAGGCCTCCCCATATTTATGTTTTAACCATCACCCCCTGCACCAAAGGGGCTTTAACAGTTTAGTTCCTTGACGGCAGCACATGTCTCACATTCATGGACGACCTGTGCAATAACATCCATGGTTAAGTCCACCCCTCGGTCATGAGCCCATCTCTATGTTCCATCTGTCCCCGACGGAACGTAATGTCGATCACTTGGCGCCTTAAAATTTCATCGCCTCATTTGCTGTATATCGTCCCTCTGCTGCTGCTCACCACCCGTGGGAGGTGGATTAAGATTTTTGTTTTGCTGAACTGTGTAACACTGATTGATGTTTAGGCCCTGCTGGGACCGGAGACCGCGTTGCTGTTGTCCCTCCGCCACCCTCAGGCGGACAGGCTGGAAGTGCTGCACAGACCCCGGGGTTGAAATAAGAAGAAATCTAACACAACAGTGCAATAAATAACAATCTGAACAACAACCATAACAACAAACAGCGATAACAATAAACGAGACAAAAGAGAGAGAAGCGCCGCAGTGGACACAGCCAGCCCGCCGCGTGTGCTTCCCAGGACCAAAGCCACACAGGGAAGCTTCCCGCGCTCCATTATCTCGCAAGATCTCGCCCTCCCCCGGCAGCCCAGACGGGTTTGCCTCTGCGCTGCCGGCGGCTCCGTTCCCACTGCCGTAACCACCCCCACAGCGCGTTTGCCACCCCCCACGAGTCAGTGCAGGACAGAGCACTGGCCACCTTTCTCGCTCAGCAATAGGCCAGCAATCGCTCATCCAAGGCCAGCTGGACGGCGTTCACCTCTGCACACTGACGCGGTAGGCACGGGCCAGGCCCCAGCACGTTGCAGTGAGCTGGGTCTCTCTGGAATTACCCGGGTGGCACCATACCTTTTTCCAAATACGTCACTAGTTTTTTGGGATTCTGCACCTGCTCGGGAGTGAAGTTCCAACACATCAGAGGTGCCCGCTGTCCTGGGCCCTTGCCCATGCTGTCCCACACCCCCAGCCACTCATGATTCTCCAACCTGGGGATAGATCTCCTGGTGATACTCTTAAATACTTGCTTAGCCCTGAACAAAGCCTGAACCCTGCAGGAACACGCTGGCTCCCAGCGGTAAGACGACAGTGTTCGTCTCAGCATTCCGAGGGTATTCAGAATTCCCCAAGTTCTCAAACACAGTTGTAAGTAGCCGCAGGACCGACAACTTCATCGTGCCATCAATCAGTGTTACACAGTTCAGCAAAACAAAAATCTTAATCCACCTCCCACGGGTGGTGAGCAGCAGCAGAGGGACGATATACAGCAAATGAGGCGATGAAATTTTAAGGCGCCAAGTGATCGACATTATGACCAGCAATTGATAAGCCGATACAATGAATGCTTCTACCGAATTGTTATGACACACTGACCAAATCTGCTGTTGTCTCAAACCTTCGAGCCCCACACTGAGCACCAAAGCTCTGTGCGCAGGAGAACAGCCCGGCAGTGCCCGTGTCGCACGGGTCGGCGCTCGGGGGAACAGCCCGGCAGTGCCCGTGCCGCACAGTTCTGTGTTCTGGAGCCCTTGCGCCACATCCCACTCCAGGGATCGGCAAGGCCAAGCAGGCCGTTGTTGGGTACCTCGCTGTCCGTGTCCCTGATGACAGTGGTGAGAGAATGCTGATCTTCTGACCGACTCTTACAGAGGTGTCTGGGCTTTAAGGAGAAGGACTGGGAAGGAGCCGGGAGGGAGGTGGGGGGGCAGGGGTAACTGGGGGTGACTGGGAGCCCTGGGCAGGTGCTGTGCAGACCCTGACAGGTGCCCTGGACGCTCGGGTGGTCCTCCAGCCGTGGGGGTGGGGGACAGCGCTGACACCATCACCGGGCCCACGCTCACCTGGGTGCTGTGGAGTGAGACCCCCAAACCCCCTTTTCACCCTGAAATCATCCGTGGCCCCAGGATCCATGTTTCGCCATCAAATCCCCCAATTTTGCCACAAAATTTCCGCATTTGACTCGCACATCTCCCACTTTGGATCGCAGAATTTCCCAGTTTGACACCAAATCAGCCTCAGCACCCCCAAAAATCCTATTTTACATCCCCAAATCTATCTTGAATCTCAAAGCGCCACAGTTTTACCCCAAAATCCGCACCAGCACCCCCAAAAGCCCCCCACTTTCACCCCCAAATTCTCTTTGGACCACAGAATCCCCCAGTTTGACCCCAGAATGTTCTAGCAACGAACCAGTGCCCAGTCAAAACCAGCCCAGCTCCCCAGTACAGGAGAGGATTTTGGTGCTGGGACAGATGGCGATGTGCCAGCTTGGCACACGGGTGCCTTTTTGTGCCCTGAGGTATCTCGGGAGGGGCAGGATGGGCTGAAGCTTCCCTCCTCCTCCTCCTCCTCTCCGGGCTGGGTGCGGGTGTGCGGTCCTGGGGGCAGCGGCAGAGGCCGGGGGGGACCCTGCTCAGCACACTCGGCGTGGTGCCTGTGGGAAGGATGCTACGGAGTCCCAGCAGCTTGTGGCTCCACCTTTATTTAAAACCCCCCAATATTTAAGTACGGCCTTTTTCCAGAGAATTTAATCTCTCGGAGGCTCAGCAGAGCCAGCAGCACAGCGACCGCAGGCTCCACCTTGGTGTCGGACTCTGCTCTATTGTCAGGAGCGTGACGGTGTCGGCTGCCAGGGAACTGATGGAGAGTTCTGGGTCTTTCCCCAAGGGCAGGAGCGCTGCGAGAGAAGGGAGGAGAGCAGCCGTGAGCCCCCAGTGCCCGCAGGGACCCCCAGGGCCCCCCCAGCCCATGCCAGCCCCATCCATCTCCTTCCCTGCCAGGAGGAGCCAGTGAGACCCCCAGAGCGCCTGAAGCTGCTGCTCAGGAACCACCCGTGTGCCCCCGGCACACAAAGGAGCTCAGGACTGGGCCAGGCCACAGAGTAATTTTTCTCTTTGCCATACGAGCTGGTCTAGAGTTGTGTGTGCCCTCAACGAGCCCGTGTGTTGATCTGAGCATCAGTGTGGAGTCTGGACATCATCAGCCTCCTGGCAAGGGGCAGGACAGAGACGGCTGTTCTCTCCCCACAAATTCCCTTCCTTTTTGGTGAGAAAACATAATTCCTCCACTTTCCAGACCTTACTAAAGAGATATGCTAACCTATGTGTTAAGACACAAACAACTTTGTGAAACTGCTCTTGAAAAAACCCTCCTGAAACGGCTCGTCTGCCCCCGGAGCGTTTTCCTGGGGCGGGGCCGGGCACGGCAGCACCTGCCCGGGCTCTGTCCCCTACTCACCGTCGCAGATCTCCCACACGCTCTCCGGGCTGCGGGTCTTCTGTTGCCGAACAGCAAGCCCTGGGGCACAGAACTAATGTCAGAGCTCGGCTCCCCCTGGGCAGGGCTGGCCCCTGGCAAGGACAGCACCCAAGGGCGCTGGG
The DNA here is from genome assembly GCF_965140245.1 of Athene noctua. Classification (NCBI taxonomy): domain Eukaryota; kingdom Metazoa; phylum Chordata; class Aves; order Strigiformes; family Strigidae; genus Athene; species Athene noctua. Next base: position 1,238,802 of record NW_027437539.1, read on the forward strand.
ACCCAGCAAGACCCCCAGCGAGCCCACCAGTGGGGACTGGGGCTGGGCGGCCAGAAATGGGGCCCCGGGGACTCACCGATGAACCTGACGGCCTCCTCTCGCACGGTGGCCTGAGGGTCCTTCAGGTAGGGCAGGCACTGCAGCAGATAGTCATCCACCCTGTTCCTGTTGTGCATTATCTGTGGAAGCACAAGGGCACGGGGCTGGTACGGACCCTCCGCAGCCGTCCAGACCAGTCCCTCGTGCCAGCACCCCCGCTGCCTCCCAGTGACTCCCGTCTCCCAGCCGGGAGCCCCGTGGGGCTGAGGGGCAGAGAGAGCCGCAGGCAGAGGGGGCTGGGGGTGCCGAGACCCCTCCGTCCCGCTGCCAGGGCCCAGCTGGGCCGGGCTCTCCTGGAGAAGAGCCCCTGGGGGCTGCGTGCTGGAGGGCAGGGAAGGAGGCTGCAGCTGGGGCAGCGGGGCCGGGGCAGGGCGGCGATGCAGAGCGGCACAGCCCTCCCCAGGGGTGCCCCCTGCCCCAGGCGCGCAGCCCCCGTCCAGCCAGCCCTGGGCTTTGGGGGTTGTCCTCACCAAGCACTCTCCGATCAGGACTGTCTGCCACGTCTTGGCCGCGGAGCTGAGCCTGCTCCAGCCCAGGAAGTCTCCACAGGCGATGAGGGTGTCCCGGGAAGCCTGCGGAGAAGCAGAGGCTGGGAGATGGCACCAGAGCCCGGGGAAGGAGAGCTGGCATCCTCCTGCTCTGGGCCTGGCTTTGAGCTGGGGGCACGGGGTGATCCCGGGATTGGCTCCCCCTTCATTGCTGGGGCCATGCCGCGCTCTGGGAGCCGGCCCCGGCTGAGCAGGGAACTGTCTGTGCCAGGCTCTCTGGCCCTGCTCGTGCTGGGGCTGCAGGGACCCTTCCTGTGGGCCGGGGGGACCCCACCTCCCCCTCCAGCTCTGCAGCACTGGGACCAGTGCAGCGGGACCCCGCGGTGACACACGTTCCCACTGTCCCTCACGCCCAGGCCACCCCCGTGGTGTCAGCACGCCCCTCCCCGCGACACCAGTCGCTGGTCACTGCACCTTGGCCACGCTCTCCACCTGGTCACTCGTACGGAATAACAGTGGGAGCAGCATGCTCCGCACTTTCTTCGCCATTTTTTTCTTGTTTCTCCCCATCGCGATCTTCATCACGTCTTTGAAGAGGCGGATGGAGAGCTCCCGCAGCCGGCTGCACTCCTGGCAGGGAAGAGGACAGAGGGAGCTCAGCACCCGGCCCATGGGGAGCAGGGGCGTCAGCGTGGCCGGGGGAGAGGAGCTGCTCCGGGGCCGGATCCTGAAGGCAGGAGCCGTCGGCCAGACCTGCAGCTGCGGCTCAACGGCCCCGGAGCCCCGGAAGAGGAGCGGGGAGGGGAAGAGCCCCAAAAGGCTACGCAAGAGGAGCAAGGGGGGGACCCCTGCCCAAATGCTTCCCGCATGGCCGCACTGGAGGGCAGCCATCTTTCACCCATCGCCTCTGCTCGGGCTCCCGTGGCAGCCTTACATCATCGAAGAGGGGCAGGAGCTTCTCCGCCAGCCTCAGGGAGATGAGGTCGGCCTCTTCCCTCTCCATGTGACCCAGCACGTTGATGAACACCACCAGAGCCTTCCTCTTGACATCGGCGTCGGCATCCGTCAGGGTCTCCAGTACGTCCGGCAGCAGCACCGGGAGTTTTCTGGCCTGTACGAAACACACCGTTGCCTTTTTGTGAAGCGGTGAAAGACCCCCCCCCCACCGCCCCAGCCCCCAGCTGCTGATGCGGCTCCCCTTGCCGACCCCCCGCTCACCGTTTCAGGTGTTTCTGAGAGCGTGACAAGGCCCGTGAGCACCAGCGAGAGCATCACCGGGCTGGGACGCCTCAGGTACCGCTGGGCTTGGTAGAGGGCAGCAAACTCCTCCGTGGCAATGTCAGTGCAGAGCAGGAGCTACAATGGAGACAGCGGTGAGAGACCAGCAGAGCTGCAGGGCTCCCGCCCCGACACCAGCACGCTCCATGGCAAGCGTCCCTCTCCCCTTGAAGCCACCTCCGCGTCCCCACGTCTCTGACCCAGGACCAGCAACCGCCTTGACTCTGGTTTCTGCCCCTTCCCGGGGTCTCCAGGCTGCGGAGCTGGGCAGGGGGATGCAGGCAGGGGGGAGGGCAGAGCGCTGCCCGTGCCGGGACAGGCTTGCTGGGGCCAAACCAGCGTGGGGTGGGCCCGAGCGTGTGGCACGGGGGTCTGACTGGTGCTGAGCAGGGGAAGGAGGAGGAGGAGGAGGAAGGCAGAGCGGTGGGGCTGGGCGTGGGTCACTCACAGCCAAGGGGTAGATGCAGGCGTCCTCCGCGGCAGAGCTGAACACCCTGCGCAGCCGCCGGTCCTGCAGCACATCGACCAGCTCCAGCAAGACACTGCTCAAATCCCAGGGCATGGAGATCATCACCTCCCACATGGCCACGGCAGCGCTGCGGAGCCAGAGCCAACTCGGTCAGTCGGGCTGCCTCGGCTCCTCCGGAGCCCGGCCCTGCCCACCCCCTCATTTCGGGGTGCCCGGGGAGGCAGAGGGGGGTGAGGTTCTGTTCCCGTGGGGCAGGGGCTCCGCTTGGGCCAGCTCTGGCTGAAGGGGGAAGCGTGGTGGGATGGAGAGCCCTGCTCCTCAGGGCTGTCCCGCAGTTTCCCGTGGGTCTGGCAGCCAGAGAGTCTCTGGGCCACTCTCCCCGTGGTACAAGGCTGTCAGGGCCGGTACCTGTCACACGCTGGAGAGATCCTCAGAAGGCTCCGGACCACCTCCCTGCAGCTCCACCTGGTCAGCAGCAGCAGCAGCGAGTCCAAGCTTTTCCGGGCTGGCTCCGTGCGGATGTGCTCCACATTTTTGTGGATGTATCTCATAATTTTTGGCACCTGGAGGGGACATGGGTAAGGGTGGTGCTGCCGTTCCCACCCACTCCCTGCTGCCTTGAAATGGGTTTCGGGTGCCTGAGAGAGCCGGGTTAGGGCAGGAGGGAAGAACAAGGCTTGACACGTTTTAACACAGGAGGACAGTCCAGCCACGGGGCACTTACATCCGTCAGCCAGGACGCGGGGTCTCTCATGGCCGTGTCCACCATGTCTCTGCCCATCTGCCTGTCTTGGACATCATCTGCTGTCAAGGCCTCGATGGCCACGAGGAGAACGTCCGTCCTCTGAGAAGGCCGGAGGTATTCGCCAAACACCTACGGGAGGAGGGATGGGGGGGGAGACGTGTCACTCCCAGCATGCCGACGGTGCTGCACGGCTGATCAGCTCAACCATCCCTGGGTCCCTCCCTTTTCTTGCACAAGCTGATGCCACGGACCAGGGTCCCCGCGAGGGGGAAGCTCATTACCGTTGTCATGTCGCTGCTGTCGAGCGAAGAAAGCAGCAAGGTGCTCTCAGAGTCCCGTCTTGGTTGGAGCTCTGGATCCTCCTCCAGCAGCGTCTCGCCTACAGGGAAACAGGGAAGAGTCGGTAGGACACCCCACCTTCGCCAAGGAGCCTCCCAGACGGCGAAGAGCTTTAAATGGCCCCACGCCGAGGGAACGGGGTCCCGGCACCGAGCCCGCCCCGGGGAGCCCTCTACTCACCCATCTGCAGGGGCTGGACCATGGACACCTCGTGGGGCTCCGGAGGAGAGCTGCTCTCCTGGGGAGCCCCCACCTCCTCCCAGACCACCCTGGGGCTGCTGGGGGGTCTCTCTGCCATCCTCAGAAATGGAGGGAAGTGGTTGAGGGACAGTGCGGGGGGGGTCAGCTTAAGGGAATCCCCGGGTGTGGTGGGAAGACGCGGGCTGTGCTCAGGAGTCTCCTCACTGTGCTCCTGCCCTGTCCCTTCCCCGACTTGTCAGGCACTGCGGGGCTGCGCTGCTCAGGTACGGTGCCGGGGGAGACACGGCGACGTGTCACAAAGGGGGTCACATTGTGACGCGTCACCCAGGCCGGGTGGGGCAGGGTTCCGCTGCGGGGGGTGGGGACCCAGCTCGCCATTGGCCGACAGCTCCTCTTGGGGTTTCCCCAGGCCCCCATCATGTCCCCTCGGCGCCTTCCCGTACCCTCGGGCTCGTCCCAGAGGGTTCTCACACCCCGGCACAGCCCCCGGGCCTTCTGCTTTGGTCCCGACAGAAACACTCCAGACTGCCCCATCCCTACTTTGCGATCACCTGAAGCGTTTGCTGGCCTGTGTCCAGTTCTCTCCTACACTCAGGAGTATCTTTAATCTGCTATGACACTGTCCTGGTTTCAGCTGGGGTAGAGTTAATTTTCTTGAGCTGGGAGGGGGTACAGCTGGAGTGCCAGCCCCAGCCTGGCCATTGGAGTGTTCCGCATCCCGTGACGTGAGATAGGGGAGGGACAAAAAAGAAGAAAAGTCATAGGTTGAATAAAAAGAAAGAATTTGTTATATTTAGTAAAAACAGTGAGTGCAAAAAGAAATGGGTAAAATGCAGCAGTGGCTTACCGGGCGCAGTGATCGCCCCCCCACCCCACCCCGCAGCAACACCCGACTGGACTGGACCCAAAGTTGGCGTCTGCCTGAGAGAGCCCAGCCCCCCCGTCCCCGGGCATGGCATCATGTGGTGTGAAATACTGCCATGAAAGTTAACTCCGTCCTTGTCGAAAGCAGGACAGTCTCCACCCTTTGTTCCACACCACCGACGTCATGCTCAGGTTTCCAAACACATCCTAAGGCACCACCACCCCTCCCCTGGGTCTCAGAGATCTCATTCCCTCAGTCTCTGGGCCATCCTTCCACAACGTCTGCTGAGTTCATTTAGTCCGTAACTTCGGGTTCCGTCTGCCCTGACAGTCTCTAAGGCTGAGGAATGAGGCAGAGCTGGCTCAGTTAGTGGAGCAGGAGGCTTTGGACGTGGCACAGGGATGCTGCAAGACACCAACTGCCATAACAGGGTTATCCGGCAGTCCGGTTCATTGGCTGTTCTCACCTAGAATCAAATCTGCCTGAGGCACGTGTCGGACCTCTCCATCCTTCTGCATTACCCACCGAGTGCACCCAGGTCCTTGCGCAAAAGCGATGCCTCGTATGGGTTTAGCTTTACCCGATGCAGGAGTAACCCAGCCGGTCTGCCCCAGCATATTCCTGATGCGCACTACGGGGGCTCTACCCCCATCCGCGGTACGTAGGAGGTTTGACTGAGCAGGGCCAGCCTGGTGGGCAGATTCTCTGGGACTGACTGACCAGGTGGCTTTTGCTAAATGCACGTCCCAGGGTTTGAAAGTCCCACCCCCCGTGGCTCTCAGTGTGGTTTTCCGCAATGCATTGTGCCGCTCCATTTTCCGAGGCTGGTGCAGGGTCGGGGATGTGATGCGCCCCCTCAGTGCCGTGTCCTTTGGCCCAAGTGTCTGTGAGGTTCTTTCAGAAATGTGTCCCGTTGTATCTGACTCAATCCTTGCTGGCGGGCCATGCCGCCATAAGACTTTCTCCTCAAGGCCTAAAATGGTGCTCGGGGCAGTGGCATGGGACACGGCCTGAGTTTCCAACCAACCCGTGGCTGCTTCCACCATTGTAAGCACACAGCGTTTGTCGTGCTGAGTTTGTGGGAGTGTGATATAACCAATCTGCCAGGCCTGCCCATATTTATATTTTAACCATCACCCCCTGCACCAAAGGGGCTTTAACAGTTTAGTTCCTTGACGGCAGCACATGTCTCACATTCATGGACGACCTGTGCAATAACATCCATGGTTAAGTCCACCCCTCGGTCATGAGCCCATCTCTATGTTCCATCTGTCCCCGACGGAACGTAATGTCAATCACTTGGCGCCTTAAAATTTCATCGCCTCATTTGCTGTATATCGTCCCTCTGCTGCTGCTCACCACCCGTGGGAGGTGGATTAAGATTTTTGTTTTGCTGAACTGTGTAACACTGATTGATGTTTAGGCCCTGCTGGGACCGGAGACCACGTTGCTGTTGTCCCTCCGCCACCCTCAGGCGGACAGGCTGGAAGTGCTGCACAGAGCCCGGGGTTGAAATAAGAAGAAATCTAACACAACAGTGCAATAAATAACAATCTGAACAACAACCATAACAACAAACAGCGATAACAATAAACGAGACAAAAGAGAGAGAAGCGCCGCAGTGGACACAGCCAGCCCGCCGCGTGTGCTTCCCAGGACCAAAGCCACACAGGGAAGCTTCCCACGCTCCATTATCTCGCAAGATCTCGCCCTCCCCCGGCAGCCCAGACGGGTTTGCCTCTGCGCTGCCGGCGGCTCCGTTCCCACTGCCGTAACCACCCCCACAGCGCGTTTGCCACCCCCCACGAGTCAGTGCAGGACAGAGCACTGGCCACCTTTCTCGCTCAGCAATAGGCCAGCAATCGCTCATCCAAGGCCAGCTGGACGGCGTTCACCTCTGCACACTGACGCGGTAGGCACGGGCCAGGCCCCAGCACGTTGCAGTGAGCTGGGTCTCTCTGGAATTACCCGGGTGGCACCATACCTTTTTCCAAATACGTCACTAGTTTTTTGGGATTCTGCACCTGCTCGGGAGTGAAGTTCCAACACATCAGAGGTGCCCGCTGTCCTGGGCCCTTGCCCATGCTGTCCCACACCCCCAGCCACTCATGATTCTCCAACCTGGGGATAGATCTCCTGGTGATACTCTTAAATACTTGCTTAGCCCTGAACAAAGCCTGAACCCTGCGGGAACACGCTGGCTCCCAGCGGTAAGACGACAGTGTTCGTCTCAGCATTCCGAGGGTATTCAGAATTCCCCAAGTTCTCAAACACAGTTGTAAGTAGCCGCAGGACCGACAACTTCATCGTGCCATCAATCAGTGTTACACAGTTCAGCAAAACAAAAATCTTAATCCACCTCCCACGGGTGGTGAGCAGCAGCAGAGGGACGATATACAGCAAATGAGGCGATGAAATTTTAAGGCGCCAAGTGATCGACATTATGACCAGCAATTGATAAGCCGATATAATGAATGCTTCTACCGAATTGTTATGACACACTGACCAAATCTGCTGTTGTCTCAAACCTTCGAGCCCCACACTGAGCACCAAAGCTCTGTGCGCAGGAGAACAGCCCGGCAGTGCCCGTGTCGCACGGGTCGGCGCTCGGGGGAACAGCCCGGCAGTGCCCGTGCCGCACAGTTCTGTGTTCTGGAGCCCTTGCGCCACATCCCACTCCAGGGATCGGCAAGGCCAAGCAGGCCGTTGTTGGGTACCTCGCTGTCCGTGTCCCTGATGACAGTGGTGAGAGAATGCTGATCTTCTGACCGACTCTTACAGAGGTGTCTGGGCTTTAAGGAGAAGGACTGGGAAGGAGCCGGGAGGGAGGTGGGGGGGCAGGGGTAACTGGGGGTGACTGGGAGCCCTGGGCAGGTGCTGTGCAGACCCTGACAGGTGCCCTGGACGCTCGGGTGGTCCTCCAGCCGTGGGGGTGGGGGACAGCGCTGACACCATCACCGGGCCCACGCTCACCTGGGTGCTGTGGAGTGAGTCCCCCAAACCCCCTTTTCACCCTGAAATCATCCGTGGCCCCAGGATCCATGTTTCGCCATCAAATCCCCCAATTTTGCCACAAAATTTCCGCATTTGACTCGCACATCTCCCACTTTGGATCGCAGAATTTCCCAGTTTGACACCAAATCAGCCTCAGCACCCCCAAAAATCCTATTTTACATCCCCAAATCTATCTTGAATCTCAAAACGCCACAGTTTTACCCCAAAATCCGCACCAGCACCCCCAAAAGCCCCCCACTTTCACCCCCAAATTCTCTTTGAACCACAGAATCCCCCAGTTTGACCCCAGAATGTTCTAGCAACGAACCAGTGCCCAGTCAAAACCAGCCCAGCTCCCCAGTACAGGAGAGGATTTTGGTGCTGGGACAGATGGCGATGTGCCAGCTTGGCACACGGGTACCTTTTTGTGCCCTGAGGTATCTCGGGAGGGGCAGGATGGGCTGAAGCTTCCCTCCTCCTCCTCCTCCTCTCCGGGCTGGGTGCGGGTGTGCGGTCCTGGGGGCAGCGGCAGAGGCCGGGGGGGACCCTGCTCAGCACACTCGGCGTGGTGCCTGTGGGAAGGATGCTACGGAGTCCCAGCAGCTTGTGGCTCCACCTTTATTTAAAACCCCCCAATATTTAAGTACGGCCTTTTTCCAGAGAATTTAATCTCTCGGAGGCTCAGCAGAGCCAGCAGCACAGCGACCGCAGGCTCCACCTTGGTGTCGGACTCTGCTCTATTGTCAGGAGCGTGACGGTGTCGGCTGCCAGGGAACTGATGGAGAGTTCTGGGTCTTTCCCCAAGGGCAGGAGCGCTGCGAGAGAAGGGAGGAGAGCAGCCGTGAGCCCCCAGTGCCCGCAGGGACCCCCAGGGCCCCCCCAGCCCATGCCAGCCCCATCCATCTCCTTCCCTGCCAGGAGGAGCCGGTGAGACCCCCAGAGCGCCTGAAGCTGCTGCTCAGGAACCACCCGTGTGCCCCCGGCACACAAAGGAGCTCAGGACTGGGCCAGGCCACAGAGTAATTTTTCTCTTTGCCATACGAGCTGGTCTAGAGTTGTGTGTGCCCTCAACGAGCCCGTGTGTTGATCTGAGCATCAGTGTGGAGTCTGGACATCATCAGCCTCCTGGCAAGGGGCAGGACAGAGAGGGCTGTTCTCTCCCCACAAATTCCCTTCCTTTTTGGTGAGAAAACATAATTCCTCCACTTTCCAGACCTTACTAAAGAGATATGCTAACCTATGTGTTAAGACACAAACAACTTTGTGAAACTGCTCTTGAAAAAAACCTCCTGAAACGGCTCGTCTGCCCCCGGAGCGTTTTCCTGGGGCGGGGCCGGGCACGGCAGCACCTGCCCGGGCTCTGTCCCCTACTCACCGTCGCAGATCTCCCACACGCTCTCCGGGCTGCGGGTCTTCTGTTGCCGAACAGCAAGCCCTGGGGCACAGAACTAATGTCAGAGCTCGGCTCCCCCTGGGCAGGGCTGGCCCCTGGCAAGGACAGCACCCAAGGGCGCTGGGACCCAGCAAGACCCCCAGCGAGCCCACCAGTGGGGACTGGGGCTGGGCGGCCAGAAATGGGGCCCCGGGGACTCACCGATGAACCTGACGGCCTCCTCTCGCACGGTGGCCTGAGGGTCCTTCAGGTAGGGCAGGCACTGCAGCAGATAGTCATCCACCCTGTTCCTGTTGTGCATTATCTGTGGAAGCACAAGGGCACGGGGCTGGTACGGACCCTCCGCAGCCGTCCAGACCAGTCCCTCGTGCCAGCACCCCCGCTGCCTCCCAGTGACTCCCGTCTCCCAGCCGGGAGCCCCGTGGGGCTGAGGGGCAGAGAGAGCCGCAGGCAGAGGGGGCTGGGGGTGCCGAGACCCCTCCGTCCCGCTGCCAGGGCCCAGCTGGGCCGGGCTCTCCTGGAGAAGAGCCCCTGGGGGCTGCGTGCTGGAGGGCAGGGAAGGAGGCTGCAGCTGGGGCAGCGGGGCCGGGGCAGGGCGGCGATGCAGAGCGGCACAGCCCTCCCCAGGGGTGCCCCCTGCCCCAGGCGCGCAGCCCCCGTCCAGCCAGCCCTGGGCTTTGGGGGTTGTCCTCACCAAGCACTCTCCGATCAGGACTGTCTGCCACGTCTTGGCCGCGGAGCTGAGCCTGCTCCAGCCCAGGAAGTCTCCACAGGCGATGAGGGTGTCCCGGGAAGCCTGCGGAGAAGCAGAGGCTGGGAGATGGCACCAGAGCCCGGGGAAGGAGAGCTGGCATCCTCCTGCTCTGGGCCTGGCTTTGAGCTGGGGGCACGGGGTGATCCCGGGATTGGCTCCCCCTTCATTGCTGGGGCCATGCCGCGCTCTGGGAGCCGGCCCCGGCTGAGCAGGGAACTGTCTGTGCCAGGCTCTCTGGCCCTGCTCGTGCTGGGGCTGCAGGGACCCTTCCTGTGGGCCGGGGGGACCCCACCTCCCCCTCCAGCTCTGCAGCACTGGGACCAGTGCAGCGGGACCCCGCGGTGACACACGTTCCCACTGTCCCTCACGCCCAGGCCACCCCCGTGGTGTCAGCACGCCCCTCCCCGCGACACCAGTCGCTGGTCACTGCACCTTGGCCACGCTCTCCACCTGGTCACTCGTACGGAATAACAGTGGGAGCAGCACGCTCCGCACTTTCTTCGCCATTTTTTTCTTGTTTCTCCCCATCGCGATCTTCATCACGTCTTTGAAGAGGCGGATGGAGAGCTCCCGCAGCCGGCTGCACTCCTGGCAGGGAAGAGGACAGAGGGAGCTCAGCACCCGGCCCATGGGGAGCAGGGGCGTCAGCGTGGCCGGGGGAGAGGAGCTGCTCCGGGGCCGGATCCTGAAGGCAGGAGCCGTCGGCCAGACCTGCAGCTGCGGCTCAACGGCCCCGGAGCCCCGGAAGAGGAGCGGGGAGGGGAAGAGCCCCAAAAGGCTACGCAAGAGGAGCAAGGGGGGGACCCCTGCCCAAATGCTTCCCGCATGGCCGCACTGGAGGGCAGCCATCTTTCACCCATCGCCTCTGCTCGGGCTCCCGTGGCAGCCTTACATCATCGAAGAGGGGCAGGAGCTTCTCCGCCAGCCTCAGGGAGATGAGGTCGGCCTCTTCCCTCTCCATGTGACCCAGCACGTTGATGAACACCACCAGAGCCTTCCTCTTGACATCGGCGTCGGCATCCGTCAGGGTCTCCAGTACGTCCGGCAGCAGCACCGGGAGTTTTCTGGCCTGTACGAAACACACCGTTGCCTTTTTGTGAAGCGGTGAAAGACCCCCCCCCCACCGCCCCAGCCCCCAGCTGCTGATGCGGCTCCCCTTGCCGACCCCCCGCTCACCGTTTCAGGTGTTTCTGAGAGCGTGACAAGGCCCGTGAGCACCAGCGAGAGCATCACCGGGCTGGGACGCCTCAGGTACCGCTGGGCTTGGTAGAGGGCAGCAAACTCCTCCGTGGCAATGTCAGTGCAGAGCAGGAGCTACAATGGAGACAGCGGTGAGAGACCAGCAGAGCTGCAGGGCTCCCGCCCCGACACCAGCACGCTCCATGGCAAGCGTCCCTCTCCCCTTGAAGCCACCTCCGAGTCCCCACGTCTCTGACCCAGGACCAGCAACCGCCTTGACTCTGGTTTCTGCCCCTTCCCGGGGTCTCCAGGCTGCGGAGCTGGGCAGGGGGATGCAGGCAGGGGGGAGGGCAGAGCGCTGCCCGTGCCGGGACAGGCTTGGTGGGGCCAAACCAGCGTGGGGTGGGCCCGAGCGTGTGGCACGGGGGTCTGACTGGTGCTGAGCAGGGGAAGGAGGAGGAGGAGGAGGAAGGCAGAGCGGTGGGGCTGGGCGTGGGTCACTCACAGCCAAGGGGTAGATGCAGGCGTCCTCCGCGGCAGAGCTGAACACCCTGCGCAGCCGCCGGTCCTGCAGCACATCGACCAGCTCCAGCAAGACACTGCTCAAATCCCAGGGCATGGAGATCATCACCTCCCACATGGCCACGGCAGCGCTGCGGAGCCAGAGCCAACTCGGTCAGTCGGGCTGCCTCGGCTCCTCCGGAGCCCGGCCCTGCCCACTCCCTCATTTCGGGGTGCCCGGGGAGGCAGAGGGGGGTGAGGTTCTGTTCCCGTGGGGCAGGGGCTCCGCTTGGGCCAGCTCTGGCTGAAGGGGGAAGCGTGGTGGGATGGAGAGCCCTGCTCCTCAGGGCTGTCCCGCAGTTTCCCGTGGGTCTGGCAGCCAGAGAGTCTCTGGGCCACTCTCCCCGTGGTACAAGGCTGTCAGGGCCGGTACCTGTCACACGCTGGAGAGATCCTCAGAAGGCTCCGGACCACCTCCCTGCAGCTCCACCTGGTCAGCAGCAGCAGCAGCGAGTCCAAGCTTTTCCGGGCTGGCTCCGTGCGGATGTGCTCCACATTTTTGTGGATGTATCTCATAATTTTTGGCACCTGGAGGGGACATGGGTAAGGGTGGTGCTGCCGTTCCCACCCACTCCCTGCTGCCTTGAAATGGGTTTCGGGTGCCTGAGAGAGCCGGGTTAGGGCAGGAGGGAAGAACAAGGCTTGACACGTTTTAACACAGGAGGACAGTCCAGCCACGGGGCACTTACATCCGTCAGCCAGGACGCGGGGTCTCTCATGGCCGTGTCCACCATGTCTCTGCCCATCTGCCTGTCTTGGACATCATCTGCTGTCAAGGCCTCGATGGCCACGAGGAGAACGTCCGTCCTCTGAGAAGGCCGGAGGTATTCGCCAAACACCTACGGGAGGAGGGATGGGGGGGGAGACGTGTCACTCCCAGCATGCCGACGGTGCTGCACGGCTGATCAGCTCAACCATCCCTGGGTCCCTCCCTTTTCTTGCACAAGCTGATGCCACGGACCAGGGTCCCCGCGAGGGGGAAGCTCATTACCGTTGTCATGTCGCTGCTGTCGAGCGAAGAAAGCAGCAAGGTGCTCTCAGAGTCCCGTCTTGGTTGGAGCTCTGGATCCTCCTCCAGCAGCGTCTCGCCTACAGGGAAACAGGGAAGAGTCGGTAGGACACCCCACCTTCGCCAAGGAGCCTCCCAGACGGCGAAGAGCTTTAAATGGCCCCATGCCGAGGGAACGGGGTCCCGGAACCGAGCCCGCCCCGGGGAGCCCTCTACTCACCCATCTGCAGGGGCTGGACCATGGACACCTCGTGGGGCTCCGGAGGAGAGCTGCTCTCCTGGGGAGCCCCCACCTCCTCCCAGACCACCCTGGGGCTGCTGGGGGGTCTCTCTGCCATCCTCAGAAATGGAGGGAAGTGGTTGAGGGACAGTGCGGGGGGGGTCAGCTTAAGGGAATCCCCGGGTGTGGTGGGAAGACGCGGGCTGTGCTCAGGAGTCTCCTCACTGTGCTCCTGCCCTGTCCCTTCCCCGACTTGTCAGGCACTGCGGGGCTGCGCTGCTCAGGTACGGTGCCGGGGGAGACACGGCGACGTGTCACAAAGGGGGTCACATTGTGACGCGTCACCCAGGCCGGGTGGGGCAGGGTTCCGCTGCGGGGGGTGGGGACCCAGCTCGCCATTGGCCGACAGCTCCTCTTGGGGTTTCCCCAGGCCCCCATCATGTCCCCTCGGCGCCTTCCCGTACCCTCGGGCTCGTCCCAGAGGGTTCTCACACCCCGGCACAGCCCCCGGGCCTTCTGCTTCGGTCCCGACAGAAACACTCCAGACTGCCCCATCCCTACTTTGCGATCACCTGAAGCGTTTGCTGGCCTGTGTCCAGTTCTCTCCTACACTCAGGAGTATCTTTAATCTGCTATGACACTGTCCTGGTTTCAGCTGGGGTAGAGTTAATTTTCTTGAGCTGGGAGGGGGTACAGCTGGAGTGCCAGCCCCAGCCTGGCCATTGGAGTGTTCCGCATCCCGTGACGTGAGATAGGGGAGGGACAAAAAAGAAGGAAAGTCATAGGTTGAATAAAAAGAAAGAATTTGTTATATTTAGTAAAAACAGTGAGTGCAAAAAGAAATGGGTAAAATGCAGCAGTGGCTTACCGGGCGCAGTGATCGCCCCCCCACCCCACCCCGCAGCAACACCCGACTGGACTGGACCCAAAGTTGGCGTCTGCCTGAGAGAGCCCAGCCCCCCCTGTCCCCGGGCATGGCATCGTGTGGTGTGAAATACTGCCATGAAAGTTAACTCCGTCCTTGTCGAAAGCAGGACAGTCTCCACCCTTTGTTCCACACCACCGACGTCATGCTCAGGTTTCCAAACACATCCTAAGGCACCACCACCCCTCCCCTGGGTCTCAGAGATCTCATTCCCTCAGTCTCTGGGCCATCCTTCCACAACGTCTGCTGAGTTCATTTAGTCCGTAACTTCGGGTTCCGTCTGCCCTGACAGTCTCTAAGGCTGAGGAATGAGGCAGAGCTGGCTCAGTTAGTGGAGCAGGAGGCTTTGGACGTGGCACAGGGATGCTGCAAGACACCAACTGCCATAACAGGGTTATCCGGCAGTCCGGTTCATTGGCTGTTCTCACCTAGAATCAAATCTGCCTGAGGCACGTGTCGGACCTCTCCATCCTTCTGCATTACCCACCGAGTGCACCCAGGTCCTTGCGCAAAAGCGATGCCTCGTATGGGTTTAGCTTTACCCGATGCAGGAGTAACCCAGCCGGTCTGCCCCAGCATATTCCTGATGCGCACTACGGGGGCTCTACCCCCATCCGCGGTACGTAGGAGGTTTGACTGAGCAGGGCCAGCCTGGTGGGCAGATTCTCTGGGACTGACTGACCAGGTGGCTTTTGCTAAATGCACGTCCCAGGGTTTGAAAGTCCCACCCCCCGTGGCTCTCAGTGTGGTTTTCAGCAATGCATTGTGCCGCTCCATTTTCCGAGGCTGGTGCAGGGTCGGGGATGTGATGCGCCCCCTCAGTGCCGTGTCCTTTGGCCCAAGTGTCAGTGAGGTTCTTTCAGAAATGTGTCCCGTTGTATCTGACTCAATCCTTGCTGGCGGGCCATGCCGCCATAAGACTTTCTCCTCAAGGCCTAAAATGGTGCTCGGGGCAGTGGCATGGGACACGGCCTGAGTTTCCAACCAACCCGTGGCTGCTTCCACCATTGTAAGCACACAGCGTTTGTCGTGCTGAGTTTGTGGGAGTGTGATATAACCAATCTGCCAGGCCTGCCCATATTTATATTTTAACCATCACCCCCTGCACCAAAGGGGCTTTAACAGTTTAGTTCCTTGACGGCAGCACATGTCTCACATTCATGGACGACCTGTGCAATAACATCCATGGTTAAGTCCACCCCTCGGTCATGAGCCCATCTCTATGTTCCATCTGTCCCCGACGGAACGTAATGTCGGTCACTTGGCGCCTTAAAATTTCATCGCCTCATTTGCTGTATATCGTCCCTCTGCTGCTGCTCACCACCCGTGGGAGGTGGATTAAGATTTTTGTTTTGCTGAACTGTGTAACACTGATTGATGTTTAGGCCCTGCTGGGACCGGAGACCGCGTTGCTGTTGTCCCTCCGCCACCCTCAGGCGGACAGGCTGGAAGTGCTGCACAGACCCCGGGGTTGAAATAAGAAGAAATCTAACACAACAGTGCAATAAATAACAATCTGAACAACAACCATAACAACAAACAGCGATAACAATAAACGAGACAAAAGAGAGAGAAGCGCCGCAGTGGACACAGCCAGCCCGCCGCGTGTGCTTCCCAGGACCAAAGCCACACAGGGAAGCTTCCCGCGCTCCATTATCTCGCAAGATCTCGCCCTCCCCCGGCAGCCCAGACGGGTTTGCCTCTGCGCTGCCGGCGGCTCCGTTCCCACTGCCGTAACCACCCCCACAGCGCGTTTGCCACCCCCCACGAGTCAGTGCAGGACAGAGCACTGGCCACCTTTCTCGCTCAGCAATAGGCCAGCAATCGCTCATCCAAGGCCAGCTGGACGGCGTTCACCTCTGCACACTGACGCGGTAGGCACGGGCCAGGCCCCAGCACGTTGCAGTGAGCTGGGTCTCTCTGGAATTACCCGGGTGGCACCATACCTTTTTCCAAATACGTCACTAGTTTTTTGGGATTCTGCACCTGCTCAGGAGTGAAGTTCCAACACATCAGAGGTGCCCGCTGTCCTGGGCCCTTGCCCATGCTGTCCCACACCCCCAGCCACTCATGATTCTCCAACCTGGGGATAGATCTCCTGGTGATACTCTTAAATACTTGCTTAGCCCTGAACAAAGCCTGAACCCTGCGGGAACACGCTGGCTCCCAGCGGTAAGACGACAGTGTTCGTCTCAGCATTCCGAGGGTATTCAGAATTCCCCAAGTTCTCAAACACAGTTGTAAGTAGCCGCAGGACCGACAACTTCATCGTGCCATCAATCAGTGTTACACAGTTCAGCAAAACAAAAATCTTAATCCACCTCCCACGGGTGGTGAGCAGCAGCAGAGGGACGATATACAGCAAATGAGGCGATGAAATTTTAAGGCGCCAAGTGATCGACATTATGACCAGCAATTGATAAGCCGATACAATGAATGCTTCTACCGAATTGTTATGACACACTGACCAAATCTGCTGTTGTCTCAAACCTTCGAGCCCCACACTGAGCACCAAAGCTCTGTGCGCAGGAGAACAGCCCGGCAGTGCCCGTGTCGCACGGGTCGGCGCTCGGGGGAACAGCCCGGCAGTGCCCGTGCCGCACAGTTCTGTGTTCTGGAGCCCTTGCGCCACATCCCACTCCAGGGATCGGCAAGGCCAAGCAGGCCGTTGTTGGGTACCTCGCTGTCCGTGTCCCTGATGACAGTGGTGAGAGAATGCTGATCTTCTGACCGACTCTTACAGAGGTGTCTGGGCTTTAAGGAGAAGGACTGGGAAGGAGCCGGGAGGGAGGTGGGGGGGCAGGGGTAACTGGGGGTGACTGGGAGCCCTGGGCAGGTGCTGTGCAGACCCTGACAGGTGCCCTGGACGCTCGGGTGGTCCTCCAGCCGTGGGGGTGGGGGACAGCGCTGACACCATCACCGGGCCCACGCTCACCTGGGTGCTGTGGAGTGAGACCCCCAAACCCCCTTTTCACCCTGAAATCATCCGTGGCCCCAGGATCCATGTTTCGCCATCAAATCCCCCAATTTTGCCACAAAATTTCCGCATTTGACTCGCACATCTCCCACTTTGGATCGCAGAATTTCCCAGTTTGACACCAAATCAGCCTCAGCACCCCCAAAAATCCTATTTTACATCCCCAAATCTATCTTGAATCTCAAAACGCCACAGTTTTACCCCAAAATCCGCACCAGCACCCCCAAAAGCCCCCCACTTTCACCCCCAAATTCTCTTTGGACCACAGAATCCCCCAGTTTGACCCCAGAATGTTCTAGCAACGAACCAGTGCCCAGTCAAAACCAGCCCAGCTCCCCAGTACAGGAGAGGATTTTGGTGCTGGGACAGATGGCGATGTGCCAGCTTGGCACACGGGTGCCTTTTTGTGCCCTGAGGTATCTCGGGAGGGGCAGGATGGGCTGAAGCTTCCCTCCTCCTCCTCCTCCTCTCCGGGCTGGGTGCGGGTGTGCGGTCCTGGGGGCAGCGGCAGAGGCCGGGGGGGACCCTGCTCAGCACACTCGGCGTGGTGCCTGTGGGAAGGATGCTACGGAGTCCCAGCAGCTTGTGGCTCCACCTTTATTTAAAACCCCCCAATATTTAAGTACGGCCTTTTTCCAGAGAATTTAATCTCTCGGAGGCTCAGCAGAGCCAGCAGCACAGCGACCGCAGGCTCCACCTTGGTGTCGGACTCTGCTCTGTTGTCAGGAGCGTGACGGTGTCGGCTGCCAGGGAACTGATGGAGAGTTCTGGGTCTTTCCCCAAGGGCAGGAGCGCTGCGAGAGAAGGGAGGAGAGCAGCCGTGAGCCCCCAGTGCCCGCAGGGACCCCCAGGGCCCCCCCAGCCCATGCCAGCCCCATCCATCTCCTTCCCTG
Organism: Athene noctua; assembly: GCF_965140245.1. Taxonomy (NCBI): domain Eukaryota; kingdom Metazoa; phylum Chordata; class Aves; order Strigiformes; family Strigidae; genus Athene; species Athene noctua. Next base: position 1,256,191 of record NW_027437539.1, read on the forward strand.
GCCAGGAGGAGCCGGTGAGACCCCCAGAGCGCCTGAAGCTGCTGCTCAGGAACCACCCGTGTGCCCCCGGCACACAAAGGAGCTCAGGACTGGGCCAGGCCACAGAGTAATTTTTCTCTTTGCCATACGAGCTGGTCTAGAGTTGTGTGTGCCCTCAACGAGCCCGTGTGTTGATCTGAGCATCAGTGTGGAGTCTGGACATCATCAGCCTCCTGGCAAGGGGCAGGACAGAGACGGCTGTTCTCTCCCCACAAATTCCCTTCCTTTTTGGTGAGAAAACATAATTCCTCCACTTTCCAGACCTTACTAAAGAGATATGCTAACCTATGTGTTAAGACACAAACAACTTTGTGAAACTGCTCTTGAAAAAAACCTCCTGAAACGGCTCGTCTGCCCCCGGAGCGTTTTCCTGGGGCGGGGCCGGGCACGGCAGCACCTGCCCGGGCTCTGTCCCCTACTCACCGTCGCAGATCTCCCACACGCTCTCCGGGCTGCGGGTCTTCTGTTGCCGAACAGCAAGCCCTGGGGCACAGAACTAATGTCAGAGCTCGGCTCCCCCTGGGCAGGGCTGGCCCCTGGCAAGGACAGCACCCAAGGGCGCTGGGACCCAGCAAGACCCCCAGCGAGCCCACCAGTGGGGACTGGGGCTGGGCGGCCAGAAATGGGGCCCCGGGGACTCACCGATGAACCTGACGGCCTCCTCTCGCACGGTGGCCTGAGGGTCCTTCAGGTAGGGCAGGCACTGCAGCAGATAGTCATCCACCCTGTTCCTGTTGTGCATTATCTGTGGAAGCACAAGGGCACGGGGCTGGTACGGACCCTCCGCAGCCGTCCAGACCAGTCCCTCGTGCCAGCACCCCCGCTGCCTCCCAGTGACTCCCGTCTCCCAGCCGGGAACCCCGTGGGGCTGAGGGGCAGAGAGAGCCACAGGCAGAGGGGGCTGGGGGTGCCGAGACCCCTCCGTCCCGCTGCCAGGGCCCAGCTGGGCCGGGCTCTCCTGGAGAAGAGCCCCTGGGGGCTGCGTGCTGGAGGGCAGGGAAGGAGGCTGCAGCTGGGGCAGCGGGGCCGGGGCAGGGCGGCGATGCAGAGCGGCACAGCCCTCCCCAGGGGTGCCCCCTGCCCCAGGCGCGCAGCCCCCGTCCAGCCAGCCCTGGGCTTTGGGGGTTGTCCTCACCAAGCACTCTCCGATCAGGACTGTCTGCCACGTCTTGGCCGCGGAGCTGAGCCTGCTCCAGCCCAGGAAGTCTCCACAGGCGATGAGGGTGTCCCGGGAAGCCTGCGGAGAAGCAGAGGCTGGGAGATGGCACCAGAGCCCGGGGAAGGAGAGCTGGCATCCTCCTGCTCTGGGCCTGGCTTTGAGCTGGGGGCACGGGGTGATCCCGGGATTGGCTCCCCCTTCATTGCTGGGGCCATGCCGCGCTCTGGGAGCCGGCCCCGGCTGAGCAGGGAACTGTCTGTGCCAGGCTCTCTGGCCCTGCTCGTGCTGGGGCTGCAGGGACCCTTCCTGTGGGCCGGGGGGACCCCACCTCCCCCTCCAGCTCTGCAGCACTGGGACCAGTGCAGCGGGACCCCGCGGTGACACACGTTCCCACTGTCCCTCACGCCCAGGCCACCCCCGTGGTGTCAGCACGCCCCTCCCCGCGACACCAGTCGCTGGTCACTGCACCTTGGCCACGCTCTCCACCTGGTCACTCGTACGGAATAACAGTGGGAGCAGCACGCTCCGCACTTTCTTCGCCATTTTTTTCTCGTTTCTCCCCATCGCGATCTTCATCATGTCTTTGAAGAGGCGGATGGAGAGCTCCCGCAGCCGGCTGCACTCCTGGCAGGGAAGAGGACAGAGGGAGCTCAGCACCCGGCCCATGGGGAGCAGGGGCGTCAGCGTGGCCGGGGGAGAGGAGCTGCTCCGGGGCCGGATCCTGAAGGCAGGAGCCGTCGGCCAGACCTGCAGCTGCGGCTCAACGGCCCCGGAGCCCCGGAAGAGGAGCGGGGAGGGGAAGAGCCCCAAAAGGCTACGCAAGAGGAGCAAGGGGGGGACCCCTGCCCAAATGCTTCCCGCATGGCCGCACTGGAGGGCAGCCATCTTTCACCCATCGCCTCTGCTCGGGCTCCCGTGGCAGCCTTACATCATCGAAGAGGGGCAGGAGCTTCTCCGCCAGCCTCAGGGAGATGAGGTCGGCCTCTTCCCTCTCCATGTGACCCAGCACGTTGATGAACACCACCAGAGCCTTCCTCTTGACATCGGCGTCGGCATCCGTCAGGGTCTCCAGTACGTCCGGCAGCAGCACCGGGAGTTTTCTGGCCTGTACGAAACACACCGTTGCCTTTTTGTGAAGCGGTGAAAGACCCCCCCCCACCGCCCCAGCCCCCAGCTGCTGATGCGGCTCCCCTTGCCGACCCCCCGCTCACCGTTTCAGGTGTTTCTGAGAGCGTGACAAGGCCCGTGAGCACCAGCGAGAGCATCACCAGGCTGGGACGCCTCAGGTACCGCTGGGCTTGGTAGAGGGCAGCAAACTCCTCCGTGGCAATGTCAGTGCAGAGCAGGAGCTACAATGGAGACAGCGGTGAGAGACCAGCAGAGCTGCAGAGTCCGACACCAAGGTGGAGCCTGCGGTCGCTGTGCTGCTGGCTCTGCTGAGCCTCCGAGAGATTAAATTCTCTGGAAAAAGGCCGTACTTAAATATTGGGGGTTTTTAAATAAAGGTGGAGCCACAAGCTGCTGGGACTCCGTAGCATCCTTCCCACAGGCACCACGCCGAGTGTGCTGAGCAGGGTCCCCCCCGGCCTCTGCCGCTGCCCCCAGGACCGCACACCCGCACCCAGCCCGGAGAGGAGGAGGAGGAGGAGGGAAGCTTCAGCCCATCCTGCCCCTCCCGAGATACCTCAGGGCACAAAAAGGCACCCGTGTGCCAAGCTGGCACATCGCCATCTGTCCCAGCACCAAAATCCTCTCCTGTACTGGGGAGCTGGGCTGGTTTTGACTGGGCACTGGTTCGTTGCTAGAACATTCTGGGGTCAAACTGGGGGATTCTGTGGTCCAAAGAGAATTTGGGGGTGAAAGTGGGGGGCTTTTGGGGGTGCTGGTGCGGATTTTGGGGTAAAACTGTGGCGTTTTGAGATTCAAGATAGATTTGGGGATGTAAAATAGGATTTTTGGGGGTGCTGAGGCTGATTTGGTGTCAAACTGGGAAATTCTGCGATCCAAAGTGGGAGATGTGCGAGTCAAATGCGGAAATTTTGTGGCAAAATTGGGGGATTTGATGGCGAAACATGGATCCTGGGGCCACGGATGATTTCAGGGTGAAAAGGGGGTTTGGGGGTCTCACTCCACAGCACCCAGGTGAGCGTGGGCCCGGTGATGGTGTCAGCGCTGTCCCCCACCCCCACGGCTGGAGGACCACCCGAGCGTCCAGGGCACCTGTCAGGGTCTGCACAGCACCTGCCCAGGGCTCCCAGTCACCCCCAGTTACCCCTGCCCCCCCACCTCCCTCCCGGCTCCTTCCCAGTCCTTCTCCTTAAAGCCCAGACACCTCTGTAAGAGTCGGTCAGAAGATCAGCATTCTCTCACCACTGTCATCAGGGACACGGACAGCGAGGTACCCAACAACGGCCTGCTTGGCCTTGCCGATCCCTGGAGTGGGATGTGGCGCAAGGGCTCCAGAACACAGAACTGTGCGGCACGGGCACTGCCGGGCTGTTCCCCCGAGCGCCGACCCGTGCGACACGGGCACTGCCGGGCTGTTCTCCTGCGCACAGAGCTTTGGTGCTCAGTGTGGGGCTCGAAGGTTTGAGACAACAGCAGATTTGGTCAGTGTGTCATAACAATTCGGTAGAAGCATTCATTATATCGGCTTATCAATTGCTGGTCATAATGTCGATCACTTGGCGCCTTAAAATTTCATCGCCTCATTTGCTGTATATCGTCCCTCTGCTGCTGCTCACCACCCGTGGGAGGTGGATTAAGATTTTTGTTTTGCTGAACTGTGTAACACTGATTGATGGCACGATGAAGTTGTCGGTCCTGCGGCTACTTACAACTGTGTTTGAGAACTTGGGGAATTCTGAATACCCTCGGAATGCTGAGACGAACACTGTCGTCTTACCGCTGGGAGCCAGCGTGTTCCCGCAGGGTTCAGGCTTTGTTCAGGGCTAAGCAAGTATTTAAGAGTATCACCAGGAGATCTATCCCCAGGTTGGAGAATCATGAGTGGCTGGGGGTGTGGGACAGCATGGGCAAGGGCCCAGGACAGCGGGCACCTCTGATGTGTTGGAACTTCACTCCCGAGCAGGTGCAGAATCCCAAAAAACTAGTGACGTATTTGGAAAAAGGTATGGTGCCACCCGGGTAATTCCAGAGAGACCCAGCTCACTGCAACGTGCTGGGGCCTGGCCCGTGCCTACCGCGTCAGTGTGCAGAGGTGAACGCCGTCCAGCTGGCCTTGGATGAGCGATTGCTGGCCTATTGCTGAGCGAGAAAGGTGGCCAGTGCTCTGTCCTGCACTGACTCGTGGGGGGTGGCAAACGCGCTGTGGGGGTGGTTACGGCAGTGGGAACGGAGCCGCCGGCAGCGCAGAGGCAAACCCGTCTGGGCTGCCGGGGGAGGGCGAGATCTTGCGAGATAATGGAGCGCGGGAAGCTTCCCTGTGTGGCTTTGGTCCTGGGAAGCACACGCGGCGGGCTGGCTGTGTCCACTGCGGCGCTTCTCTCTCTTTTGTCTCGTTTATTGTTATCGCTGTTTGTTGTTATGGTTGTTGTTCAGATTGTTATTTATTGCACTGTTGTGTTAGATTTCTTCTTATTTCAACCCCGGGGTCTGTGCAGCACTTCCAGCCTGTCCGCCTGAGGGTGGCGGAGGGACAACAGCAACGCGGTCTCCGGTCCCAGCAGGGCCTAAACATCAATCAGTGTTACACAGTTCAGCAAAACAAAAATCTTAATCCACCTCCCACGGGTGGTGAGCAGCAGCAGAGGGACGATATACAGCAAATGAGGCGATGAAATTTTAAGGCGCCAAGTGATCGACATTACGTTCCGTCGGGGACAGATGGAACATAGAGATGGGCTCATGACCGAGGGGTGGACTTAACCATGGATGTTATTGCACAGGTCGTCCATGAATGTGAGACATGTGCTGCCGTCAAGGAACTAAACTGTTAAAGCCCCTTTGGTGCAGGGGGTGATGGTTAAAATATAAATATGGGCAGGCCTGGCAGATTGGTTATATCACACTCCCACAAACTCAGCACGACAAACGCTGTGTGCTTACAATGGTGGAAGCAGCCACGGGTTGGTTGGAAACTCAGGCCGTGTCCCATGCCACTGCCCCGAGCACCATTTTAGGCCTTGAGGAGAAAGTCTTATGGCGGCATGGCCCGCCAGCAAGGATTGAGTCAGATACAACGGGACACATTTCTGAAAGAACCTCACAGACACTTGGGCCAGAGGACACGGCACTGAGGGGGCGCATCACATCCCCGACCCTGCACCAGCCTCGGAAAATGGAGCGGCACAATGCATTGCTGAAAACCACACTGAGAGCCACGGGGGGTGGGACTTTCAAACCCTGGGACGTGCATTTAGCAAAAGCCACCTGGTCAGTCAGTCCCAGAGAATCTGCCCACCAGGCTGGCCCTGCTCAGTCAAACCTCCTACGTACCGCGGATGGGGGTAGAGCCCCCGTAGTGCGCATCAGGAATGTGCTGGGGCAGACCGGCTGGGTTACTCCTGCATCGGGTAAAGCTAAACCCATACGAGGCATCGCTTTTGCGCAAGGACCTGGGTGCACTCGGTGGGTAATGCAGAAGGATGGAGAGGTCCGACACGTGCCTCAGGCAGATTTGATTCTAGGTGAGAACAGCCAATGAACCGGACTGCCGGATAACCCTGTTATGGCAGTTGGTGTCTTGCAGCATCCCTGTGCCACGTCCAAAGCCTCCTGCTCCACTAACTGAGCCAGCTCTGCCTCATTCCTCAGCCTTAGAGACTGTCAGGGCAGACGGAACCCGAAGTTACGGACTAAATGAACTCAGCAGACGTTGTGGAAGGATGGCCCAGAGACTGAGGGAATGAGATCTCTGAGACCCAGGGGAGGGGTGGTGGTGCCTTAGGATGTGTTTGGAAACCTGAGCATGACGTCGGTGGTGTGGAACAAAGGGTGGAGACTGTCCTGCTTTCGACAAGGACGGAGTTAACTTTCATGGCAGTATTTCACACCACATGATGCCATGCCCGGGGACAGGGGGGGCTGGGCTCTCTCAGGCAGACGCCAACTTTGGGTCCAGTCCAGTCGGGTGTTGCTGCGGGGTGGGGTGGGGGGGCGATCACTGCGCCCGGTAAGCCACTGCTGCATTTTACCCATTTCTTTTTGCACTCACTGTTTTTACTAAATATAACAAATTCTTTCTTTTTATTCAACCTATGACTTTTCTTCTTTTTTGTCCCTCCCCTATCTCACGTCACGGGATGCGGAACACTCCAATGGCCAGGCTGGGGCTGGCACTCCAGCTGTACCCCCTCCCAGCTCAAGAAAATTAACTCTACCCCAGCTGAAACCAGGACAGTGTCATAGCAGATTAAAGATACTCCTGAGTGTAGGAGAGAACTGGACACAGGCCAGCAAACGCTTCAGGTGATCGCAAAGTAGGGATGGGGCAGTCTGGAGTGTTTCTGTCGGGACCGAAGCAGAAGGCCCGGGGGCTGTGCCGGGGTGTGAGAACCCTCTGGGACGAGCCCGAGGGTACGGGAAGGCGCCGAGGGGACATGATGGGGGCCTGGGGAAACCCCAAGAGGAGCTGTCGGCCAATGGCGAGCTGGGTCCCCACCCCCCGCAGCGGAACCCTGCCCCACCCGGCCTGGGTGACGCGTCACAATGTGACCCCCTTTGTGACACGTCGCCGTGTCTCCCCCGGCACCGTACCTGAGCAGCGCAGCCCCGCAGTGCCTGACAAGTCGGGGAAGGGACAGGGCAGGAGCACAGTGAGGAGACTCCTGAGCACAGCCCGCGTCTTCCCACCACACCCGGGGATTCCCTTAAGCTGACCCCCCCCGCACTGTCCCTCAACCACTTCCCTCCATTTCTGAGGATGGCAGAGAGACCCCCCAGCAGCCCCAGGGTGGTCTGGGAGGAGGTGGGGGCTCCCCAGGAGAGCAGCTCTCCTCCGGAGCCCCACGAGGTGTCCATGGTCCAGCCCCTGCAGATGGGTGAGTAGAGGGCTCCCCGGGGCGGGCTCGGTGCCGGGACCCCGTTCCCTCGGCGTGGGGCCATTTAAAGCTCTTCGCCGTCTGGGAGGCTCCTTGGCGAAGGTGGGGTGTCCTACCGACTCTTCCCTGTTTCCCTGTAGGCGAGACGCTGCTGGAGGAGGATCCAGAGCTCCAACCAAGACGGGACTCTGAGAGCACCTTGCTGCTTTCTTCGCTCGACAGCAGCGACATGACAACGGTAATGAGCTTCCCCCTCGCGGGGACCCTGGTCCGTGGCATCAGCTTGTGCAAGAAAAGGGAGGGACCCAGGGATGGTTGAGCTGATCAGCCGTGCAGCACCGTCGGCATGCTGGGAGTGACACGTCTCCCCCCCCATCCCTCCTCCCGTAGGTGTTTGGCGAATACCTCCGGCCTTCTCAGAGGACGGACGTTCTCCTCGTGGCCATCGAGGCCTTGACAGCAGATGATGTCCAAGACAGGCAGATGGGCAGAGACATGGTGGACACGGCCATGAGAGACCCCGCGTCCTGGCTGACGGATGTAAGTGCCCCGTGGCTGGACTGTCCTCCTGTGTTAAAACGTGTCAAGCCTTGTTCTTCCCTCCTGCCCTAACCCGGCTCTCTCAGGCACCCGAAACCCATTTCAAGGCAGCAGGGAGTGGGTGGGAACGGCAGCACCACCCTTACCCATGTCCCCTCCAGGTGCCAAAAATTATGAGATACATCCACAAAAATGTGGAGCACATCCGCACGGAGCCAGCCCGGAAAAGCTTGGACTCGCTGCTGCTGCTGCTGACCAGGTGGAGCTGCAGGGAGGTGGTCCGGAGCCTTCTGAGGATCTCTCCAGCGTGTGACAGGTACCGGCCCTGACAGCCTTGTACCACGGGGAGAGTGGCCCAGAGACTCTCTGGCTGCCAGACCCACGGGAAACTGCGGGACAGCCCTGAGGAGCAGGGCTCTCCATCCCACCACGCTTCCCCCTTCAGCCAGAGCTGGCCCAAGCGGAGCCCCTGCCCCACGGGAACAGAACCTCACCCCCCTCTGCCTCCCCGGGCACCCCGAAATGAGGGGGTGGGCAGGGCCGGGCTCCGGAGGAGCCGAGGCAGCCCGACTGACCGAGTTGGCTCTGGCTCCGCAGCGCTGCCGTGGCCATGTGGGAGGTGATGATCTCCATGCCCTGGGATTTGAGCAGTGTCTTGCTGGAGCTGGTCGATGTGCTGCAGGACCGGCGGCTGCGCAGGGTGTTCAGCTCTGCCGCGGAGGACGCCTGCATCTACCCCTTGGCTGTGAGTGACCCACGCCCAGCCCCACCGCTCTGCCTTCCTCCTCCTCCTTCCCCTGCTCAGCACCAGCCAGACCCCCGTGCCACACGCTCGGGCCCACCCCACGCTGGTTTGGCCCCACCAAGCCTGTCCCGGCACGGGCAGCGCTCTGCCCTCCCCCCTGCCTGCATCCCCCTGCCCAGCTCCGCAGCCTGGAGACCCCGGGAAGGGGCAGAAACCAGAGTCAAGGCGGTTGCTGGTCCTGGGTCAGAGACGTGGGGACGCGGAGGTGGCTTCAAGGGGAGAGGGACGCTTGCCATGGAGCGTGCTGGTGTCGGGGCGGGAGCCCTGCAGCTCTGCTGGTCTCTCACCGCTGTCTCCATTGTAGCTCCTGCTCTGCACTGACATTGCCACGGAGGAGTTTGCTGCCCTCTACCAAGCCCAGCGGTACCTGAGGCGTCCCAGCCCGGTGATGCTCTCGCTGGTGCTCACGGGCCTTGTCACGCTCTCAGAAACACCTGAAACGGTGAGCGGGGGGTCGGCAAGGGGAGCCGCATCAGCAGCTGGGGGCTGGGGCGGTGGGGGGGGGTCTTTCACCGCTTCACAAAAAGGCAACGGTGTGTTTCGTACAGGCCAGAAAACTCCCGGTGCTGCTGCCGGACGTACTGGAGACCCTGACGGATGCCGACGCCGATGTCAAGAGGAAGGCTCTGGTGGTGTTCATCAACGTGCTGGGTCACATGGAGAGGGAAGAGGCCGACCTCATCTCCCTGAGGCTGGCGGAGAAGCTCCTGCCCCTCTTCGATGATGTAAGGCTGCCACGGGAGCCCGAGCAGAGGCGATGGGTGAAAGATGGCTGCCCTCCAGTGCGGCCATGCGGGAAGCATTTGGGCAGGGGTCCCCCCCTTGCTCCTCTTGCGTAGCCTTTTGGGGCTCTTCCCCTCCCCGCTCCTCTTCCGGGGCTCCGGGGCCGTTGAGCCGCAGCTGCAGGTCTGGCCGACGGCTCCTGCCTTCAGGATCCGGCCCCGGAGCAGCTCCTCTCCCCCGGCCACGCTGACGCCCCTGCTCCCCATGGGCCGGGTGCTGAGCTCCCTCTGTCCTCTTCCCTGCCAGGAGTGCAGCCGGCTGCGGGAGCTCTCCATCCGCCTCTTCAAAGACGTGATGAAGATCGCGATGGGGAGAAACAAGAAAAAAATGGCGAAGAAAGTGCGGAGCGTGCTGCTCCCACTGTTATTCCGTACGAGTGACCAGGTGGAGAGCGTGGCCAAGGTGCAGTGACCAGCGACTGGTGTCGCGGGGAGGGGCGTGCTGACACCACGGGGGTGGCCTGGGCGTGAGGGACAGTGGGAACGTGTGTCACCGCGGGGTCCCGCTGCACTGGTCCCAGTGCTGCAGAGCTGGAGGGGGAGGTGGGGTCCCCCCGGCCCACAGGAAGGGTCCCTGCAGCCCCAGCACGAGCAGGGCCAGAGAGCCTGGCACAGACAGTTCCCTGCTCAGCCGGGGCCGGCTCCCAGAGCGCGGCATGGCCCCAGCAATGAAGGGGGAGCCAATCCCGGGATCACCCCGTGCCCCCAGCTCAAAGCCAGGCCCAGAGCAGGAGGATGCCAGCTCTCCTTCCCCGGGCTCTGGTGCCATCTCCCAGCCTCTGCTTCTCCGCAGGCTTCCCGGGACACCCTCATCGCCTGTGGAGACTTCCTGGGCTGGAGCAGGCTCAGCTCCGCGGCCAAGACGTGGCAGACAGTCCTGATCGGAGAGTGCTTGGTGAGGACAACCCCCAAAGCCCAGGGCTGGCTGGACGGGGGCTGCGCGCCTGGGGCAGGGGGCACCCCTGGGGAGGGCTGTGCCGCTCTGCATCGCCGCCCTGCCCCGGCCCCGCTGCCCCAGCTGCAGCCTCCTTCCCTGCCCTCCAGCACGCAGCCCCCAGGGGCTCTTCTCCAGGAGAGCCCGGCCCAGCTGGGCCCTGGCAGCGGGACGGAGGGGTCTCGGCACCCCCAGCCCCCTCTGCCTGCGGCTCTCTCTGCCCCTCAGCCCCACGGGGCTCCCGGCTGGGAGACGGGAGTCACTGGGAGGCAGCGGGGGTGCTGGCACGAGGGACTGGTCTGGACGGCTGCGGAGGGTCCGTACCAGCCCCGTGCCCTTGTGCTTCCACAGATAATGCACAACAGGAACAGGGTGGATGACTATCTGCTGCAGTGCCTGCCCTACCTGAAGGACCCTCAGGCCACCGTGCGAGAGGAGGCCGTCAGGTTCATCGGTGAGTCCCCGGGGCCCCATTTCTGGCCGCCCAGCCCCAGTCCCCACTGGTGGGCTCGCTGGGGGTCTTGCTGGGTCCCAGCGCCCTTGGGTGCTGTCCTTGCCAGGGGCCAGCCCTGCCCAGGGGGAGCCGAGCTCTGACATTAGTTCTGTGCCCCAGGGCTTGCTGTTCGGCAACAGAAGACCCGCAGCCCGGAGAGCGTGTGGGAGATCTGCGACGGTGAGTAGGGGACAGAGCCCGGGCAGGTGCTGCCGTGCCCGGCCCCGCCCCAGGAAAACGCTCCGGGGGCAGACGAGCCGTTTCAGGAGGTTTTTTTCAAGAGCAGTTTCACAAAGTTGTTTGTGTCTTAACACATAGGTTAGCATATCTCTTTAGTAAGGTCTGGAAAGTGGAGGAATTATGTTTTCTCACCAAAAAGGAAGGGAATTTGTGGGGAGAGAACAGCCCTCTCTGTCCTGCCCCTTGCCAGGAGGCTGATGATGTCCAGACTCCACACTGATGCTCAGATCAACACACGGGCTCGTTGAGGGCACACACAACTCTAGACCAGCTCGTATGGCAAAGAGAAAAATTACTCTGTGGCCTGGCCCAGTCCTGAGCTCCTTTGTGTGCCGGGGGCACACGGGTGGTTCCTGAGCAGCAGCTTCAGGCGCTCTGGGGGTCTCACCGGCTCCTCCTGGCAGGGAAGGAGATGGATGGGGCTGGCATGGGCTGGGGGGGCCCTGGGGGTCCCTGCGGGCACTGGGGGCTCACGGCTGCTCTCCTCCCTTCTCTCGCAGCGCTCCTGCCCTTGGGGAAAGACCCAGAACTCTCCATCAGTTCCCTGGCAGCCGACACCGTCACGCTCCTGACAATAGAGCAGAGTCCGACACCAAGGTGGAGCCTGCGGTCGCTGTGCTGCTGGCTCTGCTGAGCCTCCGAGAGATTAAATTCTCTGGAAAAAGGCCGTACTTAAATATTGGGGGGTTTTAAATAAAGGTGGAGCCACAAGCTGCTGGGACTCCGTAGCATCCTTCCCACAGGCACCACGCCGAGTGTGCTGAGCAGGGTCCCCCCCGGCCTCTGCCGCTGCCCCCAGGACCGCACACCCGCACCCAGCCCGGAGAGGAGGAGGAGGAGGAGGGAAGCTTCAGCCCATCCTGCCCCTCCCGAGATACCTCAGGGCACAAAAAGGCACCCGTGTGCCAAGCTGGCACATCGCCATCTGTCCCAGCACCAAAATCCTCTCCTGTACTGGGGAGCTGGGCTGGTTTTGACTGGGCACTGGTTCGTTGCTAGAACATTCTGGGGTCAAACTGGGGGATTCTGTGATTCAAAGAGAATTTGGGGGTGAAAGTGGGGGGCTTTTGGGGGTGCTGGTGCGGATTTTGGGGTAAAACTGTGACGTTTTGAGATTCAAGATAGATCTGGGGATGTAAAATAGGATTTTTGGGGGTGCTGAGGCTGATTTGGTGTCAAACTGGGAAATTCTGCGATCCAAAGTGGGAGATGTGCGAGTCAAATGCGGAAATTTTGTGGCAAAATTGGGGGATTTGATGGCGAAACATGGATCCTGGGGCCACGGATGATTTCAGGGTGAAAAGGGGGTTTGGGGGTCTCACTCCACAGCACCCAGGTGAGCGTGGGCCCGGTGATGGTGTCAGCGCTGTCCCCCACCCCCACGGCTGGAGGACCACCCGAGCGTCCAGGGCACCTGTCAGGGTCTGCACAGCACCTGCCCAGGGCTCCCAGTCACCCCCAGTTACCCCTGCCCCCCCACCTCCCTCCCGGCTCCTTCCCAGTCCTTCTCCTTAAAGCCCAGACACCTCTGTAAGAGTCGGTCAGAAGATCAGCATTCTCTCACCACTGTCATCAGGGACACGGACAGCGAGGTACCCAACAACGGCCTGCTTGGCCTTGCCGATCCCTGGAGTGGGATGTGGCGCAAGGGCTCCAGAACACAGAACTGTGCGGCACGGGCACTGCCGGGCTGTTCCCCCGAGCGCCGACCCGTGCGACACGGGCACTGCCGGGCTGTTCTCCTGCGCACAGAGCTTTGGTGCTCAGTGTGGGGCTCGAAGGTTTGAGACAACAGCAGATTTGGTCAGTGTGTCATAACAATTCGGTAGAAGCATTCATTATATCGGCTTATCAATTGCTGGTCATAATGTCGATCACTTGGCGCCTTAAAATTTCATCGCCTCATTTGCTGTATATCGTCCCTCTGCTGCTGCTCACCACCCGTGGGAGGTGGATTAAGATTTTTGTTTTGCTGAACTGTGTAACACTGATTGATGGCACGATGAAGTTGTCGGTCCTGCGGCTACTTACAACTGTGTTTGAGAACTTGGGGAATTCTGAATACCCTCGGAATGCTGAGACGAACACTGTCGTCTTACCGCTGGGAGCCAGCGTGTTCCCGCAGGGTTCAGGCTTTGTTCAGGGCTAAGCAAGTATTTAAGAGTATCACCAGGAGATCTATCCCCAGGTTGGAGAATCATGAGTGGCTGGGGGTGTGGGACAGCATGGGCAAGGGCCCAGGACAGCGGGCACCTCTGATGTGTTGGAACTTCACTCCCGAGCAGGTGCAGAATCCCAAAAAACTAGTGACGTATTTGGAAAAAGGTATGGTGCCACCCGGGTAATTCCAGAGAGACCCAGCTCACTGCAACGTGCTGGGGCCTGGCCCGTGCCTACCGCGTCAGTGTGCAGAGGTGAACGCCGTCCAGCTGGCCTTGGATGAGCGATTGCTGGCCTATTGCTGAGCGAGAAAGGTGGCCAGTGCTCTGTCCTGCACTGACTCGTGGGGGGTGGCAAACGCGCTGTGGGGGTGGTTACGGCAGTGGGAACGGAGCCGCCGGCAGCGCAGAGGCAAACCCGTCTGGGCTGCCGGGGGAGGGCGAGATCTTGCGAGATAATGGAGCGCGGGAAGCTTCCCTGTGTGGCTTTGGTCCTGGGAAGCACACGCGGCGGGCTGGCTGTGTCCACTGCGGCGCTTCTCTCTCTTTTGTCTCGTTTATTGTTATCGCTGTTTGTTGTTATGGTTGTTGTTCAGATTGTTATTTATTGCACTGTTGTGTTAGATTTCTTCTTATTTCAACCCCGGGGTCTGTGCAGCACTTCCAGCCTGTCCGCCTGAGGGTGGCGGAGGGACAACAGCAACGTGGTCTCCGGTCCCAGCAGGGCCTAAACATCAATCAGTGTTACACAGTTCAGCAAAACAAAAATCTTAATCCACCTCCCACGGGTGGTGAGCAGCAGCAGAGGGACGATATACAGCAAATGAGGCGATGAAATTTTAAGGCGCCAAGTGATCGACATTACGTTCCGTCGGGGACAGATGGAACATAGAGATGGGCTCATGACCGAGGGGTGGACTTAACCATGGATGTTATTGCACAGGTCGTCCATGAATGTGAGACATGTGCTGCCGTCAAGGAACTAAACTGTTAAAGCCCCTTTGGTGCAGGGGGTGATGGTTAAAACATAAATATGGGCAGGCCTGGCAGATTGGTTATATCACACTCCCACAAACTCAGCACAACAAACGCTGTGTGCTTACAATGGTGGAAGCAGCCACGGGTTGGTTGGAAACTCAGGCCGTGTCCCATGCCACTGCCCCGAGCACCATTTTAGGCCTTGAGGAGAAAGTCTTATGGCGGCATGGCCCGACAGCAAGGATTGAGTCAGATACAACGGGACACATTTCTGAAAGAACCTCACAGACACTTGGGCCAGAGGACACGGCACTGAGGGGGCGCATCACATCCCCGACCCTGCACCAGCCTCGGAAAATGGAGCGGCACAATGCATTGCGGAAAACCACACTGAGAGCCACGGGGGGTGGGACTTTCAAACCCTGGGACGTGCATTTAGCAAAAGCCACCTGGTCAGTCAGTCCCAGAGAATCTGCCCACCAGGCTGGCCCTGCTCAGTCAAACCTCCTACGTACCGCGGATGGGGGTAGAGCCCCCGTAGTGCGCATCAGGAATATGCTGGGGCAGACCGGCTGGGTTACTCCTGCATCGGGTAAAGCTAAACCCATACGAGGCATCGCTTTTGCGCAAGGACCTGGGTGCACTCGGTGGGTAATGCAGAAGGATGGAGAGGTCCGACACGTGCCTCAGGCAGATTTGATTCTAGGTGAGAACAGCCAATGAACCGGACTGCCGGATAACCCTGTTATGGCAGTTGGTGTCTTGCAGCATCCCTGTGCCACGTCCAAAGCCTCCTGCTCCACTAACTGAGCCAGCTCTGCCTCATTCCTCAGCCTTAGAGACTGTCAGGGCAGACGGAACCCGAAGTTACGGACTAAATGAACTCAGCAGACGTTGTGGAAGGATGGCCCAGAGACTGAGGGAATGAGATCTCTGAGACCCAGGGGAGGGGTGGTGGTGCCTTAGGATGTGTTTGGAAACCTGAGCATGACGTCGGTGGTGTGGAACAAAGGGTGGAGACTGTCCTGCTTTCGACAAGGACGGAGTTAACTTTCATGGCAGTATTTCACACCACACGATGCCATGCCCGGGGACAGGGGGGGCTGGGCTCTCTCAGGCAGACGCCAACTTTGGGTCCAGTCCAGTCGGGTGTTGCTGCGGGGTGGGGTGGGGGGGCGATCACTGCGCCCGGTAAGCCACTGCTGCATTTTACCCATTTCTTTTTGCACTCACTGTTTTTACTAAATATAACAAATTCTTTCTTTTTATTCAACCTATGACTTTTCTTCTTTTTTGTCCCTCCCCTATCTCACGTCACGGGATGCGGAACACTCCAATGGCCAGGCTGGGGCTGGCACTCCAGCTGTACCCCCTCCCAGCTCAAGAAAATTAACTCTACCCCAGCTGAAACCAGGACAGTGTCATAGCAGATTAAAGATACTCCTGAGTGTAGGAGAGAACTGGACACAGGCCAGCAAACGCTTCAGGTGATCGCAAAGTAGGGATGGGGCAGTCTGGAGTGTTTCTGTCGGGACCGAAGCAGAAGGCCCGGGGGCTGTGCCGGGGTGTGAGAACCCTCTGGGACGAGCCCGAGGGTACGGGAAGGCGCCGAGGGGACATGATGGGGGCCTGGGGAAACCCCAAGAGGAGCTGTCGGCCAATGGCGAGCTGGGTCCCCACCCCCCGCAGCGGAACCCTGCCCCACCCGGCCTGGGTGACGCGTCACAATGTGACCCCCTTTGTGACACGTCGCCGTGTCTCCCCCGGCACCGTACCTGAGCAGCGCAGCCCCGCAGTGCCTGACAAGTCGGGGAAGGGACAGGGCAGGAGCACAGTGAGGAGACTCCTGAGCACAGCCCGCGTCTTCCCACCACACCCGGGGATTCCCTTAAGCTGACCCCCCCCGCACTGTCCCTCAACCACTTCCCTCCATTTCTGAGGATGGCAGAGAGACCCCCCAGCAGCCCCAGGGTGGTCTGGGAGGAGGTGGGGGCTCCCCAGGAGAGCAGCTCTCCTCCGGAGCCCCACGAGGTGTCCATGGTCCAGCCCCTGCAGATGGGTGAGTAGAGGGCTCCCCGGGGCGGGCTCGGTGCCGGGACCCCGTTCCCTCGGCGTGGGGCCATTTAAAGCTCTTCGCCGTCTGGGAGGCTCCTTGGCGAAGGTGGGGTGTCCTACCGACTCTTCCCTGTTTCCCTGTAGGCGAGACGCTGCTGGAGGAGGATCCAGAGCTCCAACCAAGACGGGACTCTGAGAGCACCTTGCTGCTTTCTTCGCTCGACAGCAGCGACATGACAACGGTAATGAGCTTCCCCCTCGCGGGGACCCTGGTCCGTGGCATCAGCTTGTGCAAGAAAAGGGAGGGACCCAGGGATGGTTGAGCTGATCAGCCGTGCAGCACCGTCGGCATGCTGGGAGTGACACGTCTCCCCCCCCATCCCTCCTCCCGTAGGTGTTTGGCGAATACCTCCGGCCTTCTCAGAGGACGGACGTTCTCCTCGTGGCCATCGAGGCCTTGACAGCAGATGATGTCCAAGACAGGCAGATGGGCAGAGACATGGTGGACACGGCCATGAGAGACCCCGCGTCCTGGCTGACGGATGTAAGTGCCCCGTGGCTGGACTGTCCTCCTGTGTTAAAACGTGTCAAGCCTTGTTCTTCCCTCCTGCCCTAACCCGGCTCTCTCAGGCACCCGAAACCCATTTCAAGGCAGCAGGGAGTGGGTGGGAACGGCAGCACCACCCTTACCCATGTCCCCTCCAGGTGCCAAAAATTATGAGATACATCCACAAAAATGTGGAGCACATCCGCACGGAGCCAGCCCGGAAAAGCTTGGACTCGCTGCTGCTGCTGCTGACCAGGTGGAGCTGCAGGGAGGTGGTCCGGAGCCTTCTGAGGATCTCTCCAGCGTGTGACAGGTACCGGCCCTGACAGCCTTGTACCACGGGGAGAGTGGCCCAGAGACTCTCTGGCTGCCAGACCCACGGGAAACTGCGGGACAGCCCTGAGGAGCAGGGCTCTCCATCCCACCACGCTTCCCCCTTCAGCCAGAGCTGGCCCAAGCGGAGCCCCTGCCCCACGGGAACAGAACCTCACCCCCCTCTGCCTCCCCGGGCACCCCGAAATGAGGGGGTGGGCAGGGCCGGGCTCCGGAGGAGCCGAGGCAGCCCGATTGACCGAGTTGGCTCTGGCTCCGCAGCGCTGCCGTGGCCATGTGGGAGGTGATGATCTCCATGCCCTGGGATTTGAGCAGTGTCTTGCTGGAGCTGGTCGATGTGCTGCAGGACCGGCGGCTGCGCAGGGTGTTCAGCTCTGCCGCGGAGGACGCCTGCATCTACCCCTTGGCTGTGAGTGACCCACGCCCAGCCCCACCGCTCTGCCTTCCTCCTCCTCCTCCTCCTTCCCCTGCTCAGCACCAGTCAGACCCCCGTGCCACACGCTCGGGCCCACCCCACGCTGGTTTGGCCCCACCAAGCCTGTCCCGGCACGGGCAGCGCTCTGCCCTCCCCCCTGCCTGCATCCCCCTGCCCAGCTCCGCAGCCTGGAGACCCCGGGGAGGGGCAGAAACCAGAGTCAAGGCGGTTGCTGGTCCTGGGTCAGAGACGTGGGGACTCGGAGGTGGCTTCAAGGGGAGAGGGACGCTTGCCATGGAGCGTGCTGGTGTCGGGGCGGGAGCCCTGCAGCTCTGCTGGTCTCTCACCGCTGTCTCCATTGTAGCTCCTGCTCTGCACTGACATTGCCACGGAGGAGTTTGCTGCCCTCTACCAAGCCCAGCGGTACCTGAGGCGTCCCAGCCCGGTGATGCTCTCGCTGGTGCTCACGGGCCTTGTCACGCTCTCAGAAACACCTGAAACGGTGAGCGGGGGGTCGGCAAGGGGAGCCGCATCAGCAGCTGGGGGCTGGGGCGGTGGGGGGGGGGTCTTTCACCGCTTCACAAAAAGGCAACGGTGTGTTTCGTACAGGCCAGAAAACTCCCGGTGCTGCTGCCGGACGTACTGGAGACCCTGACGGATGCCGACGCCGATGTCAAGAGGAAGGCTCTGGTGGTGTTCATCAACGTGCTGGGTCACATGGAGAGGGAAGAGGCCGACCTCATCTCCCTGAGGCTGGCGGAGAAGCTCCTGCCCCTCTTCGATGATGTAAGGCTGCCACGGGAGCCCGAGCAGAGGCGATGGGTGAAAGATGGCTGCCCTCCAGTGCGGCCATGCGGGAAGCATTTGGGCAGGGGTCCCCCCCTTGCTCCTCTTGCGTAGCCTTTTGGGGCTCTTCCCCTCCCCGCTCCTCTTCCGGGGCCTTCCGGGGCTCCGGGGCCGTTGAGCCGCAGCTGCAGGTCTGGCCGACGGCTCCTGCCTTCAGGATCCGGCCCCGGAGCAGCTCCTCTCCCCCGGCCACGCTGACGCCCCTGCTCCCCATGGGCCGGGTGCTGAGCTCCCTCTGTCCTCTTCCCTGCCAGGAGTGCAGCCGGCTGCGGGAGCTCTCCATCCGCCTCTTCAAAGACGTGATGAAGATCGCGATGGGGAGAAACAAGAAAAAAATGGCGAAGAAAGTGCGGAGCGTGCTGCTCCCACTGTTATTCCGTACGAGTGACCAGGTGGAGAGCGTGGCCAAGGTGCAGTGACCAGCGACTGGTGTCGCGGGGAGGGGCGTGCTGACACCACGGGGGTGGCCTGGGCGTGAGGGACAGTGGGAACGTGTGTCACCGCGGGGTCCCGCTGCACTGGTCCCAGTGCTGCAGAGCTGGAGGGGGAGGTGGGGTCCCCCCGGCCCACAGGAAGGGTCCCTGCAGCCCCAGCACGAGCAGGGCCAGAGAGCCTGGCACAGACAGTTCCCTGCTCAGCCGGGGCCGGCTCCCAGAGCGCGGCATGGCCCCAGCAATGAAGGGGGAGCCAATCCCGGGATCACCCCGTGCCCCCAGCTCAAAGCCAGGCCCAGAGCAGGAGGATGCCAGCTCTCCTTCCCCGGGCTCTGGTGCCATCTCCCAGCCTCTGCTTCTCCGCAGGCTTCCCGGGACACCCTCATCGCCTGCGGAGACTTCCTGGGCTGGAGCAGGCTCAGCTCCGCGGCCAAGACGTGGCAGACAGTCCTGATCGGAGAGTGCTTGGTGAGGACACCCCCCAAAGCCCAGGGCTGGCTGGACGGGGGCTGCGCGCCTGGGGCAGGGGGCACCCCTGGGGAGGGCTGTGCCGCTCTGCATCGCCGCCCTGCCCCGGCCCCGCTGCCCCAGCTGCAGCCTCCTTCCCTGCCCTCCAGCACGCAGCCCCCAGGGGCTCTTCTCCAGGAGAGCCCGGCCCAGCTGGGCCCTGGCAGCGGGACGGAGGGGTCTCGGCACCCCCAGCCCCCTCTGCCTGCGGCTCTCTCTGCCCCTCAGCCCCACGGGGCTCCCGGCTGGGAGACGGGAGTCACTGGGAGGCAGCGGGGGTGCTGGCACGAGGGACTGGTCTGGACGGCTGCGGAGGGTCCGTACCAGCCCCGTGCCCTTGTGCTTCCACAGATAATGCACAACAGGAACAGGGTGGATGACTATCTGCTGCAGTGCCTGCCCTACCTGAAGGACCCTCAGGCCACCGTGCGAGAGGAGGCCGTCAGGTTCATCGGTGAGTCCCCGGGGCCCCATTTCTGGCCGCCCAGCCCCAGTCCCCACTGGTGGGCTCGCTGGGGGTCTTGCTGGGTCCCAGCGCCCTTGGGTGCTGTCCTTGCCAGGGGCCAGCCCTGCCCAGGGGGAGCCGAGCTCTGACATTAGTTCTGTGCCCCAGGGCTTGCTGTTCGGCAACAGAAGACCCGCAGCCCGGAGAGCGTGTGGGAGATCTGCGACGGTGAGTAGGGGACGGAGCCCGGGCAGGTGCTGCCGTGCCCGGCCCCGCCCCAGGAAAACGCTCCGGGGGCAGACGAGCCGTTTCAGGAGTTTTTTTTCAAGAGCAGTTTCACAAAGTTGTTTGTGTCTTAACACATAGGTTAGCATATCTCTTTAGTAAGGTCTGGAAAGTGGAGGAATTATGTTTTCTCACCAAAAAGGAAGGGAATTTGTGGGGAGAGAACAGCCCTCTCTGTCCTGCCCCTTGCCAGGAGGCTGATGATGTCCAGACTCCACACTGATGCTCAGATCAACACACGGGCTCGTTGAGGGCACACACAACTCTAGACCAGCTCGTATGGCAAAGAGAAAAATTACTCTGTGGCCTGGCCCAGTCCTGAGCTCCTTTGTGTGCCGGGGGCACACGGGTGGTTCCTGAGCAGCAGCTTCAGGCGCTCTGGGGGTCTCACCGGCTCCTCCTGGCAGGGAAGGAGATGGATGGGGCTGGCATGGGCTGGGGGGGCCCTGGGGGTCCCTGCGGGCACTGGGGGCTCACGGCTGCTCTCCTCCCTTCTCTCGCAGCGCTCCTGCCCTTGGGCAAAGACCCAGAACTCTCCATCAGTTCCCTGGCAGCCGACACCGTCACGCTCCTGACAATAGAGCAGAGTCCGACACCAAGGTGGAGCCTGCGGTCGCTGTGCTGCTGGCTCTGCTGAGCCTCCGAGAGATTAAATTCTCTGGAAAAAGGCCGTACTTAAATATTGGGGGGTTTTAAATAAAGGTGGAGCCACAAGCTGCTGGGACTCCGTAGCATCCTTCCCACAGGCACCACGCCGAGTGTGCTGAGCAGGGTCCCCCCCGGCCTCTGCCGCTGCCCCCAGGACCGCACACCCGCACCCAGCCCGGAGAGGAGGAGGAGGAGGAGGGAAGCTTCAGCCCATCCTGCCCCTCCCGAGATACCTCAGGGCACAAAAAGGCACCCGTGTGCCAAGCTGGCACATCGCCATCTGTCCCAGCACCAAAATCCTCTCCTGTACTGGGGAGCTGGGCTGGTTTTGACTGGGCACTGGTTCGTTGCTAGAACATTCTGGGGTCAAACTGGGGGATTCTGTGATTCAAAGAGAATTTGGGGGTGAAAGTGGGGGGCTTTTGGGGGTGCTGGTGCGGATTTTGGGGTAAAACTGTGGCGTTTTGAGATTCAAGATAGATCTGGGGATGTAAAATAGGATTTTTGGGGGTGCTGAGGCTGATTTGGTGTCAAACTGGGAAATTCTGCGATCCAAAGTGGGAGATGTGCGAGTCAAATGCGGAAATTTTGTGGCAAAATTGGGGGATTTGATGGCGAAACATGGATCCTGGGGCCACGGATGATTTCAGGGTGAAAAGGGGGTTTGGGGGTCTCACTCCACAGCACCCAGGTGAGCGTGGGCCCGGTGATGGTGTCAGCGCTGTCCCCCACCCCCACGGCTGGAGGACCACCCGAGCGTCCAGGGCACCTGTCAGGGTCTGCACAGCACCTGCCCAGGGCTCCCAGTCACCCCCAGTTACCCCTGCCCCCCCACCTCCCTCCCGGCTCCTTCCCAGTCCTTCTCCTTAAAGCCCAGACACCTCTGTAAGAGTCGGTCAGAAGATCAGCATTCTCTCACCACTGTCATCAGGGACACGGACAGCGAGGTACCCAACAACGGCCTGCTTGGCCTTGCCGATCCCTGGAGTGGGATGTGGCGCAAGGGCTCCAGAACACAGAACTGTGCGGCACGGGCACTGCCGGGCTGTTCCCCCGAGCGCCGACCCGTGCGACACGGGCACTGCCGGGCTGTTCTCCTGCGCACAGAGCTTTGGTGCTCAGTGTGGGGCTCGAAGGTTTGAGACAACAGCAGATTTGGTCAGTGTGTCATAACAATTCGGTAGAAGCATTCATTATATCGGCTTATCAATTGCTGGTCATAATGTCGATCACTTGGCGCCTTAAAATTTCATCGCCTCATTTGCTGTATATCGTCCCTCTGCTGCTGCTCACCACCCGTGGGAGGTGGATTAAGATTTTTGTTTTGCTGAACTGTGTAACACTGATTGATGGCACGATGAAGTTGTCGGTCCTGCGGCTACTTACAACTGTGTTTGAGAACTTGGGGAATTCTGAATACCCTCGGAATGCTGAGACGAACACTGTCGTCTTACCGCTGGGAGCCAGCGTGTTCCCGCAGGGTTCAGGCTTTGTTCAGGGCTAAGCAAGTATTTAAGAGTATCACCAGGAGATCTATCCCCAGGTTGGAGAATCATGAGTGGCTGGGGGTGTGGGACAGCATGGGCAAGGGCCCAGGACAGCGGGCACCTCTGATGTGTTGGAACTTCACTCCCGAGCAGGTGCAGAATCCCAAAAAACTAGTGACGTATTTGGAAAAAGGTATGGTGCCACCCGGGTAATTCCAGAGAGACCCAGCTCACTGCAACGTGCTGGGGCCTGGCCCGTGCCTACCGCGTCAGTGTGCAGAGGTGAACGCCGTCCAGCTGGCCTTGGATGAGCGATTGCTGGCCTATTGCTGAGCGAGAAAGGTGGCCAGTGCTCTGTCCTGCACTGACTCGTGGGGGGTGGCAAACGCGCTGTGGGGGTGGTTACGGCAGTGGGAACGGAGCCGCCGGCAGCGCAGAGGCAAACCCGTCTGGGCTGCCGGGGGAGGGCGAGATCTTGCGAGATAATGGAGCGCGGGAAGCTTCCCTGTGTGGCTTTGGTCCTGGGAAGCACACGCGGCGGGCTGGCTGTGTCCACTGCGGCGCTTCTCTCTCTTTTGTCTCGTTTATTGTTATCGCTGTTTGTTGTTATGGTTGTTGTTCAGATTGTTATTTATTGCACTGTTGTGTTAGATTTCTTCTTATTTCAACCCCGGGGTCTGTGCAGCACTTCCAGCCTGTCCGCCTGAGGGTGGCGGAGGGACAACAGCAACGTGGTCTCCGGTCCCAGCAGGGCCTAAACATCAATCAGTGTTACACAGTTCAGCAAAACAAAAATCTTAATCCACCTCCCACGGGTGGTGAGCAGCAGCAGAGGGACGATATACAGCAAATGAGGCGATGAAATTTTAAGGCGCCAAGTGATCGACATTACGTTCCGTCGGGGACAGATGGAACATAGAGATGGGCTCATGACCGAGGGGTGGACTTAACCATGGATGTTATTGCACAGGTCGTCCATGAATGTGAGACATGTGCTGCCGTCAAGGAACTAAACTGTTAAAGCCCCTTTGGTGCAGGGGGTGATGGTTAAAACATAAATATGGGCAGGCCTGGCAGATTGGTTATATCACACTCCCACAAACTCAGCACAACAAACGCTGTGTGCTTACAATGGTGGAAGCAGCCACGGGTTGGTTGGAAACTCAGGCCGTGTCCCATGCCACTGCCCCGAGCACCATTTTAGGCCTTGAGGAGAAAGTCTTATGGCGGCATGGCCCGACAGCAAGGATTGAGTCAGATACAACGGGACACATTTCTGAAAGAACCTCACAGACACTTGGGCCAAAGGACACGGCACTGAGGGGGCGCATCACATCCCCGACCCTGCACCAGCCTCGGAAAATGGAGCGGCACAATGCATTGCTGAAAACCACACTGAGAGCCACGGGGGGTGGGACTTTCAAACCCTGGGACGTGCATTTAGCAAAAGCCACCTGGTCAGTCAGTCCCAGAGAATCTGCCCACCAGGCTGGCCCTGCTCAGTCAAACCTCCTACGTACCGCGGATGGGGGTAGAGCCCCCGTAGTGCGCATCAGGAATGTGCTGGGGCAGACCGGCTGGGTTACTCCTGCATCGGGTAAAGCTAAACCCATACGAGGCATCGCTTTTGCGCAAGGACCTGGGTGCACTCGGTGGGTAATGCAGAAGGATGGAGAGGTCCGACACGTGCCTCAGGCAGATTTGATTCTAGGTGAGAACAGCCAACGAACCGGACTGCCGGATAACCCTGTTATGGCAGTTGGTGTCTTGCAGCATCCCTGTGCCACGTCCAAAGCCTCCTGCTCCACTAACTGAGCCAGCTCTGCCTCATTCCTCAGCCTTAGAGACTGTCAGGGCAGACGGAACCCGAAGTTACGGACTAAATGAACTCAGCAGACGTTGTGGAAGGATGGCCCAGAGACTGAGGGAATGAGATCTCTGAGACCCAGGGGAGGGGTGGTGGTGCCTTAGGATGTGTTTGGAAACCTGAGCATGACGTCGGTGGTGTGGAACAAAGGGTGGAGACTGTCCTGCTTTCGACAAGGACGGAGTTAACTTTCATGGCAGTATTTCACACCACATGATGCCATGCCCGGGGACAGGGGGGGCTGGGCTCTCTCAGGCAGACGCCAACTTTGGGTCCAGTCCAGTCGGGTGTTGCTGCGGGGTGGGGTGGGGGGGCGATCACTGCGCCCGGTAAGCCACTGCTGCATTTTACCCATTTCTTTTTGCACTCACTGTTTTTACTAAATATAACAAATTCTTTCTTTTTATTCAACCTATGACTTTTCTTCTTTTTTGTCCCTCCCCTATCTCACGTCACGGGATGCGGAACACTCCAATGGCCAGGCTGGGGCTGGCACTCCAGCTGTACCCCCTCCCAGCTCAAGAAAATTAACTCTACCCCAGCTGAAACCAGGACAGTGTCATAGCAGATTAAAGATACTCCTGAGTGTAGGAGAGAACTGGACACAGGCCAGCAAACGCTTCAGGTGATCGCAAAGTAGGGATGGGGCAGTCTGGAGTGTTTCTGTCGGGACCAAAGCAGAAGGCCCGGGGGCTGTGCCGGGGTGTGAGAACCCTCTGGGACGAGCCCGAGGGTACGGGAAGGCGCCGAGGGGACATGATGGGGGCCTGGGGAAACCCCAAGAGGAGCTGTCGGCCAATGGCGAGCTGGGTCCCCACCCCCCGCAGCGGAACCCTGCCCCACCCGGCCTGGGTGACGCGTCACAATGTGACCCCCTTTGTGACACGTCGCCGTGTCTCCCCCGGCACCGTACCTGAGCAGCGCAGCCCCGCAGTGCCTGACAAGTCGGGGAAGGGACAGGGCAGGAGCACAGTGAGGAGACTCCTGAGCACAGCCCGCGTCTTCCCACCACACCCGGGGATTCCCTTAAGCTGACCCCCCCCGCACTGTCCCTCAACCACTTCCCTCCATTTCTGAGGATGGCAGAGAGACCCCCCAGCAGCCCCAGGGTGGTTTGGGAGGAGGTGGGGGCTCCCCAGGAGAGCAGCTCTCCTCCGGAGCCCCACGAGGTGTCCATGGTCCAGCCCCTGCAGATGGGTGAGTAGAGGGCTCCCCGGGGCGGGCTCGGTGCCGGGACCCCGTTCCCTCGGCGTGGGGCCATTTAAAGCTCTTCGCCGTCTGGGAGGCTCCTTGGCGAAGGTGGGGTGTCCTACCGACTCTTCCCTGTTTCCCTGTAGGCGAGACGCTGCTGGAGGAGGATCCAGAGCTCCAACCAAGACGGGACTCTGAGAGCACCTTGCTGCTTTCTTCGCTCGACAGCAGCGACATGACAACGGTAATGAGCTTCCCCCTCGCGGGGACCCTGGTCCGTGGCATCAGCTTGTGCAAGAAAAGGGACCCAGGGATGGTTGAGCTGATCAGCCGTGCAGCACCGTCGGCATGCTGGGAGTGACACGTCTCCCCCCCCATCCCTCCTCCCGTAGGTGTTTGGCGAATACCTCCGGCCTTCTCAGAGGACAGACGTTCTCCTCGTGGCCATCGAGGCCTTGACAGCAGATGATGTCCAAGACAGGCAGATGGGCAGAGACATGGTGGACACGGCCATGAGAGACCCCGCGTCCTGGCTGACGGATGTAAGTGCCCCGTGGCTGGACTGTCCTCCTGTGTTAAAACGTGTCAAGCCTTGTTCTTCCCTCCTGCCCTAACCCGGCTCTCTCAGGCACCCGAAACCCATTTCAAGGCAGCAGGGAGTGGGTGGGAACGGCAGCACCACCCTTACCCATGTCCCCTCCAGGTGCCAAAAATTATGAGATACATCCACAAAAATGTGGAGCACATCCGCACGGAGCCAGCCCGGAAAAGCTTGGACTCGCTGCTGCTGCTGCTGACCAGGTGGAGCTGCAGGGAGGTGGTCCGGAGCCTTCTGAGGATCTCTCCAGCGTGTGACAGGTACCGGCCCTGACAGCCTTGTACCACGGGGAGAGTGGCCCAGAGACTCTCTGGCTGCCAGACCCACGGGAAACTGCGGGACAGCCCTGAGGAGCAGGGCTCTCCATCCCACCACGCTTCCCCCTTCAGCCAGAGCTGGCCCAAGCGGAGCCCCTGCCCCACGGGAACAGAACCTCACCCCCCTCTGCCTCCCCGGGCACCCCGAAATGAGGGGGTGGGCAGGGCCGGGCTCCGGAGGAGCCGAGGCAGCCCGACTGACCGAGTTGGCTCTGGCTCCGCAGCGCTGCCGTGGCCATGTGGGAGGTGATGATCTCCATGCCCTGGGATTTGAGCAGTGTCTTGCTGGAGCTGGTCGATGTGCTGCAGGACCGGCGGCTGCGCAGGGTGTTCAGCTCTGCCGCGGAGGACGCCTGCATCTACCCCTTGGCTGTGAGTGACCCACGCCCAGCCCCACCGCTCTGCCTTCCTCCTCCTCCTCCTCCTTCCCCTGCTCAGCACCAGTCAGACCCCTGTGCCACACGCTCGGGCCCACCCCACGCTGGTTTGGCCCCACCAAGCCTGTCCCGGCACGGGCAGCGCTCTGCCCTCCCCCCTGCCTGCATCCCCCTGCCCAGCTCCGCAGCCTGGAGACCCCGGGAAGGGGCAGAAACCAGAGTCAAGGCGGTTGCTGGTCCTGGGTCAGAGACGTGGGGACTCGGAGGTGGCTTCGAGGGGAGAGGGACGCTTGCCATGGAGCGTGCTGGTGTCGGGGCGGGAGCCCTGCAGCTCTGCTGGTCTCTCACCGCTGTCTCCATTGTAGCTCCTGCTCTGCACTGACATTGCCACGGAGGAGTTTGCTGCCCTCTACCAAGCCCAGCGGTACCTGAGGCGTCCCAGCCCGGTGATGCTCTCGCTGGTGCTCACGGGCCTTGTCACGCTCTCAGAAACACCTGAAACGGTGAGCGGGGGGTCGGCAAGGGGAGCCGCATCAGCAGCTGGGGGCTGGGGCGGTGGGGGGGGGTCTTTCACCGCTTCACTAAAAGGCAACGGTGTGTTTCGTACAGGCCAGAAAACTCCCGGTGCTGCTGCCGGACGTACTGGAGACCCTGACGGATGCCGACGCCGATGTCAAGAGGAAGGCTCTGGTGGTGTTCATCAACGTGCTGGGTCACATGGAGAGGGAAGAGGCCGACCTCATCTCCCTGAGGCTGGCGGAGAAGCTCCTGCCCCTCTTCGATGATGTAAGGCTGCCACGGGAGCCCGAGCAGAGGCGATGGGTGAAAGATGGCTGCCCTCCAGTGCGGCCATGCGGGAAGCATTTGGGCAGGGGTCCCCCCCTTGCTCCTCTTGCGTAGCCTTTTGGGGCTCTTCCCCTCCCCGCTCCTCTTCCGGGGCCTTCCGGGGCTCCGGGGCCGTTGAGCCGCAGCTGCAGGTCTGGCCGACGGCTCCTGCCTTCAGGATCCGGCCCCGGAGCAGCTCCTCTCCCCCGGCCACGCTGACGCCCCTGCGCCCCATGGGCCGGGTGCTGAGCTCCCTCTGTCCTCTTCCCTGCCAGGAGTGCAGCCGGCTGCGGGAGCTCTCCATCCGCCTCTTCAAAGACGTGATGAAGATCGCGATGGGGAGAAACAAGAAAAAAATGGCGAAGAAAGTGCGGAGCGTGCTGCTCCCACTGTTATTCCGTACGAGTGACCAGGTGGAGAGCGTGGCCAAGGTGCAGTGACCAGCGACTGGTGTCGCGGGGAGGGGCGTGCTGACACCACGGGGGTGGCCTGGGCATGAGGGACAGTGGGAACGTGTGTCACCGCGGGGTCCCGCTGCACTGGTCCCAGTGCTGCAGAGCTGGAGGGGGAGGTGGGGTCCCCCCGGCCCACAGGAAGGGTCCCTGCAGCCCCAGCACGAGCAGGGCCAGAGAGCCTGGCACAGACAGTTCCCTGCTCAGCCGGGGCCGGCTCCCAGAGCGCGGCATGGCCCCAGCAATGAAGGGGGAGCCAATCCCGGGATCACCCCGTGCCCCCAGCTCAAAGCCAGGCCCAGAGCAGGAGGATGCCAGCTCTCCTTCCCCGGGCTCTGGTGCCATCTCCCAGCCTCTGCTTCTCCGCAGGCTTCCCGGGACACCCTCATCGCCTGCGGAGACTTCCTGGGCTGGAGCAGGCTCAGCTCCGCGGCCAAGACGTGGCAGACAGTCCTGATCGGAGAGTGCTTGGTGAGGACACCCCCCAAAGCCCAGGGCTGGCTGGACGGGGGCTGCGCGCCTGGGGCAGGGGGCACCCCTGGGGAGGGCTGTGCCGCTCTGCATCGCCGCCCTGCCCCGGCCCCGCTGCCCCAGCTGCAGCCTCCTTCCCTGCCCTCCAGCACGCAGCCCCCAGGGGCTCTTCTCCAGGAGAGCCCGGCCCAGCTGGGCCCTGGCAGCGGGACGGAGGGGTCTCGGCACCCCCAGCCCCCTCTGCCTGCGGCTCTCTCTGCCCCTCAGCCCCACGGGGCTCCCGGCTGGGAGACGGGAGTCACTGGGAGGCAGCGGGGGTGCTGGCACGAGGGACTGGTCTGGACGGCTGCGGAGGGTCCGTACCAGCCCCGTGCCCTTGTGCTTCCACAGATAATGCACAACAGGAACAGGGTGGATGACTATCTGCTGCAGTGCCTGCCCTACCTGAAGGACCCTCAGGCCACCGTGCGAGAGGAGGCCGTCAGGTTCATCGGTGAGTCCCCGGGGCCCCATTTCTGGCCGCCCAGCCCCAGTCCCCACTGGTGGGCTCGCTGGGGGTCTTGCTGGGTCCCAGCGCCCTTGGGTGCTGTCCTTGCCAGGGGCCAGCCCTGCCCAGGGGGAGCCGAGCTCTGACATTAGTTCTGTGCCCCAGGGCTTGCTGTTCGGCAACAGAAGACCCGCAGCCCGGAGAGCGTGTGGGAGATCTGCGACGGTGAGTAGGGGACGGAGCCCGGGCAGGTGCTGCCGTGCCCGGCCCCGCCCCAGGAAAACGCTCCGGGGGCAGACGAGCCGTTTCAGGAGGTTTTTTTCAAGAGCAGTTTCACAAAGTTGCTTGTGTCTTAACACATAGGTTAGCATATCTCTTTAGTAAGGTCTGGAAAGTGGAGGAATTATGTTTTCTCACCAAAAAGGAAGGGAATTTGTGGGGAGAGAACAGCCCTCTCTGTCCTGCCCCTTGCCAGGAGGCTGATGATGTCCAGACTCCACACTGATGCTCAGATCAACACACGGGCTCGTTGAGGGCACACACAACTCTAGACCAGCTCGTATGGCAAAGAGAAAAATTACTCTGTGGCCTGGCCCAGTCCTGAGCTCCTTTGTGTGCCGGGGGCACACGGGTGGTTCCTGAGCAGCAGCTTCAGGCGCTCTGGGGGTCTCACCGGCTCCTCCTGGCAGGGAAGGAGATGGATGGGGCTGGCATGGGCTGGGGGGGCCCTGGGGGTCCCTGCGGGCACTGGGGGCTCACGGCTGCTCTCCTCCCTTCTCTCGCAGCGCTCCTGCCCTTGGGGAAAGACCCAGAACTCTCCATCAGTTCCCTGGCAGCCGACACCGTCACGCTCCTGACAATAGAGCAGAGTCCGACACCAAGGTGGAGCCTGCGGTCGCTGTGCTGCTGGCTCTGCTGAGCCTCCGAGAGATTAAATTCTCTGGAAAAAGGCCGTACTTAAATATTGGGGGGTTTTAAATAAAGGTGGAGCCACAAGCTGCTGGGACTCCGTAGCATCCTTCCCACAGGCACCACGCCGAGTGTGCTGAGCAGGGTCCCCCCCGGCCTCTGCCGCTGCCCCCAGGACCGCACACCCGCACCCAGCCCGGAGAGGAGGAGGAGGAGGAGGGAAGCTTCAGCCCATCCTGCCCCTCCCGAGATACCTCAGGGCACGAAAAGGCACCCGTGTGCCAAGCTGGCACATCGCCATCTGTCCCAGCACCAAAATCCTCTCCTGTACTGGGGAGCTGGGCTGGTTTTGACTGGGCACTGGTTCGTTGCTAGAACATTCTGGGGTCAAACTGGGGGATTCTGTGGTCCAAAGAGAATTTGGGGGTGAAAGTGGGGGGCTTTTGGGGGTGCTGGTGCGGATTTTGGGGTAAAACCGTGGCGTTTTGAGATTCAAGATAGATTTGGGGATGTAAAATAGGATTTTTGGGGGTGCTGAGGCTGATTTGGTGTCAAACTGGGAAATTCTGCGATCCAAAGTGGGAGATGTGCGAGTCAAATGCGGAAATTTTGTGGCAAAATTGGGGGATTTGATGGCGAAACACGGATCCTGGGGCCACGGATGATTTCAGGGTGAAAAGGGGGTTTGGGGGTCTCACTCCACAGCACCCAGGTGAGCGTGGGCCCGGTGATGGTGTCAGCGCTGTCCCCCACCCCCACGGCTGGAGGACCACCCGAGCGTCCAGGGCACCTGTCAGGGTCTGCACAGCACCTGCCCAGGGCTCCCAGTCACCCCCAGTTACCCCTGCCCCCCCACCTCCCTCCCGGCTCCTTCCCAGTCCTTCTCCTTAAAGCCCAGACACCTCTGTAAGAGTCGGTCAGAAGATCAGCATTCTCTCACCACTGTCATCAGGGACACGGACAGCGAGGTACCCAACAACGGCCTGCTTGGCCTTGCCGATCCCTGGAGTGGGATGTGGCGCAAGGGCTCCAGAACACAGAACTGTGCGGCACGGGCACTGCCGGGCTGTTCTCCTGCGCACAGAGCTTTGGTGCTCAGTGTGGGGCTCGAAGGTTTGAGACAACAGCAGATTTGGTCAGTGTGTCATAACAATTCGGTAGAAGCATTCATTATATCGGCTTATCAATTGCTGGTCATAATGTCCATCACTTGGCGCCTTAAAATTTCATCGCCTCATTTGCTGTATATCGTCCCTCTGCTGCTGCTCACCACCCGTGGGAGGTGGATTAAGATTTTTGTTTTGCTGAACTGTGTAACACTGATTGATGGCACGATGAAGTTGTCGGTCCTGCGGCTACTTACAACTGTGTTTGAGAACTTGGGGAATTCTGAATACCCTCGGAATGCTGAGACGAACACTGTCGTCTTACCGCTGGGAGCCAGCGTGTTCCTGCAGGGTTCAGGCTTTGTTCAGGGCTAAGCAAGTATTTAAGAGTATCACCAGGAGATCTATCCCCAGGTTGGAGAATCATGAGTGGCTGGGGGTGTGGGACAGCATGGGCAAGGGCCCAGGACAGCGGGCACCTCTGATGTGTTGGAACTTCACTCCCGAGCAGGTGCAGAATCCCAAAAAACTAGTGACGTATTTGGAAAAAGGTATGGTGCCACCCGGGTAATTCCAGAGAGACCCAGCTCACTGCAACGTGCTGGGGCCTGGCCCGTGCCTACCGCGTCAGTGTGCAGAGGTGAACGCCGTCCAGCTGGCCTTGGATGAGCGATTGCTGGCCTATTGCTGAGCGAGAAAGGTGGCCAGTGCTCTGTCCTGCACTGACTCGTGGGGGGTGGCAAACGCGCTGTGGGGGTGGTTACGGCAGTGGGAACGGAGCCGCCGGCAGCGCAGAGGCAAACCCGTCTGGGCTGCCGGGGGAGGGCGAGATCTTGCGAGATAATGGAGCGCGGGAAGCTTCCCTGTGTGGCTTTGGTCCTGGGAAGCACACGCGGCGGGCTGGCTGTGTCCACTGCGGCGCTTCTCTCTCTTTTGTCTCGTTTATTGTTATCGCTGTTTGTTGTTATGGTTGTTGTTCAGATTGTTATTTATTGCACTGTTGTGTTAGATTTCTTCTTATT
This sequence comes from Athene noctua, assembly GCF_965140245.1. NCBI lineage: Eukaryota > Metazoa > Chordata > Aves > Strigiformes > Strigidae > Athene > Athene noctua. Next base: position 1,287,946 of record NW_027437539.1, read on the forward strand.
TCAACCCCGGGGTCTGTGCAGCACTTCCAGCCTGTCCGCCTGAGGGTGGCGGAGGGACAACGCCAACGTGGTCTCCGGTCCCAGCAGGGCCTAAACCACCACAGGCACCTTCTGACGCACCCTCACTTGCCAACATTTGTCCACCTGAGCAGGAAAAAAAAGTTGTGTGAGGTCTCCTTAGTCTGCGAGGACAGACCCTCGTTCCTCGCAGTGCTCTGAGACACCGTCACGGTGCCGAGGGCACCCACAGCCAAACCAGCCGAGGCCACCCCTGGCCTGAACTGGAGGGAAAACACGTCGGCAGGGCAGGCAGATGGGGAGGCACCGTCCTCAGAAGAGGAGGAACAGGGGAAGGTGGCAGAGAAGTGAAGCACCACCTAATGCCCAGGTCCAGGTGAGCCAGCCTTGCTCTGTACCCTCCAAAGCTTCCTCAGACGAGCCGTAGCCCAAGTGCTCATGCAGCCACAGGGGCAGAAAGGGCAAGAGCGGCAAAGAAAACCCAACCGAGAAGGTACGTGTTACACATGGTCTGTGCTTTACCTTCTTAACAGGCTCATTTATAGTGATGAGCCGGTGACGGGGGAACTGGAGCCGATTCTGGAGCTGGATGGTTTCTTACTGGCACTGCCCACGGTGGAGAGTGGAGGACTCGTCTGTCCTTGGAGACGCGGAGCGATGGCAAAGCCACGCTGGCACGGAGGCGGACGTGGAACGTGGGGCCTCCTGCTACCTAGGGGACGGACAGAGCATCCTGCTGAGAGCCCCGGTGACATCTGCTGCTGTCCCCGACCCTCCACCCGCCCCGAGAGGCGTACGGGCATGGCGGGGTGAGGAAGGTAGTAGGTACCTTGACGGGCAGGAGCACGTCCACCTCTCCCAGCGGCAGCTTGGCACTCTGCGGGTCGAAGCGCACTTCAAAGATCTTGCTCTCGCGGCAGGGCAGGTGCTTCACGCGGTCCAGCTCCACACGGAAACCTTGAACAGATGGAAACAAAGCAGCTGAGATACACAGTCGACACAAACGTGTCACAAGCAAGTTAAGGCCGTATGTCCTGGCTGGCAGCTCTGTGAAGGACCCCTTTGTACCTGTGGAGAAGACTGCCACTCCTTCTCCCTTGTCACTGCACAAGGAGAAAGGGTTTCACAGCCAGAATGCAAGACCCACACAGTAAAAAGGAAACATCTCAGTTGAGGAGCTCCAGCCATTCCTTCACTAGGCATCCCAGGGAGGGATGCACAGACCTCTCCAAAGGAGAATTTCCAACTAAGATTCCCCCATGCCATGGTGCTCCATGAAAAACCATTTAGAGGAGGCACCTGATCACCCTTCAGACACAGCGAGGCACCGTTTGCTGCTGCCTTACGTCACGGCCTGTTTCGGAAGCCTGTTTTGATACAGCAGAGGACCTCACAGACTGCCTTCTCAATAAAGGCTGAACAGAAGTGCTATGGCATTATGAACTTTTAAACAAAGCACTTCCAAACCACAAAGGGTCCATCTGTTTGCAACACAAGCCTCTGGAGTGCCCATCAGATGCTGCTCATGGTAGCCAAGAGCAGAAGATGCTGGGAGGTGACCAAGGCGATCAGCCCGCCCAGCCCCGGCAGGGAAGTGTTAAGGCGGGCCCGGGCGGGCCGGGTCTCTGAGCGCTGCTGGCCAGGAGGACTCAGGCTCTAAAGCACCAGGCAGCGGGTCCCAAGGAGGAGAAAGGTACACATACAAGCACTCAGAAAACCTCCCCATGCCCAGTGGCTTAAGCTAAACTGTCAGAGACAGCTCCTTCGAGCCCACGCGAAGGCTCTCCAGCACTGGTTACCTGTGCCACGCAGGACCCGTCTGTCAGCGCGGAAGGACGCAGGGAACTGCCCGGTGTTGGTGACCGTCACGACGTGCGTGGGGGTGTTACCAAGAACCACGCACCCAAAGTCCAGGAGGTACTCGGGCAGCTCGGCTCTGAAAGGAGTAAGGACAGTCCTTAAACCACAGCCTGGCTACATTTCCAAGAGCATGGAAGATGCAAATAAAGTGTGTATTTCTGGATTCACTGCTGTAAAAACACAACTCAAGCCCATGAAACCCAAGGCCTGACCACCTGGTAATAAGACTTTGGTAAGTCACGAGGAGCACAGCACCTAGGTTTTATCAGCTACCAGTGGGGCCTTAAAACGTTTAAAATGGATACTGGTCACAGCTCCTCTGCTGTGGAAAGCCACTGTAGGTAAGTCCAGCGGACCTCCACTTGTCTCAATGAAACAGCTAAGCCCGATGTACAGCCCCAGCCTGGAACTGCTGCAGGACCTTGTCGTAAGATTTGCCTGCGCAGGAAATCTTCACTGCTCTGCAACCTGATCTGTCCCCAAAGCAGCGCCAGCAGATGCAGTAATCAACACCTAAAGATTCACGGGAGGGGCCTTTTCCAGAGCAGTCACACTCGGGAACGCACCTACGTGATCTGTTTTTGCAGAGCATCTTCCTGAGCCGGAGCCTACCGTGTCCGTGCCTCCTCATGGAGGAGCAGAAGGAAGTTATCGAGGTAAGCCCTGCAGTCCCACCAGCACCCAGGCCACCTGATTTAGGGTTTGTCAAGGGTGTGTCAGCCTCTGCGGTTCCCTACTCTTTTTGCTCAGTGTGGTCTGTTAGCCAGAACAAAGATGCCAGCTTTGAGTTGCCTCTTGCAGAGCTGGTCAGCAGGGACGGTGCTGGTGCTCTCTGGAAGGGCCTGATGCTCTGCACTGGCCCCCTCAGCCCGAAGAGCAGGACCCAGCGCCTGTGGGGAGCTGAGCACCTCCAAAGCTCAGGGTGGCTCTGTGGCAGTGAGGACACTCAGCTGCTCACAGGGAGTATGTCAAAGCTAGCAGGATCAGACCCTTTCTGGAGTCCCCACTACCCCCAGCTCTGCAGACACAAGGAGCTCTCAGGAGCAGGGGGGCACTGCTGGGTGTTACCCTCCTGGAGACAGGGTACGGGAGCCCCGACTAACCTGAGAAGCCTCTGACGAGCGCGCTGGTCAAAGGCAGTGGCCTCTGGGGGACCAGAGGTGAAGGCTTTCTGCTGCTCCAGGGCGTGTTCCTCTATCAGCAGCCGCTCCATCTGCATCTGCAGCCCAGGGTCCAGCTGAGGGAAGGAAAGGCGGCGGCGGGTTAGCAACGGTCCTTCCCAGGCTCCCCCCTGCTCGTGCTGGAGGGGTGATGGGGTCCTTCTGTCTTGCAGCTCAGTGTCTGTGACACCTCCTGCTCTCTCAGTCAGGGCCTCATCTCAAGGGCAACAAACTCCAGCATCTTCACCTGCCCAGTCACTGTTACAAAGGCTGATCTGGACAGACAGACAAGCCAGGAACCTTCCAGAGCTCCAAGTCTTTGCCTGCCCCCAGCCAGTGCCAAAGCAGCTCCAACAAAAATCTCTCTTGTAAAGGGAGCCACGATAAAGCTGCTGTCTCTGAGAGATCAGCACTGGCAGCACAGTCCCAGAGCACAGTCAGGCTGCTCTATTAAGCTCTGTAAACCCGGCAGGGCTTGGGTTGTGAGCAGCAAATCCCCCCGTGATGACCTACATCCCATCACGAAGTGCCATAAATTTCATCACTTGAGCAGGGTCTTCAGGATCTCTCCCTGGGGCAGCCCCGGGGGCACTGCTGAGCTGTGCAGGATCATGGGCAGGTGTGGGCAGGGAGGTCCCAAGTGCCAGCAGGGCCCCGGGAAGCCTGCTGCGGGCTGCCAGGGACCCAGTGACACCGGGGGAGGGTGGCACGCGTCAAACGGGGCAGCAGCCATTCTCACCACGGCCTCCAAGGGATCTGGGGGTGGCTCCGCGGCCACGGCCTCCCCTGCTTCCTCTGTCCGGCCATCTTCTTCCATCTTTTCTATCACCTTCTTGAGGACCTTCTCGTATTTTTCATTTCCTGAAGGAAGAAAATATCCACAAATGGAAGCGTGGCACAGCGCCATTCCCACTGAGGCTGGGAAGCCCCACTCCCCCGACCCTGGCCTCTCCCAGAAACACCCTCCCCAAGCAATGTATGGAAAGTGGATGCTGCTTCTCCTCTATCAACCCTGATGTTCACTCCCACCCATCTGCCTCCCCACATGGGAGCACCTCATCCCCTGCAATGTGATGCAAATCCAACCCTGCCAAAATCCCTGCCAGCCTGTGCTCAGCTTTCCAGAGCATTTCCGTCTAGCCATCACCTTCCCAGGACCCCGACACATGCTGGCAGGCTCTGCAGGATGGTTCCTGGGGCAAAGCCCACACGGGCTCATCTGCCAGAGTTTCGGGAAGCAAGCGGGGGGGGGGGGGGGGGGGGTTGAGTGTTGGTCTGACAGCCCTGAAACCTCCAGGCATGGTGGAGGCAGGTGTGAGCTGCCCTACGGGCATCTGACATGGGGGAGAAACAGGGGCCCCTCCTGGGGAGCAGACAGGCCGTGCTCACCTTTGATGTTCCTGGGCAGGTCCAAGCAGATCCTGGGAAAGCTCCCCTCTCCTTTCAGGGAGATTTCTTCAGGCTCCAGGTGACCCACTTGGATCTGGAAAGTCCTGCGGAAGGCTCCAGGCACTCCTGGCAGGTAATAGACTTTGAGCTCTTGCTTCTTGCCGGGTCCAACGTAACCCTGCAGGATGGGGGAGAAGAGGGAGGGAATGCACCAGAGAGGGTTTGGTGGAGGGACGGCTCAGACGACAGACATGCCGAGAAGAGAAGGCAGGTTCTCATATATAACAAAGTATCAGACAGCATCGCCTTCTATCTTTCTTGTACCCAGAAGCTGAAGTCTCTTACCCAGGTCCTTCGGAGGGCCCGTAGGGATGCACTCCCCCAGGACAGACCCACAGACCGCCCCCTGCTCAGCATGAGCACAGCTCCGCCCCTAACAGTGTTTACCCTCTGCTAGCAAGAGCCAGGCTGAAGAAATAAAAGCTCTTTTGCCAGCAACTATGCAAAATAAGTGAAGTGCCCACAGTACATCAGTTGCCACAGTACATCAGCTGTTCCCAGGCTGGTGGTGAAGGGCTTGACCCCTTACAATGATCCCAACCAAACACCTCCTGCCTGTGCGGTTACCCCAGGGTGCGTGAGCCTAACCAGACTCACGGTGACCTGCAAACATGCATCTCTGGAAAGGCAGGAGCAGAGACTAGGACGAGATCTAGGGAAGGTGTTGCCAGGAAGGGCACCTGCTCTCCGGGCTTCCAGAAAGGCTGCCCCAGCCCCAGGCTAGGCTCACGCCAGCCAGGCTGAGAGCAAATGCAAACGGACAGCAACACAGCCCTGGGTGACGGGACACAGCCGCAGCTTCCCTCGGCTCGCCCTCTGCACGCTGGGCTGGACCCTCGGCTCCCCGCTCCCCTTCACGCTGCAGGGAGAAGCTGCTGCGCGGGACAGATCCTGCCACTTGGTGCCCTGAGCCCCTGGTGCAGCGCAGAACACAGCTGCAGCGAAAGCCAGCCCTGCCAAGCCGCCAGCGCCGGTTACAGCGACCGACTGCACGGGGCCAAGCAGAGCTGGGTCTTGGGAAGCTGGCAGGAAGAGGGCGTCAGTGTGTCACTCCTTGTAGGAGACAGGCATGAGGAAATGTGAACGCCGTTTGGCTTCCTCTTCCCAGTACAAAAAGGGACGAGACAGGAATGCTGCTCCAGCCCAAAGCCAGCCATGCCGGACTCAGAAGTTGGGACGGTGGGATGCTGCAAACTCCTCACTGTTCCAGCCCTGCCCCTGCCTGCCCCCCTCACTGCCCCACAGAGCTGCTGCGGAGCAGCAAAGCTGGGGGAGCGGGGGACCGGAACAGGGGAGGCTACAATTTCTGCCAAAGCAGCTTCATGCCCAAGTGAGAGCATTGGAGTCCCGCTCAGTGCTGGCAGGGGCCTGCCAGGGTGTGCTACAGGCAGCGACAAGGAGTAAGCCCTGTCCGATCACACAGCCTGGGCACGGTGACCCCCAGGAGAGCCGGCACAGCCCGGCCCCGGTGCCCGCACAGCCGGGGCGCTCAGCAGTTGGGGTCCCCAGAGCCACCGAAGCGCTGGTGCCTCCGGCCGGTGGCTGCTGTGTGACGGCAGGGTCACCCGCCGGCAAAGGCCGTGAAGGGGGGCCATTAGGACCGCGCTTGCTGGACCCTCCTGCCCCCCAGCAGCAGCTGCTTACAGCCCTGTCTCTCCTGTCTGATTTTGTGCGTTGTTTTTTTTAAATTTTGGTTTTTTCCCCTACAACCCCCTCCTAGGCAGCCTGACCCAGAGCCAGGGTCAGTCACTCACCGTGCTGGGCAGGACCAGGGGCACGCCGGGCAGGGGGCTGTCTGCGGTGCCCGCGCTGGGCTTCAGCACCTCGTAGGTGAATCCCATCTTCCCGCTGTTCTGCAGGGTGACCTCTGCTTCGGTGACTTTGTTAAACAGCTGAAGAGAGGACAGAGGAGTGGCAAGATGAAGGCACAGGCCTGGTACTGGGAACCTCCTTCTGCTTTCACTGGGATGTGAGCAAGTGAACTCAGCACAGGACAAAAGCAGAGGCAGAGGAGGTACGGGCACTTGAGTCTCCCCGGCTAACCCGGGGAAGCCACCGCCACAGGGCGCCCCTCAGCCCTACACAGGAACAGACACCGATGGCGGCACGCAGAGGGGCACTGCCAACCACAGAGATCAGTCATAAGGAAAGCAAAGAGGACACAAGCTCTCTGCACCTCACACCCAGCTGGAACAAAGGAGGTGGCATCAAGACATTGCAGAAGAAAAAGCACCTGCAGCGACAGCAAAATGGCAGACAGGGCAACACAAACAGGGCCAACGGCTGGAAATACCTGTGGGGTTTTTAACTGAAAGAAGTGGGGATTGTTCTAGGACATTCTCTCCAGCTACACTGACTGGGAAGCCCAAGTTAGCTTCCTCCCTGGTTTATTCTGATGATTAATCAAGACCATCAAAAGAGAGCGCCTCCTGGGACCTCAGGCTTTAGGAGCGGATCAGCAGATGGACGTCTTGAGGCACGTCCCCCTGGAGATCACTACTGGGACCCTGCCTGCCCCAGGAGGCGGCGTTAGTTACCTTGAGGAGGAGGAATTCTCAGCTGGAGGGGGGTGGAGACGGCCATTAAGAACCAGCTTGGATGCAGGACGTATCACTCCAAGGTTGTACTTCCAAGCCATAGAGCCAAAAAAGTAGTTGGGAAGGGGAGAGAGCCCCAGCCCTAGGAGGGCAGCAACCCGCCGGTGATGGTTTCACGACAAGGACCTCTGCCAAGAGAAGCTGCCGTACCTGCAGCCCGCAGTCGATCTCCGTGACGTCTAGGAGGTAGCTGATGAGCGAAGCCTCCCCCCTCAGCGCGATCTCGTAGGTCGGGCCTCCCTCCACCTTGCACAGCGCCGTGACACGGGCGGCGATATTTGTGTGGCCAAAGAAGGTGAATGTGACCCGCTGGCTCTCGCCTGGCTGCAGCACACCGTAGGGCGGCAGGACATCGAAAACCTGGAGGTAGGCGAGGAGAGATCAAGATGTCGAGCGTGGAAATTGAGGCAGAAGAGCAGCCACGGCTTGGAGCAACGTACAGACATGGCTGGAGGGGGCTCTTCTTCAAACACAGGCAAAATCACCTTAATCTCATCCTGTACCCATTCCACTTGCCAGTAATTTGGGCTATCTCCTGGCAGCAAGGAATTCTCTTTGCTGCAGAACTTGCCTTGAAAAGCACCTTTTACTGCCTTAAGAAAAACACAGCACTCGGAGGTGAAAGCCCTTAGAGCTGGGGGGAGGACTCCAGCCCAGCTCATCTGACTCCTGATGCTTTTCCCTCTCTCCCATTCGCATGTTGCACTCTCTCAAGCTGCTACAGCAAAAGCTACTGCAGAAATTTCCTGCTGACCACTTGATTAGCAACGAGATGAATAACGCCCTGCAGAGCTGCTGCGCAGGTCAGCCCTACGACACGTCCTGCGTGGCCTCTCCAGTGACCAGCTGCTTCAGCAGCACTGTGTGATGGGCTTGGAGGGACGCGAGGCACTCTGCAAGCAGCAGTGAGGGCCACCAGTGGGAGAGGGGGGGCTACAGAACTGCTTGCCACACTGGAATCGTGGCACAAGATGGATTCCCACTTACCTCCTCCATTCCCAAGCTGACAGGCTCTGCCTCCACAGACTGCATCCGTCTGTTGATCCCCACCAGGCTCTGGGGAGGCACCAGATCCTCCACAGCCCCTTCCAGCTCCTCAGCAGGGGATGGCAGCACCTGCAAAACAAGCACCATGGGCTGCAGCGAGCAGCTGGCTGGTCTGGGTGAGACCGCTCTGCTGCAGGCTCCGCCACCTCAGCCAGCCAGGAGCAGCTGAGACGGGACCTGGGTGCAAATCCAGTACGGGTATGTCCATGCCAACCGTTGAGCGGGTCCAAGCCCACCCACAGGTGAGACACGGGCTCTGCCTGCACTTCCTACGTGCAAGCGTGCATGGGGAAGCTGAGTGCACCCAGCCCTGGCAGAGACCTCAAGGGCATTTTGTACCCTTGCGCCAGACCAGCTTTGATCACTCCTGCCCAGGGAACGTGCCCAGAACCCCATGCCTCGACAGGTTAGGTGCTTCATGGCAAAAACAGGAACACAGCTGCAAGTGTGAAGTATCAAAACCAGGAAAATGAGGGCTTGGCACAACTCTCCAATTTCAGAGAGTGCTTAGGTTTCATCTCGTGCACTCATCAGTGCTGGAGAGCTGAGGATCTCCCCCAGGTCATTACCCTGAACGACACCTTCCTGAAGAAGGCAGCCGAGACGTTCTTCTGTCTCCCAGCAGCTGAGAGCTGGTGTTTGACCTCAGAGGTGCCATCTTTCAAAAGGAACCTCGTCCCTGGCCTTCTGTCCCCTATTTAATAAGCGAGGGCTTTGTGAGTGCTTGTGCAAGGTACTGATACCTGCTTCTTCAGTAACATGAAGAAGTGCTTTGTGCTGGGGCCTTGGCATCAGCAGAATCTGCAAGAATATTTCTGGGCCATCTTTACACCTAATCAGAGGTTACATCTCCCTGGTAGATGAAGCTCAGAATCAGACGATTCAATGCTCCTTCTCTCGAGTCCACATTTTCAAGCCTAGCAAAGCTTTGCCAAGCGCCTATTCCCAAAGATTCTAACCCGCATCCTTCCTAGGCCTATGGTCTCCCACCTCCCCAGGGAGGCTACGTGGATATTGCCTTGATACAGTCACACAAGCAGAAGATGAAGCTGCAATCCAGACGTATCCTTTGCAGCACTTTTGGATCCTACTTAGCCACATCTACTAGAATTCCTCTGGTTTATTTCTGCATACGTGGCAACAAAGCAGGAAATGAAGATAACTGCACACTTCTGTCCAAAAACATTCAGCCACACTATTCTTGATGTCTACGGGGTATCATTTCTCATGATTCAGGAAGAATGTGCTGTTATAATGTTAAAGTGACCGATATTTGGATGTGAGCAGGTGCAACCCCTCTCCTTGAACTTAATGCCAAGGCCAGTGCTTTCAGAACTTCCCATGCTTTCCTGCATCCTTCTGTATTGCCCCAGGAGCAGCCTCTGTCCCGCACAATGCAGAACAAGGCGCCAGGTCCGACTAGCACGGACGTCAGGCTCCAAAGCACCGAGGTTCACCAGGAAGGTCAGCAGACCAAAGGCCATTTTCCATGCCAGGAGGAAGAGACAGTGACTTTGCAAAGTCTCCTTTTATCAAAGACAGCTCTGTGGCCGTCCCTGCGATACTGCAGGTCTTGGGGGAGAGAAGGTGGTACCTGGACATCACAGTACTTGGCACAGCTTGATACAGGAAGGAAACCGGAAGCCTTCACATCCTGACGCCGATAAAAGCCTCATTTTACGGTTTAAAAACAAGTCCAAAAACCGCAAACTCAGCATAGGTCTGTAGGATCCCAGTGGGCTTCTTCCAGGCAAAACTATCCGATTTCTCCCTCCCCAGAAGCCCGTGTCCAGCTGCTGGCCCTGCTGCCTGCCCAGCCCACCCCCAGGGCACATGACAGCAAGGCAGCAAAAAGGGGGGTTGGCACAAGCACGGCTTTTTGGTGGCAAGCTGGGGGAGGCAACGCAAGCGGTAGGTGTACGAGAAAATCTACCTTTGCTTCCAGGGAGCCATCTGCATCTGCTGGCTCTTGGGCAGGATCCCCTGCAGCTCCCAGGGCTTCGGCTGGCTCCTCCACACCTCCATCCCCGCAGCTGCTCCCGGCAGACACCGAGCGCTCCGACCAGGCGGCTCCCTCCTTTGGTGGTTGGGGTTTGGCGAAAAATGTAGGTACTGGAGGGCTGAACCTGGAAAATAACGTAACCTTGATTGTGGACCTGCAGTGGGAGGGAGGGAAGCCTGCACGAGCAGCTCCTCGGCAGGATGCGGCCCCCGGCTGGGCACTGCTGCTGTGAATTCAGTAACGGGTCTGAGCCAGCAGCTCCCAAACCAGGATGGAGCAGGTCAGCATACGGGGCTGCCTAGGGATGACGCTGGTGTAGTGGCGGCGCAGGCAGCTGGCAACCGGTTGCAAGGAGAAATGGAAGAGGACACGGGTGAAAGCCTTGTAGGGAGGTAAAAATCACAGCAGGAAAGGAAGAGACACACAGACTGTGCAAAAAGGTGAGCCTGAGACACAGAGGGGCAGATCCGGAGAGCAACAAGCCAGTGCAGAGCCGCCAGTGCCCTCCCGAAAGCACCCACAGTGCAGACTGGGCCTCCCCCACCCAGAGGGCCAAGGCGAGAACTTCTGCAGCTCCACCAGGTGCTAACCCGGAATATCTCCCCTGACACCATCCGCAGCTGCAGGTCAGCGCAAGCAAGCAGCAACGCCCGAGGCTTTCTCCAAGCGCGTGAGGCAGGAGCAGGGATAGAGCCCGGAGCCTGCTGCGCCCTAACCCCGACAGAGCCCAGCGCCGTGCGGGGCACCCACGGAGCCCGGCACGGGACACCCCACACACGCGGGGCAGCGTGGAAAGACCCGCTGAGCAACTCACGGCTGAACAGCCCATTGATCCCCGAGCAGCACCGAAGCAGCAGCCATCGGTGCTCTGGGGAAGGCAGCTTTGGGCATTTGTAATCAATACACGGCACACGCCGGTGACAAGGTGCAGCTCCCTGCTGTGCCACCGGCATGCCCTGGTGCTGAAACACCTAAAAGGTAAACGCTAAAAGGGCAGCAGCTCTGCCGAAACAAGGCTGTAACCGACGTGGCACTTACCAACGGCATGATCACCTCCCCAGCAGCTTCTACACGCAAACCATTTGAGGACCAATGTGGCAAATGGTTCAGCAAAGCAGTTCAGCAGCTCCTCTTACTGACAGAGCTGAGTTGATAGTCTGACCAACACGTGCCAGTAAAAAGCGTGTGGTTTGACACTCTCAAACACTCCCAGTGACTCAGACCACATTCCCTGTTGCAAAGCGCAGCAGGTGCTCACGGTAACTCTGTTCACCCTTCCAGTGCCCCGTGGAGGGACACGCTGGAACCGTGCCTGCCTGTCACCACGCCTATCTGCACGTGTTCCCGGGGGCCAACAGGCCCATCGTTCACAGCACTGTGGGTGCTCCATTCCCAGCTGGGAACTCGGGGCCTTTAACAACGTGCTCCCAAATGAGTATCTGTCTCTGGCTTTGCAGCTTATCATTAAAGGCTGGCTTCCATTTCTGGATTAGAGGCTCTGCTCCGCACAACCCCCGAGAGATCCCATCTGACTCGTCCTTCCTGCAGCCACAGGCAAGAACAAGGCTGGGCCCGGGAGACCTGCCCCAAGCAGGGACCGATGAGCAGCAGCGCCGTCACCCCTCCCCAGGCCCCCCTCTGCCTGCTCCTGGGACCCCAAGGGGGACCCCAAAGGCCACCTCGGCACCGTCCACGTGGAAGAGCAAAGCAGGGCTGGAGGGGACGAAGGCGCGCGCTTGCCCCTGCAGAGCATCGCCCATCTCCAGTCCCGCCAGCGCGACCTTCGCTCCTCTCAGCCGAGGCGCCTTAACAAGTATTGGGGAGCCCTGAGGGGTGACCCACCTGCTCCACACCTCCAGCAGCCACTAACTTGGGCATCTGCCTCAGGATGAAACCAATCCAGCTCATCTGCAACAACGGTGCCTCCGGGCAGCCTGCAGCTGAATGCTGCCTGTCCCTGGTGACAGGGAGATGCCCGCAGCACAGGGGCAGACACATCCAGGGCCCGGAGCACTCGAAGCCCTCCAGCTACACACCAGTCCGTGCACCAGTTCAGCCCATGGCTCTGGCCATTGTCATGGTGACTGTCCCAGAACTGCTAGCTGTGACCCCTCCTAGCCAGGAAATGAAAGCGCAGCTCTCCGAGCTGCTTGTGATAAATACTGCAGATTAAGAGCAGCTCCTGAGGAGGGGTAAACCCCCAAGATGCAAAATCCAGAATCACTTAGGAAATTACCCTCAGTTGTATAGAAGGGCTTGAGGCAACTTCATGGGTTTGTGGTGCCGAGACAACAATATTTCTCACTCTAAAGCAGAAGCCCTCTGGGACCTGGTGCTGGGAGATGATGTGCTTAGTGAGTCCTGCTGTGGAGAAGCACAAAGCACGGCGAGGGACTTTTTCCAGTGAGGGAAATCAGAATATGAGCAACAAGAAGCGTAACATGAAAAGGAAGGGAGAGGGGAACGCAAGGTGTCAATAGAAAGCTGACCCCTGGACAAGAAATCTTCCTGGTGCTGAAGAAAAGGGGGTTGTCTTCAAAAAGGAGAAGAAAGGGGAAGATAACAAGATGCTCAGCATCAGCCCAAGCTTTAGGCAGCTCTTCCCCTCCAGCACCTCCTGGCCAAGGCTGTGAATGCAGGGAGGAAGGCCAGGAGCAGAGAGCAGCTCCTCCACCTGCAGAGAGGACCCATCCCAAACCAGAGGGGCCGAAGGGCTGTGGACGTGCCTCCACCAGCACCGTGGAGCGGAGATGGAGCCTCCGGACATAAGCAGGTCAGCAGTGTCTGATTGATGGTGGGAGTCTCTGGTGATCGGCTCCAGCAAGGCCAGATGGATGAACCGTTAAACTCTACTGATCTCACCTTCGTGACACCTGACGCTCGATTCCCTCGCTGTCAGACTCAGTTTGATCTGATCATTTAGAATACGAACAGTGCTTAATGTGGACCAGAAATCACATCTGACATGCTGCCCTTCTGCCAGGCTCTTAATGAGCCACTTGAGGTGCTAATAGCTTGGAGACCATCTTCCCTTCCAGCTCTGCCACAGAGAATCTCATGGTGTCTGCTGAGGGACCCACAGAAAGTACATTTCTGCTTCATTAACATACAGAGCAGAAGAGGGAGCTGCCACAACGTCCCCAGTGCATACGAGCCAGTGAAGGGGCTACGCCAAACCCTTCGGAGCAGCGGCCGCTATCCTGCCAGATGCTCAGGACCCTCAACTGCTCCCGACTCCGCAGAGTTGGCTGACTTGGCCTCCCCTGGAAGAACAAGCACCTGCGGGCTCGGGTCCAAAGCCAGTTTAGGTGGAGACAGGGTAATTGAAAGCTGAAAACTGATTCAGCATTCACATTTCCAAAAACCTAAACTCGTTCTAACAAAAGAAAAGAACAAAGATAGACAGGCAACTGGCCAGCAAGTGGCCCCCAGAAGAAATTAATTCTACACAGGCTTCGCTGTAACATGCTCACTTCTCTGTTATTATAAAATACATCCATTGGTCTACCATCAAAATTGGATTTTCTCTCTAGCTTGCAATTAAACCCTAATCTAATTGACCAGGAGATGACAGGGGCCTCCAAGCAGACAGAGCTTATAGCTCTGCTCCTCCTCCCCTGCCCACCTCCCTCCACCTGCTTTTGTGGGCTTTCCTCTGCATTGTAGGGTCTTTTCTTGCAGGTGCCGTGCATCGAGAAGGGCCACACTGAAGACGGGTTGTTACTTGGTAAGATCCAGCTGTGAACAGGCTACCCCCGTGCCCACGTCTTCTCCCCCAAGCTCTCCTCATAGCCACAAGCTAATCTCCAGTTCCCAGTAGGTTGTCTCCTCTGAGCCAGATCCCAGTTCTCTAAACAAACCTGATTATTGATGATCTCTATCATTTGTAATGGCAGCACTTCAACGCACAAGGGTTAACTTTGCTGGGTTTCCTAGGGCGCTATGGAAAAACCATTTGCTGCTGTAATTAAAACTGCCCGGACTAGACTTTTGTGCTATGCAGAGAGGCCACAGCGGGAGGAACTGCTAGAAATGTGTTTATAAGTGTGCTCCAGCACGACCGCTCTTCGGCTTGGAAACCACAGCCCAGCGCTGGCTGGCCCTGCTTCCCAGGACGTTCAGACAAGAGCTCCCACCAACACCTAGAGCAGAACCTGCCCTCTCCCTGTAAGGGACTACATAGCTGTTTGGGGAACGTGATGTGCAATTTAACAGATGAAAACTCATCTCACCAGTGTGGTGTTCGCCTCAGGCCACAAAGGCCTGAGAAAGCAGCTTCCCAAGAGCAGCCTTCCTTCCCAGGGGAACCAGCATGGGGGCTACAGCAAAGCAGCAGCAAGAGACTGGGGCAGCAGCACATGGTTCTGGTGGCAGTGCCTGTGTAGGTTCTTAGTGTAAAATCACAACACATGGGGTTGGCAGGGAAGAAAAAGAGGTCACATCATACATCTGCTTGTCCCAGTGCCTAAGTACAGATTTGTAGCTCCAGAAATAAAGCAGGACTCCAGGTTACGGATGACGCGAAAAGCATTGGTAGCATCTCACAGCCCCAGCTTGGCTGGAGAACGCTGTCTCCTTCCCAGCGTCAGACAGGTGGAGATCACTTATTCCCTGAGCACCTAAGCCCGACCACGGCTGGGAGGTGTTACTCCCCCAGGGAAAGTTGGAAGCAATTTCTCAGACCACAAGCAAACAGCCTTGGTCTTTGCCAAGCACAAACAGGAGACGAGGAAGGAGAAGAGCTTCAAGGAGAGGGCAAAGGGGCACATACCTCATCTGGCTCACGCGGCTGTCCATCAGGAACGACCAGTGGTACTGGACAAGAAGCGGGCTGCAGTTGGTCATCTCGATGTAACGCACACCTTTGGTGTCGTTCAAGATGCAGCCAAAGTCCAGGGCCGTGGGCTGGATATGGAGATTTGGGAAGCAGACTTCTCCCCGAACGGTGACCTGCTCCTCATGAGAATGCTCCAGAAACCGTATCTTCAGAACCTTCTCCACTACCCGGCTACACAAATCCTCTTCATAAGCTGGGTTAAATCTGATGGAGAGATGAAGTTCCTCCCCTGTCTCCAGCTTCACGGGCTGCAAGGAAACGAAGAGCATCAATCACCAGTGTGATGAAGTCCCAAGGTCTGGCAGCATGGAACGTGTAAATGTTCAACGTGTGACCCCAGCGTAGGCCTCTCCGTTCATCCTGTCTTTTCTCCAGTGTGTGCCTGACTGCAAGCCCCACCACACACTGTCTGAGACCATCTCAGGCTCATCTCACTGTGCCCTGCATCAACACACGAGGAAAATAAATATTCTTCTGCTCAATTCGGGCCCCACAGAAGCGATGTGCTAAACACACAACTAAATCAGCACTGGCACACCAGGGCCTTTTGCCCCAGCTCTAGAGGAACTGCTTTGCCCTCCCGGCACTGCAGCCTCACCCTTGCAGGGGCTAGTCACTGGCACAGCACAGAAGTGGTGGCCGTGCCTACAACAAGCGTTTGGCAGAGCCCACGTCCAACACCTTCCTCCAGCAACAGGGCAGGGGCCAGGCAGCGGCTGGAGGAGCTTCCTCAGCCTTCCTGGAGGCAGGGCTGCCCCTGAGGAAAGCCAGCTGCTCTGGAGGGTGTCTCAGAATGGCTGCTGGAGAGCTCAGTGACTTCCAAGAGACACCGTTATCCACGGCTTGCCCAGGCCTAGCTGCCTGCTCCCCTCTCCTCGCGCCTTAGAGCCAGGATGTATTTCCCCAGTTCAGATGATATTTCGTTTCCTTCAGCAGCTCGTTCCAAATCTGATTTAGTTCAGGCCAGTCTACCACTGAGTCTAAAGAAGAAACTTCTCTACTAGAGGACCTCCCAACAGAAACGTACCAGCACACCCCCCTCTTCAAACCCCACAGCGGGAGGGCCCACGGCTGCTCACCTGAGCGTCTGCAGAGAGGGGCTGCCGCTCCGCGTCGCAGATTAAGAAGGGCTGCTCTAAGGCCAGGACGACGCTGAGTGGCAGGGCCGAGGCGTTTCTTAAAGACAGAGGCTGGTGCTGCAGAGTTAGGACATCACTGGGTCGCTACAGGAACAGGACACAAGGGAAAAAAACGACGTGAAGTGGCCACCGAACTCCTTCCCTTTCTGATGCATTTCAAGTTTTTCAACCCCAAAAGTGCATACACCTCTATTTATATTTTTATTAGTTTCTACCCTTCTAGGTGGTTTTTCTCGAAGTATATCAGATCCTTTCATGTTTAGAAACCACAGCATCCCCCGGGGACAGGGAAACACTCTGGCACACAGAGGAGGGAACAGGACCCCGAGAGGAGCCAGCTGCAATGATCAAGATCAACAGCAGAAACTGAACCCAGAGCACTTGTCTCCGTTTTGTATCCTCTCTCGAGAAGAATGGCACAAGAGGATTTTCACTCACATACAGTCATTTCTTACAGCCTTATCAGCTCTAGTAGCCTCATAAGAGCAGTGATGCTGGTCAGAGGAGAAAAGCGAGCAGGATTTGGCCCATAGCGGAGAGCCTGCAGCAGCCTAAGGTTGGCTTTGAGCATCTACAGGCACATACAGCCAGGAGAAACCTCAACAGTTGGGCCGCAACGGGTGTCCTGCTGCCCCTGCTCCAGCGACAAGCTGTCTGTAGCCTCAAAGCTCAGCTCCGCCTAAGCTTATTTCTTCCTGTTTATGCATTGCTCTGGGCTTCCTGCATCGTTTATATAAAAGAGACAGTGTTTGGGAAGCTGGTTCTGGAGGTATTGATATCAAACAGCTGCAGTGTCATTAACACTCGAATAATCAGAGTGCGTGGCATCAAGGAGACCACAGGCGGGCATCAGGGACAGCTGAAAAGCTTCTAATTAAGCCTGAACTGCCCGCTCACAGGAATTTGTGCTTCTCTGGAAGCCTGGGAACCAGAGGAGAGACCTGAAAACACAGGAACTAAATAAGGAAATACCTTCTCTTTTTCAGACACCTCGCGGGAGAGGGAAAGGTGATGCAGGAGTCAGGATCCAGAGGCTAAAGGGCACCTGCTTTGCACTGGTGTTACCACTGCAGCTGAAGGATGTCTGCAGGTCCTTGGAAGAAGGTGAAGCTTGGGGAATTGCAAAGAGCTCCCACACCAACAGCAGAGAAGGCCAAGAGAAACAAGAGATGACAGGTTTTTCTCATCGGCCTGAGGAGCTGACAGGAATCTCAGTTCTCAGCTTCCCTACAGGATCGGTGTTCAGACATCACCGTGCCTTGGGGGATATCCAAAAACCTCCCTTCACTCCGAGTACAGGAACTGCTGTCTCTCTAAAGTAGCCATGATGCCTCTCAGCAGAGCAGCTGTTATCTCATTTTTACTTGGGTGAAGTTAAAAACCAGTCCCATCTCTAAAGACACCCTCACTTACTTTACGAAGCCCCTCAGGAAGGGTGAGGAGGGGGTTTAGCATCGCTCAGATGCAGCACTCTGCTCGCCCACCTGCAGCCCCAGCACACGAGGTGGCTGTGCAAAGCCCACGCTGTTCTCGTGGGTCCCACACGTCTCGCCCTGTGCCCTCGGCTCAGCAGCTCAATTCTGTCTCCACATCAGGAGGGCAGAATACAGCTGGTGGGTCTGCTCCCGATCCCAGAGGAGCAAATATTGATCTCAGTGTTAATGACAAAATCTTGGTCCAGCTCAACTCCATAGTCAAAGCCCCAGGGATTTGGGACTTATTTTCATCCTTTGAACACAAGCACACCCCCCACCAGGCTTTCAGTCACCAGCCACGCTATAAAATGCCGGGATGAAATCCAGAGACTTACCTTCTCCACCCGGAAAGTGATTTCCCTGGAGGACATTTGCAGGACAGGAGCAGTGAACTCGCAGGTGACATCCACTTCCATTATCAGAGCCTTCTCTGCCTTGCTCCCCACGACGGCGTGGCACAGCAGCCGCTCCTTCACCACCTGCACGGAGGAGTCACCCGTCACCCGGCGGGGCCCAGCAGGGCGTCCCCAAAACGCACTGCGTTTGCTGCCCACCCAACCACAGACCCTATTACCGCCATCAAGTTACGGCCACAGGGCTCCTCAGCAGCCCCCTCTTCTTTTTATGCTGCGTCCCAGTTATTCTGCTCTCAAACGTCCGTAACGCCACACCCCACTATCCACAAAAAGCCCTCGTGAGTCATCATGTGCTGCTACAACTGTAATAGTCCCTGCCCCAGGTTATTACTGTTTTGATTTGTCCCACTGCCAACCACAAAACTTACAGACAGCTGTAGGAACTGACTAAAAAAATAATAATACAACTATATTAAGGGAAACAGGTGATAGAAGGGCCAATGCTAGCAAACCCTCCCTTGGAAGCTTAGGGGACAGGATCCATGGGAAAAACCCAAACAGCCAGACTGCCTTCAGGTAAAGGGGGGCCCACTCATTCCTAGCAGGTACTGTGCCCTCCTAGAGCTGGTTTTGAAAGAAACCTCCCCAGGAAAGAGAGGTCTTGCAGTTCACATGAAAACCCTCGGCTTAAGCTGGATGCTCTTACACTTCACACTTTTTCCTGATTTCTCAGGGTTTCAGTTCCCCCAAATCCTCCCTCCATTCCTCACTCTTCCCTCTGATACACCACCCCAACCCAACTCCTCCTCAGAGTCTACGGACTCAACATCATCCGTGCTGCGTGTGCGATGCAGGGAGTTGGGCTGCTGACCAGCCTCAAGAGTATTAAGTTCTCCAGACCCGAGGAAGGTGGAAAGCCCACTCCCAGGGTCTTGGCTTTGACTGCAGGAGCCAGGTAGCCACAGCTCAGCTCACAGATCCCCTTTTGGCTTTCCAGGCAAGACAGCCTCACCTGCACTCTGAGCACTTTATTTCCTTTCTGGTACCTCTTCCCTGCTTCAGCAAAACCTCTGGGCTCCAAACTGCACAGGGACAGTCCCATCGCAGTCAACCAGGTGAGTAATCAAGTATTCCTCAAGCTACCACCAAGGCAACAACCCTTTACAACACCTTTCAAAACACAAGTATCAGCAGGAGGTTGGTGCAGATTTATTCCACATTCGCCTAAACCTCTGGTCTTGGAGAGAGGGGATGCACACCAGGGTTAGCTGGCAGCTTCTCTGCAGAGTTGGATTGCCCCTGGAAAGAAGGGTCCAGGGAGGAGAACGCCCCATGACCCTGCTGAAGTCTCCCCCCCGAGCTGCCATCCAAGGGTGCTGCGAGACCTGCCTGCCCTTGGCACCCCGGGACTGGCTGAGAGACTGGGGCGAGCTGTTATGGAAATACTGACAAAGTCAAGCTGTCAGTTATAACGATCCCTGCGACCAGTTTCCCACGTGGATGAACATCACCCCAATCACTACAGCTGACACACCGTGTTCATTTTTCTGCTCCAGGACTCAGTGCTAGACAAGCCCTCTGCCCATGCTTGCCTACAGAGGAAAAACAATGCTACTCCCAGACACTCCCTCCCTTCACAGGTGGTTTGTTTTACTCACTGCTTCCCCCACATACATTACTTGGCACTTTTTAGTTTACTTTCTGCCTGTGTTCCTAGTCTAAGCATAACTTATTTTCTCTGCCCTTCCTTTCTGCCTCAGCACATGACACCTTGTAACCTGCCATTTGCCCCCGAAGGAGCAATATCTCCTTCAGCCCGTGTTTTGGTACCAGCAGGTTGGGTTTACGGTAGCCATGGAAACATGAAAAAGCCTTAGGAACTGATGGTGGCCAGCAAGGAAAGCAGCTGGTGCTGCATGCTAACTTGTGCTGTTAGAACAGTTTCTGAAAGCACTTGCTCCTGATGGGGAAGGCTCAGCCCTCGGGGGGGACCTCACCTGGGAAATGCTGGAGAAGCCTTCCAGCACCATCTCCACAGTCTTGCCCGGCATCAGCTCCACCCACGACGGTTGGACCTTAAACACAGGGCGGGCAGGTCTGGGGCTCCGGGAGGAGCCTTGGCCCTCGGTGGTGCTGACAGCAGGGACGCGATCACGCTGGCGAAACGGGCCGAAACCTGCTGTTGACCAGTAGAGCCGATGGGTGCGCCGTCCTTTGTTTGTTACCTTGAAGTGGTAACAGCAGGGATCCAGGCTGGAAAGGAGATGGAAAATGTCACGGGAGCTGCTATCTCCCAGCTGTCACCCAGCTTCAGCACCCTGATGGCGTTACCCGACTGCACACTCAGCAATAAATGCACCTCCAAAAAGGCTGACCTAGCTCAAAGCTTCGGCAAAAGCCAGACCTTGGTTGCCCCTAAGTTTATCAGCATCCAGCAGCTGCTCTGTTTGCGTACAGCAAGGAAGAGCTGCATGAAGATCATCATCTCAGCTGCTGCAGACAGAGCATCACCAGCCTAGAGACCGCCGGTGACCCGGGCACCCCCTGCCTCGCCCGCCCCGGCACCCACGTTATCCCCTCACCCCCCATCCCTTAGGGAGCATCCAACCTCATCACCCCCAACATGTCGTCCTTTGCCTGAACCGTGCAGCTGGTTTTGTGGTTTGGGAAAGGTACATGCAACCGTGAGAACACAGGAGCAACAAAGTTTCCCCAGTACAAACGTGGCAGCAAGAACAGGTCTGGCTGCTGAGGGGATGGAGCAAAAACGAGGGGTGAATAAACAGAGGTAGATACAAACCAAAATGAATATTCAACAGAAATTGATTTCTTCATGTAAAGAAACACTAACTGCAGGCCAGTCTGGAATAATTATTTTACCCTCTATAAATCTGAGCACAACCAGGACATGAGTTGTTCCTGGAACAGTTACTGGTTTTCTGAAAAGGACAGAATACACAGCTTACCAAATGCATGTCCGCCACAAGCAGCTAAATACACAGACCTGAGAGTATAGAACAAACCAGCCTTTGAAACAGACTGTGAAAACATGATGTGTACAAGCTTAGCGTGAAACCGTTTATGTGCTGGACAGCACAGATGAAAGCCCGGAGAAGCTCTGGGTGGATGCAGAATCTGTGGCTCTGGGAAAGCCCAACTCATCTGAGATGTTACCTGGGCCCCGTCTCAGCTCACCTGGGGCAGCTCTGCAGCCGACAGCAAAGGCAACAACTCCAGAGTCTGCAGAGCAAGACGTGAAGGGGGGCAGAGGACCATGACACAAATCACACTGACATCACCCACTCCGTTGGGTAGCCAATTTGTGGCTGCACAGAGCACAGGACACGCCGGACAAGCACCAACCTCCCGGCGACGTCCCTGCTCTTTCTACCCTGAAATTTAGGTATCGGACCACTACGGACCCTCTGCAGCCAGGGAAAGGAACAGGCACCTCAGGAAGACTATTCTCCTCCTCCCAAGCGGTGTCCAACACAAGGCAGGCAGCGCTTTGAAAGGTTTATTTTTCTCCCATTTACGGGAACATGCCTGGTTTCAGACACAGGCGTTAGGACCAGTGAATCCCCTCCCTTGAGCTAAGCTCTTTCATTAACACCTTCCATTTATCCTGCCCAAACTCAGTGGACTCCTACTCCTCTCCCTTCCAGAGCTGGTCCTGCAGCCACCCTCGCCTGCCCGCGCCTCAGGCTCCGCTGCGGCGGCGACACCGAGGAAAGCCGGTGGGAGAGACGAGGGAAGAGCGGCTACGTCTGGTGAAGAGCAGCCCAGCAAGGGAGCAATCTGACGGGTGATATGGGGCAAAGAAATTCTGCTGCTCCTCCAGGACTGCTGGGCACAAAGCAGCATCATTAATTTAGTCAAGGACCTGCTAACAAGCTACCACCAAGGTTTTCCGCTGTTGCGAGATGATGCTCCACAGGGAAGGGAAAAACAAGCCACGTTATTGCAAAGGGAAATATGTTTATACTTGTAATGTGGCATTTTCCACCCAGAGGCTTCCAGGACCTGCTGTTTTCCTCCAGATCTTTACTGGATAAAGTGAGGAAATAGAAGTATTACAACTAAAGACAAATCAGTGGCGATTTAACAGCTGGTTTCCATTTTGGTGGCTTTTGAGGGTACCTAACAACTTCCAAATGGCCACGGAAGGTTTCGAAAGGAAGGCCGGTGCCTTCAGGAAAACAGAGCCAGGACCTTGAGTGCTGAAGAACAACCAGCCTGAAGGACTACAGCAAAACTGCCCCTTGCTGAGCCCAGGGCAGGAGCAGACACTGAGAGATACCCTACCTGAAGTGGGGCCCCAAGTTGAGCTCCGGAGCAAAGGGTTTGTCAGTGACAATCGTGGTGCCAGTGCCAACAGCCCGGACGGAGATAACGTAGGTGTGGCTGTTCTCGATGAACAGGTTCACCTCGTCCTTGAATTTCTCTGTGTCGTCCAAGTTCGCTATGACAGCCACAGACACCTCTGTCTCGGGGGGAATCACTCCTTCACTGGGTTCAATCCTCCAGCGCGAGCATTTGCCAGCCTGTAAGACAAGCCGAAGACTAACTTAGCGTGGAAACCACGGACCCTGGGCTCTTGTGGGGTGCAGGAAAAGGAAGGAATAAAGATAGGAGGATAAAAACCAGAGAGGCTCCATTTCCCTAAATCCAAGCTAGTGTCTGGAAACAGCAACTGTGCAGGAGCTTCTACAAGCTGTATTTTACCTTCCTTTAACAGACTCACTTCATTAACCCAGTGCTGCCCAACCCAAGGGATGCCCATCCTCAGGAGGAGGTTATTCCCCCTCCGCTCTCTTCTGGAGCGCACGCCAAGGGAAGCTCCTTCACCTCTCCTGGCTTCCTGACAACGGGGGCTGGGTTGGCATAAAGGCTCAAGGCCAGAGCAAGCCAGGACGGCTCAAATCCCACCGCAGCAGCCACACGGCTCGGGGATACTGCTGAGAGCCGGAAGAATAACTCTGCAAAACCGGCTGATCAAAACCCTGACAGCGACATCTTCTTTCCCAAGAGTTACTCAGTGCTTCTCAACAGCCCCCGAAGAACAGACGCGCTCAGTTCCCACTGATCACCAGCTGCGGTGAGGTGCCCCAGTGCCCTCTGCTTTGGAAAATTCAGCTATAAATGTTCATAGCAGGGCAGTAAAGCGATAAGCAGAAAGCAAACCGGAAGGCACGTGCCCTGTAGGCATGGCCCGAGCTTCCAAGCACTCTCTTCCCTCTGGTTTCTCAAGGACCTCCCTCCACATTTGGGGCAGCGAAGGTGCTGGACCCCAGCCCCTCTAAAACCACGTTCCCAGGGAGCAGGCCTGCAGAGAGGAAACACACACCGTGCTCCCTGGCCAGCGGGAAACGCACAGGGAGGCTGATGTACAGCTTCCCAGTGTCCATCACGGTGGCGCCTGCACCCCACAGTTCAGTGCTGTGTTTGGGATGAAGGCACTACTCACCCAAAACTCTGCAGTATTCTAAGAGAAGAGGTTCCCATTCCCCACCCACCCCCCCCTTTTCTTTTTTTTTTAATGGAAAGAAACAGTGTGCTTGGAGGCCTGACATGATCCAAGCAAATGCTTGACCCAGGTGTAGTTAGCTTGAGTTTCCATCCGATGGATGGGATGGGATGGCTGCCCTAAGGGATCACTGAGGAGCCACCACACTCAGTTCTCTTGACGCTACTTAAAGCCAGTTAAAGTGATCTGGTCATTCTGGCCTTGCACAAGTGAAAGAGGAAGCAGAACTCAGTATTAAAAATGCAGCTGTACTTTACCAAGCCACAGCTCTAGCGAGAGCATTCACATCTTTGCCAGCCGACCCATCGCTCCTCACGGAGGCTGCACATGAAGGGGAAATGACACCCCGTCTCATATTAGTCGTGCTCAGAGCTCGTCCCAGGTGTTCCAGCAGTCCTGAGGTGGGGGACCCTGCGTTCTTCATTCCAAAGCTACTCTTTACCCGCACAAACTGCCAGTGGCAGAGGAGAGCTCCAGACCGCCCCGAGCCCAGCAGGAGGTGGAGGTCGGGGCACGAGGCCGGCTGGATGCTCCCACCAACCACCAGCCGCCTCCTGGCACCTCAGCACCAGCATCTCCTCAGCAAAAGCACAGATGGGGACCACTTTGGTTTAGCCTCTGCCCCAGAGCACCATCAAGGAGATGTTTTATGAAATCAAAACGCAGAGGCTCTTAAAAAAAAGTAGCGTGGCACTCACCGCCACTGACAACAGAGCCTAACTTGCCAAGCTGGGTTCCGCCAATAGCAGACTGCTGAGCGAGCTAACGAAGCTTGTCTCCATTTGTGTCCCCGGCCCATAGCTCACCCCTCCAGATCCCATCTGTGCTTCCTTGCTGGGCTGGGGAGATCAGGGCCACCTGCTTTGATAACCAAACCCCTCCTGCTTTTCCTTTGGGAAAAGCACCCGGCTGAGTCACTCTTGCTTCTAGGAGCATAATTGCCTTGAAGTTTCTACCCTTCTTTAATTCAGTTCACCAACAGGTGCAGCACGATACGTCAAATTTAGTTTCCCAAGACAAGCAGAATAACAATTTCTTCATTACTGAAAACCAGCAGTTCTGAAAGGGCATGAACTCATGTAAGATATCTTACATGAGAAAAGCCAAACTCCCTTGTGGCCAGGTTTCAGGCACCTTTTCCAAGGTCTCCTCCACACCTCTGCTCCCCTGTAGCACATGACAGACCCAGCATGGTCGTTATGCAGGCAGAAGAAAGCTGCCACTGATTAACAAAAACTACACCTCTGTCTTTTCTTTCCTGATCACACAGGCATGACATGCAGCTGCCTTCCATGGTGCCAAGAGGTGTCATTCTTAGTAGCTGAATAAATGATCCCCAAGAAGACAGTGACCAAGAACAAGTAGGAAGCGATCAAAGAACGATGCTTTTTCCTTTCTGCCTTTCTCCAGGGAGAGCAAACACTTCCATTAACCAATACAACTCTTGTACACTTGCCAATATGGCAAAAAATCCCAGACACTTGGGGAAAGAAGATGACAGCAGCAGCAAGGAGGAGAAACAGACATCTTTTTCAGCAGGCTGCATCAGTCCCCAGCTAAGCTGCAGCAGCCCCTTCACGTTGACCCGTTCCTCCGGTCTTTTCCACCCAAAAAGGCGCAAACCCTCCCCTTGCCGGATCCAGGGGATCCTCCAACAGGGCTGCCTGGCAGCTGGGAAAGCAATCTGACAAGGAGAAGCACATCAGACACACACAGGATTCAGCACGCGATGACACACTGGTCCCAGGGGTCACTGTCCTGCAGACACCCTGGCACGCAGGCATGAGCCAACAGAGAACAAGGCTACAAAGTCCCTGTGCTGCTCTTCAAACCCAAACCAGCCCCACCTCAATGCACAGACTTGGAGGGTTTTTAATTCTTTCTTTCTGGTGGCAGAGATGTTCAGCGCTGCTCCCCACAACTCAGAACATAATGGACTCAACTCATCCAACAGAGAGAAGAGGAGGCAGTACGGGGAAGCCGGTGCACGAGGGGTACTCCAGGTAATTCCTTAAGTCACCAGCCCAAAGTGAAGTTACCCACAAAAAAGCATCTTGGCTTGCTCAGATAATGCTCTTTTCTCCCATAGAGCAAGAAGAAATCTTGACTTGACAGGAACAGCAATTTGCATGTGATGGTTAATACCACCACCAAGGTGGCACCATGGCCATCTGCAGTACAGTGTTTTCCTTTCCTGTTTTGAACAAGACACCAACCTTTCACTTGCCCTGTTGCTGTCTCTTAATTTAACCTCATTCAGTTTGTTGAGCTGCCAGTCAGCGTGCTGTAACATTGCTGATCCAATGCTGCTGTGAAAATTTCTATCACAGCTCCTTCCTTTGAGCAGGGACCGTGATCTATAAGCCTAACAGCAAACAGCCACGGTTTCGAGATCAGCCATCAAACGGGAGGACAGGGAAATCACAGCTCACCGTCCTGCAGCAATCTCCAGGCAGGAAATCAAAGCAGCAGCTTTTCTGTCTTAGAGAACACAAGACTTGGGTTCAGGGGCACAACTGGATGCAGGATGCCCAAGTCACCCACCAGCTGAACTAAGGGACAGCCTCTGCTCTCAGATGTACCTGTGCAGTTCACCCTGACGCCCAACTGCATCTCAAGTTTTATCTCCAAAATCATTCAGTCCTCTCTTCTTCCCATCCATAAACGGCCAGGCAGCCTAAGGCGGCAGCAGCAAAGGGCAGAACTTCAATTGAGGCACCAAAGGAGGCAGCTGCTGGGGGCAGGGAGCAGCTGGAGCACACCTCGCCTGCCGCAGTGCTGCTCCCCCTGGCAGCTCAGCATCGGGGGATGAAGAGTCTGAAGAGCCCTTGCTGAAACGACTGATCGAGCAGGTTCTCAGGACCTGCTCCTTGAACACCTCCGTGAGAGCAGCAGCTGTCCTGAGAAGCCGAGATGCTCACGGTGGGGTAAGTCAAGCCTGTGGGGTCAGCAGGGGGGACTACGGAGCAGCAGAGCCCACCCTTACTGCAGGGCAAGAAACCATCCCTGACCCCCCTGCTATTATGGTTCTATTTATTGATCAGCCACAATATTTGCAGAGATGGCAGTGAAGCAGGATAGGACTCATTGCCCAGCCCCACGCCTTAGGGCCCTGAGGCAATGCAGAGGCAGAGACACCCTGCGAGCCCCCCGGGACACACAGGCTGCCCGGGGAGGGAGGGCAGGCGAGAGGCCGGACAGCAGTGCCGGAGCAGCTCTGCGGGTCAGGGCCTGCTATGAGCACGCAAACCCCGTCCTTCACACACCAGCACCACCCACCCCAGGTGGCTTGCTCTCTGCAGAGATGGAAAGCAGGTTTTCATTGTGGAATCAAAGCAAGCTGCCCTGGGAATCCCCCACTTTGAGGTTACGTTTATCCCCCAAACAGCTGGAAAAGCAGCACGAGGGAAATTCAGCCCCGTCCTTGGCCCAGGAGGCTGAGCCTGTACTCTCACACACTGCCTGATGCTCCAGCCACCACACCCAGTCCACAGTGCCAGGCCTGGGATAAGCAGCCCCACAAGTCCGACCCGCCTGGCACGGAGAAGAACAAACCCCCTCCCAACCCTGCTTTCAAGCCCCTCACAGATCCCCCCTCCAGTGGGGAGCACACCCCACCCGGCCTCAGCGCACGAGCCCGCGCTGGCTGCATCAGCCCTGCTCCCCCTGCCAGGAGCAACCCACCCCCCCTGGGCCGTGCAGCTTCTCACCCTACGCAGCCTCCAGGATTAAAGAGCCTTTCTCTGCAGCCAGTCTCCAGAGGTGCTCTGCAACGCGACGGACTCCACCGTGGGTACACCACCATTACACGTACATTCTTGTGCGACAACCCAGCTGGTTTGACTCCCAGGAGGTGTGAAATTCACTTCACTGCGAGCAGTTTGAGGCCAGACCTCGCACCCCAGTCTCTATCATTAACAGCAGTTCGACACAAAGCAAATGCAGTTCTAACGGGGAAACCGTGCGGAGACCCGTGCCCTTTCAGGAGCAAAGGGCCACGGCGTTCTTTTGGTCTCAGAGCTCCAAGCACACAACTCTTTGAGCTAAATACCTTCCACAAAATGAAGGGAGAACTTGCAAAAATGATCCAGACTCATTTCTGCTCAAACATCTAAACAAATTCTCTCTTTTACTGAGGGGTCCCCCAGCTAAAACTGTCCCCATACCAGGCTCCTCTTGCTGCGCTGTGATGGAATACGTTGCTTTCTCAATCATCTAGTGATATGCAAATGTCGCATATAAAAATCAAGTCACAGGTTACTTGTCAGTCACTTTTGTTGGAAAATAGCCCCACAGACACTTACCATCTTTGCCCTGAAGGAGGCAGGGATGATGCTCTGATTGGAGAGGTGGAGAGTTCGGGAAGCATCTTGCAGAACTTGGACACTGCCAAAATTTATCTTACGTGGATGAACATAGACAACTGGTCCTACTCCAGTGCTCGCTAAATGGATTTTCTGCTCCAGAAAGCACGTAGGAAAGATCAAAAAAAACAGAGAAAGTGTAACAAGATTAGACAGCTCTAAGGGTACTCCTAGACTGGGGTATCATTATGGCTGTTTGAAGTTCAGGG
Organism: Athene noctua; assembly: GCF_965140245.1. NCBI lineage: Eukaryota > Metazoa > Chordata > Aves > Strigiformes > Strigidae > Athene > Athene noctua. The sequence goes on from NW_027437539.1 coordinate 1,315,986, forward strand.
TTGTAAAACCAAAACAGAAGGCCTGGAGCAAGTGTGGGACCTGGACTGATCCCATTGAAAGCCACAAGCTCCCGTTATCGGGGGATAAAGAAACCCCGTTTCCCGTGCTTGCTTTGCCACACCTCCTCCACGCTGGTAACTCTCCCTCCTCTACCTTGTGCCTGCTCCCGCTCCTTTTACTGCTCAGTCTTGCCCCAGAGCACCCTCCCTGACTCCTGCTGCTGCACAGCACACTGGGACAGTGGCTTTAGTCCCAAAGCTGCACCTGTGAAAGCCAACACCAGCCAGAGGCAAAGCAGGCCCTCCAGAGTAGAGATCACACAAGTTCATTGCTTCTCATTTGCACATACGTGTATTCCTGGTATTATATGGACAATGGGCATTAATAATTAGTTACATCGTTCAAGCAGTGTTTGTTCCTTTTGACAGTCTGAGACCCAAAAGTTCTGTTCTTGCAGAACTGGCACAGACTATTGGAGAAGGAATGTTAAACCACCTTCTGACATCATTAAAACCATTCAGGAGGCTTTCAGGAGGTTTAGCAGCACCACTCCCCTTCATTTTATTAAAAGTTGGAATCCCTGTAGCTACTTTCAAAATGTCAGCCTTTCTTTCTGCTTAAAGCTTAAGGTTCCCAGGAATCCTCTGACATCCTCTCTCACGCTCAGAGAGATGAGAAGATGTTTTAAAACATCTGCTTCAAAAGTTGATCTCATTTTAAATTAAAGTGTAATTATATTTGTTCTCGATTTCAGCTAGACGAAGCCAGGACTCTACAGACAACATTCCCTTGCCTACATTTTGTGGTCATTGCTGCTGGTGTGTATGCCTGACTGTGAACATCAGCTTTCAGGAGGCTTTAGGCCACAAATACTTTGCTTCGTCCATTCCCAAGCTCGATAGAAAAAAAGTCTGTGCTCCAGGTGCAAGCGGTGTGGAGCCTCATGAGTCTTTGGCTGGGGCTCTTGGCAAAAGAGCTGACGGGTGTTTCTCAGACGTGATGGGCCTGACTTCCAGCGCGGCCTCTTACGCAGCAATTGCGTTAGCAGGATTCAGGGATGTCCCCGTGTGCTCCTGAACAAAAGGCCTAACGAAGCACCAGAGCTCTTCATCTAATTGCACAGCAGATACGAGACCCGGGGGTTGTTCTGGGCTTCAGACTGGCCTTCTTATCCCATCTGACCTAGCTGCGATTAAATGCTGTCTCAGACACCGAGATCACCACCTGGGATGACACCATCCCTCCTCTGCTCTAGGTGAAGGGAAGTGGCTGCAAGTATACGTGAGATTACAAGACCTCCTGACCTTGCTAATGTATAGGAACCAGTGAAGTAGGACGTTTAGTTTTAACATTAACCATCACTTGTGTTTCACTAGTTTTTCTTTTTCCTGTATTTTACTGCAATGTATATAATTTCATTTATCCTCTTTTCCTAACTACCCTCTGACATCTTACCCACTTGTAAAACATCCCAAAACCTGTAACCCCTTGCCTAGTGGAGATTGAACAGGCCTTGGACATTCTGGTAAACTCCCCGAGTACATCCCTGATAACAGGGACCTAAAAACGCGAGACAAGCGCCTGAGAAGATGCCAGTGTCAAGAAAAGCGACTGGGAGACGGTTTAAACCAACCCCCTCGGAACAAACGGGAGCCGAAGGACGGGCGAGGTCACTCCACGAACAGGCGTGGACACGGGGAACCTAAAGTTCAGCCAGAGGGCAGTGTGAGGAAGACGATGTGGACCACCAAGGGGGGAGAAGGCCCTCAGCCTAGTTTTACTACCCACGCTCAGACTGTGTAAATGAATTCTGAGAACCCATGAGCATAAGACTGCCTTTTCTAAGGAATCTGATGCATATGTGCGCTTTTTGTGTACATTAGTCAGAGTTTTGTCAGCAGGTGCAGCACTTGTGGTGGAGTGATGCCCAGTGCTGCCCAGAGCTGCGAATGCAGGATCCCTGCTGAGCAGTTCTACTCCGTTCTGACTCTGAGTGCAGCTCTTTGTTTCACAGGCCTTAGCTGTCGCGTATGCCACAAACCCCTTCTTTCCTTGTCCACACCAGCATATATTTTAAGGTCTCGTTTTCCCGGGAAGGATCCCCGGAGTTAGCAACCCTGCCTGAGGCTTCACACCCCACCAAGAGGAGTCGCACCAAGGCCCACGTCCCCCGGAACTCACCAGAGGGGATCCTTCACTCCCAAACACTGCAACATGAGCAACAGTGTCCTGCTCTCCCGTCACCTGGGCCTCCAGCGTCAACGGGACCTCCACCGAGCTGCGAGGCTGGACAATCCCCCACGGCACGGGGCTGGAGTACCACACAGAAGCGTCCTCCTTGTGTTCCTGTAAGGGACAGAGTCAAACGCAACACACAGGAGTGACCTTGGAGCAAACTCTGAACTCCTCAACATCTACCACAATGGCAATTCACGCACATTTTCAAAAATCCCTAGGAGAAAGCAGGAAGGTACAAAGCAAGATGCAAGACTTGTATGGGCTTAGCATCCTCAGGGGGTCCAAAAGCTGCTGCACCCACAAACACCCACTCCTGTGCTGGCAGCCTCCTTGCAGCAGCTTTTCACAAGCCTCTAACTTCTCCTGCATGAAAGCACCCCAAAGACTAGAATATAAACTGCTTCCTAAAATGTTTAAACTGCTTCCTAAAGTTTATATTCAGTAGGTTCCTATTTAACTGCTTCCTGAAGTTTATATTCAGGTAGCTTCCTTCTCTCAGCAACCTTTAGGTCTGAATATAAACCAGCAAGGTCTTAGCCAAAACCCTTTTTTTCCCTAATGAACCCTTGGCAACATCTGAGGGCAGGAGGCAGATGCAATGCCAAACCTGAGGAAGAACCCTGTAGCAGCCTGGAAGATCGCTGTCGTTCACAAGGGTCAGCATCTGCTGGTAAGGGTATTTTAGAGAGCACCGTCCGAACATCACGACGGGGTTGAGCACTCGCAGCGCAGGAACCACGCATCTAGGCAAAGAGAGGACCAAAAGGGAATTAGAGATACGAGAGAGCGTGGGGTTTGCTTACTCCCCAAGTAGCGTGAAACAGAGCACAACACATTTGTCAAATAGACACTTAATACCCCTACAGCGATAAATGGCCTTTAACTGCTTCTGACTCCAGCACCCCCTGTAAAGCTGGGGCAAACCCCGGGACTCGGCCTCGCAGAGGCTGCCAGGTGCCCGGGCAGCGCACGGTGCCCTGTGCCAGAGCTGCCTGATCAGCTCTGCCCGCTCTTTGCCCCAGGAGGCTTGCAGGGACCCTCCCAACAGTCCCGGCAAGGCGTGAGCTCTGGGGCAGCCTTCCCCCCGAGTGCTCACCAAGGCTCAAAGGGCACAAGACCCGTGTCTCAGTGAGAACGACTCCCTCCTCTCCCACACCGCTGTTGCCCTGCCTGAGAACTCAGCCCTTTGCCCCGCGATGGAGGGCACAAGCCACCCCTGCCTCAGGCAGCGGGGGATCACCCTCTCCCAGCTCCTGCACCCCACGGCTCCAGGCACTCGTGTTTTACTAAACCAGCCCAGGCACTGACTGGATGACTCTGCCTGGAGAGGGAACAGCACAGTGAACTCATCCCTCTTGGAATTAAACCGACACCCACCGCAGCACAACAGGGCTGAATCTGGCGGCAGCAAGAACAACTTTTGGCTTCACTCTGAGAACATTAATGCTCAAAAGAACCAGAGGGAGGCAGAGAAACCTGAGCTCACCTTCCACATCAAGGACTATTTTCCCCTTCATAAGATCTTGCTTTGAGCTTCCCCTCACCCGCCCTCCCATAAGCCCCTTTCCCATTCCCACGCGCCTTCGTTAACTGACCCAGACACCAGCTCCCAGCAGGCTGCTCGCTGCGGCCCAAATGGATGCTGTATTTTGGCTGCAGCCCAGCATAAGTCCACCACTTGCAGGAAGGAGGAAACATGGCCCCTTGGAAACTTATTACACCTCAAGCACCAAAGAACAGGCCAATAATGACTATCGTTACTGTTCCCTTTAGAAAAAGGCTCAGGGCCACGCCTGTCCATGGAGCACAGGTGCTGCTTTCAGAACACTGCCCATCTCACATCTAGCTGGGCAGAACTGGCTCATTAAGCAACACTTGTCACTGGGAGGTGGAGCCAGCAAACCACGTGCAAGGCAGCGTGGCGCTGGATGCACGAGGAGAGACGACGAGCTGCAGGGAAGGCGCCGATACCTGGCTGTGAGGAGCAGCGCCGACACCGCCCTGCCAACACCGCACACGTCCACCACCAGAGCCAGCTCGTAGCTCTGCAGAGTGTTGGAGCACAGGGTGACCTGGTGGAAGAGAAGAGCATCGAACACTTCATCACTGCCAAAAGCCATCGTGCACCTGTGCTGTCCTCCGGTTCTCGTTCCACGGGCAGGAAAGGGAGGATTTTGCCCTGACCCTTCTGCTGGTCCATGTGCAGAGCACACTTGCTGGGAGTAACAAAAGTCTTGTGACTAATCTGCTTTGTTAGATACACCTTGCGCTTACCAGGGCATATGTTAAGCACAATTACATTAATGCTCTACTCCCCACTGTATTAAAATTGAAGAGACTGATTTTTAGTCTCAACTACAACAGCATAAATACAGAGGCAATCTGCTGACTTCAACAGATTCAGCTTTACACTGGGAAGCTGAGGGCAAAAAATGCAGCCCAGCAGGTGCTGTGCAGTTCCTGGCTGCCAGAGCTTTGTCAGTCCCCACTGGAGATCACCGCAGTGAACACAACTCCTTCTGCTCATCGGGAGAGGAGAAATAAGACCGGGAAGAAAAGCAAAGTGCTTTCTACAATGACATCTCTCTTTTTAACAGCCACCTTCTGTCCTCAGCCTTCCTCTGCTCACTTTAAAATCAAAGAAACTGCTCCAAGCAGCTCTCAAAAACACATGAATGGCTTCTGCACTTGACCATATGGGACATGATCTTCAGCTGACCATTCTGGGAACAAAGCAGTGGTCCTTCAGAAAAGCCCCAGAGTAACCCAGCTAACAAAAGCCCAACACCAGTGCAGATATCCTCCCCGCGTTACGCTCAGAGCTAGCGGTGCTAAAGCCCTCCCATCCCTCAGTGGAGCTCCAGCTCCACCTGCCGAGCACATACGGCCGGACTCTTCCCATACCTGGATATCCAGGAATCCCAGGGGGCGGATGGTCCCTCTGCGGGGTTTTATGCTGAATTCTCTTGGCCTGAGGTGACGTTGGGCTCCCTTTCTCTGGAGTAGGTGAGCGTTGTCTGCCGCGTGAGCAAAACTGCTGACACTGGGCTCTCCCAGGCCGTCCCCAGGAACGCGAAGGTTGAAGGTCAGGGGCACCAAGGAGGTGTTAGTGAGGCGACACGACAAGGTGTGAGGAAAGCCTAGGAAAATGACACAAATATGAATTTATGCACCAACTGTCCCATGATTCCTGGTGTGAATAGCCTGTTGTGATAAAACCGGGCTTGGAGTTTGCTCTTTACAATCTGAAGTACAGCTAACTGGGAAGCTACGCAAAGAATTAATTGTCACTTAAGTTCCCTTTTACGCTGATCGCAGAGACTGTTCCTTGGAAATGCCCACTCTTGGCGATGCTGAACACCACAAGTTTCTCTCTAACTGTGAGGAGCTCTCTCACCTACCCCCAAACCAGCACCAGTTAGTTCTCTCTTACGAGTGTCCATCCAGACAGACCATTTATTCTGAAAATTCAAGCCGTAAAATGCCCCGTGAACTCTGCGAACACTCCCACAGTTTCAGTATATAGAAGCAGGGTATTGTCACCGAGGAGAAGCTACAGTGAAAGAGAGGAAGGGTGAAACTGGGAACGACAGCATGACCCAAAGCACTCTAACGCAGTTTCTCGAGGCAGGACCCTTAAGGCATCTCCTGTCTGGGGCTACCAGACTGAGCACATGACAACTCGCAGCCCCGCACTGGACGCAAACCTGATGCTTGCTCAGAAATCAGCAGGAGCCATGTGCCACCTCACCCAACAAACGGGACACGGCTTCCACACCGGACACTGCCCCGCACAGGTCGGCATCACTTGAGCTGTGATACTCGCCTTCCCTCACGGAAAACCAGCGACACAGCCACACCTGGGGGGTGTTCTGCAGAGACAGGACATCAGCCCACAGCCTGCTCTGGCCTGGACAGCTGGCTCGGCTGGCCAGCTCTGCGAGAAGGAGACATCTCCCGTGGCCTGCTCACCAAGCGTTGTCTGAATACAGACGGGGAGGAAAACCAGCTGCAGCCACAGCAGCCGTGTCCAACAACAGTGACCGCTGCCCGCCTCCAGCAGTTACTCCAGCAGGGAGGCAGGAGGGGCACAAAAAGGACAAACACAGACTTCACAGTTCCAAACGAGACCGAAGTCGCCAGATGCAGGCCAACAGTCAGCAGCACAGTTACAAGAAGCAAAAATACAATAGCTGCCTTCAGCTGAAGAGGCCTTATTAATGGAATGAGACCAAGGAGGATGAATCTCCTATCACATAACCACACTTCTGCCTGGTGTGTTTCCTGTTGTTTTATCCAAAAGGAAATAAGTGGCAGAGTGGTGATGGGGGCAGGGGAGAAGCGGCTCAGGAAAGGCAACGAGTCTTCTTAAAAAGTCCAGGAACAGCATGAAAACACAGAGGCATCCTGGGCACAGCTGATTTCACTTTTAAACTATAGATTATCTCAGTAAGAAGCCTTTGTGAGCCCCAGATGGAGAACCAGAAGCTGCATTTCAGCAGAGACGCTCTGGATGCTCAGCCACCGGCTCGGTCAGCAGAGCTGGGCCTGTGGTGGGGAAGGAGGAGCCCGTGGTCCGAGGACACCAGTGCCTGATTCAGAGCTACTGCTTGGGCACGTTACCTGGTGGGTGACAACGAGGGGCCCTCACAGCGTTAGTTAACATCTGGCACTAAAGGTCAGGAGGGTAACTGGTATCCTCGCCTTGCCACAGGAACATTTACCCAGAGCAGCTACAGGCCATACGCGGCTTAAACTCCCTTCTGCTGCAGTCCCGCCCCTGGGCCCTCTGGGACAAGGACTTTCACGGTCATTCTGCTGCCAAGGATTGGGAGGCTGGGGCTCCACAGACTCGTAGGACACCGGAAAATACTGACTGTATCCCTTGGTCCTATTTGATCTCACGATGGCACAAGACTGCCTAAGCAACCAGCAGCCCTGGCTTTAACACCCTGAAGGCTGCTATGGAGGAGCACAAGTGACAGACGGTCTTATGTTGAAGTGCTCTGTTTTGGTAATTCCCAGAGCTCTCAACCCGTGGCCCAAGAGCAGGGCACACTCACCGAAGGAGACATCACCGAAGTGGAGGGCAGGGACGTTGAAATGGAAAGTCGGTCCAATGACACAGCCCCTGCAAGGAGAAAGACAGGCAGAGGAGGCGTTGGCTGGGTCAGAGAGAATGGATTTCCTCACCGCTCGGGTGGGTAAAAGCTGCTCTCGGAACCACGGTGGGATTCAAATCGACCTGTCAGCCCTGTGCTCAGCACAGCACCCATGGGGACAGCAGGCAGCCAAAGCAAAGCGGTCAGCAGCCAACAGATGCTGCTGAGGCTCAGGGCACCGCGGCAGGGGGTGCCCCCAGGCTGCTGCTGGCCCCAGGAAGGTCCCGGAACAAGTGATGGCTCTGTGCCTCGGTTTCCCCACCCGGCATGTGATGGACAGAGGTGTCCACACACAAGGGGACTCACTGGAACGAGCCTTCCCAGCCACAGGTTCCCTGCTTTGGTATTTCTTAGCTGGAACTGGCGTTTCCACGGAGTATAGGAACACCTTTCTCAGAAGACCTGATCCACACAACCATTACACATGCAGGACTTAGAGACATGAACCCAGGGGAGCCCCAAACATCCACTGAGAAGAGCAGCAACAGTTGTACACAGCAGACACTTGAATCTTGGAGGGAAGTATCAGCTTGTCACCCGTGCACCAGCTGACACATCCCAGAGCAACACGTCTTAAACCGCCGAACACGGGTGTCCTGAACCCACCTCACCCGTCCTTCAACTCAGCAGACAGGCTCCAAACTCCAAAACTCACTCACATCCGCTGAAATCAGTACTTGAAGCTGCACAACATTCATTCATTGATTTCATGGTTGATGACAATCAATGCCAGCTCTACCTCCGTTAAAAATCAAGGGCCACAGTGAACAGTGCCTACTCATTTTATTCACAGGACTGCCACTCTCATCATCCACAGGTTCTGCACATGAACAGACCCCAGAGTCCCGCAGCTAGTCCCAACCCACGAGCATGAGAGGTGATGCCGAGGCTGCTGCTGCTGCCTGTTTGGGATGGATTATTAACAGAGGATTTTAAGAACACAGCCTCTGGCTGCAGCCACCCAGGCTGGCCCATCCCCAAAGCCTTGCTGTGTGTCTGGGGGGGTGGTCCAGACCAGCTACCGCCCAAAGCTGATGCCATCCCGCTGCCTGCTGTGGCCCAAGGGGGAGCGAGCTACTGTAGGAAGGAGTCACTCCAGCTCCTGGGTTCCCGGACTGGGCAGCAGGCATCTCCACACCTTTCCTGAACAGCCTCCAGTCAAACTGGTTTCCAGCACGGGTAGTCACTTAAAGCCCCGGGGCCCTCACACAGACACACGTGAGAACCTGCTGCTGGCAAATCCTGTGCAAACAGTGTCCTGCAAAGTCACAGGGCCACCCGCCCCAACCACGAAGGCAAAGCTGCTTCCCAGAGGAACCCAAGACTCTGAGAGTTAAACTGGCTATTGAGAGCACAGGAGGCATGGTCACAGGTGGCAGCAGGGTGAGGGAGCTGATCCTGCCCCTCTCCCCGGCTCTGCTGAGACCCCCCTGCAGGGCTGTGTCCAGCTCTGGGCTCCTCAGCACACGGAAGACGTGCATGTTGGAGCAGGGCCGGAGGAGGCCACAAGAATGATCAGAGGGGTGGAACACCTTTCCTGCGAGGACGGGCCCGGAGAGTTGGGGTGGTTCAGCCTGGAGCAGGCTCCGGGGAGACCTTACTGTGGCCTTTCAATACTTCAGGGGGGCTTGTAAGATTGAGTTTGACTGGCTTTGTAGTAGGGCCTGTCATGACAGGACAAGGGGTGATGGTTTCAAACTTCACGAGGGAAGATTCAGACTAGATATAAAATTTCTTACAGTGACAGGGGTGAGACACTGGCACAGGTTGCCCAGAGCGGTGGTAGATGCCCCATCCCTGGAAACATCCAAGGTCAGGCTGGACGGGGCTCTGAGCAGCCTGATCGAGTTGATGATGTCCCTGCGCACTGCCGAGGGGTTGGACTAAACGACCTTTAAAGGTCCCTTCCAACACAAACTACTCTACAATTCTACCGTTTCCTCTCGCAGACAATTACACTTCATTTGCTGCTGCAACTGCAAGGTTCAGACTGGAGTCAAGGTTAAAAAGCCTTGGCTCTTAGTGTGAGGATACCAGGATCCAAGCCAAGACTAAGACCTTAGACAACACCTTTTGTTCTCTGTTTCATCCTAAAATGAGGTAGGGGGGAGATGATTACCCAGAGACAGCTACAGATGTGCCCACCAAGCTCCTACAACCCTCCTCACCTGATCGTCAAGGTCACAGGCTCAGGGGATCCATTCACACTGAACCTGAACTCTTCTGTGAACTTCCCCAGGACGGTGGAACTGAAGGAGATCCGGATGACTTGGAGCCCCCCCGGCAAAATGATGCCCTCTTGGGGGAGGAAGGTGAAGCAGGAGCCCAGAGCTGGAGCTGGAGGGACCAAGCTGAAGGCAGCATCGATGGCTCCTTTGTTAAACAGGACCACCTGCAGCAGCAAGAAAGAAAAAGGGAAATACATAAGGAATCTTCCTTTCTTACAGAAGGCTGATTTGTTTTCTGATCAAGCAAATAACATCTGTAAACAGCAGAAGATGCTGTGTGCTGCTGCTTGGCAGAAGCCAAAGAAAATCCAACAGGACAAGTTCTGCCTGTGGGTTTTTCATGCAAAGCAGCGACAGCTTCGTAGAACCAGTCGCTTGGGGTTTATTCCACTGACACGGAGCAGCCCACTTCGACCTGCAGCGCAGAGGAGCCGCTCAGCATCACCAAGGCGATTCAGACCTGTCCCTAAGAGCAGCGAAGGGCACTTGCAGCTTTACTAGTGAATCGTCACACAAGCGATTCTGCTCCCGACGAGTCCGATCCTGCTGAGGGCAGAACACGTTGCAGCCAACAATTTACTGCAGGTAGAAGACACCTCAGGGCAGCACCATCACCAACTTCAGAAGCACTCCCCAACTCCGCTGTGCTATGTAATTTAGGTTTCTTATTTTTTCTTTAACGGGATACTTTCTTAGTCTTTGCTCAAACAGACATGTCAGGAAAGGATGAGCATGCGGTGCACAGCAGCTCCATCTACTCCAAAGATTTTCTCTTCCCTAAATATTCACAGCCACCACCTAAGACTTTACCATTATCAGAATAAACTGCAAATTTAGAACTAAGCCGTATTTTGTTGAACACTCGAGGGATCTGCTGCCTCGAACAAGCGACACAATCCCACGGCACTTGTTGAGATTCAGCTCTTCTCACGTTGGACCAGCAATGCCCGCAGCTGCTGCGAGTACCAGCACGCTGTCGGCCACCACCAAACCCACCCGTGGCAAGGCAGTAAAGGTTCTGATTGCTGCAGGGTGAAGTCCTGCCATTTCCATGGACTTAACTATCTGCTTTGGATTTCTTTTCCCTAATTTTTGTCCTTGTAAAACCTGGTAGAAAAGTTGAGACAGAAGCAGAAAGATGTCCCTTATTTTTTCATTTTGTAGCTGCTGTTAAAAATATTCATGTATTTAAGCTCTGCAAGGGTGACCTGAAAACTACTCTCTCCTCTCATGTCTTTTACACCTCAGTTACAAATTGCACTCAGGGATCCTGCGCTGAGCTGAGGTTTACCTCCAGTCTAGCTGCTCAGCACAGCACTAACAGTGTCACCTACTTAGTCACATTTTCTCAAGTAATGAACATAATAAAATGATAGAGAAGCAATAAAGTATCACCATTAAAAATGCATAGAGAGCACAATATTTTGGTAAGAAAACACCTTAATGTGTCCTTCCCTGCCACAGTCCAGCTTTTGCAAGTATTGCCTCCTTTTCTACCTCTTTCACTTGCCCTATCTTCTTTTTTTGCAGAAGACTTGACGTCATTGGCAGGGGGAGGCAAATATGTAGAAAGTGCCTTTGCTTCCCTTCCAGAAATGCTTTGCTCCTCATAGAGATGCAGCAAATCTGAAGAGTGGCGAGAGACTGGTCAGCAAGGGGAAGCACTCCCAGTTCCGCGGCCAGACCCCGCTCTGAGCCAGGGGCTGGACAGCTTTCCTCCAGCTCCCAGGACCGGCAGCACGCACTCGCCCGAAAACTGCCTGCAATGGCCTGGAGTTCAAACACAGTACCTTTGTTCCAGCTGCTTTCTAACAGCCGGGGTACAAACGCGCATTGCATCCAGGGCTGAAACAAAAGCCTCTGAATATTTTTTTTTTGTCCCAGTGTTGCTTTCATGTGTCAAGGGGGTACTTTTTCACAGGAAACCTCCCAGCTGAACCCCAAGGAAGGCTGACAGAAAGCAGGGATTAAGACTTCACAAACCACATAAGCACCTTTTAGATCCCATCAGAAGTATCCAGATTCTGGGAAAGCCCCCAGACTTGACTAGTATGTCAAATAGTCCCTGCTCACAATGACCCGAGTTGCCAGAAATCCCACAGGTCCACGAGGCTCACTGCAGCCCCGGGAGCCATCAGGGTCCCCCCCAGCCCCTCAGAATCCCGACTCTCACCTCATAGCTGTGCTCCAATCCAACAAACACCTTCCCGATGTCCAGCCGCTCACAGCTGAAGCGGAGCCGAGGCCCTATGCCTTCCCCTTGGATGCGCAGGGGCAGCCTGGTCTCGCGGCCTGCAGAGAGATTTCCACTTCAGTACAGCGATTCCCTCTGTTAGTCCGGACTGTCCCGGCTGCCTCAGTGCCACTCCCTGACTCTGGGCTGGATGGGACCAGCTCTAGGTGCTCCACGAGGAGATACAGGAATACAGGACTCTTCCCTGCCCGCAGGAGATATGCCTTGGGGCTGGCTTCTAATTTCTAACCAACCCCTCGGGCTGGTTTCTCATTTAGCCATCAGTTTGCACCCTGAAAAAGCGCTGCTGAGTTGAAAACACAATCGCTGAATTTCTTCCCATGTGCTTAGATGAGCTCTGAAATCCATTCAGTGAAGGCACAAAGCTCATGAAACAGAGCTGAAGATAAAAATACGCCATCTGTACTGATGAAATCGGAGACAAGAGCACGGAGGCCGAGACGTAAGAGCCCAGGCAAGGCAAAGCTCCCTGCTGCCGGCAGTGTGCACCTCTGAGCGCTGCCTAGAGCGGGCAGAGCATCTCGGCACTGCCCGCGCCTGACACACGGCTCCGTGCCCGGGGCTCCAGGGCTCCCCTCCTGCAGCGGCACCTAAATACGACAGGGCTCTGTGATCTCCAGCGAGCAGCACTCGCCTGTGCCCACCACGATACCGAGAGCTCAGCTTTGTAAAGACGCCTTACCTGAAGCATGCTGAACCCGTATGGAAAACCTCACTGCTGAGGTCAGAGAAGCCGTGAACATACTGGTAATACACACAGCCCTTGCTGCAAAGGGAACCGAGACGGCAAGGCTTACAGCTGAACTCTAAGATGCTCATCTTCTTCCGTAAGCCTGCTAAGATGACAGGGTGGGATCCTGGAGCAGCTTCAAGTGCCTGAACCCTAGCTCCAGTCGGGGCTTGGGTCTCCCTGCCACCCCATCTACTCTGCACAGAAAGTGAGTAGCACAAGGGGAAAAAAGAAAGGCCCAGAAGTTGTATCTAACCTTCAGTGTAGCTTTCGTGCAAAAATATTCCTCTGTCTTTTCGTGTAATGCTCGCCATTAATTAACGATTAGGGACCGAAGGTTGATTTATCGGCTGCATAGTTATTCCAGAATGTCCAAAACTACTTCCTATTGCAAAGAGCAGCCCAGGTGGGACAACACAGTGATGGGGTCACAACTTGAAAAAACTCTCCTGGGAACAGCCCTTTCAGTGATTGCTGACTTTCTGGTCTTGCAACCATGGAAAGAGGATGTTTGATAATGTCCAAGCCAGAAAGGAAGAGCAAGGGAGCTTTTGCTGAATTCAACATTTTTTAAGTGGATCCAGACAAAGCCCAGCTGACAGCAGAGATGAGAGTTAGGTTGCACAGCTCAGGCATTAATTGGAGGGCTGTGTATTTCTGTTTCACGGACACCCTAAAAGAGACAGTATTGGGTGCCATCTGTCAAAAGATCACTCCACCTCGCATCACATGTGGCTTAATGTTCTTTCTCTTTCTGGACACAGATCATTTGCCCAGCTCTGTTTCCTACAACTCTCAGACCAGCTCAAGGCTTTCATGCAAGCAGTTTTCCTATTTCTCTGCAACAAAAACACTCTCCCAGCACAACCCCTGCAGACGCCTGCAGCAAAGCGACAGACGCCCCCAACACCAGAGCAAAACTCCCAGAGCCAGGAGCACAGCACTGAGCAAGGAATCCCTCGGGAGCAACGTTTTAATTCAATCCTCTCCTTCCACAGCTCTAGCAACTGCAGCTGGCGGGCAGGAAGACGCTTTGTTAACACAAGCCCTGGGTAACGACTGTAGGTGGCCTTTGCCAAGTAAAGCCTACGCAATTACAGTATAAGGAAGAAGCTGTTTCGTGACACTTGTATCCCTCAGCTTAGGGCCGTAAGGAGAGCAACAAAGCAGCTGGGTTAGCGACTTCAGCACACTCCAGAACAGGCGCCTGGCTACTGGAGGAACACGGGCCTCGCACCTCTTCCTCGTAGATGGGGAAAAAACATCATGTTCCCTGGATGGAAGACTGACAGCGCTCTCCCGGTCTTGAAAAACACCTTAAGCAGCACCACGCAGAGACAGAGAGGAAGGACGAGGTCACCCGAACCCCGCAGCCTGCTGCAGGCACTCCCTGCCCCGTGCTAGCACAGCAAAGCCATCACCTCTCCCAGGGCACAGAAGGTGCAGCTCAGGAAGGCCAGAGACAACTGCTCCCAGCAAAAGACACGATGGCACTTCTGTCAGACAGGATGAGCATAAAGCTTGCCTAGCAGACTGCTCGGACTCCGATTTCCAGGGAGGGCGCTCACCCCGCCGAGCACAGCAAGCCCTGCGCAACCAACCCGGAGGCACCACAGACTCAGAGCCACAAGGTGACAATTCCCACGTGCTGGCCAGAGGTGTCCTTCTGCAGACAGCCCGTGCTCAGCAACCCGAGGCCTAGCAGTGTTGGGGTAGCGAGAGGGGATCCAGGCTCTGGAAGCACATTTGTAGCTCAGCTCCTACCGCCTCAGGACTCCGATGATGCATCCGTGTAATAAGGACTCCTCCTGGAGGCAAATGGTCTACGGGGACTTGCTGCTCGCCCACTGAAGCTGTTTAGCTCTGTAGCTCTTTGGCCTCTACAGACACCTGGCAGCAGAGCAAATGCTGGCAAACCCACGGCATGAGAACTTATCCCGGCACTGCCTCGGCTGTTCTGGGATCAGCGACCCAGGCTTGTAGACACACATCCTGAGGGCTGGCCTTGGACAGGAGACCGCCTGGAAACCGCAGGGGCAGCGGGCACGTGCCAGCACCCTGATGACCACTGACCCTTCCTACCAGCCCCACGAGAACCGAGGGGGCTGCAAGACCACGTGCGCCTCCACTGTGGGTAACAGAAGCAGGAGAGAGGAGCTGTACCTGAGATGTCGCAGTAGACCGTTTGTTGATAGACTCTGGCCTCTTGGGGTCTGAAGATCACATTAATTTCAGCTGAAGAATTTGGCCAGATATCTCCCTCCTGAAACAGAAGGAGACAGCAAACCATTTATCTTCAAATGTCACATCTCTTGGTTTTGAACACAGCCCGCTAGCCTTCATTCACAGCATCACTGAAGAGCAGGAACAAGCAACAGTTACCAACAAAATTTATGGGAGTTTGGAAGCAGCTGCAAAAAAGCTTTCTAAGTCTCTTACCTTTACTGGCATCTGGTAGAGGCATTTTGTTAAGTTAGGGCCATAACAAAGCAACCAAAGTGGCTCACGCTCCAGTAAATCAAGCAGGATTTCTCCAGAGGTACCAGCCAGTTTAAGAAAAAGGTCCCTCTCGCCTCCAGACCTTCCCGTATACACCTGTAGCACCCTGGCTACGTGACGACTTTTACTCAGATCAGGAAGGATTTAACTAATCAAACAGAATTTTCCATTCTTAGCTACGAGGGTGCTGCCTCTTATATCCTTCACCTGTACATGCACGTAATTATTTAACATACTGCGGTGAGTGGGGCACTCAGCACCAAGCAGAACGAGCCCTCCTGCCCGGGGATAGAAGAGCAGGCTCCTGCCCGCTGGCGGCTGCTTCTGCCCTGAGCTGCGAGCAGCCAGCCAGCACGCAGGCTCCTCCAGCTGACGGATGATCTGGGAAAGGAGCTGAGACACAGATGCACCCTGTTTCTCTCTGCAAGGTGCACACACTCCTCTTTCCCTGAACACTGGCTCGGACAAGAAGAGACGGGATTTGCTTACAGCTCCACACCTCTTTCAACCAACAGGCTCTTTTCCGTGCCATGCTCTTGCTCAGGGATTTAAGTCTGAGCCATGACACCAGTGTGTCTGCAACTCTCTGCTGCTTCCTCGGGGTCTTCTCTCTCTGCTTCTCGCCCAGAGAGTCCCGGCACTGGCGCTCAGTCCCTGGGAGCCTTGTCGCACAGTTTCGAGGCATGCCGGGTTTCTAAAGGCTCTCACTTCTTGCAACGGGTTTAAACAAAGACACCACTTACACCCCCTGAACCCCTAGCATTACAAATGTTTCTTTGTGGGTTTGTTGACATAAATATAGGCACCTCTGACAACTGCAGTAATACTCTACAAGGAAGGAAAAAGGCCGTTCATAAAAGGAGACGAACAGAGTTCTTTTTTATCAACAAAGCGAGGCTTTGATTCTGCATGCTGCTGGGTATCCTCGCTGCTTTGTCCAGAGGAGTCTGGAACTGAGTGGGGCCTCCAGCACTCCTGCAGCATAAATATTAAATAACTCTAATACTTCCTTGGCCCTTATAGCTCAAAGGACAGCCCCCACAAAAACTGAAGAGCTATGACGTGGTGAGTTACTGGGCTGCAGCTGTGAAGAATTCCCTAATGCACAGCCTGCTGAGTTAACAGAACAGAGGGAAGAACTGTGAAATAGCTCACAGAAAATACTGCGAGTTATTTCTCCTGGGAAATTAAAATAGGCTGTTGAAGAGGCTCTTTGCATTCCTGCTACCGCACAGGGGAAAGAAGAACGGCTGCTTGAAAGGAAATGCTTCATTACCCACCCTTGCAGGCTACTGCTACACGCGTCCGAGCCTCGGGGCAGCTCAGGAGCCAGCCACGTGCCCGGGCTACGTGCTCTCTATAGGATGGCAGTCGAGTCAGAGCATGGAGAGCCACCGTGGACAGGTGGACAGACGTAAAACCACGCAGTGCTGCGAACATGGTATTGCAACACTTCTGGCTGAAACGCTTCTGGCCTCAGACAGGCTGCAGCTGGCAGGTGGCATAAAATACAGACGGTGGATGTACGATGGAACAGCACAACCACTCCAGCTGTCCTACCCTGGCTTTGCTACAGCATAAAGCACGGTGATACGGGAGGGCACGGCACACCGGGACTCACAGCCACACAAGTGATCTCTCTGCAAGAGCCCAGCCGTAAATACATGCAGAACCCATTTCTCCTCCCTCAGCCCCTAAATGAGGAGAATCTGCTAGATCTCCACCCGTCGGAATAAGAAAAAGCCGGTCTTGAAAAGCCGGGCACCACCAACTGCTGGCCAAATCACCTGCTTTGCTTTGCAGAGGGGGGAGGCAATCCATGGAAGGAAATCACTGCTCAAAGCAGTCACAGAAACAAAACACAGAGCTGGCAACAGAAGTACTAAAATGACACTCAGAGTGCATCCTTCTCAGCTCAGGGCACTCAGGAGAAAGGCAGGGCCAAAGCTAACACCTGCCTCTTTCCATAAATAACTGAGCCCACAGGGAGCTGTGGGACGGACCATGGCATGGACCTCGGCTCCCACTGGAGATGGCGCCTTCCGACAAAAAACAAAGTGCTCTGCAGTAGCCTCTCCTCTGGATGGGGACCAGCTTGGCCCCCCAGCTGAGGTACAGATCTGCAGCAACCAACAACACTGTCACCTCCTGGCCCCACCTCCAGATCAACAACAGTAGCACCTTCGTAACCTGGACATGTTGTCGACCACCTCCATCAGCCCAGAGTTCACACGTGACATTGAGGAGTCACCACCAGGCAAGGACAGGACAGTGAGGACTTGTCGAGGTCAGTGTAACAGCAACAAGTCCTCGCCCTCCCTCTCCTCTGGTTGCCCCTTCCAAGGAGTCAGCTCCCACGGGTCTGCAACGGGACTTAGAGCCGAGTTGTGGCGGGGAGGATGCAGCAAACAGCAAGGACTTTGTCCCTTGATAGCCACCCGGGCCTCTATCACGGCCGCCTCTGCTGACGCATCATGTGCAGATGTAAAAATAAACCGAATTTCAGATGTGCTCGGAAAGTCAGAGCTGCATATCAGCTTGTTTCCCACAGGCTTGGACAACTGCTCAGAATGTTCTCGGTCACATGGTAATTCCAAAAATCACACCTCCTCCTCTTTGTTATTTTCATCAGCGAGTTAACCCTATACAGGCTGAAGTGACCTGCTGCAGCTGCTACAGACTGCAGCACCTGAAAATACTGGCAGCTAGCGGTCCACTGGCACAGCAACGCTTCTGTGCAAACCCTGCAAAGCCATCCTGCCCAGAAAGCGTTTCCAAGACTACTCTCCCTCCACCAGCTTCCTGACCTCTGGAAGCAATTATTTCCTCCCGTCACCTGTTACAAGGGTTTCCTTATTCCGTGGGGTGCTCCCACACATCACGGGTGAGAGGTGGGAAGAAGAGAGCAGCCCCTTTTGGCCAGAAGGTCTGAGGCAGCAAGGTCCCATCTCCGGGGGGCCTCTCCAGCAGATTTACATGGCAGTGCCAGAAGGGTGTCTGCCCAAGGTAAGAGTTACAGGGCTGTCACCGGAGAGAAGGCTGTGGAAGCCAGCAGCAGTGGGTTTTTAGATGCTACATTTGACAAAGAGGAGAAAATACTTACTACCATTTGATTTAAAGACACACATATGCCAGGGGGAAAGACAGGCACGAGCAAAACTGAATGTGAAACTGATGGTTCCATAAATAATGGAATTAATGCAAATCAAAAGGTTGATAATGCTGGACAATACAGAAGGGCAGAGACTCCTGCGGTAGCCCTCTTGAGTCAGTCCTAGAGCAACCTGTGTTAACATTAACACAGCCATTCAGGAAAGGTTTCCCCTCGAGACTTGAGGCCAGGCCACGCTTTACGCCCATACGTCACTACACGGAGTGCCACAACTCGGCGCTGTGAGCAGCCGGAGTTCTGGACCTCACCTTAAGGCACTTCAGGAGCTCAAGAGCAGGTTAAGCTACTTGTGGACACAGTCCGACTAAAGCAGCAGGAGCCCTGGGACACACTCCCAAAGGAGCTCTGACACACCACAGGCTGCTCTTAATGCTCAGATGATCAGCTCCCACTCTCGGCAAGATTCCCACCGCTCTGACACAATCTCTTGGTCACATCATGCTGCTGTCAGCTACAGTGGTGTGAAACTGCAGCTGTGCCAACATTGGTGGCTCTCAGCCTTATATGGGATATAGGAGTAACTGACAAGAGGATTCCCTTCCTTGAAAAAAAAAAAGCCACATTAGTTTCACCTATTTTAAAAGGAAGAAGAGGTTGAGATTATCCTAGGATTCACTCCAGGATGAAAGGACATTTTGCATTGCTCGAACAGTGGGCATCCTTCATCTCAGATCAGGGCAAATACTCAGAACCGGGGCTCTGGCTGACTTAATGATATGGGGTTTTGTTTGCATAAACGGAAAAGGCCCCCCAAAATTCTGTACCTATGCACAATGAAACTCAGAAAGTCCATTTAAACCTGCCAGCCTTGTGTGCAGGCTCACAGATGACACTGGAAGGGAGATTCAGCCGTGGTATCCGTCCAGGTTACATGAAGAGATTGGTATGTCTGTGATCACACTCGGGTTGAATTTGGCCTCCTTTCCACAGAGGACCGTTTCATTTCTCAGGTCAGTATGTGAACTGAGAGTGCTCCAATATCCTCTGTTAATCCCCACACGCTATGCGTAAGCTGTGCCCTCCCTCATGATTATCCATAGCTCTCAACAGTGTAAGGACACTACGAAGGGCCCTTAATTTACCACCCTTGCAGCAGAGCTCAGCTTTAGGCAGCCCCTCGCTCTGCCAGGAGCCCACAGAGATGCTTTTTGCAACAAGCTCTCGCAGCCTCCCTAGAAACCTGGTGTTTTCTCTCAGCACGTCAAGCCAGCTGATGCAGGGACCTGCCAAGTGACCTCAGCCAGGGAGGAAGAAGGAAGGGAGGTTCTCAGCTATCACTTACCAGCGGCTCAAGGGTGAACACATCGTCGGAGAAAAGCATGGAGTCTCCTTGTGCCTTTTCCTGCTGGATCTGGAAGGGGCAGGAGAGAAGGGGAAGGCGTTCTCGGAGAGCAGAGTCCACCTCGCACTCCCTCAGATGATGACCCATCTTGCCCTCTTTCCGCCTCTGCAGCCTGCAGCCACGGGGAGAGACAAACCAAGCAGATAATTTCATGAGGAACATATTTGCAGAGACTCGTGTGAGCGCAGGGGCAGCAAAGCGCTCGGGGAGGATCAGCAGCAGCTCAGCGAGGGGCTGACCCCAAGCTGCGGGGTCCCGCACGGGTCAGGTTATCGCTCGCTGGTCACTGCCACGGCACGCAGGTTTACTCCACGCTTACAAGCTCAGAAGAGGTTTCTGAAAGCCGGCAGCCCTCGAGAGCCTCCCGGCTCAAAGCCTCTGCCACAACTGAGGGAGAATCCACCGACCACCCCAACTGGCTTTTCCTACCACAGAGCTGCCTGGGGGAGGCAGATCAGGATGAAGGAGCACCCACTGCAGGGCTTCACTGGCACGGGGAGACGCAGCTGGGTTTCAGCTGCAGGCCACTGGCACCACTCCTTTTTTCTTCCCCTTTGGACCTGCAGGGGTAAGCAAGCTAAATGTGCTCTCCGTGCCCTATACTGCCTCGCACCAGAGGATCCCAGAGCACTGTGAAAGCAAACCAATGAATTCAGGCATCACATCACTTCGGTGAAACCAATGGCTTGATGTGCATGGAAACAGAGGCCCTGGGAGGGGAAGGCACTTTGCCCGGCATCACCCACTAAAGAAGTCTGGACCAGCATCTCCGAATCCAAACCCTTATGTCCAGCCTTGAACCACCTTATCTTTTCCCTCTTTTTGGCCGTCTCTGTAGGGCTTTGACAGTTAATCTCTCCCTTACTTGGTAGCTGTAGCAGAAATCATTCTAGAGTTTAACGATCACAACCAAGAGATAAGGGAGCGCTGCTACAGAGCAGTTGCTTCCTAGCTGGCACATCGCTGTCCCCTCTGCACGCTCCAGCCCCCGGCCATAAAGAACCAGCAGGTGACAACTCTGGGGGGACGAGCGGAAGGCTCCATGTGTAGCAGATCCAGGCAACGTAGTATAACCAGGATAGCAATCATCACCCAGCTAAATTCAAATGCAGTTTGAAAGGAAATACGGTCATGGACTTTACTAGCTGTACAGACAGAGCCTGGGGCAAAGGCTGGCACCAGCACCAAAAGCACTTGCTTTGGCTCGCCCCCCCTGGAGTGCAGCGGGAGGTGTTTCTCCACGGCTGACCTACAGCCCTGCGCGTGAGGAGGGCTTCCCGCCACCGATGAGCAACCCCCAGCTCAACCTCCATCAGCGGACAACAGTTCCGCCATTACATCCCAGAGAGTCCTGCAGGAGGGAGACACAGCAAACCCCTGGATACACCACCTAAGGATCCAGGTCTTCTGGGGTCACAGCCCAGAGCAGGGTCCTGCACCGCCTCCTCTCATGGACAAAGTCCTCTCTGCTCCGAGATCTCTAAAGCTTCTCTGGCAGCAGGACAGTGGCCTCGGAGCTATGACCATCCCTGGGATTGCAAGCAGGAGGAAAAAACATCCTGATCAGACTCTAGGACACCAACTGGCACGAGATCAAATGTAATTGGAAAAGAATCAGGTTGAAGTGAACTGTGGGGAAACCTGGCTGCTTCTGAGGATCACTCAGGAGAGGATCACTCAGGGTCCAATCTGAGACAGGCAGGTGAGAAGAGAGCAGTAAAGGAATGGTCCAGGCAAGTGCCCAGAGAAGGTAACGAGGTTTTCTTTTAACACACCGAGCTTGCACTGCGTAATTCAAAATAGAGAACAGTGGAAAACTACTTTTGGCCTTCAAGGCATTTCTGACCTAATTCTGTTGAACTTCATTGGCTCAGACCCTTAAAGAGTGCTCCAGTTTAAGGCACTTTCCTGATCAGCTGTGAGCTAACTCCTACACACCTACATCCATGCAAGGCTGAAAAGTCCCACAAGGATTCCCTTCATCACCCAAACTTAAGTGTCATTTCCAGTTCATCCCCCCAGGCTATAAGTGTTTCTCTGCTGCCTGAAAGGGGAATTTCAAAGCTTCACCACAGACACCCTTGGAAGAACCTGCCCCATCTCTCAGCACCATGAAGACACAGGCTGCTGCAGCCCGAACGCGCTCTGTCCCGTGCTGCCCTGCCTTCCCTGCAGAACCCTTCACCTCCAAATGCTCCCCAGTCTCTGAGGAAGGGCAGAAATACCTCGTTGTGCTGGAAACCGGGACAGTGCAAGGCAATTCAACATCCTACAGCAGGACGGCCTCAACTTGCTGGGCCAGCGCAGCCCTTTACCCTGCACGTTCCTAGAGAAGGAGCCTGCCACCTTATCGAAGCTGCAGGGGAAGAAGCTGCAGTGAATATCGCAACAGTTGTGCTACCTGCAGCTACGTTAAGTGCTGCTACTCAGTGCAGTCCCGGGTAACGAGGGCTGAGACTTTCCTCAGCCTCATGGACCCTCCATAGCCCGGCGGTCTCTGGATCTCAGTGGTTTGCGGCTCCCACGAATGCAAGTTTGCTCTCTGAGGAAATCCAGTCACTGCAATCAACCTTTCCTCCCCAAAACGCCATCCTCAGCTGGAGTATGGATGGAGCTGGAACGGGAGGCACTGAGCTCCATTACCCTAAAGCCCAGGGACACGTAACCCGGTGCTCGGCAACCTTTACTTGTCCTAAACCATCCACCGCAGCAACACCACCTGAGGCCATACGTTAGTTTTACCCCTGGGCAGTGTATCTTACTGAACTAAATCTTTCCAACGAACCTCAGCTTCTGATGATCCTCCTCTTCCTGAGTAGGAAAAGCCTTCCACTGGAAGTGGACTTTGATTTCACTCCGATTGTGGATGAGCACAGATCTGTGGTTTGACAGCGTGAGGTAAGTCTTCTCAACCGTCAGGTTGCTCCTGGCCAGCCCGATGTTGACATCTACAGCCGCTCCATAAAGGCCCGTGTGAATATCTTCACCTGGAAAGAAACAAAGGGGAGTCTTTGCTCATCTCGCTTGCTGATGGAAGAACGAGGAACCAAGCAAACCACCAGCAACAGAAGAAACTGTTACAGCTTTTAGCTGTATTAGCAGTTCCACAGATCCGCACATTTATCACAGCCTGACAGCTGCCCGTGTGCAGGATGAGGATGTCCTGGGCACCACTGCCAGCACCTTATTTCTGGCTGTGCTTGTACAGATTTATCCCCAAGGTGACAGTATTTACAGTGAGATTTTTCAGATGTGCCCAGGTGGTCTTTGGGTTGCCATCCCACTCCAGTCACAGGGGACTCCGCAGCCAAGTCATTCAGGTGACCCTGAGGAGTCCTTAATCCAGGAGCTGAAGCTCCCTTCCTTGCCCTGGGTGCGCAGAGCCACAAAGGCGGCTCTGAGCCTGGGTCTGGGATCCACAGCAAACAAGCCAAGACTCGCTTGAGGAGAGCTTTGCTCAGGAACTCAGCCCTCCACATAAATTGTGTCGGAATTTGATGGAAAACAACGCATTAATCTGCCAAATACCCCGGTGGTTCCTCAACAGGCTTTTAGCACGAGGCTAGAGGCTCCCTCAGCAGGACTAAAGCCACTGAGAACTATGGCTGTGCCCATCTCTTCTGGGGAAGCTGCTTTCTGGGGTTCTACACCAAGAGGAGACAGGACAGTAACAGAGCAGACATTCCTCCCTGAGGGCTGGCTCTTCTTGGACACGCTGCCTCCTAACACTCACGTATGAGTACTGGCTCTGATCTCTCCCCTCAGAAGGAGAGCGCCTGCCCCCAGACTTTTGCTTCTGCGTTAGTCTCGCAGAGCCATCAAAGGGAAATGACCTGCATAATTACTCTTACTCCTGGCAGCAATAAAAGCATCCCAGTACAGAGGGTCTGTCAGCCATGTACAAGCTCAGAGGGGCTTTGCTCTTTACTGAAGTTCCCTGTGCTGACAAAGAGATCCCCAGGGATGTGGTGACTGATGGGGAAAAACTGTGCAGAGGAATTTCAGCACCACCCAAGAGATCCCCTGGACTAGAAACACGTTTTAGCACCTTGCCACAGGGTCCGGTGGGCACTGCAGGCACCCACATACAAGCACAGAATCTGGTCCTACACGTTGAAGACCACCCATCAGACCATAGGAGGTACTTCTTGGAGTCAAGAGTCTAATGCGAGTCAGGATTTAGGGAGCTCTGAGCCGAGAAGCCATCCTCCTTCCACAGGTCCCAGCATCTCTCCAGCACCTCCTGTCTCTGGCAGCCTCCTTCACCCGCATGGGGCGCCTGACGCAGATGTTCTTGTTCCTGGCTGCTGCGGGACTGCCGAGTTTGTTGTGCACCTCTGGCACAGCTCTGGGAAGCTGTCACACATCTCCTTAACCACGTGCCCCTGAGCGAAGCTCACCCTCCCACGCCAAGCTGGGGCTGCACTGTCGGGTTGCAATAAACATCACGACTGCAGCAAACCGGGTCTGATGTACAAACAGCAACACTCCGGGCAACCAGCTTGGGCATCTCACTTGAGCACCGCTTGAGAGCTAGAAGAGCAGCTACGCTTTATGAATACTGACTTGGTTGGGACTGGACTTCACAAACTTATTTTCCCACATCCACATGGGGCGGTCTAAAAGTCATCCGGGAAGGGCCGAGCCACCAGCAGGAGTTTTAGTGGCGCTGAGTGCCGAACCCCTTCCAAACCTGTGTGTGTGCTTGGCCTGCAGGCTTCAGAAACTTCTTCTGATACCATAAACTGATGTTAAGGGGATGAATAGGGACGTGCTGTAGCCCAGAACATCCCAAGTCACGCTCATCTCAGTATGAGCTGGGATTTTTCACACCCAGACCCACGTACATGGAGGAAATGGAGGAGTTTGGACATGTAAAGCAGCGAAGGTCAAATTTGCACTGTAAACCATTATGCTCTGAGCAGCAAAGACATTTTCTTCGCATTCACCTGTAAAGTTTGTGGCAACACAACTACCACCACACAGACAGTCTATCCAGGGCACAGTACCTGTACTCCTAACCAGGACAGTCTAAAGGATGCACCATTCAAATCAACAAAATAACGGGCAAAGGGAAGAGCTCCACGTCTGCCTAAGCAATGCCAGGGACAGATTTGACTCAAATCTGTCAGCAACAACTAAAGCCACGCAACATGCACCTGCATCAGTCACACCAACAACAGTGTGATTCACTGACAACTCCTGCCACTTGTGAGCAAGTCAATACAGACACACAGTAAAGCAAGGAAAGCACCGCCCAACACCCTACACTGACGTTTTGCTCTTAGTGCCTCTGTTTCATGAAGAACAGTCTGTTGGTGGCTCTGAAAGAGCAATCCAGCTGCTTTTTGTATCCGCGTCCCAGGGAGCCTGACTTAGCACAGGACAAAGCAGCCAGGGCTCGCCGCGCCAGGCTGCGTAGCATGGTCAGCATGGGTAGCACGCTCTGCGCTACACCTGCAACAAGCAGCTTTTAAGACTGATGGATTAAATGTTTCGGTTTCCCTTCGGCAATTAATCTCAGCAGCCTTTTACTTATTTGTATGCTTCAAAGCTTGAGAGACAATCCCTTAATTATTCCCTGCTCCCCTTCTCAGCCTGTGGTTTATTGAAAAATAACTGCAGCGCCGTTCTGACAGGCAGGAACGAATCCTGCCTTCATCTCCCAGGTAGCTGCACCATGTTCTGGGGAGGTTGCCCATCCCAGAGCCAGCTGATAGTTTGGTCCCTGTGGCCTGTCCATGAAAATCACCTTTGCAAAGATTAACCGTGGAGGAATCAGGTGTTTCAGTAAGAACAAGGCTCAGCTTTTCAAAGCAAGCTGTGAAGATCCTGGCCCTGGATTCTTCACTTGGACTTTTCATGTCACATGGTATAAACCCCACAGCCCTAACCTCTAGTGTAGTTAGCCCTGATCTAACCCAGAAAAAGATCTATCCCTCTGAAGTTTATCCTATAGGTTCCCTGTATGCATACAAATGAGGCACCTTTTGTCATTCTTTGTCTGAAATTCCAGTAGTTCTGTCAAGAAAGTGTTACCCAAACCAATGAGCTTCTCTGAGTGAGCATAAACCATTCTCTGTGAATGTGTCGTTGACTGAAAAATATTAAACAAAGCTATGACAACTCAGAAGGCTACAAAGAGCATCTGGAATATACAGGAGCATTTCTAGAACTTCTATAAACTCAAGGCAATAAAATGCTCATTTTGGGGCTAAAGCATCACAGTCACACCTAGGTGAGGACATCACACCTCCCAGGAACGAAGTTCAGGAATAGGGACAAAACAAACCTCTCTTTCAGGCAAGAGAAACTGCCCACCAGATGCATTCAGGCAACTGAGGAAGTGTCTCGACCAGCATCACAAGATACCTCTGCTGAACCAAGGCAGACAGAAGCATTTTAACATCACACCTTGAGTTTTTCCCACTTACTCTTAAAGTGACTTACAAAGCTGACAGCATTTTCTGTGGCCTGAGCTGCTTCTCGTACCCTAGTATAAATCTTACACCTATCTTGGGAGGCAGCGAGCACTCCCTGCCAGACCCCAAGAGCCCAAGAGCCCTGGCTGCTTCAGCCCTGTCAAGTGTGGGATGTAGATGGGTAGAGGGCAACATAAAAAAAGGGTCTGTGGCAAGACAATGGAGAAGCAGTACAGGGGACAGAGGGGTGTACGAGACAGGGGGCCTTCAGAGAGAGTCCGACACAGATGTGCGTTCCCCATATTACACTTCAAACAGAGCATTGTCTAGGAATAAAACTTCACACCTGCATGTGCACACTGCAACGGAGAATCAAGGGTCCCCCTTCCTCCACTCAGCAACTCCCAGGAAGGCAGCAGGCCAAAAATCTCATTCCTGCTCGAGGGGATCCACTTTAACAACCCCCTAAACACCAACTATTTGTCACTTTCCCCCGCGGTAAAGGACAGGCGAGGTACACCCGGAGAGGGAATTAAGGTGGCTGCGACAACGGGCAATGATGGCAGACGACTGTCACGGGGCGTGCTGGGTGGAGAACACCGCGTGGACACCAGGGATGGACCAGCACACAGCCAACAGGACACACAGAACAGGCTCAGCCTTCGCCCCTTATCTGCTCCCTTCTAAGCACTGAAACGTGCAGAGGTTTTGAAAGAAAAGCTTTTAGAAGGGGTTTGCAAAGCAAGTTTAACATTATTCTGCTTAGAAGGGGCTCTGTTCTGAAGGATGCAGCGAGCGTGCACCACGCAGTGCCCAGCACTTACCCGTGTCATAGTGAACTACCAGGGAACCGGAATGATCCCCGGTCTTCAGCGGGTGAAACTCCACTGTCACTTGCACGGCATCACCAATCCCAAGAGTCCCGATGGAGGGCTCCACAGAGAAGGGGCTGCAACAGAGAGAAAGAGACACATCAGGGCTACTGTGGGTGATGCGGGGACTATGCTCCTTTTGCAGCCTGCTCCACTTCAGCTCACTTGTGCAAGCAGGAAGCAAACAAGCCACAGCCAGTAGAAAAAAACAGAACACAGAGGATCTGAAATGGCGCTACGGACTCTCACTTCCGAAGAGATCCGGCTCTCCGAACACCCTGGGGTGTCAAACCACCTCACCTCGCCCCTACTCTGCAGGGAGGCTCAGGAGTCCGACCGCTGGCAATACAGCCAGAGGACGGGTTCTGAGGAGCACAGAGAGGGTGAGAGCGATCTGCCTGCACAACCTGACGCTGACTTCCGCAGGAATCTGTCTTTTCCTGACACCTATAAACTCCACCTCAAGAGATGCAAACGTCAGGGCATTACCTGTCCCAGGGAGACTGCAGCCCAGCAGTCAGACAGGAGGGAGAATAAGTGTCTTTCTGGAAGACCAGAGAATAATTATGGCTTAAATTGCAGAATTCCTTCTCTTTACCTTGAAAACAGCCTAGTTTACCTAAGAAAGGGCACGTTTCATCAGCATTACGATGAAAGCTGCTCTAAAGAGCAATCAGAAAAAGCTGAGTAAGTGCAAATGCAGATTAGAGCGATACAGTGACATGGAAACAAGACTTGGCAGGAGGATCCCATGTACAGCCTGAACCATCAAACCCCCGGCTACATGAAGTGCCATGACCAGAAGCACATCAAGATGACTAGAACAGGAGGTTTTCTGTGCATTCACAAGCACTGCAACCTGGGGCTCTGGGTTGTAATCCTAACTCGGTAACTGTTTGCTTGGCCCACCAGGTTTGGAGGTTTTTTAATAGCTCGTTTTCTTCTGACATGCTTTTTAACTATGTCCATTTGTCGGCTTGCTTTGTTGTACGATATCTAAACTTCCACAAGTCCAGATCTCCCAATGGCACCTTGCAGGCCCCAGTTTGTATAAACTTATCTAGCCACACCAATTTAGGAGAGACCTGCCCATCAGTACTTGCCGAGACCTTGCCTGTTATTGCCCTTCAGAAAGATTCATAAGCAATTTCATAATGATGTATTTGGGCATTTACATCTTGCTTACTTTCACCAGGCAACAGCTCCCCACCTTGACAGTTGGGCATCCCGTGATGATACCAAAGGCCAAATACTCCTGACAGAATTGAGAAACACGACTGACAAGTGAACAAAGCGGGCGGTTCTGTGGCCCAGGCTCTCAAACCACCATGCTGCCTCTTCTCCTGCAACCACACCTCTGGCACACGCAGTGTGCAAGGAGGCTGCAAGACACTTCAAGTGCCGTGGCGTGTTTATCTCCTGCAGCCACCCTTCCTTTGGTCTACTGGGGCCTTATAAAGTCATTTCAGTTTGGGACGATCGATTTCGTTACAAGCTACCTCCAAACCCAAGGAAGACAGTAAAGTTACTGTTGACTGAATTGCCTCTTCTGTCCACTAAGATCTATTGCAGGAAAACAACAAAGGTCATTTAATCTTCGCATATATTATTTGTTAGTAACGGTCAAGCAGCATAACTATTCCAGTAAACCCAGTCTGCTACACTCAAAGCACCCAAAACTCCACCTCTGTGCTGAAAAATCCTGTGTGGAGTCAGCACCTCACAAGCTCTCTGTACTTCCCTCTTTCACTGCACCTAGGCTCTATTTTCACGTCCTTGGATGGTCTTTGCACGTCCTACAGGAACTCGCCAGTCTCACGCCTCCATGTAGCGTATGGGAACTACGGGGAGGGATGCAAGGGGGCTCGAGGCACTGTGCCTCGCAGGATAATTTCCTGAGCCTTCAGAGCTTGGTGGGGACGTTCCTAAATGGATCTTATCTCAGACTGATCCCCTCTAGCCCCACAGCATGGCACAGCACAACGTCAGCAATGTCAGGAGAAGGCAGTGCTGCACTGAGATCTGCTTCCAGACACCATTTTCAGCTCCAGCCTACTGGGATGACATTTATCTATGGGAATGTCATGGAGCAGACACTCATTATCCTGCCTTGACAATGAGACAACAGGAAGAGACTTTCTCTATTTATACTATTATGATTTTTTATTGCCATGCTAGGCAGTTAAGACCTGGATGTGGACCTGCAGAGGGAGGAGAAGCACTAAGCCAGACTGCATAACAGGGAGTGCTTTGGTGGTTTTCTCCCTTCATGAGAAAGTGGTCAAAATGCAGCCGTGCTTCTGGTAGAAACCATGGCAAGGGGGAGCCCCGAACGGGGAACACCAGAAGGATGCCGAATCGGCCCCATGGCTTCACTCAAGAGCTCTTCACTGGAGGGAAATGCACAGCAGAAAACATCAAAGCCTTTAGATAAGTAAGTAACAGGCAGGGAATGTCATCATGAAGTGGCCAGATGCAAGAGCTGAGGGGAAAGGTTAGGACTGGAGATGGACTGAAAAAATGCACTGAAGGTGAAGGCAGACAGGTTATGCTTGATGCCACAGAGAAAGAAATCCAGAGAAAAGCAGCAAGGAAATGTGATATGAGCAGCACGATGGACTAGGAAATGGTGGCATCTGCAGCTGACTTGTGAACGGGCAAGAGCCTGAATATGCTCAGGCCAGAAAACACAAGTTTAAATTGTTTAGATAGAGAATAAAGGATACAGAGGTCACCTGATGGATCTGTAAGCTTAGACACCTCTCTCACTCCCTTCTACTCCACTAAGCCTCCTCCTCTTCCTCTCACATGCAGCCATGTATTTTTAAATACTCATCCAAGAGTATTTAAAAAGAAATCTGAATGAAAGTCAGGGCAACTTAATTAGAATAAAATGCTACTTATATTCAAAGATTTAAATCATCTGTTTGAAACTTCAAAGTGGCTTTCAAAAGTTCATCATGAAATGGAAGAGATGGCAGATGCCCTCAGCTGCCAAGGGAAATCGTATCAGCTTTCCATCCCTGTACACATGCAACCCAGTTGTTTAGAATATTTTTTTGTGTAGTTTGAAATAAAACCTTTGCAATGCTTCCCATTTCTTCCTTGCAAATCAGGACTGAAATATTTAATTGCGGAACTTCAGAAACTCTTATAATCCATATCAAACAGGATTCGACATGTGCCCTATCACTCAACAGAAGAGTTGGAGTATACATTGCAAAAAGTGCTAGACTTTACTGAGTATTTATTTGGGTGGAAACAACTGGATCTGGAGACCCCCGAGGAAAACTCTGCAGTGATTTACAAGTTCCTGCCTACGTGTTTCCCCAGGGAAAAGCAGCAGCCTCCTTAAATAGCATCCCAGAAGCCTGCTGAAACAGCCTTGCCAGGCTTTGGTGGAAGCTCCTCTTGAACTCTCACATTTCACAAGAGAAAAGAGCAGCCTTTTGAGCCCTGCTTTCCTGGAGAAGAAGTTGAAGAACTCAAGTGCACCCAGTCAGACCGCTGGTCTTTGCTGCATTCTTGACCTCAGCTCCTACACCAAGGCCTCCGGGACCAAGCAACTCACCACAGATTACCAGCCAACTGAAGCCGTTTCCCTGCAGCTGCATTACCCTCTGCATTCAGCAAACTGGGAAACCAGCGACTGTCTTCCGAGACCTGAAGGAGCAGGACAGGCTGTCCACAACACAACTCATGTCAAGCATTCGATTCGGGACCACCGGAACACCACAGCGTTGGCTTGCAGCCTCCCAGAGCATGGGTGTCTTTGGCCGACACTGCTATGGAACCCCTTCAGAAGGCACTCAGCATCAGGAGGTTGCAAGCTGGATACTTACAGATTCGAGCACTCCGCAGGAAATCTGGGAGAGAGAAAGCTCTAGAAGAAAAGGCCCCCAACCCACGCACCAGACACTTGCTGCATCTTTTGCCTGTGCCCTCACTAGCATGCTGCTTTGGGGCTGTGGTGCCATTTTGAAGCCAGTGTCTGCTCACCTCCACCTAAAAGCTCACTCTACTTAATATCTGGTCCCAGGGACCAGACCAAACCGACGGGAAAACAAAGTGCCTGGACCACACAGTGTTCTTGTCAGGGCCTCAATACCAATTGTTTTCATTTACGATCTCGAATGGCACTCGCAAATAAACACACAGCTGCTGGGAAATTCTGAAATGCCTCTCACCACCTCACAGCTTGCCCATCTCTTAACACTGCGTTTGGTCTACAGGAATCAAGCTCCTAGAGCTGTCACCTGCCACGCACAATCTTACACAGCCCAAGGGCAGCAGGTTGCCTTCCTTCGTGTGCTCTGTTGGAGACACCACTGCAGTACAAAACCTCGCTGCAGCACACCGAGTTTTATCAAAGGTTGCATCACGCTTAAAACACTATAAGCAACAGCAAAACCCACGTGTCCTGCCCGTTTCCAGCTACGGCTGCAACACGGCAGCTCAGATGCTCTGGTGCCTTGTTGTTACCGTTTACCAACCACATTATCAGGCAACAGTGTTTTGCACAAAGACGACGAGCTCCTTTACCTCTCAGTGCTGATGCGGTAGCGAGCCTCCCGGTTACCGATGTTGCGAACCAGCAGAGTTTTCTGGGAGCTGTACTTGACTGGACAGACGGAGAAGTCCAGCTGGTCAGGGAAGTCCAGGATAGCTCGGGCACCTATAGCTCGGATTGGCACGATAAATTTTTCCCTCTCTGTGATGCAGGTGAGCTGGTAGAAATAATCCTGCAGGGAAAGAAACAGTCTCAGCACAGTGCATTTAGTCCCATCCCATGGCGGAAGGAAAAACGCTGGTTGCTATGACTCTGAACAGTAGCATCCAGTAACCTCAAAGGGCTTTTTACCTTAATGACCTTTCATTCCTGTAGCGTGAATTGAACAAGGCGGTTAACTCGCAAAGAAGAAACAATCCCATCGATTCACCTGCTTTCACAGCAAGCTGGCAGAACCAGACAAAATTATCTGATACTCTGACTCGGGGGCACCAAAATAGAGCAATTTCATGGAAGGGATTACAGCAGTAACAAGAACCCGCTTCAGTCACCACTGCAGATGATCAAAGGCTCCACCAAGCACCCAGTGGTGCCACAGCACTAACTCCAATCCCAGCAACGCAGCGACCTCACTGACGCTGGGCAGGGGATGCTCGGGTGCCTTTTCAAAAGGACTTTGCCACATGCACGACCAACGCTTAGTCTTTGGTGAAATATTCAACAAGATGGACACGGGAACTGTTTTAATGTCAGGTGAGTGTAGGGTAAGTGTGTATTTCCTACCCCTTCCCAGAGCATTAGAGACAAGGCTGGGGACACACACCCTTAAAAAGCTATCTGATCTATCTCCCCACCCCAGAACTGGCTCCGCTCTGCGCCCAACCTGTTCTTGCAAGATGTCTGACAAGTCCTTAAAAGCACTAACAAGGCCACCTCTGCCCTCAGCAGCCTATTCCAGCTCTACTCTAGACTTAAGAGTTCTTCCTGTGTCCAATCTCCGTGCCCCTTTCCACTTTTCACTTAGCCTCATGGGACATGGGAAAGAGCTTTGCTTCCTCTCTGCTGCAGGGCTGATGCCTTGTTAGCATGCCTACCTGAGGCAGGTGGCAGCAGGAGCTGCAGGTGGGACACACTGGGACAGCCCTGCCAGAGCAAACTCAGCTGTGCTACTCCCCAGCACCGGCTTGTTCACAAGAGAGACAGACAGTCCCCCCAGCTGTCTGGCATTTAGCAGTAGGAAGCCAAATCAAACACCAAAATCGCTGTACTGTAGGGAGGAGCAGATACATCTCCAGACGGACAGTGTGGCATTGCAGTGCTGCAAGTATCCCCTTGCCCCCGCGGAAATCACTGGTAAAGCTGTTGCAGCAGGGCCAGAAGCCATTACCTCCAGCCTCACCTTGTTCTCCTCCGGGGTGAACAGGATGCGGAAGGTTGAACACATGCCAGGCGCGACCTTACAGCACACACCACCGGGCCTGGTCAACTTGAAGTAAGGCGACGGCTCCAAGACAACCTTCACCAGCCGAGGAACCTGCAGGGAAGACAGGAAACTATGATTTTGCCACTCACGTGGAAACATGAGGAGAAAATACCTGGCCGTGCCCTGGGGACATCCCTCCTTAACCACCTTTCCAAAGCACTTGTAACTCTCGAGGCTGTCACAACCTGGACTGGAAGCCCAGCGAGTCGCAAGGGTGATCCCCTTGGGTTAAATGAAGGTGAAATGAACCAAATGTCCAGTTAAAGTGTTTTACTTGTGGTAGAAAACAATTTCAACTTGGAAAAGGATAATAAGCAATGTGGTCTCTTTTAAATCTGTAAGAAAGAAAAGAAAGGAAAGAAAGGTGAGAAAGAGTCAAAGCAATCTGGGTCACCACCCCCGGATCCAGTGTTGTCTCAGGTCCGACCATCTTGGCTGGCGGGTGCACACCCAGCCAAGGTTCTGCTGCCTTTTCAGTTCATCCTATCAGCTGGTTAGCACACTTCTGCTTCTGGGGCAGAAATGCTCACCTCTCGCCAGGCCTTGTCGCCTCTTCAATGGCAAAGGCACAAAGCCGTTAGCAAGGCCAGCACGGCGTCTGGCTGACACAGTGGAGCCACACGGTACCGGGCTTACTCAGTGCAGCCAGTGATTCGCGGTCTTTGGGCTTGAGGGGGAACTTGTGGTTTCACTCAGTTTCCCCCCTCTGAGGCCCACATAGGGTGTTTGTCGATACAACTGCAAGGGAGTGGGGGTGCAGCCCTCCACACACTCCCGCTCCCTGGGTGACATTCCTTAGACTAACCACAAAGGCCACAGCCGGTCCTGGAGGCTTTCTGTGTCCATGAATGTTTGAGGCATCAATGCCTTCAGTTCCTCACAGAGGTGCAGGCACCTAATACACCAGGATGGAATCCATTCTGCCAGGGCAAAATACCTCTAGGCCAGAGGCAGTCCTGACGTCTCCAAACACCCTTTGCTCCCAGCAGTGCCCGGGGTCAGCAAGTTCCAGGAGCCAATTCCACACTGCAAACAGTCACCAAGCCCCTTGGGAGAGGAGCTAAGACCTTCAGCAAAAGCCACCCAGAACAGCGCTGAGGGTGGTGAGGAGCAGCCTGAAGACAGAAAAGCAACTCAACAACACACAGGGAGGAGCAGTAACCATACAGCAAAGCACTTGTGTATTTGAATGACTACACAGCCTCTGTCTGGAATATACACTTCGCTGTCAGCTGGATTTTTACGGAGCAGACAACCTCAGGCTACTGTGCAGTACAGGTCAGCGTGATTTGGAGGAACCTGCAGAACTGGTGAGAAAAACTTGGAGACAGAGTACAATGTCGCTGGACATCACCAAAAGCCAGCAAAATTAGAATATAACCACCTCTCTTGGGATTATCATCTCCACGTTTGTGTACTTAAATATGCCAAGGATTTCCCTTAAAGCTCATCTTTCTTATACACCAGAGCTGTCCAATGGCTGAGGTCTTGCTAGCTTCAAAACTAATTCCTTCTGGAAAAAATCAACAGCTCACACATTGCCTCCCCTTTAGAGGGCACACAAATCCCAAGGTGCAGCTGCACAGGTTTATTATTTCTTACTGGGAATAGCAGAAATGCTGATGCAGATATTCTTGTCCACTTGAGGAAGCACAAATAGAGCAAATTGACTGTTTGCCTGTTGGCCGGTACTTGGCAACCACAGATATTTTGAAGCGCCATCTGGATAACGGAGCAGCTGAAGTCAAAAGACTTAATGAGAACAAGGCAGCGCCATAGGAACAAAGAGAAACTGAGGCACATTTTAATCAGGAAAGAGGATAGCTACAGCAAAGAGTGCCCAGAATCAGCATGGGCCCCTGTCCAAGGGACACCCACGCTGCTCTCCCCAGTACTCCCAAGCTAAACCAGGCCAGGAGCGGGGCAGGACTCTCCAGGAATAACTGAGGGACCACCCTGCAACTGTCTCTGCCAAAGGGTCTTCCATTTTCAACCATGCCCCTGCCAAAACCCGTCATCTCAGAATATACTTTGGCTTCTCTTGCTGTTCCCCCACCTGCAACATGCCCTGACAGCTTTTTTTTGTCCACTTGTTTGTTTTCCAACAAGACTGGTAGATTTGGAGGGGGTATTAATTCACGGGCTCTCACGTACTCTTCCATCTGCCCATCCTGCCCTCCTCTCACGTGCACATCTTACTCTTCATTACAGAACAGTATCTTTAATTACACCTTTCTTTTTCTGAACCTTCTCTGATTCCAGCACACTTACTCTTACATGTCAAGAGAAACCCCTGCGTGTACAATGTTCTCTCCCAGAGCACTTTCCCACTCAGCTCCTTTCCCACCAGCTGCTCTCGGCACCTGCCTCATTCAAGCAAACGTTTCCCCTGCCGAAATTCAGAAGGTCTCAATTTCCCTCTTTACAGTGCAACCACAGTGCTGACGTTTTTCAACTTCTCCTTCTCAACTTTCCTGGGAAATCTCAAAACAATCACAACTTTTTCAAGTAAAGGTGGAGACCTTCAAGAGAACATTACACTGGATGTGCTGAGGTTCTCCAAAGGGAAAGCAGAGAGCCACACTGCTTAGAAAAACCTGAGCAGAACTGCATTAGGCTTAGCAGGAGCCTAAAGTGGCACCTAAAGGCCTCCCAGTGCTTCTGCTAAAGCAGTCCGTTTCCCCTGCTGCTTCAAAACACCCTCCTGGAGTGCTAACGCCACCAACCATAACTTCCTCCAGCACGACGTGGAAAAGCCTCAAGCCCTGGGCTTTGACACTGAGCTGCACAGAGGCAGCTGAACAGGCTGCGAGAGGCAGAGGTGCCCTGCCAGAAACAGAGATTAACCAGGGAGCCACCAGCACATGGTGCTCACTCGAGGTAAAGCAGGAGAGCAGGTGACAACTGTACAACCCTCAACATCCCCATCAATCCAGGCTTTCAAGGGCAAGGACGCTGACTAGAAAAGCTCCTTTGTGTTAGATACCACCAATGCGTGGCCAAAATCAGGGGGAGAATCCCCAGCATGGGAAGACTTCCACCCTCTTACAAAATAAAGGTGGTGAAACATTTTATTCTGGATGTGTTGTGCTGCAGCAAACTCGTTATGCGGTAAACCACAGGAATTACACTGCTCTCCTCCTCCTCCAGCATGGTGTTAAACCTCCGCACCCCAGCACTTACCCTGTCAGTGTTCCTCAGAATCAGAGGCACTTCATAGACCTCGAAGGGGACGTAGTTCTGAAATACCACCTCTGAAGGAAAAGGCTGAAACAAGCTCTGGTCCAGGTCAACTGCTGAGAACTGGAGAGGCAAGACAGAGCGGTGAGAGGAGGCTCAGCTGCTGGCAGAAAGATTCATGACACAATCTGACACCGATCTCCAGTGGAGTACAGTCTCTTGGTGAGTACGTCCGTGCAGCTCACGCTAGGGAAACAGCCCCCCACCTGTGTTCCGAGCTGATCAAAAGTTTCTGGACCACACTGAGCAGGCTCAAGCTAAGAAGCTCTTTTGGTGGGTGTTCCTCCAGGTTTCCTTCTCCAGAATGCAAGGCAGCGCCTACTGCCAGCAGAGCCCTGTGCTGACGTGGTCACACAGCTCCAGAGCCCTTCCTGAAGAGCCACCAGCACTCACGGAGCAAGCGAAACCCAAGAATTTACATGAGACTCCATGGGAAACAATTTGGGGATGATCTTTACTCTGAGACAGAGAGAACAAGTCCCACACATCCCTAAATATCTTTTTTCATCGAGAACCTAGAAACCAGTTAGAAGACAACACTACCAGGTGAGGTAAAGCTAAAAAGAAAGTAAAACAGTAGTTGGGGAAAAGACAAAAGAGGTGAATGCTGGATAGTGATAAGGCTTAGCTCTTTTCTCAGCATTACTGGGCAACTTGAGTAAGACTGGACTTGGCATCCTTTTTCCACAGGCTTTAAAGAGATGCCTTACTGCATTCCATTATTGCCATTTCATTTAAGGCAGAAAGGCATTAACTCATTAAATTTATTTCACGCAGACATGCAGAAGCATGTCTGAAAATATACACAAAGGAGCAAATGTTTACAGAGCAGAGGCAACACTTGAGAAAATTCCCCCCTGCTTTGTCTCCCCTCTCCCAGCTGCACTGCTCCCACTCAGAAGACCCAGGCAGGCCTCCTGCTTCTCCACAGGAGCCACGCTCACACGGCAGCTCCTGCCTGCAGCACGCTGCCAGCCCTGGGTGCGCTCATCTGACGCGTTCCCAACCTCCAGTGCTGCCTGGGGCAATCCTTCACCAATTGGTTACAGGTCTCTTGTTGGCAATTTTCCACTCAACAGCCTACCTCAGCGATCCACCCGTTTGGACTGTGTGCTATAGTGAGCAGTCCTGTGAGAAAAGCAGCTCGAACAGACATCTAAGAAACCACCGACCCACAGAAAGCACTTCCACTCCCCTCTGCCCAGGGCGAGTCCCCTGTATATCTGGCAGCCTGAAACATCTAACACCCTGTGAAGGTCCCACACATTGTTCCAACCCAACACATTAATGCACCGTTGAGGGAGTCCCACGACCACAAGCATTTGACAGGGACTACACCAAAGCATGAGGTGGCTGCTTCACCAGGAGGATGGAAAACAGCAAGCTCAGTTCCCTGCGGCCTGCCCCAGCCTTCCCCCAGCATCGTACTTCAGCAGTGGTAGCTAAACTACAGCACAACCCACCAACTTCAGCAGAGGTTATTTATACTGACTTAGCACAGATCAGGACTTCCAACCCCTCACCAGGGAAAAACATTCTACCTTTCCCCATGTTTTGCCAATTATTAGGCCTAGCATAAAGGACACAGCCAGCACAAAGATGAACCAATAACCAAGTTGTGTTTGATACAAAAGGGTCAGTCCATGGGTGAGCGCTGGGGGTACAGACAAGTCGGTCAGATTATACACAATCAACATCAATCCCACTGACCCCAACAACGACACCGCATGACCAGCAATGGGTGGGATAAATGGTGACACGCAGTCTCTCATAGAAGGGACGGGAGACAACCGAGTCAACGATCCAAACACATCAGACCAAGGAAGCCACAGACTGAATCTCTGCACAGCCCGCGTTTACAAAAGCCAGACCTGAGTGGAGCCCAGTCCCAGGGAGGCGGGAGCCCCTTCCCCAACAGGGAGCTCTGCACAGGGCACCCACCTCACACACAGACACTGCCCCTCCTGCCAGGGGTCCCAGCTGTTATCCCTCAGTGGACACCTGACCTTGGGTTACTGACTGCGGGACCCCTGGGGCTCCTTTACCCCATGGCTCTGTCTGCCAGGCCGCCCACCCTGGGGGGAAGCCTAAAGGCAAACTCACCCCCCTTTGGGAAGGGCTGGGGGAGTCACCCGTATGTCAACCTTAACTTGGGGCTGGGGGCTGAAACCCCAGCATTTCACCCCAGCAGAAGGAACTCCACCACCACCAGCAGTTTGAAAAGACAACAAGCCCTGGGCACTGAGGTATTCAGATGGGCCGGAGGCGCGCCTGTCACAAACACACACCCTCTTCAAATGTCACACCAAACAGCACGGAAAAGGGCGGGAAAAGGTTACCTTGTGATGGGAGGCTTCACCCATGTCTAGAAGCTGGGTAATCCGGGGCCGCCTCATCTCCCGGGTGCTGGCCAGCCTCTGCTGGGTGGTAAGAGACATCTCCTTCAGGAAGGCAGAGGGAGTCAGCTGAAATGCAAAACACCAGCAAGAGCTACAGAAATGCCTTTCTGCAGAAAGACTTTTCCTGTTCAAGTGCCACTGATGAGCCATTTGTGATCACAGACACTACGGTAGTCCTGGAAGTCCCGTAAATTACATGCTGAAATATTTAACATCAGTAAATTAATGATATAGAGCGGAATACACACGCTCTAAGCAAGTGGCTTTGTCCCTTCAGCTCCTCCTTCATGAGGTGATGTGACATGTTTGGGGATTTCTGCTCTTCGGGTATTTGTCCCCTCTTGAGTTTTGCTGGATTGAGCCAGAGACCTTTGAAGAGAGCGGGGAGGAGTTACCAGAAATCCCCTAACGCCACCCTTGCACAGTGCTCACACCAACTCGCAGGTGGAGATGGCACTGCTGGGTGAGTCAGAGGAAAGCAGACGAGCAGTGTTGTGCCAAGACGGAGGTGGAGAGGAATGGGTCCAAGTTTTCGTTATTTCTTTTCCATCGGCACTTGCTTCCTCTCTGTTCTGGCCACACTGACCCTCCGCAGGAGGATACAGAGATGTCTCCTTGACAGAGCCTCAGCACTGGGCCACCCCCAGTGAAGGGAGCTCCAGCCAGCAAGGGGGACAGCTGTGGGCGGGAAGGAGGAATCACCCTGCGTCCCCACTGCTGTTGGCAGGGCTGCATCTGTGCTCCACACAGGACACGAGATACCGTGAAACAACTCTTCTGGAAGCTATTCCATCCGGGACAGCCGTGTCCTGTCAAGACTCCGGGCGGTTTGAGCAGCCCACCACATGCCCAGCAGCCCAGCGGTGTGGCCAGGGCAGCACTGGCAGGTATGCCCCTGTGACAGGAGATGTTACTGCCCACACAGCAAAGAGGACGGAAGGCAGCACATTTGTGCTTCAGCTCTTCCCGTGCAAGGCCCAGTACGTCCCTTTATCTCGGCTCCACTGGCACCTTCAGGCAAGACCCTGGACTCTCCCTGAAGCAACACAGCCCACCCCCCCGCACCATGACAGCCCCCTCCAACAGAAGCACGGCAGCAAAGAGGTGGGGAGTGGTGCCTGGCTCCACAGCGCCCTGACAACGGGAGGGGAAGGCAGAGGAGGGGCAGGGGCAGCTCCTACCCGGCCCCCAGCAGGTACTTACAGGCACACGCCGCTCTGCCTCTCCGACCAGCTTCGGAAAACAGCGTACTGCCACCTTTCTCTGGAGTCCATCAGCCATTTTGGAGAACCTCATGGACCGATGAAACTTGCCAGTGGCCATGACTAGGAAAACCTGGAAGGAGTAACAGGGATACTCTGAAAATCCAGAATCCCATTCATGGCAGACCCAAAGGACACACCTGTGTCTCCAGGCTGTGGCATCATTCCTAAGTGGAGGACATAAGGGTGCCCCACACTGTTTCGTGATTAGACCATGTTTAAGTGGCAGAGTTAAGGTTCATAGAAGTAAAACTCCATAAAAATATTCCTAGAGCCACAATAGACTTTAGCTGTAGGTGCGGTCCCACGAGCCACAACTATTTCTTTTCATGAACTTCAGCTGACAGTGAGACGGACCAGGGTCCCTTCAAGGCTCTGCTGGAGAGTCCCCAGCTCCACACACTATAACCTACTGCTGTGGCTCCTGCCTTAAGTCTTTCCAGTACCATTTTCCCCTTCCCAGCATCCGATCTCTGCTATCCTGGCTTGGCAGCTTTGCATCTCTGTTTTTATTTACTTATTTTCTGGCATCTGGACCACATCTCATAGAATCCTTTAGGCTGGAAAAGGCCTTTAAGATCATCGGGTGCAGCTGTAGACCCAGCACTGCCAAGCCCACCAGCCCTTTCCCTGGATGTACGCAGGAGCTGCTGCTCAGAAAATCACCTACGGATTTCAAATGCAGGAGCGAGGGCCCCCTGCCCTGGGCACCCCCCTGCCCCAGGTACCCCCCTCTCGCACAAGGGATGTCCCCAGCCCCGCGGCATGGGGCAGGGGGTGTCACCTCCCCCCTGCCCTGAGCTCCCCCACAGACCTGGTCCCTGCTCTGCCCCCTCCCAAGCCCCCCCAGCCTGCAGCTGTGCAGCCCGGTAGCACTGACACCCAGAGCCGCCCTCCGGCTTTCGGCCGGGGAGGGGACGCAGACACCACCCCCCAGCATCCCTCACCTCTCTCAGTCCACGGGCGCTGTGGGGACACACTCACGGGAGGATCCCCACTGCCATACTGGCTGTTGCCCCCGTTGCCAGGGCAACTGGGCATCACAGTCAGCCCCAACAACACCATGGCAACGGCGGGGACACGGTGGGGGGCAGCTCCGGGACACGGGGGCAGAGGGCACAGGGATGCTCAGCGCCCAAAGCCCCCAGTGAGCACAGCCAGCAGGCCCTGAGACCACCTCCAGCACAGCGCCCGGCTCCCGCACAGCCGCAGCCCCGGGTGCGGCACCCCGGCTCGCGGCAGCGGCTACAGACAGTCCCTCGCTGGCCCCGTTCCGCTCTGATCCTC
Source organism: Athene noctua (assembly GCF_965140245.1). NCBI lineage: Eukaryota > Metazoa > Chordata > Aves > Strigiformes > Strigidae > Athene > Athene noctua. The sequence goes on from NW_027437539.1 coordinate 1,357,087, forward strand.
TCCTGGGCCTCACCATGCCTGGAGATGGAAAAGTCCTCAGACAGATCCCCCCTCTCACAGAGCTCCCTGCCCAGGTACACGGGTGCAGCTGAGAGAGGGAAGTGCAGGAGGACCAAGTCTCTTCCCGGCTCCTTCCCACTGTCCGGGCTTATCGGTTCCAAGAAGGCCGGCAAGCCAGCCACAAAATGAGTGTCAGCCATCGCCCCCAGGGGAGGCCCATGCTTTCAAAAAGAGAGCCCAGGAGCTGAAATTCACACCACCCGCCATGCTCAGGACCATGCACTCGGAGGAGCTACGGGGTTTATATCGCTGCCCTCTCTCCATTCCTGGGCTGGGACATACCCACCTCTGCTCCCTCAGGGACCCACAAGCCCCTCTTCCCTTGCCCACACTCTCTCTGCCCCATGAGCTCCCCTCTGCTTTCCTGCACAATATCCAGCTGTCACCAGCAACCTCAGCTTGGAGCCACCATTCCCAGGTCACACTTGGCTCTCAGCTGCCTGCCTGCCTTTCTGACTCCAAGAGGACACATGTGGGGCAGCCCAGGGCGTGGAGAGGGGATCACACTGGCACACAGCCCAGCACAGAAACAAGCCAGCCACCTCAGCCCTTCACACGAGCCACCCTCCTCCATCCTAGCAGGGTCTGACCCAAGCAGAAACACACGAGGGTACAGCCAAGGGCAGCAGCAGGCCTGCGGCATTACTGACCTCTCTCTTGCTGCAGTGCCAGAAGGACACCGGGCACCATCAGCCTGCATCCCCCAACAGCCCTGCTGCAGGCTCCGAGACAAAGCCCCAGCACAGGCACTGCCCAGGGAGAGGAGGGCAGTGCTGGCACAGGCACCTTACACCATCCATGGCAGCGCTCCCTTCCCCCGTTTTACCCCATGAATGAAGAACTCCAGCGCTCAACAAAGGGACTGACTGCGACAAACTGGTTTAGATGCTATCAAAACATTTTCTACCAAATAACTGCAGTGAGATCACTTACCAACTGCATCATCATGAAGTCCCAATCATGAATTCCCAAATGGGCAGCCCAAAATCCTCTCTAATCCAAGCAGCATTTGTACTTGTTTTCTTCTGAGAAAGAAGGGAAATAAAGCTGGCTCCTTTCAGCCATGTTTCCCCTGACTTCCTCTGAGCAATGCAACCCCATGTTGCAGGGGAGAACATTGCATTTTTTTGGTAGCACACACCTCAACACACAGCCCTGGGTTTGCTTTCTCCCGTTTTATTCTCATGTTCAGCATCATTTTTTTTTCCTCACTTTCTGTTTATTTTACATCTCACTTCCAACTCTGAGCTGCTTCTCTACTCCTTTTCTAAATCAAGACAATACCTCGAATGTCTACATTTTACACACCCTGACATTAGCGGTGCAGCCATGAAATCCAAAAAGAGTAAATGGGTCATCCCCCACTGCTTTTTGAAACAAAGCAAAGTCCTTGGACCCAGCAAGTGTAATGCCTTCTAGCTTTTCTGTTTCTGTAATACTGTGAAACCATTTAATCCAGCCAGCTGTCTCTGTGTAAATGCAGAAGAAAATTTACAAGCCTCAAGCAGTTAATCGCAGCTCAAGGGGAATCTCTGACGTGGAGGCTAGCAAGGCAGGAGCTGTGAGGCTGTGCCTGCCAGCAGACAGTGCCACAGGGAGGTGGGCCAGGTCTGGATGGAGGCTCAGGCCTGACTCAGCAGGGCACTGCCTTTAGGCATCTCGGCCTAAACAAGAAAGTGGGCAGCTGTCGAGGGCACTGATCACCTACGCAGTTACAGGATGCTTCGACAGTTTTCCTGGGGCTCGCTCTACCTTGATCCCACCGTCCTGGTCTCGTGTTTCCTCTGGCAGCTAAAACCCACCTAAGTCCCCACCATATTGAGGGCAGAAACACGCTGCAGTACCAGCACCTGTAGGAGCAGGGCTTAGTGGCCTTTCCCAGTCACAGAGGCAGAGCAGGGCTCGGTCTCTCCTCCTCCACACCCAGCTCTTCTCCTCAGCTGGCAGGGTCCTGCCAGGGCATTCTCCATCCCACCCAGTGCCACGGGGCACCACAGGCTGGGGAGCACCAGGCCCTCCTCTCCTCCACCCAAGGAGGGCACAGAGGCTCCGTCGGAGCCCAAGCACATGGCAGCTCTCTACTGCTGGGCATCTCACGCATTTAAAACCATGGCAATACCTGAGCACCCACAGCCCAGCAAGATCCTCCCATGCTCAGCTCCAAGGACCACGCTAAATGCCACAAGTGGTCCTTCTCTCCAACTTCTCCAGGCCAAGAAAAAAAAATCTCACGTGCTTTACCTGCTCCACAACACCTTGGTTGGCATTTGGAGCTTCTGGCATCACTTGGCAGCTCCATTTGCAGCGGGACGGGTCTCCTTGGCTCCTGGCTTCACAGCAGATCCGTCACCCAAAGCCCCAGCAGGTCCAGCACCTCTCCTGCAGGGCACTTGCAAACACCAACGTCTGGTGCTGTGACCTGAAGCAAAGGAGAGGAAGATTAAAAACCCAACAGCTCTAAGTGGGACACGGGGAAGGGACAAGCCCAGGCTGTGACATGCATTTCAGCCTCAGCCCACAGGAGCCCCGGGCACAGTCACGGCAGCTACAAAGCACCACAGCGTGTTCAGAAGCAGTGCTGGGAAGGAGCAGCTGGCTTGCTTTATGCCTTGTGCAGCGCTGAAGGACAAGCCGGTCTCCTCGCCACTGCCAGGACAGCGGGTGCAGCTCCCTGCAGCACTCGGGCTGTGCCCAGAGGTGCTGGGGCAGCCTGAGGGCACCAGCTCTGCTGGGCCAGGAATTTACAGTGTGAGCGGGCATCAAGAAAAAAGGCAAAGTGGAATGTGGCTTTACCTGACCCGGGCAGTCACCTTCACAGGCTTCATACAGCCATGCAACTGATTCACGCAAAAAAGACTCCACAACTCGAATAGAGTTACACAGCAGGGATGTTTACTCCAGCACCGGGGTACCGGGGTGCAAGGGGATTTCTCCACAAAGCTTGCACACCCACCGCACTTTTTACCAAAAACTCATAGAGCGTGGACATCCATATTCACTGGATTACATACACAAACATACATATGCATGAGTAAGGCTGGGTTAGTTTGAAAGGCTGATGTCAGCAGTTTATGTCATCTTTGCACCTGCCCATTGCCTCCTGGTGGGCATCTCCAGGGGCTTTGGGAGGAAGGCTCCGAGTCTTTCTTACTTTGTTTTTTTCCCCGGGAGTATGCGCAGATTCTCTTGGCCAATTTCTTGAATAACAAGAGTGGTTTTCAGACAGTTTACTTTCTATATTATCTAAGAGAACCAATAGAACCAAGTTGAAATGCTGGGGTTTCAGCCCCCAGCCCCAAGTTAAGGTTGACATACGGGTGACTCCCCCAGCCCTTCCCAAAGGGGGGTGAGTTTGCCTTTAGGCTTCCCCCCAGGGTGGGCGGCCTGGCAGACAGAGCCATGGGGTAAAGGAGCCCCAGGGGTCCCGCAGTCAGTAACCCAAGGTCAGGTGTCCACTGAGGGATAACAGCTGGGACCCCTGGCAGGAGGGGCAGTGTCTGTGTGTGAGGTGGGTGCCCTGTGCAGAGCTCCCTGTTGGGGAAGGGCCTCCCGCCTCCCTGGGACTGGGCTCCACTCAGGTCTGGCTTTTGTAAACGCGGGCTGTGCAGAGATTCAGTCTGTGGCTTCCTTGGTCTGATGTGTTTGGCTCGTTGACTCTGTTGTCTCCCGTCCCTTCTATGAGAGACTGCGTGTCACCATTTATCCCACCCATTGCTGGTCATGCGGTGTCGTTGTTGGGGTCAGTGGGATTGATGTTGATTGTGTATAATCTGACCGACTTGTCTGTACCCCCAGCGCTCACCCATGGACTGACCCTTTTGTATCAAACACAACTTGGTTATTGGTTCATCTTTGTGCTGGCTGTGTCTCTTATGCTAGGCCTAATAATTGGCAAAACACAAGTCCAACTTCATTAACTAGTTTCTATAGTCTAAAGTAAACAAGGTGGAAAAATCTTTAGTTTATGACATGGCAGCAGTGGACAGACCCTGAACAACTGGGTCACTGGTATCAGTTTCCCACCCTGTGTGGGCAAGTGTGGCTGTGGAGACTATTGCACTGGAACTGAAACACCCCCGCTACAAAGGAAAGTTTGCCTTCAGGGTCTTTTTGGCAAAAAAGTAAAACTACCATTTTTAGTTTTAACACTGCTAATTCTTCATCAATTGCCCCGAATAACACTGGTGTTTCTCTAGCCTAAGCATGACCTGGCTGTGTTTCAGAGGAGCAGAGAGAACTGCCCATGTGTGCAGACACCCTTCCAGCAGCAGGCCAGGCAGCCGGGACAGCAGGAAAACACCGTTGCATACATCAGCCGTGTGCTCACCGAGAACAGCTGATGCAAACCACCCCTGAAGGGCATCACCCCACACTGCCACTCAGATTTCTGTGAACTTGGCTTTGACAGCTGACACAGCAGCTCAGCAAACTGGGGTGCTACCTTGTTATTAGGGGTCTATTAGAATCACTGTATTAGGGAACTGTCAGCACTCCCATTATCAATTCTTTGCCAGGGGTTAATAACTGAGCTTTAAAATCTGCTTTGGGATGGGATTTTGCATCCGGGTGTGAAAGACTTTGTAGGTGCAAGAGAAAAAGGGCTCTGGGTTTTTCCTCTTTTCTCTGAATATGGAGCATTATAATGCTTGGAAACACCTGAGAGCATTCTGAAATACAGTGCCTGACAAAACAGAGCAGCACTGTCAGAGTTTTTAAGAAAATAATTCAGCATGAATGTCTTCTTGTGGTTCTGTGGATGTAAAACAGACAAGAGATTTGTGAGATGCAGACAGGTCCTGCCCAGTCTCCTGTGACTTCAGGCAGGTAACAGTGTCTGGGTGCTTCGCCTTCCCTGTCTCTGGGAGAAGGATAACTGGTGTAATGTCTACACGTGAAATGCTCTCACCAAAACCCAGGGCACACACTCTGTGACTGATGTGTCCTTTTCAATAGCCACTGCTGACCCTTGCGCACCTGCAGACTCTCCCTGCTCTGCATGCCCAGAGATGCTGTGTGGGACAAGTCAGGCCACCTGCAGACAGTCAGGGTCAGCCTCATCCATAGACCTGGCCCATATCATCATCAGTGAGAGGGCTGATACCAGTTTCAAGATCCTGATTACACCTGGACACTGGAGAGAGCTCAACACACATATTACAACAGCCTGACCATTTGTTAACACCCAAATAACTGTACTGGGAAATCTTTCTAAGCTGTTTAATCAAATAAATAAAAAAAAAAAATGTGAGCAAGGCTTTTGTTTACCCCAAGATTTTCAGATTCACCACGGCTGGTATTAGCTTTGGCCGCCTCCCTATTATACCTGATCAGAAATCGGTGTTACAGAAACTGATCTTTTTAAATCCTAGAGAACATTTTTGCCTCTCAAAACCAGAACCTCCCGTAGATGAAAGGTAAACCAACAACAGAACAGCTCTTGGAAGTAGCACCATTAGAAAAATTGCCCTGATTTCAAAACCGAACAAATTAACTCTTCCCGGCAGATTCACAGGTACACTTCTTCCCTGAGGGGTTTTACGCAGAGGGACCCACATCAAGAGACCCGAAGCCCGATGCTGCAGCCTGGCCACCAGCAGGATCTCGGGGCAGGCTGTGAAGGGAGACGCTGCAGTTATCGGCCTCTTCCACGGCACCACTGACCAGGGCAAGGAACCGCGGTGTCTGTACAGGGAAAGTGAGCTCTGGGCTTTAATCCTCCCACACTACAGCCACAACCACTTAATGCTTGCAATGCTTCGTCTCGGGAGTATAGCAGTGCCCTTTTCTAGAAAATAAATAAATAAAGGCTGCTCCATAAGTACTTAAGGCACAAGCTAAGTGACAGCAGAAATCAGAACGAGTAAAATAGTTGAAATCAACGCTTTGTTGCACCAGTACCACTCACAATGTACACGTTCTCACTTCAGATAAAAAAAGTATTATTTGCCTATAACTATGGCTTCAGAAAATGGGTAAAAGAAATTGCCTTTGATTCACTACTAGAATTACATTATTCCTTCAAATAAACCCAAACAAGCAAAAAACCCCCCAAACATTTCCTTGTTTCACTCCAGGTAAGTGGTAAAGATAAAACACACACTCAATACTCCTTCCTACCACACAAGATGATCTGAACATCCAAATCCCCGGCGCTCCTCAGACCCTGGAGCCGCAGGAGGCCGCCAAGGGACCCCGCGGGCGGTGTGACGGTCAGTGGCAGACATAAACCGCCCCTGCTTTCCCTCACATCTCTGCTGTCTCAGAACCGACAACAGCTACGACAACGAGAAGTCTCACCTAAGCCACTGTTTGCAGCAAAAATCTACACGAGGTTTAAGTATTTTACTGAGCAGCGATCAACTTAAATCCACAACAGAGTCTGCTTTCAGAAGACTATGCTAAATTGATAGTAAAATGACCACACATACTTTTCCTGAAAAAAACGGAGGTTGACTTTCTGTTCTCTTTGGATCAAATGACAAGTATTTTAATGAAGTCCTGCTGATGTGAATGTCCCGCTGCGGTAGGTGGTGTGAACTGCCGCAGAACCTGGGAGGCCTTTCCCTCGCTGGAGCCTCTGCAGCATTTAACCACCCACCGAACTACAGCAGGAATGAGCTTCCACAGGGCTCGGCCACGCGGAGCCCGTGTCACCACACTGTCTCTCTCTCGACTCGTGCTAACGCAGAGCTACCTCACAGAGTTCAACAAATACTAGATTTCATATCAAACAAGATGACCCAGCAATTTACAGGAACAAACCAAGGCCTCATGTTTTACAACTAAATTCAGATTCAGCTGACAGACACAATGAACTTTGCCAGCAACAAAGAACCTCCAATAAAGACCGTTAACAAAAAAAAACCCAAAACCCCCCCGCCAAAAAACTCTAAACCCCATACACTTAGAAAGACTGGGCAAGGCCAGAGGAACACATTTTATCCCCATTTTAAACAACGTGTCAGGAGGAGACAAAGTAAGAAAAAGCAAGCAAACAGAAACACCCCACAACACTCAAACCTCAAAGAGCTATTTTACAAACTACCTTGTAAAATCATCATCATCATTCAAAGACTTCTCAGAATTTTTCCATCCAAACATCCTGGGTGGTTTGTAGGCGTTACCTGAGCCACAGCCCCAGCCTACAGATCATGACGTTACAGAAGGGGAACTTCAGACACAGTTACACAAGGTGCTCGCTGAGGGTCAAACACCAAAACAGCATCAGAGTTTAAAGCAGTTTCCAACTTTGGGATTTGGGATTTCCCACAGACTTGGGAATTTTTAGAATCAGATTCATTCATTGTGAAAAATAAGAAAAAAGCTTCAACAACTGTGTGTATGTCTCTATGTGTGGATCTCCTAAGTTAAATTTACTTCTTGTACAGCAAAGTACATGAAGATCTCCGTTTTCAGTATTTTCTTTCTTCTAAAAACTAGGAAAAAGCTTGCTGAATCTTACTCAGGGATTGCAAAGTTCAGACAGCTCGTTCAGTCCGTTACAAGCCTCACCACCAAATTACAGCTGCAGTCTGAGTGAAGGAACGGGTCACTACGCACTGCTTGGCCTCTTCCACGAGCAAATAAAAGGTCTCTCTTCTCAAAATCAGTATTGATACAGAATCCATACTGGCAAAGGAAGTTAATACACTCTGGATTTAACCAGGTGAAAAATTACTGTATCCTCATTCTTCACCTGAAAGAAAATACACCAATAATTTGCAGCATGAGATGTCTGTAATCAGCATCAGTCAGCGGATAAATCTTCTCTTGCTGCTTCACTCTCTGAGTAATATACAGATGTGTGTACTGAATACTTCTAGAAGTACTCCACTGTTCTAAAGAAGCCAGTTTCCTAAAGCAAAAGGCTTATTCTACTTCAAACAAGAGAAAGAGCAAACCACTTTAAAGTTTTACTGTAAATACTGTCAGGCGATACTCATTCAAGGTACAAATCCTTTTCCAACAAGTAACTCCTTTTGAACTACATGGCCCTACCTGTACTTCTCTTAAGCAAGCTGTCTGTCATAGGTTTTACTACAGAATTAAGCAGAACAGGACACCAGATGAAGAAATAAATTAATGTAGTTGGAATATATAAAAAATGTCATGGAAAAAGTGTTGCTAAAAGCAGAGCTTTAAATTTAAATATCATTAAAAATACATAAATAAATGAAGCAGGGTATGGAAAATTACGCTGCTGCGTTCCTGGTCCACACAGATTGGTGTGCACACCTCATTATTTAGGGTTTTTTACAATGAAAACCAGGGTTTCTTGAACAAGTTCCACCAACTACGGTCTCATCATGGCCACCCGAAGGCAAACAGGTTAAGCAAGAACTGTTCATCCCGGTTTCAGCTCCAGCCGTTCAAAGGCACTTCGGGGTGGTGCCACACAGGTTTGCAGAAATTAAAGAGCGAGGTCAGAAGCACAGCCATCAATCACCAGACAGCAAGCAACACCAGCAGAGGCAGCAGGAAAGGTTACAGCTAAGAATCCTACAAGAGCCCCGAGGAAAAGAAGAGGATTGAGGGGAAAAAAAAAAAAAAAAAAAGAGGAAAAAAGATGATAAGAGAAATTAAGTTTTATAGACAAAAGTGATCTTACAGAGAGGAGAGTGAGGAATATTAGAAGAGACAAAGACTACAGCATTTGGGAGAGAGAAAAAGCCTCAGTGCAGCAGAGCAGTGCAGAGGCACAGTTCTGTTCTCCTCACGCTACTCTGGAAGCTCAGCTCTCTCCCATCTGCCTCCTTTCAGCTGCCTCTGCACAGACCCCGCACTTACACGGGCCTGGCACAAATTTAACCACACACGGCACTTCGGCATCTGTACAGATCGGACCACAGAAACAAAGCCCGATTCTGAACCCACAGCAATCGGATCAATGGTCAGGACCCAGAAGGCGTTATTAGAACAGCACAACCTCCCCCGCAGTGCCGGATCACCCACCGCCTCCTTGTTCACCGGCCACGTACGCCCGTTCCTCCTCCTCCATCCCAAGCCACATCCTCACAGCCCATTCATTTTAATCAGCCCGTCATCCCTGTGCCCTAAATTCCACAGTCTAAGTGGTTTTCTGAACACAAGTTTTCTACTAGGGACTGCTTTGCTGTGTAGGCTGTAACCCTTGGAAGTAAAAACGGATCCAGTAAAATCCTTTTTCAGAAGCCTGTCCGCTGCCTAGCAGGAGAACAGCAAGCAGGGCTCCCCTCACAGACCTTCCACCTTCCTCGCCCCTGCCAGCGCTCACCCCCGCCCCGTGGGCAGCGTCCTGCCCCTTCCCTGGGGCTCCTCACCAGCACCTTCCCCGTGGGCACAGCTCTCCTCCAGCTGGAACAGCCCGGGAACAGAAGGGGCGGGCGGGCAGAGAGGCCTTGGGGCAGGGGGAACCACGAGCTGGCCCCCGGCAAGGCTGCAGCTGTCGCCCACCAAGAGGCGTCTGACCCGGCTGCCAGGCCAGGGCCGACGCCGGCTGCGTTTTCCCTCTCGGCACGACTCCAGCAGAGACGGACACAAGGACTGATTTCCAGGCAGCGCCTCACGGACAGCGGGTGAAGGGCCGAGGACTCTCCCCAGCAGTCCCTCCCGGGCCATTCTCACAAATACAGACACACGCCCTCGGCGAGAGAAACGGAGGAGAAAGCTGTCCCACGGAAGTGAGTGACCCCAGAGCCACCTGCCCCACAGCAGCCAGGGAGGACACCTGAGGCAGAAGGCAAGGATAACAGCCCTATCTGTTCCTGCCAACTGAGGGGAACCTCAAGTCTTTTCTTTTTAATGAAAAATGGCCAGAAATTAGAATAAAACAAGCTGGGTTTGTGTCTTAACAAAAGAGTTTTTAAGTTAAATTAGTTTATTTTGGTCTGCCCTATATTGAGCCAATAATCCTTGTTGGCTGAGCCATTCATTTTTTTAAAATTTGTTTTACAGTTCAGCCTCCAAACTAACCATCAATTAAATTTCAGACCTTTTGGTTTAGTACCTCAGTACAACTCCCACAGCTCTCAAGGATTAAGACATCTAGAAGCCACAGATCAAATACTTCTTGAAAACCTCACCTGTCTAACTGTACGTTGGACTCTTTCTTTTGTCACTGACTTACTTCAGTCTTTTTGGAAGAAGCACATTCTACAATAAATGAAGAGAGTAAGAACAGAGAAACATGTACAACCCAGAAGCATAAGGAAGTGACATTGAAGCACCAAGCAGTAACAGAAACAATTCCCCCTCATTCTTAAAACCCAGCAATCCTCTTATCCAAAACAGACAATGCTCATTATACAATATGTAAGCACTGTCAACATTCATAAAACCACACACATTACACCCTAAACACACATACTAAACACACTCCTATTAAACTCAAACCAACATCGCCATCACACAGGCTGGGATGAAGCACCCTGCCTACTGCAAAAACAAAACTAAGTGGAAAGGGCTGTGTGACGGTTTCACATGCAATTATGCTTTCTGAAGTCAACAGGCTCCACTATGCAGAACAACAAGTGCTCATCTAACAAATAATTAACCTTAAAATAGATCCATACACACATAGAATTAGATGAGCAAAACCGTGTGCGCTGTACACAGATGAAAGAAACAGAAAACAGCCCTTGCTCTCTTCCACTCTTCAGTACAAAGCATCACTTACTGTACACGTACCCACGGAGTCGGTTCTGATGAATGATGGCATTAAGGCGAGTTAAATCAACAGAAGAGTCCGGTGCCAGGGGAGTTTGGATATACATAAGGACAAATTCATTTCCTACAATTTCTAAAAAAAACCTGGTGTTGCAATACACCTTTACATTAATCCAGCAGATCCCGCACTGACAACGACTGAAATCATGAACTGGACTGACAGACCAGAGCTGCTGTACCATTTCCTAAGTCTTCAGATTGATCGCGGTGCATTTGTACTCCCACTACGAGGCTCCTGATGCGGATAAACGTGTGAAGGCCTGACTGTGAGGCCATGTGGACCTCACATGCATCAGCTACATCGTCCATTCAAAATGAAGTTCCACATATTAGCTAATAAATGAACACAGATAGAAACCTGCTCCAGAGAGCTCCCACTTCTGGCTGAAGTGGTATAATTTTGAGATCTGGTCACCAGCACCGGGCCCCAGAGCTCTCCCTGCTCAGCAATTGCTGTATTCCCACAGACAGAAACTGCTTTTAACCTTCACTTGGAGAGTCCGTCTGCTGAACTTGTGGCAGCTGCAGCTCTGAGCTGCAATAAAACCGCATGGAGCAGGAGCATCAGTCACCTCCTTCCTAGATATATTCACAAAAGCTGGAAACAAAGATTGTTCACACATCAGTGAGCAGGAAGTTCATGTTGTGAAGTGTATTGCTTCAGCCCATTAGCGGGGGATCACTTTAGTGTTCGCTTTCATGATTAATGCAAGAATCAGTCCATGCTAAAAACATGATGCCTGTCCATTTGTGGGACCTTTCACATATTTTCCAAAACCTATTCTTCCCCATACCTTGTACCATTCACGCATCCAGAAAAATGCTTTATGAGTTTTAATTTGGAATCTGTAATAAGGTTCAAACAAGAGACAATGGCTACCATTATCGATTAACATTTATCACAGCAAATCCTAATGCAGCTGCGTTTCAGACAGAAAGCATTTCCACGGATGAGATGGGAGGCAGCAATTTCAACGAAATAAAATCATAAGCGTCACCATCAAGCTCTGTGCATGCTCTGATAATGCAATTAGAGTGATCTCAACACACAACAGGTCTGAACTATGGAACGGCAATTAGTAAAACCCTTTTCAAATGTGCTGATGGACAAAAAGGACCCAGCCTGCACACCAGATTCAGAAATGAACAGTGCAGCTGCGCTCAGTAAAGCACTAAATGAACTGCAAAGCCCCGTGAGCGAGCTCAAGGGCTTGTGTACAGACACCTCACACAGCTGCACGGGGCTGCTGAAACAGCGTCCTTCAAACGAAGAAACGGGAATTCTACCTGGCAGGGAGCCCCCAGCAGAACCTGCCGTGCTTGGCGATGCCCTGGAACACAACAGCACGGGTCAGACCCGCCCTGATGTCTCAGGACAGGGAATTCCCGGGGAGCCCCTCGCCCTCCGCGCAGTCCTGCCCCCGAGGCAGCTGAGGGAGGGCTCTGCAGCCCAGCACAGAGTGCAGCCCGGTCTGCAGCCGCGGAGGGGTCACAGCAACATCTGGAGGGGCTGCAGCCTCCACCCTAAGGGATCCACCTCCTCAGCTGGGGCACCCGCTGGAAATTCCTGCGGCTGCCACGCTGCTGCCCGGACATGCTGCTTTCCACGGAGAAAGCTCATCACTCACCAGCGGTGTACCGCAGTAATGCTCAAACTGTAATAAACTATTGTAACTAATTTGCTAAGTTAAGCAAGGCGGGTACGATACGTTTGAATGATCTGTAAATGTTAAACCATGCCATCCTGCTGTCTAAAGCATTGTAAAAATAGAATACGGCACCCTGTGTGGGTTTTGAAATTATTTGCGACTACTATAACCTATATTACCATGAATGTTTGAATATATATATGGATAAAATATAAAGTATGCCATTCGGTTGGAAAAATGTAACCACTTCTCGGAAACCCCATCACCTAGAGCTGATAGATAACCACTTCTCGGAAACCCCATCACCTAGAGATAACCTGTAACTGCTGCTTGAAGAAAAGCCCGCCAAAAGATGGGGCCGTGAGGCTTTTAAGAGATCCAATAGGAGAAAAACGCACCAAGAGAGCAAGGCTTCGAGACTTTTAAAGGACCCAGTGGAGAAAGAGCAGGACAATCATCTGACAAGAGAGGACTGGTTAAGACAGTGGTACAGGAGTAAAGACGCTGCTTTTGAGAACTCCGTGTGTGTCTTGGTGGAGCGGAGACTCCCGGCACACCCAGCGCTGCTTTGGCTATTGTTTCTCACCCTAAATCAATTGAACCCGATTAAAAATACATATATATTTAAAAATTGGCTCGTTTGATTATAACAGCAGGAAAAAAAGCTTGCACACTTTTCATCCTCCCTGCCAGCCCGTGCTTTCTGCTTTTAGAGTTGCCAGACAGAACCAGTGAGAGCCAAGTAATTTTGCAAGGCACTCTTGCTCCTGTTTTTCTTCTAAATTTCCCAAGTATCTCTAGCACTTTTTAATATTTCTGAGCAAATATATCTATATCGAGTGCAACGAGCTGCACATACAACTGCTTGAATTTCACACTTCAAATGCAAGTGTCTGTGGATGAGTGAGCACAGGGGACTGACGCTCCCTGGTCTGTCTCCACAGACTGGCATAACATCAGGAGCAGTCCGTACAACTGCATCTTACTGGACTGACTAGTTCTGCGAATAATGAGCAAAAAAGAATACTCCACAGATGTGGGAGGAACCTTTCCATTTAAAGATAGTCGAAGTAATGCATTTCAAAGTCAAAATGTGATTATTTGCACAAAATACCTGTTCTCGAGAAAATACTAATGGTTTAAATCTGAAGACAGAAAGGACTGTTAATCTGCCTTCACTTACATTAATATATTCTCCTTTTTTTCACCCTAAAATAACTGGCTTCCCAATAACAGATGAAAATATCCTTAAAACTGTTTGTCAAAAAAAAAAAAAAAAACCAAACCAGATTCCATCAAAGTGTTCTGCAAAAACATCACTGCGACCCAACCCCACAGCCTGTTTCATCATCCGATCCAGCAGATTACGGTCCCAAGCCATTTAAAAGACACAATCACATATTCATCACAACTGACAAGGTTCTTTTCGCCCCCTTGTCATCATAAATATTTTCAAGCATGTGCCACAACAGTGTATGGCAGGATCCCATCTGGAATGAGATGTTCAAAGGCATCTGCAGCTTGTCACTGCCAATAATAACGTTACACTGAGAAATCCTGAAAGCGCCGTCACACAGTAACTGCAAGACTTGCTGATGGTCACCAGTGTTTTATGGAAACGTTTTTCTAAAATGAAAAGGAAGGACTTAGTGTCATAATACTGGATTTTGGGTGGTTTTCCATCATATAATGCAAATACATATAATTAAGTTGGTTAGAGGAGTTCCACCATATCTGATTTAAGAGTATATGAATCCAGCTTCCCTAAGCTCCTTCTGCGAAGAACAGTGGGCTCCATCAGGGAGCAATTCAGGGCAGGAATCCAATTTACATGTTCTGAATTGCTTTACAGAGAAGCCTCACTCTCTCCACCGACCATAGAGGAAAAACAAGCTTCTAACACAAGAATCCCAGTTCTGTGACTGAAGTCAGATGATGTGGATGCTCCTTCCCCTCAGAAATGCGCATCTCTAAAATCAAAACACATTCTGAAATACGACTACTTATCCCTTTACTGGTGAAACTGAAGACACATGTTGGAAAGCTGCGCCTCTACATCACACCTCTCCTTCCCCGAGGAAGAAACCAACCGGTGTCAGCAGGCGGCATCCCCCTCCTGATAACCAGTACCAGCGGGACCCGCCACCACGGCGGGTACCCAGCTCTGCCCGCGACACCGAGTAACTCACAGCACCGGTGCACTCCTCACTTGGGAGCCAGGATGGCAGCGGTCACACCAAACCCCGCTTTCTCCTCCAAGCACGTAACCCAGAACAAGTTCTCTACTGCAGGCACGCGTCTCTCACCAGTAACAGCAGCAGAAATGCCATTCTCACCCACCCTCACTCCACACCGCCTCACACGTGCAGCGGAGATGACAAGCAGCCCCCTTTACCCACAAAATGCCCGTCTTAAGTCACGCTTCAGTTCAATAAAGCTGAAACACCCACAGCAAACTCGCTGCCGTTGCTCTCCGGGCTGACAAGTATCACAATTATTCCAACCCTGCAGCCACCATAAAGCGTTACAGCCCCAGAGAGGTGGGACCCCGCAGCCTGCGTTTAACCACACGGGAGATCAGGAAGGGGCATGGAGAAGACATCGTTTCCAGGAGACTGTTCAACTACTCCCAGATTATTCTGCATCTGCAATGCCACACAGAGATTACTTTAGAAATCTGAGGAGTGTGGCCCACCATATCTTGAGGGCAGCAGGAAATATTCCAGAAGCTTCCTGAAGCACGTCAGGGGATTAAACACAGAAGATTCATCCACTTGGCCATATTAAGCTTAGTTAACATTAAGCTGACCACCTGACCTTCACCAATAGGAAAAAATTTAAAAATACACTAAAATGTAAAAAAAAAAATCCATACTCACCATTTTGCCAAAATGTAATATAGCCCGTTGCATAAAATTTATAATTGTTACACACACACAGAGCAAAGTATTTTAAGTAAGGTCATTAAAATAAAACACTTCAATTAACAA
This sequence comes from Athene noctua, assembly GCF_965140245.1. Lineage (NCBI taxonomy): Eukaryota > Metazoa > Chordata > Aves > Strigiformes > Strigidae > Athene > Athene noctua. The sequence goes on from NW_027437539.1 coordinate 1,372,490, forward strand.
CATTACAATTACCAAATACAAGGAATTACAATTCCCTGGCGGAAACCCGTAAGGCTTCCTTTTGGAGGCTATTTCTGTGGAAATAACACACAACCAATTTTCAATGCCAATTATCACGTAACAATTTCACTTGGGTTTTTTTTTAATATCTTTTAAAGAAAGGCACAATTGCAGATACTTTCGGGGGAAAAGAAAAGGAAAGGGCTATTGAGCAGCTCCTCCTAAATATCATGGTACAACACCTGCGGGACAACCAGAGGCTCAGGCCCAGTCAGTGTGGGTTTATGACAGGCAGGTGCTGCCTGACAGACCTGATCTCCTTCCACAATAGGGCGACCTGCTCACTGGATGAGGAAAGGCTGGGGATGTCATTTACCTCGACTTTAGCAATTGGTTACCCACTACCTCAGCAAGTCACTATTTTTAAAATATATTTTAAGAGTGACCTAAAAATCTTTGCTTCCTTTTCCTGCAATGTTTCATTTGGCTTATTAAAACGAACGCTGTACCAGTGACTTCATCTAATTATGCAGCACAGATCAGTCTTTGAAATGGAATTCCTCTTAGTACATAGACACGAACAGCCTTTTTGTTCATCTAGAATCTGAAAGTTTAAGAACTGGTTTTTGAAAAGAAGTGATGCTGGTCACGGCCACAGTGCTTTTCACGTCCTTATCTGTGAAGGGGCCCGTGACATACACATGCTGTGTCAGAATGCAGGGGAGATCAAATCTAAAACACAAACACCCCGGGATTTTTTCTTCCTATGAACAGAGTTCAGAGGCTAAAACACCATTAGACATGAGAAATCTAATGTTAATCTGAAGTCATGGTACAGAATCTGAAATTAATCAGCTGCCAAGAAATGGTTGCCATCGCCTGATACACAGAAAACAACATCTGCCTTGTTTGGCCACGTGGGACAGTGGATTACCAAAGTTCAGAAACCAAAGAGAACATCAGCAGCACTCCCTTAGCTCACGGAGTAAGACTGTCAGCTCATACAATTCGTATTCTCCTGGGCACTGCGGACATAACCAGCTCTCACACAGACTTCCAGCTCTGAACTTCCACAGCTGGAATCAATTTTAATTTGAGGATGCTCCGTGACTGCGGAACTTGGATCTGGCGTGGCCATTCCTACAGTGCAGCCAGCCCCCACACTGCACTCGGGCAGGGCAACATCTTCTGTCCAGGAAGAGCAGAAGGGACTGCCCCCAGAAAGAGTCCTCCCGTGTCCTACCATTTTCACACCAGAATTTCTGTCGCCTTGGTAACACTCCTTGGATTTCACTTCCATACACTTGTCCTGCAAACATCCCCTTGGAAACATCCAGGCTTTTAACCTTCGCCACATACTTTGGCATCAAGCTTCCAGGTTACACACCCACTAAAGCATTATTTTTTTAAAACTGCCTACACCTCATTCCCTGTGTCACTGCCAGTGACAATCAATAAACACAGATAATAAATTTTAAGCACAAAACCCAACTTAACTATAGTTTTGACTCCATTTTTTACCTCACAACTGATCTAGAGAACGTATATACTGGGGAAGCAAAAATCCTTCAAAACAAAAATCTTTAAAACTCGGTAACTGCATTTCCTGAGAGCACTCATTCCTTCCATCAAGTTGTGGAATTCAAATTAACTACAGCCTTCTCTCCTAAATCCACACATTTAACTGACTGCCACCATGAAATTTAAAACATTTTAGCTATCTGTGCCCACAAAACAACCCTCCTGAGTAACAATCATTCATCACTGACAAATTACAAAAGGTCTTTCCAATACACCCCTACAGGAACCAGGGCACAACTGAAGCGCAGCCGGCACTGGCTGAAGCACAACTGACACGAACAAAGGCAAAACCATCAGAGGGCAAAAGCAAGAATCCAGCTTCAAAAGGATGCTTCACCCCCAGGCACTCTGCTGCACCCGCAGACCTGTTTGTCTCAGCTGAAGTTTGCACTCCAACAGCCAGGTGCATTTTCTGCACGCAAGCTCAGCAAAGGGGTTCACAGGAGCACGGCAGTGCCCACCCGTCTGACAGAGCAACCCAACCCCTTTTTGTAGGGAAACACGCTCTGCAATAATCCCTGCGGGGCCCTGCCCGAACGGCTCTCCAAAATAAACAGCCACACCGGGAGGTTTTTGATGGTGTTACTGTGCCAAACTCTCACACCAGTATCATTATTTCTCACAGTCACTCTCTTTAATATTTACTCGGCATGTTCTCCACAGTCAATTGTGATCAGCTACAGTCCAGAAATGGAGTAAGTTTTCTAAAGCTTGGAAGACTGAAGTACTGAAACTCATCATTCCATATGTCTGTTAAGCTCCTCTTGACACACAGACTCTTGCCTTATTTCTCAGCTCATTTGCTACCAGAGCAACAGGCCACTTAAAACACTTCTGTGGCACTGCACACTCTGGAATACAAATATTTGGATTTTGCATGCAGGGCTCATTGGTGTTTTGCTACTGCACAGAAAAGCAGATGCCTGCCTCTGAAGTTTTCCCCTACTTCTCTCCTTGTAACACACCTCCTCAAGCCAGAGGTACCGGGGAGATGCTGAACGGCAACAGGGCCCAGTTCAGCAGCTTCTGCTCTTCAGCTGCTGCCGGTAACCAGGATCCTTCCTGCAGCTACACTACGGGCAGCCCAACACACAGCTCACTCACTGGCATGGCTTAAAGCACCCAGGTGCATTAGTTCAGAGCAAAAACAATTAATCTGCACCTTGACAGCTGGGTTTGTTTGGGCTTTCCCCATCCTTTTCTGACAGCACACACAAAAAAAAGATGTCTGCCCTTCTTTGCTTGTGCTGGTAGGTCTGTTGGATGTCAGTGAAAACAAACTAACTCAAATACATGACAGCTTTTCAGTCAAAAGGGGAGTTTAACAAAAGCTCCGTATCCACAACATGCCTCCTTGAGGACTTCAGGTAGGCAAGGATTAACCAAAGCCAGATCTTCAGGTGGTGTAAATGGATATAGCCTGTGGGCTTAAACAAATCAATCCTCATCAGTCCAGCACCCTGAAGGAGTGCTCTGCCCTATGTATTAGAAGAGGGAATAGAAAAATAACCCAGGGGGAGGTAAGATGACATTTCAAAAAAAAAAAAAAGGACAAAAGAACAAAAACCCCCAAACAAAAAAAAACAAAACAAGCCAGAAAACCACAAAAAAAAAAAAAAGAAGAATAATTACTCAGGCTTTTTTCTCACTTATAACTATAAGCCCCAGATCTAACAAGGCCTAGTTACCTGCAGACCTGCCTGTTGCAGTTAGTTCATGCTAATGTCTGAGCAGCTCCCCGCAGCCAGCACACACACAAAACTCTTCGAGGCTGACTCTCTGATGCTGGTGACAGAGCGAGCTCCCCAGGCAGCTCTTCTCTCAGCCAGAGACCGGACCGGAGTCCCGCTCCTCCGACTCTCAAAACTTACCAAAACTTAATAATTCCGTTTAACACTTCCATTCATTTGTCACATACTGCAAAAGCAACCAACAAATTCAAAAATACCTGGCGCAGATCAATACACACACACTCCAGCAGGACTGTAGGTAGCCAGTCTTGTTTCCATGGGAAATCAGCACAAGCTATTTTCACCGTGTTGTGTTTCCATCCATCCTCTGAGCAACACAATTTACCAAGGGTTTGCAAGCGTCGTTCTTGACTTCCAAACAGAAGTTTTTTGACAGAAGAACAGTTTCAAGAGGAATGGAGGAGACCACCACTATACCACCGGAGGAGCGCTAAGGGCACTGCAGTGAAATCCTCTTGCACTGGTGCCTGTTCCCCCCTGCCCTTCCCTCAGCACTGCCCAGCCCCACAAACACAAGGCCAGAAGGAAGCCACAAGCAATGGGGGCATTTAGCTCCACTGAGGGCAGCAGCACTACAGCACCAGCTGAGCATCCAGACACATAGGCATCTATTTGTAAACAGCTTTTAATTCCTTCATTATTTCCTACTAAAAAAACTCCATAGATTTAATATAGTTACTGTTTTCACCATCTAAATTAGAAAGAAACAGTGGTTTCTGAAAACCAGTAACAAAAACCTGGGCAACAAAACAAGTTCAAACTCCTGTACCTTTTCTTTTTTTTTTTTTTTTTGGAACTGGGGAAGTGGCCATCTGCACTGCCCTTTCAAGCCTCCCTCAAATCCCTGACCTGAAACAGTTGTTCAGCCCCTCACCAACAGCTCTCATGCCTCTCTCAAGCTGTTCTGTGTCACGTCTTGTTTTATTTTAACTGTACACACTCTTTAAGACAAGGACTTAGTCTATATGTAGGAAACGCTGCATAAGGATATAGTGCTGCGTGTTTTACAATTTCTCTGGTGTTCAGCATTTTGGAAGCCACACGCATTGTCCTGGGCAACTGCAAACTATAAGGAAAAAAAGAATCTGAATATGAGTAGAGAATTGATTCCTTTAGACATACTATTTTTTCCCTTGACTATTTTCAAAGCCTACAGAATCACAATAAAATTGCTACACTGTAGGAGCTCAACCAAAACCAAATGAAAGCATGAGAAAACAAACTCTAGAATTCTGACACCCTTTTCCCCCAGCAACTCCCGTCTCACCCGTCTGTAGTGAACAGCATCATCCTCAGGCCTCCTTGCACTGAGGCTACAACACAACTGCCAAGACACAGTTTTCAGAAACATCTTGCCCACAACATATTAAACTCCTTAAAAACAGGGTGAGTCGGAGTTTTTTGTTATTTTCTCTCCTCTGGTTATTAAGCATTTAGAGATCTGACAATATATTCCAAGAGCTGTGAACTTACATTTGCGTTTTACTGTACTAGAGCGAGTAAATGAAAGAAATCCTTTGTTCTGAAGCCTCCACTATTGCTGTTCTACATCCAGAACCGAAAGCTCCACAGCTTCCCTCCTGGCTGTCACCGAGAACATGGGAATTTTACACGCGTGTGTATGTGCACAGTATGTGCGCAGGATTTACCCCAGAGCTGATCCTTCCCGTGTTAGGCAACGTTATGTATCCCTGTCAGCAACTCACCGGGTGGGTTAGCCAAAAACTTCATTCAAGCCTTATCACAGCCTAGTCCTCTCCATCTGCTGACACTCTTCATTTGAAACTGTGACAGGTGTAAATGGTGTCTCTCCTGACAAAGAGGAGTCAGAGGCATAATCAAGTTCTTAGGCCTTCAGCTACGCCACCTCAGGTGGCTGTTTGCACGCTCCTAGCTCACGTCAAACACTAAGTGGGAACAGTTCAAACTAACTTCTCTCTATTCACCAGTCATACAGTGAAAAATGAATGCAAAACATTTTAAATGAATAAATAAATAAGTGAGCCCGGATAGTTCAGCACCGCACTAAACACAGCGAGAAGACACTTGCTTTTTCCACATCCAGGACTTCTCTGCTTTTACTTATTGCTTGCCTGTGGTTTCTTTTCCCTTACACTATCACTGTATTTTAGTATGAAACAACGACCCTGTACAGGGCAGGGCAGGTTTCAGGTAAAAGCAGCGGGCTTTGCAGGAAACAGTCGCGGTTTGTTGCCGTACAATGTAAAGGCGATAAAACAGTCCTCAGCCACAGCCCGTGTGAGGTTACAGGACCCCGGCGATACCCTCTGCCCTGCAGCGCGGGGAGAACGGGGCAACAGCTCCGAGTGCGAGCGACCCCGTGTGAGTAGTGACCGGCTACAGGGGTTCGATACAACCGCGTGTAAAACACAGGGCTGCACCGCCCGTCCCCCCGGTGTTAACGGCCCTGCCGACACAGGGGAGGGGGAAAGGAAGAAAGGAAGAGAAAAAACCCGAAAAGCACCTCAGCTCCTCCCCTGCAGCTCCCAGGAGCGGGGCGGCCGCCGCGGTACCGGCTCCCCCCGGTGCCCCCCCAGCGCCGCGGCCCCGGGACCCCCGCGGGCACCGAGCCCCCCCCGCCCGCCGCCCCCCCGCGCTCGTCCCCGCCGCTACCGGAGCGCGGCCCCCGGGGACCGGCGCGGAGCCGCGGCACCGGGAGCGCCCCGGCGCGACCCCCGCCGCCTCCCCTCAGCGCCCGGGAGCCGAGGCGGCCCCCCCGCCCGGCCCGGCCGCCTTACCCGCCCGGGCTCCTCCAGCGCCGGCTCCGCTCGGTGCCCGCCGGCGGCGGACGGGGACGGGCCGGGAACACGCGGCGCCGCCGCCCGCACCGGGGGGTGTCGGTGTGTGTGTGTGTGTGTGTGTGCGCGTGCGTGTCGGTGTTTCCGCCCGGCGCGGGGGGATGGTCCGTGTGTCCGTCCGCCGGTCCGTCCGACCGTGTGTCCGTCCCCGTGTCCCGTCCCCACCCGGTGCGGGGTCCCGGGGCCGCCCCGCCGGGCTCAGCGGCAGCGCGGGGCCGCCGGCAGAAGCCGCTTCCCCGCCCTCCGCGGGCGAGAGGCGAACCGCGGGGGGGCCGAGTGTCCCGCGGGAGCTCAGCTCCGCTCCGGGGGGACACGCACCCCCGCCGGGGGAGGGAGGGCAGGGGCGGCGCCTTTAAATGCCCCGAACCGAGTTCCTGACTCAGCTCAGACAGAAAAGGTAACACAGGAACAACCTGTGACTTGCGGAAAAAACTAACTCCACAACTGTGCAGTTGTAAAGTGGGTATGTTTATTCAGCGCCGGGCGCATGGGGCGTTGCTCCTCCACAAGCATGCGCACCCCTTGCAGCTCTCGTCCTGCTTATATATTACAAAATAATGCATATTCATAGAATGCTTATACATAAACATAATATTTCCCCGCCTCCCCTCGCTTCTCATGGTAATTAGGTCTCCTCCTCTTGCGTCTGCACGTTCAGCTCCTTTGGTGGTCACGAATTCCTGGGCGAGGGTCGTACAGATGAAGTATCTCCTCTTCCTCGCTGATGAACTTTTTACCTTATTCTTCTGCACAGCCTCAGTTGTTCCCTGGCTCCTAGCTAAACCGCAAGGCCAATTAGTGTTAGGATTTGAGGTGATCTATTGCTGATTTGTACTACTTCAAGGACAATAGGAAGCTTCTGTTTGAGCCAGAAGATAATATCTTAGCAACAGTGTCAGCCCCTGGTATGTCTTCGCGTATAGCCCCCTCATCTTGGCGCAAGCTCTGCGCCATCAAACTAAAATTCTTTAAATTCCCTATCTCATTCCCCCCTTTTCTTCCTACTTAGTAAATTCTTCTACTACTCAGACCATCTTACAGCTCACTTTTATAACTAAGTTGTGTTAGTCTTCACTACTCTTTTGAAACTCGGGTTATATTTTATCTGTTGTGTGCATTTGCTGTCTCGATGTTTTGCCCTGTATCATTCCTTGCTTTGTTCAGTTAATCCAACATGTTGTATCTAGCATGCAATTTACATCTACTGCTTCACCTGATGGTGTAAACAGATTCGTGCTGTTCGCCAATCAAAGTCTACTGCTGTATTAATCATTTAAACTTTATATACACATGTATCCTTGTTTATATTTAGGATAGGTGCTTTTAGGCCTAAATAACACATGCGCGTTGGGCTGGGGGCGTGGAAATTCTTTTTCTTGCTGCGTATTTGGACTTCCATTTTGGAGCTTTGGAATCTATCGCAACCATGGATCTGGATTGCATTTCTGCGCTAGCTTTAATTCTTTTTTTATCGGCTATTGCCTTATTTGTTATTGTAATGTTTCTATTTTGTCGGTGTGAATGTCAGTTTTGTAAGTTATTTTCACGTTCTTCTGCTGCTTCGCCTGAATCTCCTGAGCAGCAACCACTGCAATCCTCTGTTAATTCTCCTGCATCTCCTCCTCAACTATCGTCCTCTTCTGCCGCTGTTTTTACTGCTACTATCCTTGAACCTCAACCATCGTGTTCTTTTGTTGACTTTCCGGAATCTCAAGTTTAGTTTATAAGATGTTTTTGTTCGATAAAGTTAGAAATAGTAGTATTGCTTACTTGTTTTGGTTGAAAATCAAAATAGAACTTTCTAGGCTCATATGACGCATGCGCTTTGGGATAGAAAAGGGGGGGTGCGGAGAGCCTTTTTCCCATTGCGCATGCTGATCCCGACCCCAGCAGACCGGAGCAGCCGACCGCGTGGATCTGCAGGGCCGTAATCAGTTTGTGATATCTTTTGTTAAAAGAATGGATCACCTTTTGGCATTAATTTTGATTCATGTTGTCTTTTTTTCTTTACTGGCTATTATCTTACTTATCATTATTATACTTTTGTTTTGTCCTGGTAATTGTTGTTCTTGTAGAATGTCACTTCGTCCCTCTACTGATTCACCGGAGCCTCAAACTTAGTTTATAAAATGCTTAGGCTTTGTAAAGTTGATTAGTTTTAAACATGTTATATTTGTTAGACAAAAATGTTTAAATATTGTTAAAAATATGTGTTTGTTAGATAAAAATGTTAAATATTGTTAAAAATATATGTTTGTTAGATAAAAATGTTAAAAATGTTTATTGTTAAAAATAGTGTTAAAAATATTGTTAAAAAATATATATACTTGTTAAACTAAAATGTTTTGTAGTAGTTAAGAATAATGTTAAAAATATATACTTGTTAGTTACAGTACTGCACTTTTCCTAGCTTTTCTCTTTCTGTACTGTTATCTTTCACACCACCACAACGGCAGCAATGTTGAGCCATGGAGCGGTGTAGAGACTTTTGGTTTGTCTCAGCATTGCTGCCTCTAGGTATACCACTTCCTGGCTACAGCATCGTGTTGTTGTGGAGGAGTATGTTTAGGAGGCGACAAATAGTCCCTGGCAAAACCACGACATCCACCAAAGGCGAAAAACAGCAGCAGCCTTACCAGCACCCACCGAGCTGCACCTGCGCGCGAGCCAGGTGGAGGGGAAACCACGGCGTGGCTGAAGACGCCACAGATCGGCCCCTCGCCAGCACGACCACCATGGACACCTGGGCATGCGCGTATGGAGGACCATGGGGCGGCACATAGAACAACGAGCCCCGTGGAAATGGACGGACAGATCGTGAGGACGGGGACTATAAAAAGACAGACTGTGTACTCCTTAGTAGAGGGGAACCAACTTGGAGCCAGGAACGTGGAGCGTCATCGGGCCGCCAGAACATCGCTGGATCCCTGGTCGTGGTGGTGGTAATTAGTTGCGCTTCTATCGTGTTCTTGCTTAGGGATTCTGACTTTTTCCTTCTTTTTCCTCTCTGTCCTATCGCTTTGATTAATTGTTATAGAGAATAAAGTTTCTAGGGTTATAAAGCATCTGACCTCATTTGTGTCTTAATCTCGCTTTTGGCTTGGTTCGTATTCGTAAAAGAGCTATATGGAGAGATAGAGGCCAAGCCAAATTAATCTCCTATAGCTAATTCAGTGTTAGTAGAATCTACCCCAGTCTTTTAAAACTCGGATTATGGTATAAAGCTTCATACATAATTTACAGGCGTTTTGTAAGTCTCCAGTTCCATAGATATATAGCTACAGTAAGAATTAACAAAATTACTACAGATATCAAAAGAACTACTACTGGGTGAAGGATTGCGTTAAAAATTCCGGCTGCCGTTGGTGACCATCCGAGGAGGGTGTCCCACCAATGATGTTCTCCTACCTTTCGTACTTTCATCAAAATCTCGTGAATTTGCTCCGTATCATGTCTTACTACTATTAGCATCTCCTTCCCTTTTTGTTTTACTTCTTCTAGAATGGAAAGTAAGTCCTCGTGCTGTAGCATCTCCTTCGCTCTCTCCAAATTCATTCCTATGGGGGTAGAACCTATTCTTCGATACAGAGTATATTTTGTTTCTATTACTTGGGAGCTCAGAACAGGGCTGACATAGTTAAAGTCACAACCTTGGATTTTTGTGAAATTACATACACAATGATTGGAGTGGTTTCCTATTTCCATTTCATCACCATCGACTATAAAGCTCTTACAAGAAGTGCGTAAACATATGCACCCCCCTCCTATGTATATTAGAACTGTATTGTGGTTAGGAGAGGGTTGTACTTCAAAGTTGCACTCTTTCTGGTGGGTGTCCAGGCACATATCTTGAGACTCTATGGAGTTTCCTTCGCAGACATATCCCTGATGTCCCATGTTCGTGCACAGATCTGTGTCAATAGTCTGCCATTTATCCCCTTGTTGCCACACCCACCCTTTATGTCCTACCGGATTGATTATTACTCCCTTATGATACAATCCTATGGCAGTAATAGGGTAGATTTTATACTGTGTAGCCCTTGATATGGCCAGGACGAAGGCGATTATTTTATCATTCTTATCATCATATGTGAAATTTACTAATTTCCACCAGGACTGCAATTCTCTTTCTTGACCAAGTGCTTTATCCCAAACTACCTTCCGAATTTCCTTAGGGAGGATTCCTTCCTCCCCTTCTCTCAGAATATTGGAAATAATCGATTGTATCCACATTTGTGCTTGTATACAACTAAGAGCCAAGGATGTGTCTTTCTGTAGAGCCTCCATCCCTTCTACCACTAATGAATGGTCTTTGATGTTAACTCTCTCCCAATCAGGGAGAAGTTTTGATGTTAGCCATTGGTGAGTCCCTAGGGCTAATAAGGATGATTTTAGAGGCCGTTTTAACTGATCCAGTTCTTGAGTTACTGTAGCCAATTTGTTCATTATTACTTCTGAATCTACACTATTCAATACCCCCAATCCTGTCCCTAAAATTCCTGTCGCATCCCTTTTTTGTCTTTGAACAGCCCGAGCCTTTAGCCAGGCAGCCCATCCCCTTTGCGTTGTTTCCAGATATGGAAGGCACTTTGGTTGTATGTCTGTCAGATTCACCTGCAAATGCACTTCCACCTGTTTTAGTGACCACTGGGGATTAAACAATAGGACGTGCTGGCCAGTTTTCCGTATCACATGTGGACCTATTTTAAAGATTCTTGGTTTTGACTTTAGCACTTGCCCAGCAATTGCTTTTGTACCTCTTACAGATGTGACAGGTGGCAGAGTGGTTGCAGTAGACTGCATGGGGTCAATTCTGACCCTGTAGAACAATGCCTGTCCCCTTGACCCTTGTCCTAAGCATGTTACAAAAGTTGTCTTGGTTAAGGTAAAGTTAAACCAACACATTGATTTCCCTTTGCACGATTCTCCAAATTTATATGGGGACCCTATCATTCTCACACCTATCATAGTGTCTTCTAACACTGGAACTAGACCGTCCTCATGATATACTTGACAACCCACTGTTATTTCATCTCCCGTATTTCCTTCTAATTGGTCGATTTCATCCTTATCGTCCCTTCTCCACTGGTCCCCTTGGTATACCTTATTGTTGTTAACAACCACCATGGCTAGTTTTGTTCTTAAGTCCACATCCTTCACCATCATGGCATGATTTTTCTGGGCGTGATTCCAAGGCCAATCTTTGGGTTCCTGGGCACAGGCAAGAAGGATAATCCTAAAACATATTAACAGTTCCAACTCACGGTTGATCATTTTGAGGTCTTAATCCAAAAGTTTTTGTTTGAATCTGAGTTTTAATGGTCCAGTTTCTGTCACCTCCCAGCGTTGTTTAGGAGCCTTCTTGATCCTAGTATGATGTATCCATGATGTGTGTTCTTTAATTTTTACTGCAGTAAAGGTCGTAAGCAGCACCTGGAACGGCCCCTCCCATTGTGGTTCCAATGTTTTTTCTGCAAGAGACTTAACATACACATAGTGTCCAGGCTGTATATCGTGTACCGGTCCGTCTAACCCTCTACCACAAGTTCCGAATACATGTTTCCCAATTTTGTTAAGTTGTTTGCTTAATGCTATCATGTATGAAGTCATAGTTTCCTCTCCAATTTGCATTGACATTCCCTTTTGCACTGCGTAAGGTCTGCCATATAACATCTCAAAAGGACTCAACCCTTCTTTGGCCCTCGGTTTTGCTCGTATGCGCAAGAGTGCCAATGGGAGAGCTTGCGGCCAGGTCAGGTTTGATTCCTGACCGAGTTTTACTATTTGCTGTTTAATCAAATGATTCATTTTCTCTACTTGGCCACTGGATTGGGGACGATATGGGGTGTGAAGCTGCCAATCTATGCCCAGATAGTAACTGACTTGCTGGACTACTTTGGAAACAAAGTGCGACCCCCTGTCTGAGGATATGGTCGCTGGAACCCCAAAACGTGGAATTATTTCTTGCGTTAATACTTTTGTCACTTCTCTGGCTTTAATCGTTCTGGTGGGGAACGCTTCTGGCCAACCTGAAAAGGTGTCTGTTAATACCAATAGGTATCGATACCCCCCTTTTCTCGGCAGTTCTGAAAAATCAATTTGCCATTGTTGTCCTGGTCCGTTTCCTTTTCCAATCCGACCTACTTCTAGATTAGGGGTATTCTTAGGATTAGTCTGGAGGCAAAGGTCACACTGTTGAGTCACCTGCCTTACTATGGTATACAAATTTCTGGCTCTAATATTCCTAACTAAATATCGGTATAGGGCCTCTGCCCCCCAGTGTCCTTTTCTGTGCTCTTCCCTTACCAGGTGTCTGGTCAAATAAGAGGGAATTACTATCTTTTCTTGGGGAGTGACAGCACAACTTTCTTCATTATATGATCCTTCCAGATCTGCAATAAGCTTTTTGTCTTCTTTCGTGTAAATAGGCTTACCTTCTAAGATAGTCTGTCCATCAGGGACTAAAGCACCCTCCATTTTTACCTCTCTTTTGGCTGCTTGTTTTGCCTCTCTGTCCGCCAGTTCATTTCCTCTTTCCAAGTCGGAATTCACCTTTTGGTGTGCCTTAATGTGCATGATTGCCACTTTTCTTGGAAGTTGGACAGCTTCCAGTAGCCTCAGAATTTCCTTCCCATGTTTAATGTGTTTCTCCTGTGAGCTTAGCAGTCCTCTTTCCTTCCAGATTGCTCCATGAGCATGAACTACCCCAAAGGCATATTTTGAGTCCGTATAAATGTTCACAGTTTTGCCTTGGGCTAATTCTAAAGCACGGGTCAGAGCGATTATCTCCGCCTTTTGTGCAGATGTACTCACAGGCAGTGGTTCTGATTCCAGTATCTCTTGGGTGGTAGTAACAGCGTACCCAGCATATCTCTTACCGCTCAGGACATAACTGCTCCCATCTGCAAACCAGTTCTCTGCATCTTCCATAGGGCTGTCCTTCAAGTCTATGCGGCTTGAATATGTTGCCTCGATAGTCTCCAGGCAGTCATGTTGCACCGGTTCTCCTGTGTCTCCACTAAGGAAAGAAGCTGGGTTGATAATGTTAGTCACTACAATCTCCACATCATCTTGTTCCACCAGTTCAGCCTGATATTTTAGGAATCTTTGGGGTGAGAGCCAATGCCCTTCTTTAATTTCCAATACTGCCGACACTCTATGAGATACTAATACAGCCATCTTCTGGCCTAATGTGAATTTTCGTGCTTCCTGTACATTTAGGATTACCGCTGCAACCGCTCGTAGGCATCCGGGCCAACCCTTAGCGGTTGTATCCAGTTGTTTGGAGAAATAGGCAACTGCCCGACGGTATGGGCCTAAGTCTTGTGCCAATATTCCCAATGCAATTCCCTGTTTCTCGTGTGAAAAGAGAAAGAATGGCTTACTTACATCTGGGAGTCCTAAAGCCGGAGCTGACATCAGGGCCTTCTTTAGTGCTTCAAAGGCCCGTATGGCCTCTTTATTCCACCGGAGGTTCTTCTGTTCAGGGACAGTTAGTGCATACAGTGGCTTAACAAGCAGTCCATAGTTATAGATCCATAGCCTGCACCAACCAGTCATTCCCAGGAATGTTCGCAATTCTTTCACTGTTTGTGGCCTCGGAGTCTGACAAATTGCCTCTTTCCGAGCTTGTCCTAAGGTCCTTTTCCCAGCACTGATTTCGTAGCCCAAATAGATCACCTCACGCTGCACTACTTGGGCCTTCTTTTTAGATACCCGGTAGCCCTGAAGTCCCAGAAAATGTAAAAGGCTTACCGTCCAGGTTACGCAGGCCTCTTTTGTCTTAGTGGCAATTAGGATGTCGTCTACATATTGCAGCAGCTGTCCCTCTTCAGGTGGAGCTGGGGCTTCCCATAGTTCAAGGTCTTTGGCTAGTTGGTTGCCAAATATAGTGGGGCTGTTTTTAAATCCTTGTGGCAGCACTGTCCAAGTTAACTGTGTTTTACGTCCACTTTTAGGATTTTCCCATTCAAATGCAAATATTTTCTGACTGGCTTCGAGGAGAGAGAGACAAAAGAAGGCATCCTTGAGGTCTAAAACAGTAAACCAGATTAGTTCAAGAGTTAGCTTTGTTAACAAGGTGTAAGGGTTTGCTACCACTGGGTAGAGATCTTCCGTTATTTTATTTATTGCTCTTAGATCCTGAACTATCCTGTATGACCCGTCGGGTTTCCGGACAGGTAATATGGGAGTATTAAAATTAGATTCACACTCCCTTAATAATCCTATTTGCAAAAACTTTTCTATAACTGGCTGGATCCCTTCCCGATCCTCCTTCTTTAAAGGATATTGTTTAATTCTTACCGGTTGTTGTCCTTCTTTAAGGTTTACCTCTACAGGTGGAGCATTCTTCGCCCTCCCAGGGGTATCAGTGGCCCATACTCCGGGATACACTTGATCGATAATTTCCTCGCTAATTTCTCCTTCTGTGGGGACACTAGTTAAAGATAAGCTCATGATTTGTATAAGTTCTTGGTTGTTTACCTCCAGAGTAATCTCTCCATGGTTAAGGTTAATGGTTGCTCCTAATTGTTCTAACAAGTCTCTCCCCAGGAGCGCTTTTGGGGAGTTCGGCATATACAGAAACTTGTGTATGCCTAACTGCTTTCCCAATTCATATTTCAAAGGTTTGCAAAAGTATGCCTCTTCACTTTGGCCAGTGGCTCCCGCCACCATGATATAATCTTTCTCCAGGGGTACTAAATTCATGTTCAAAACTGAATATGTTGCTCCAGTATCCACTAAAAATTCTACTTCTTTTTGTTCTTTCCCTCGCTTTATTGTAACCAGCGGATCCGCTAGGGTAGATTCCCTGGGTCCCCGTCATTGTTCTTCTAAATTAGCTAATGTCTGCCGCTTTCGGCGGTTTCCCCTTTTTCCTGTGTTTCCCCATTTCTCTGGACACTTGTTCTTCCAATGTCCGAACTTTTTGCATATAGCACATTGATTTCTGTTAAGCAGCGGTCGCTCCGATCTCCTTTGCTCCCCTTCTTTTATTAACAGCCAAGATTTTCTTGTGCCTGCGGCGGGCGGAGGAAGCAAGCAGCCGATTCAATGTGAATGATAGAGCAAGCTTCAACTTTATTGAAAGAAATCACCCCTTATATAAGCGCTCTACAATAATCATGCATACTACTCACACATCTATTGGATACATGTAAAAGGCTCCATTATAATGTCCCAGCCCCTTGTGGCATTTCGGATATGTCACAACATCTTCCCTCTTCTGGCCTGCCTCCTTTCCCAAGGTTGTTTTTACCATCAAGGCCGTTGTGTACCTCAGTTTCTCTCTCTGTTAACATAACAGTCTGTTGTTTGGCATAACTGTACCCTGGGTTCTTTTCCTTTGTTTACCTCAGATGGCTGCAATCAGCTCCTGCAGAGACCCATGGCCTTGCTCTCTGCAAGTCGTTCTCCAACATGTGCCCTTTCTTGTAGTCCTCTTCCCTATTCCGAAATACCCTCCATGCCTCCTCCAATAGTGTCTCTAAGTTCCTTCCCCCAGGAGGAGGTACCTTCTGAAGTTTTCTCCTAATATCCCCTGTGGCTTGCCCTAGGAACAGAGAAACCAGATGTTGTATCCCTGCCTCTGAACTCGGGTCTAAGGAAGTGTTACAGCGCATTGTATCTCTCAGCCGATCCAGGAACTCTGATGGGGACTCGGATGGACCCTGTTTAATTTCATAGAGTGTTGCCCAATTTATTGTTTTAGGGATAGCCCTTTCCATTCCCTTTGCAATCCACTCTCGGTATGCTCTTAATCTTTCCACATGTGCAGAGCGATTGGGATCCCATTTCAGGTCATCATGTAAGGGGAGGAACTCCTTATAGTCCCCCCCAGTAGCTCTATAGTGATCCTCAGCCAAATTTTGTGCTGTTTTTAAAACCAGCTGTTTTTCAGTCTCAGTTAAGTGATCCAGTAGCAGCTGCATGTCTTCCCAGTCAGGGTTGTGTTGCCTTATAATGAACCGAAAATGCCTAGTCACACTCTCAGGGTCATTTCGGTAGTTTTTAGCTTTCTTTTCCCATATCTCTAAATCAGAGGTAGAAAACGGCACCTTAACCAACATAGTGCCCTGGGGTCCCACCGCCTCTCTGAGGGGTGCTTGGAGAGCTTTAGGAGCTCTTCCCCGTGTCCTGGAGGAGATTGGGCTATCTGGAGAAATGGACTGTTCCTCCCAGTCCTTGTCCTGTTCCTGGGACTGAGGAGGGGGTTTGAATAGGTCTTCCAAGCTCTGCTCTTTCGCCCTTCTAGTCTTATCTGTTCTAGTACACCTCTGTCCGATGCTGCATGACGAGCAGCACCTTTTTAGTTTTCCTTTAATTTCTCCCTTATAATCCTTTTCCAGGGCAAGCACTAAAGGGTCTTGTGGTGGGACTAATCCACAATCCCTCTGCCACTCCGGGTGATTCCGGAGGGTGAAAAACATATCTGCGTAGGACACCTCGTCCCACTTCCCCTCTCTCCATAAAAATATTAATTGCAGCAGCGTGTGGTAGTCTAAGGTCCCATTCAGTGGCCATTTAGACTTCTCTTCCAGTTTGTAAAGTGGCCACCACTGATTACAATATTTAATCAGAATTTTCTTGCTTTCTGTGCTTCCCCTCCCCGCTATGTCTTTCCAGTGTGTTAATATACAATCTAATGGGCTTTTCTTTACAATTCTTCCCTGCTTATTCCCCATTATTATTTCTTCTCAAAATCCTTTCTTTCCACTTATAGCAGTCTCTACACTGTCTTTCAGCCGAGAGGTTTAACGACACCTCTGCTTCCCAGCACTCTGCACACCTCGACCTCCTCTTATCAGACGCACAGTACCACTTACATCGACAATCTACGCCCTCTGCTAATACCCATGCTTGGTGAGAATTCCCTTACCGGGGGGGGCAGGAATACAAAGAAAGCAGGGGATTCTTCCACGGACCCGGGGGTATAATCGGCTGGTTGTTCCCAATCCAATGCTACCAGCTGCCCAGAAGGAGTTGTGTACAGTCCTTCTAGCAGGTATAAATCATCTCCCCATGCCAACCATTTATTCCTTCTACACAAATAATCACTAGATTCCAACCCAAACCAACAGAGAAGGGATCCGCTTTCCCGGTTCATGCAATGTTTTCACAAAACATACAAAGACAGTGCATTACTTAAACAGATAGAAACTTCTCGTTTGTTTTGCAGCGGCTGCGTCTCACGCCCTGCAGGCATGCAGGCACACAGACACAGCACCGGCTGCTCTCACTCAGGCAGCAGCGGCTGCTCTCACTCACAAAGCCGCAGCTGCCTCTCACCCTTAAGGGGCCTGTCACACCTTCCACTCACACCACAAAATAAAACAACACCTAGGTCCGTGTAGCATATATCATAAACCATTAACAATTTGCCGTAAGTTCAAAACCAGTATATCCACAAGTAGTGCACTATACAATAACAGCCTGGAAAAACAGGGTAAGATCTGACAGGTGACGGTAATTGGTAATTACCAGTGCCCTGCCCAAATGCAAACTGCCTCTTATATACCAGTCATCGGTAGTTTGACCCAAAAGACCTTACACCTTTCCCTCGGCTTTCCAAAACCAGAACCAAATGGGTATACCCCCTCCTTGGGACTGCGCTGTGCGCCAGACGTCTCTGCGCGTTTTACCAACAGCCCGTTACCCTTTAAACCTACCTTTGTCCGCGATTTAGATGGTCCTTGTCTACTCCCGCAGTGGACAGCTGGGAGCAGAGTTCCTCCGAGAAAAGCTCGGGGTGTGCACCTAGGATGTCCACCCCTCAGCAGTGTCCCGGCAGCCGAGTAGAGAGTCCCATCTGGGGTGCCAAGTTGACGTGCGGAAAAACTAACTCCACAACTGTGAAGTTGTAAAGTGGGTATGTTTATTCAGCGCCGGGCGCATGGGGCGTTGCTCCTCCACAAGCATGCGCACCCCTTGCAGCTCTCGTCCTGCTTATATATTACAAAATAATGCATATTCATAGAATGCTTATACATAAACATAATATTTCCCCGCCTCCCCTCGCTTCTCATGGTAATTAGGTCTCCTCCTCTTGCGTCTGCGCATTCAGCTCCTTTGGTGGTCGCAAATTCCTGGGTGAGGGTCGTACAGATGAAGTATCTCCTCTTCCTCGCTGATGAACTTTTTACCTTATTCTTCTGCGCAGCCTCAGCTGTTCCCTGGCTCCTAGCTAAACCGCAAGGCCAATTAGTGTTAGGATTTGGGGTGATCTATTGCTGATTTGTACTACTTCAAGGACAATAGGAAGCTCCTGTTTGAGCCAGAAGATAATATCTTAGCAACAGTGTCAGCCCCTGGTATGTCTTCACGTATAGCCCCCTCATCTTGGCGCAAGCTCTGCGCCATCAAACTAAAATTGTTTAAATTCCCTATCTCACCTGCTCTCTGCAACTCACGCTTAAGGAACAGGATCGAGTTTTCAGACTTTTTTCTTGCTACCGGAGCCTTCCCACATCACGTACCAAAGTGAACTCTCTTCCTCAGTCAGGACATCGTTGGAGTAAACCGAGTGACAATTCACGAGTGACAGGCTGCAGATCTGTGCCCCGTCCCCTCAATCGCAAAAAATAACCCGCATCCCTCAGTGAGCTGCAGAAACACGCTGGCCTGGCAGAGCTCAGTCTCCACAGGAACAAAGCATGCTCTTCATTCATGTTACAGGCTGATTCGCCCCAATTGATATAAGTCAGAGCCAATTAAAATTTTAATTGTTTATTTAGCAAGCGGCAACAAGCAAAGCAGTGCTGGGCGGCCGCGGAGTTCAACTCCGCCAAGGGCGCGCGCCCACTTCCCGCGAGTCTTTCTTTTTATATCCTCCGCTTTCCGGTACCGGTGTCTCTTTGAGGGGTGCACTCCGCGTCTGCGCGCCTTGCTGCGAGGGGTCGTCCTCTGCCTCTTGGTGGGCGTGGGGATGAGGATGAAGGCGCTGTGTCTTCCTCGCGTCACGAACGCCTCGTACTCCTTGCTTCCCTTGCTTCCTTCCCCCAACCCCCTCTCCAAAGTGTTAATGAGTCTTTGTTGGACTGCCGAAGAGGAAATGGCATTAAACAGCCAGGCTAATTACCTGTGTTGCAGTGCTCCAAACTGCAAGTTTGATTTGGCCCCTGATGGAGAACTGACCGCTTTAGAACCCAGAAAAGGATCAGTTGTGCTTGGTCATCTTTTGTAGAGCCTGTAAGTTAGATGTGCATTTTCCACTGGTGATTTCGGTCCAGCTATGCTATCCCTTCCTACACTTCAACTTAAACACCTATTTTAGGACAGGGGAAATCCTCCCTCTGAAGATGCTGCTCTCTGTTGAGCCAAACATCCCAGTAGCTGTCTATATTGCAGCTCTCAGGTCATAGAATCACAGACAGGTTTGGGTTGGAAGGGACCTTAAAGATCACCTAGTTCCAACCCCCCTGCCCTGGGCAGGGACATCTTCCACTTGACCAGGTTGCCCCGTCCAACCTGGTCTTGAACCCTCCCAGGGAGGGGGCAGCCACAGCTTCTCTGGGCAACCTGTGCCAGGGCCTCACCCCCCTGACAGGGAAGAACTTCTGCCTTAGATCTGATCTAAATCTCCCCTCTGTCAGTTTAAAACCATTACCCCTTGTCTTACCCTTACACTCCCTGATAGTCCCTCTCCATCTTTCCTGTAGCCTCCTTTAAGTGCTGGAAGGCTGAACCCCCCAACTCTCTCAGCCTGTCCTCACAGGGGGGTGCTCCAGCCCCCCCAGCATCCTCGTGGCCTCCTCTGGCCCCTCTTGAGCAGGTCCGTGTCCTTCTGCTGTCGGTGCCCCCAGAGCTGGACCCAGCCCTGCAGGGGGGTCTCCTGAGAACACAGGGGCAGAATCCGCCCCTCGCCCTGCTGCACACCCTGCTCTGGGTGCAGCCCAGCACACCGTTGGCTTTCTGGGCTGTGAGTGCCCTTGCCGGGTCATGTTGAGCTTCTTGTCAACCAACACCCCTGAAGTGCTGAGGCTTGGACAACCGGCCCAAGCCAGAGTTGACCTATAGATGAATCCCGTATATTTTATAACTGATAACCATTGTGCTAGTAGGTGTTGTACTAAGTTATAACGACCCACTTATACTGATGTAAAAAGTGTTAAAGTATTGGAATACTGCAGCCTGAACAACAGGCCCCAAGCTGAAGCTGCTAACTCAGTCTGTAATCATTCACAAAGTCTGTAAACTCGCTAGTGAAAGAGGCAGCTTAGACACAATAGAATCAGGAGGGAGGAGAGAATGTATCCAACTGCCCTTGTTCAGCCCGTTCAAGGCCGAGAACCCAAGTATCCGGCCTTGTTAGAAACTCCCTTGGTTTCCCCCCCTGAGCCCTGGCCAGGCTTTGGGTGGAATCCAACAGGAGGATGAAACCAGAAATTTCCCGCTCAGCACAGAGGTGCCGGCTGTTCTGGCCTGTCGATCTCTGGTATCTAAGGCCGGGCCCGTTTGCAGCGACTCTGGCAGCCTCACCTCCGGGTGGAGGCACCGCGTAGGGTTTCCCCTTGCCGGGACAGGCTCCGCAAACCCTCGCTGTGACCGGGGCTGCCCCGCCACTGCGGGGCTGGGTGATGATAATATATGCAAGTGGTGATGTATTTTTCTTAATCTCCATTCTCTCTCTCGTGTAGGAATGATTTAATGCATTACTCTGTTTTTTGCCGTTTGCTGCTTTAAGTGCACTCTTCCGCTTTTTCTTACTGCATGTTTTCTGTATTACACTGTTATCACTAGTAAAATACACCTGCTCTTTTCACCCTGGGGTCTAACTGGTATCCTTAAGCAGCAGAACAACCCCCAAGTCCTTCTCCTCGGGCTGCTCTCCATCCCTTCTCTGCCCAGTCTGTATCTGGACTAGGGCTGGCCCTGACCCACGTGCAGGACCTTGCCCTGAGCCCTCTGGACACGCGGCAGCTCCACGCTGGAAATCCGGTTGCCGTTGCACTACGGCCAAGGCCCCGCCGTGCTGCAGTGGGCCAAGGCGATTCTTAATGGCTCGGCTGATCCACTGGTGCCCGCCGCATGAAGGACCTGCCCGCTTCCTTCCACAGCTCCAAAGGGTAAATTAAACGATACGGTGAAACATATTACACTTGCGGCTGGCTCAAAGGGAACAGAACAGCATTAGGCAGCCCCGGTGCTCATTAAACGCCTCTGACCAGAAGGATGTAATGAACCAGTTCCATTACCACAGTAATTTCTTCCTATCCCGTTTGGTGGTTATATATTCATGGGGGATGTGGGGAAGGGAGGAGATCCGTACAGACTGGTGCATTAAGATACGTTACGTGTGGAAAGATGACCCCGGAGTGTGTGGCTGACAGACAGGAGAGGCGAGGCAGAGCAGAGTATCCCCAAGCCCATTGTAATGCCATCAAACTGACCTGTAAAAAAAAATATACAAACAATAAAAAGGGGACCCTCTGTTCTTGGCATCGGCAGCTCTGAGGTTGGTTTAGTGACCGGTGATCGTTAGGAGCCTGCCAGAGCTGCAGCTGAGCTCTCATACACCCCAGCTGTCCCAGGGTAACCGGGGACGTGGCGTCGTGTCCGTGCTTTGGGGTGTCCCTGTACGACAGGAAGGTCCAGGCAGCTCCCGGCACCTCGTGGGCAGAGCTGGCGGCGTGGCACCGGAGCTGCGCTTGCTTCACCTCACTGCGGCACGGCCTGGGGGGGGAAGAGGGAAATCTAAGATACAGCTGGAAAAGGAGCTGTCTTCCCAGAGTTTTAACACTGCACTTCTCTGTCTTTCAGTCTGGTTGTAACCAAGGTAGTTTTCTAAATTTTTACAGAGAGAAAATCCGTGATTAAAATCCATTTTAGTAAAGGACTAATCAATTTATATGGGTTGCTGTAGAGTCTGATAAATCAAAACCGGGTTGATTATAAACATGGCTTATAGCCACTTTATAATACCCTCCAGTGATGTGCTTATAATAATCCATAGCGCCCGCTGCTGCCGTCGGTAACTCATTTAAAACACCAGTTAGTATTTTTTTAACAGGCTAAAAGCACAAAGGTGAGTAAATATTCCTCTATACTCGTGAGTCATGTGACCTTTCATGGGTGCAAATTTGGTGTCAAATCAATGTCCATCAAAGGCAAGGAAGGACTCCCGTGGCTTGAACAAGAAGCTGGAAAAATGATATAATTGTAAGAAAAATAATACTGAGTGGGACTTGAGCCCTGTGTTGCCCGAGAGAGGCCCGAAGCGGCTGCGCGGGAGGAGGGGTACAGGCGAGGGCAGCCCAACCCCCCTCTGGGCTGTCCAGCCGCCCTGCATCACTCCCAGCGCCGAGGGCCTGCAGAGGGCCAGCGGCTGCTCGCGGGTCCCGTGTTCAATAGTCATGGGCGGGTTCATCCTGGTGAACGTCTCTGCCCCTCCTTTCACAGAATCGCAGCGGGCTGAGGCTGAAGGGGCCTCCAGAGGCCGTCTGGTCCCACCCTGCCCCCGCAGGGCCACCTCGCTTCAGGTGATTAAAGGGTCACCCTTTAATCTCTTTTCCCTCTGACCCTGCAGCGGTACATTCCATCACGAAACCACAGAGCACGTGAAAAACACAATGAAGTTAACATTTATATGATGAGAGACATTGTAAGCGGCCTTTTGGGCTTCTGCCTGTCTCAACACTGCTGCTTCACGACGCCCCCATCCCGCCCTCAGCACCCTGTCATTGCGAAGGAGAACGCCTTGAAGATGGAAAGTCCCCGATGACACCCCGACGTCCGCCCGCGGCTGGAACAGCAGCAGCCTTGGAGGCGCCCACCAGGCTACACCTGCGTGGGCCGGGCGGGCGGGGCCAGACGGTAGCGGCGAGGAGAGGCTGGAGGCACCGCAGGTCGACCCCCAACTGCGGGAGAGCTGAGCACGCACACGACCAATGGGACCAAGCAGTGCCCGTTTATTACAGCTCAGAAAGCCCTTTTATAACGTTCTCCCGCACACGTGAGGAACACGCAGTACAAGTCCTCAAGACCGGACAGTTACCTTAGCCCGCGCTTTAAACCTTCTTATGATTGGATAAAAGGTGCCACATCAGCCGTGCCAGGCTCCCCGCCTCGTGGAACTTCCTCTCCTGTCCCAACCCCTTCCGGGGGTTGTTTGTCTCGTCGAGTTTCTCCCCCCTCGCTCAGGGTCACATCCTTATCGCATTCTTGCTCGGCTGAGACTCTTATCAGTCTTGTTCTCACACAGGATTGCTCACATGGCCAGTCTCTCGCAGAAAGCCCTCTAGAAACCCAACATATCCCTCTTTTTGGTTTTGAGCAATCCAGATTTCTTGCAGGCCTTTTTGTACCGAATGTCTAACACAGGAAACTAAGCATGGCAAAATGACAGCAAGTGTGATAACTACAAGAATTACAATAATTTCCCTTTGTAACAAGTCTTTCAATCATCCTGTGATTTCCAATGAAGCAAACCATTCTGAGAAGGGTGACGTGACAACAGTTAACTTCTTCATGTTATATTTCAGTTTTCTCAGATTCTTATAGATAGATACCGAATGGTCAGATGAATTCATACAGCACATTCCTTCAAACTCTTCACACCCATGCCCTCGTGCTAAAAGCAGAAAATCAATGGCAGCCCTATCTTGAAGTACAGCATGTCTAAGACTCTTGACATCCATAGCCAAATCACCTATTACATTTGACGTCAAGTTCATTTGTTTAGCAGTCCAACATGCAAGGCGAGTGACTAGTTGTAATGCCTTTTTGGTCCCAACTGGAGACACTTGCCAAAAGGCTGTGGTGTCCATGCGCCATTCTCCCGCTAAGCAAACATCTTGTTTTCAACAGTTCAGCCTCCTTATCTCCTTGCTACGCATGCAGTTTCTCAGCCCCTTGGCTTTGCAGGTGTTCTTCACACCAGCTACAGGCTGTTGTTACAGTGAGGCCACTCGGTCTGGATCGCTCATAACATGTCCGTTGTTTTCTAACCATTCCACGAATCCCTCTTTTTGTTTTTGAGCGATCTAGACCCTTTTTATTGTTCCGTCCATCGTTTTCACAAAACACTTCCACACAGAGCCTAACATCATTAAAAGATTACAATGACAATCAAAACTGTTATTCAATATAAAACCAAATCATTTAACCATCTAGTACTGGTAACCTTTTAGCTGAATCGTTATTAAATACTCTTCCTTCTTCAAGATGTAAACTCATCGTGTAAGCATCACTACAAAACCAAGTGTCGTTTACTGGTACTGCTGAAGGAGTCACATTTTGCCATCCTAGCTAGACTGTCTGATTATACCAACCATGTGTCAGAGTTGTATAAGGCCGATGCCTCCCAGATCTCCTCTTTCTTTGTTTTGCTGCGGCACCTGCAAGACTTGTTTGAGAGCTGTATCAATCAGGGCTTAGACAAACTTCAAAACACAGCATACTTAGAATAGTTCCACAGAAGGTTAAAAGAATACAGCAGTTACAATTACTAGTTAAAAAGAGTAGGCTAATTTCACTACCCATAATCAAGGGATATGACTAAATACTACAAAAACAAACAGTAAGGAAAATACAGAGTAGCACACTTACTTAATGGGGTACTAACACTCAGATCTGCAATTGCTGGGGAACCCTGGATGCAGCGAGAATTCAGAGTGCCCTTCCGCACAAACTGGAAACCCTACGTGATGCGTCCATCCGTAGGGGAGGCATCCAGCGTCGCTGCAAGCAGGTCCGGCCTTTAAATCAACTGGCCAAAATAACGGGCAACTTTCTTTGAGCAGAAACATCTGATTTCATCCTCCTGTTGGGTTCCACCTGGAGCCTGGCCAGTACTCCAGGGGGAAAACCAAGGGAGTTTCTAATAAAGTTAAACACTTGAGCTCTTAGTTTCTAATAAGGTGAAACACTTGAGCTCTTAATTCTTAATATAGCTAAACAAAGAAAGTTGAATACACACATTCTTACAGCATTTCATCCTTAGTAATAACTACATTCCATCTAAACTACATCCTTCACTAGTGACTAGTAAGCCTAGATATCTCATTAAGGAGTTACAATTACTGTTAGCATTTTCTCTTAAAAGAATTGGCAGCTGTAGTGTAGTTTGTCCTGTTGCAATAGCAAACATTACTCAGACATTCCGCTTAAAAGATCAGTCGAAGAGACCCCAAACTGTCGGCACAGGGGCACCCACAGCACCCACAGCTGGATCCTGAGTGCTGGCTGCCTCTCACCCTCAGCTGTGGTTGCACACACCTTGTCGGTGACCGTTGGAGACTGAGACCTGTGGAGACACCAGCATCACCTCTTCCCCAGGTTATTAAAGAAAATGGTCCTTCCCAGTTACCGCTTTTTAAGTTTTTTGTTAACACTTCAGCTTTACTTTGCATTTCTTGTTGATCTGGTATCTGTGATGAGAAATGACACAATATTGGTGGCACCTGTGAGACAGGGGAATGTTTAAAAGGTTCATGACATATCACGCCTTATTTATCCTTTCGTGAGGTGTAGATTGACACCCTGCATCTCCCCTTTTTGTTGCTGTAACAGACGCTTTACCTTTACTGAGAGTACATTTTACTAGAAGTCAATCTTGTGTCACTGTCTGAGCCCAAAATATTTAAGGGGTTCCTGCTGATTCAAATCCTGAGTCATTGCGGCTCCTTGGTGTACTATTAGGGGGAGCCGCAGTAAAGTAAGCAAGCTGAAAAATTTTTGACCCTTTTGTTACAGAACACAGGGGTTCAGGCCATAATTCTGATTGTCCTCTTCATAAGCAACATCTACGACCCCTGTCAGGTTGTAGATGATCTCTTGGCAATATTTCCATTAGGCAGGTGGTTCAGAGGCTCACTCTCCCCGCAGAGCATGCACCTAAATTCAAGACAACAGTTAACACAGAATGACTGCCTCCCGCTGGAGGAGGTATTTCACCTGTAACACTGAGAACACTGAGCCCGAACAGACAGCAGCGCCGATGACTCTGCAGCTGCAGCTGGGCCGCGTCTCACACACGCAGAACAATCACACAACCACACAAGGAAGTTTCCCACACTCCTTACTGACACCACATAAAATGACAAACGTTACAAATGCAAAGACTCCATTAAGAACATGTAAAGCCAGTGCTGCATGGCAGCGCCAGCACCTGCTCTGTGAAAAACCTGCCGCCTTTGGCTTGGGGGGGTGGGTCGAGCGCACGGTGCCGGGCTGGGCCGCAGGCGGTCACTCCGCGGCGGGGGGGCTCGGGGGGGCCCCGGGCCGCTGCTGCCAACTCCATCCTGCGCGCCCCACCCACTGCTGGACCCCGCGGACTCCCCCGATGCCGCCTCATTCCCCTTCTGACGGCATCAGGTGCCCTTCGGGTGTGCTCAGCTCTGGCCGCGCAGCTCTCGGTTCAGCCCCCGCTGCCCGCCGCGGACCCGGCGGCGCGACCGGCGAAGTCAACAGGTTTTTTCCCTGAGCTAACGTGATGGGAGCCGCTAGGGGCGCCGGCATCGGAGGCGGATTGTCAGAACGAGATGCTGCTCCGATCGCTGTAAAAGCAGAAGCGTCCGCAGCACGCTCGCTGCTCAGCTCTTGCAGAGTCTCACGGGTTTGTTTCCAGAGTGTGCTGTAGCTGCTCACTGCTTCTGCTGATTCCATCACTGATCGAATCCCAAAGCTGTTTCCCTACAGATTCCCAGGTAGATATAAGTCCCTTTTCTTGGCTCCACCTTAAACTTTCCAGAGTGAACTTATATTTTTTCCCCCTCCTAGAGAGGACACGCTGGAGGAGTTTCACCACTGCCTGTTGGTCCTTGGCAAGGGCAGCCCCATTGCTCCCCGGCCGCCGCCTCTCGCGGATCCGTTATCTTCAAACTCTCTATCTCTCCCTTTTACGTTACAGCGCGCTGCTTCTCACCTTCAGACACCGGGGCAGTGCCTGGATATGTCGACCGGCTTTCTCCCCTCAGACTGCACTCCGACGAGTCCTCTCTAGCGAAGACTTTGTGCCAACCTTGAGGCCCCCACCCAGGGACGCCACTCGCGGGAGAGCTGAGCACGCACACGACCAATGGGACCAAGCAGTGCCCGTTTATTACAGCTCAGAAAGCCCTTTTATAACGTTCTCCCACACACGTGAGGAACACGCAGTACAAGTCCTCAAGACCGGACAGTTACCTTAGCCCGCGCTTTAAACCTTCTTATGATTGGATAAAAGGTGCCACATCAGCCGTGCCAGGCTCCCCGCCTCGTGGAACTTCCTCTCCCGTCCCAACCCCTTCCGGGGGTTGTTTGTCTCGTCGAGTTTCTCCCCCCTCGCTCAGGGTCACATCCTTATCGCATTCTTGCTCGGCTGAGGCTCTCATCAGTCTTGTTCTCACGCAGGATTGCTCACACGGCCATTCTCTCGCAGAAAGCCCTCTTCAATCCCAGCCCCCACCAGCAAGACCACTGTGACCACCTGGGCCTGCGTGCACGGAGGACCACGGGGCAGCAAATATCACCACCAGCCCCCGTGGAAACGGGCGGACTTTTTGGAGAACTCGTGGGGACGGGGACTATAAAGGGGCTGCGTGCTCCTCTCTCGGGATGCTGCTGCTGCTGCTGCTGCTGCTTGTTGGAGACCTCGACGGAGCCAGGAACGTGGAGCATCATCAGCACCAAGAACAAGCCGACGGAACATCACTGGATCCCTGGTGGCGGTGGTGGGAATTAGCTGCGTCTCTACTGTTCTCTCGCTCAGGCATTCTGACTTTTTTCCTTTCTTTTCCTCCCTGTCCTATCGCTCTTATCAGTGGTTACAGAAAATGAAGTTCCTCAGGTTGTACAGCATCTGGCCTCGTTTGTCCTGAGCTCGCCCTTGGGACCCTTTAAGAACCCTCCCTGATACCGGATCGGGACACTGCCCCAGAGATCCAACCCCAGAGATCCAGCCCCACAGCTCACCCCCTGCCCCATAGATCCAGCCCCATAGATCCCACCCTGCCCCATAGATCCAGCCCAGTGATCTGCCCCTGCCCATAGATCCTGCCCTGTCCCATAGATCCTCAGCCCCATAGATACACCCCACAGGAGGAGGTGTGGGGCAGAGGAATCAGGGGGCCCTGTGTGGGGCTGGAGGATGTTCCTGGCTTTGATTAATCAGTGGGGCAGGAATCAGTGGGTCAGGGATGAGTGGGGCAGAGGAAGAGATGGGGGGCAGAGGAATCAGGGGGCCAGGTGTGGGGCGGGAGGATGTTGCCAGCCTTGACGTCTCAGTGGGGCAGAGACAGATGAGACGTGTGGGGCAGGAATCAGTGGGGTAGAGGAGGTGACGTGAGGCATGAAACCAGTCTGTGGGGCAGAGGGAGGTGTGGGGCAGGGAATCAATCAGTGAGTCGCTATGGGGCAGGCGTGGGTCACTGTGGGTTGCTATGGGGCAGCTATGGAGCGCTGTGGGGCAGCTGTCAGCTGCTATAGGGCCACTGTGGGTCACTATGGGGCAGCTGTGGGGCACGGTGGGTCCACTGTGGGGCAGCCATAGGTCACTGTGTGTCGCTGTGGGGCAGCCGTGGGTCGCTGTGAGGCATCCATAGGTTGCTATGGGGCAGCCGTGGGTCGCTAGGGAGCGGTACCTGTGGGTCCCGCTGTTGCGGTGCCGGCCAGGCCGGGGGAGGATGGGAATCTGTGGGGCAGCCCCATAACGCCACCCAATAGCGCTGCCCCACACCCTGACCCATAACCCCTGCCCCATAGCAACCCCCCTGTCCCACAGTGCTGCCCCCTGGATCCCTCTGCCCCATAGCAGCCCCTCTGCTCCACAGCTGCCCCACATCCCTGCCCCATAGTGACTCTGCCCCACAGATCCCTCTGCCTCATAGTGCCACACCATATAGCCCCACCCCACAGATGCCTCTGCCCCATAGCAGCCCCTCTGCCCCACAGTGCTGCCCCCTGGATCCCTCTGCCCCATAGCTGCCCCACATCACTGAACCCCAGCAGGTCGGAGGCCGAGCCAGGCCAACTTGGGGGGCAGAGGTGGGGAGTTATGGGGCAGCCCCATAGATGGAGTGTGGCGGGAGGGGATTCTGCTGCCCCATAGATGTGGGGGTCAGCGGCCCCTAAAGCCTCAGTGTTGGGGCTGGAATGTTGGGGGGGAGCAGAGACCTCCCTGCCCCACATGTCTGGGGCTCACACCCCCCTGCCCCACGTCTGGGGCACTTGTGGGTCAGGGAGGGCTCAGGGTCTTTTTTTTTTTGGATTTGGGGTTTTCAGCTTTTTTGGGGGGTTGAATTTTGGATTTTTTTGGGTTTTGTGTTTTTTTTCAGTTTTGGTTGTTTTTTTTTTTTGATTTGGGGGGTTTGAGTTTGGGATTTTTGGGGGTTTCAGTTTTTCTGGATTTTGGAGTTTTGCTTTTTTATGTTTTTCAGCATTTTATGGTTTTTTAGGTTTTGGGATTTGGGGTTTTGGGGATTTTGGTGGTTTGCAGGTTTTTAGGGGTTTTCAGTTTTGGGGGTTTTGATTTTTTTTTGCTGGTTTGGGGTTTTTCTGTTGTTTTCTGTGTTTTGGGGTTTTTGTGTTTGGGCTTTCTTTGGGGTTTTGGGGGGATTAGAAATTTGGAGCTTTTGTTTTTTTGAGAGTTTAGGGGCATTTTGGTGTTTTGGGGGGTTTGGGGTTTTTTTAGGGGTTGGGGAGGTTTTGGGGGTTTTGAAGTTTTTTGAATTTTGGGTTTTAGGGATTTGGGGGGTTTTTGCGTTTTGGGTTTTTTGCTGTTTTGTTTTTTCTTGGGTTTTGGGTTTTTAGGGGATTTATTGGTGGGTTTTTGTGGGTTTTGGTGGTTTGGCTTTTTTGGGCCTTGGAGGGGTTTTGAAGGTTTTTATGTTTTGAGGACTTTTTGTATTTTGAAGTTTTTAGGGTTTTGTTTTTTTGTGGGGTTTGGGGATTTTTTGCATTTGGGGTTTTTTTGGTGGGTTTTTTTGTGTGTTTTGGGGTTTTTTTGTGTGTTTTGTGAGTTTTGGGGTTTTTGACTTGGAAATTTTTGGTCTTTGGGGATTTTGGGTTTTTTTTGAGTTTTGAGTTTTGGCAGTTTAGGGTTTTTTTTAGGTTTGGGAGATTTTGGGCAGGTTTGGGGTGTTTTTGTGTTTTTGAGTTTTTATTTTTGCCTTGTTTTTTTTATTATTTTTCAGTTTTTAAAATTTTATTATTTTTTCTACGACATCCCCAAACCCGCCGCTGCCTTTGCTTCTAAATTCGCTATTTCTGCAAAATAAGTTCCATTAAATTCCATTTAATTAAAGAGTCAAAACCACCCAAAATCCCTCAAATTGGCAAGAAATCGGGAAAAAACACCAAAACGCTCCCGAAGCCGTGAAGCTCATTAACCAAAAACCTGCTTTTTCAAGTGTAATTTTTGGGGCTGTTTAGGCAAAAAAAACCCCCGAAACAACAAAGAGCTCAACTCCGCTGGGGGAGAAACTCGCAATTATTTGGGGAGAAAAACATCGCGGAAAAAGGCTCCTGGGGCCCTGAAGCTCCTGGGTCATCAAAAAACCCAAACCTGCCATTTCTAATGTCGTTATTTTTAGTTTTATTTGCTCACACTTCATTCAATATTTATTCACGTTTAGATTTATTTAAACCGGTATTTTATTACATTTTTATTGAAATCGGTATTTTTTATATTTATATTTATTTAAACTGATATTTTTTATATTTTTATTTACATCAAAATTTTTTACATTTTCATTTAAATCCATATTTTTTCACATTTCTATTTATTTAAATTGATATTTTTTACATTTATATTTCAATCAATATTTATTAATTTACGTTTATTTAAATCGATACTTTTTTACTTTTTTAATTTAAATTGATACTTAACAGTTAGATTTAAACAATATTTACATTTAGAATTAAGTCGATATTTTTTAAACTGATATTTTTTTACATTTATAGTTGAATTTATTTTTTTACATCTGTATTTACTTCAATCGGTATTTTTTACATTTAGATTTAAATCGATATTTTTTACATTTAAATTTGAGTCGATATTTTTTACATTTAGATTTAAATTGCTATTTTTATATTTGTATTTATTTAAATCAATATTCTTTTACATTTCTATAAATCGTGGTTTTTTTCATTTTTACTAATTTAAATAGATTTTTTTACATTTATATTTATTTACTGAAATCTCTCTATAATTTTTGTGTATCCCCCCCCAAAAAAATCCCATCTCAATATTTACATTAAATAATGGTTTTTTTCCTAATTTTTGATAAATAATGTTTTTAATTTTTTACATTTTCGCTCTTATTTCCATCATTACATTTCTGATTTCATTCCCATTTCCCCATTTTAGCTCCATTTATTTGATTTTTATATTTTTACCCAATTTGATGGGTTTTTCCCTCCCTCACCGGAGGCGCTGCCTTCCCCCCCCCCGGCCCGGTCTCCTCTGGCCCGTTCTGGCCTCCTGGAGGCGGCCCCGGGGATGGTGGATGATGTGGGGCGGGTTGGGGGGCGGAGGGAGACGGGGGATGGCTGGGAGGAGGACGGTGGGTGGTGGGAAGGGGGGTGGCGCATGGCGGACCGGGAATTGTGGGATGGCGGTGTCGTGGATGAAAGTATTGACACGGTAATGATTTAGAAAAATAATCTAGATTTATTAATAACAACTATTTGTCAATACAAAATAACTCAGACAGAAAAGCGACTTATTCAGGTTCTAAAATGACAAGATTCACTCTAACTTACTTATCGGTACCTTAATTTATACACATATGTACATGCGCATACACAAACCAGACATGTACATACAGGAACGAAGGGGTTTGGGTTCGGTGAAATGAACACAAAAGGGACAAGCACACAGGAACAAGGGTAAGGGTACGTACCCACACACACACACCAATAAACAGGTGAAATAGAAGCAGCTCAAAGAAAATTTCCCTCTCGAGTTCAGAGCAAACACTCCCAATGCCTTGGCATTCCTCAACAGGCGATAATTGAGCCTCGAGCGGGGGGACTTGGCCCTGGCCTTCCGTCTGGAGCAGACGACACCCGAGAGGCTCCCAGCTCAGGGGAGATGCTGGTCACAGGCCGCTGCGATCCAGGAGAGCTCAAAGGGCCTCTCTGGTGGTCGCAGTTTATAGGGTCCAAGATAACTGACTTCTGTCAAATGCCTTCTGGTGCCTTCCGGCAGCTGCACAAGAATTTGAATAACATGCAGCCCTGTTATTGTTCCATCTGATCCCACCCCAGGCACAGGGGTGTCAGGCCATCAGGAGGTGATGGGCCAGTATAACCCTTTCCAAGCAATTGGGGGGGCAGGAGCCAGGCTCCTCAAGGTTATCAGTCCTTATCTCCATAGACGGGTGTATGGCTCGGGGGGATGTGGATGGAATCACACCTGGCACCAAGCAGCCCAACAAGGAGGGCAGGGAGGGGTAGGAATTGCACCACCACAGGCAGAGAGCGGGCTGGGCACGGGTGGGAGGAGGACGGTGGGTGGTTGTTGTCGAATGGGGGTGGTGGGAGGCGGGGTGGCGCACGGTGGATGGTTCCTTGTGGGAAGGGTGGTGGAAAGTGGGAAGCGGGATGGCGGGCTGTTGTTTGTGGGACGGTGGCGGCGTGAAGGTGCTTGGTGGGTGGCCGGCTGTGGGACAGGTGATGGCGGATGGCGGATGGCGAGAGGGCGGATGCTGGGTGGTGGCCGGTGCACTGGCACGGTGAACGGTTGATGGTGGAATGTGGACAGTAAACGGTGGGAAGGGCGATGGTGGATGGGGGATTGTGGGATGGTGGATGGTGTAAGGTGTGAGGATCTATAGTGCACGGTGCGTGTTGTACTGTGGGATGTGGGGAAGGAGGACAGGGGGTGGTGGATCGTGGGACAGTGGATGGTGTATGATGGATCTTGGGATGGTTAATGGTGGACTGTGGTTGGTGGATGTTGGATTGTGGGACGGAGGATGGTGGATCTGAATGGTGGATTGTGCAATGGTGAATGTTGGAAAGCTTGATGGTATTTTATGTGAGTGGTGGGAAGGTGGATGCTGGGTTGTGGCATGGTTGACAGTGGACTGTGGATGGTGGGTCGTGGTAAGGTGGGCGGTAGATCGTGTGATTGTGAATGCTGGACGGTCGATGTTAGATGGCGGCGTGGTGGGTGGTGGCTGGGTGAGGGTGCTGGTGGGATGGTGACTGGTGGATTATTGCTTGTGGATTATGGACGATGGAAGGTGGATGGTGTGAAGGTGGTTAGTGGATGGTGAATTGTGGGAAGGTGGATAGTGGATTATGGGAAGGATGGTGAATGGTGGACGGTGTGAAGGGTTTTGGTAGATGGTGGATTGTGGGAAAGTGCATGGTGGATGGTGGTTGTTCAGTTGTGGGAAGGATCGTTGTGGGGGATGGAGGATTGCGGTATGCTGGATCACGGGTTGCGCATTTTGGGACGGTGGGCGATTAATGATGGAGGGTGGACAGTGAAAGGTGGAAGGCGGATGGCGGGAAGATCGATGGTGCACGGTGGATGTTGTATTTTGGGATGGGTGGAAGGAGGACACTGGGTGGTGGACTGTGGTATGGGGGATGGTGGAGTGTGAGAAGATGGGTGATGGATGGTGGGGACGAATTCCCGTGCAGGCCACTGGAGACAAGACCACAGACAATCAACATGGTAGGAAGTCAAGGTCAAGCTCTATTAGCTAGCAAGCCCTTACATACTTGTGCATTCTAAAAACAGCAGCAAGCCCTCATGTACTTGTTGCTACCTTGCGTTACTCTTGCACATGCTCATTTCAAAAAAAGCACCCCTTGGCACTTCCCACAAACATTGCTGCCGCACGTGGCCAGTAGGTAAGTTCCTGCTTTTGTAATCCCAACGAGTCCCTTTATCAGTGTCTTCCTTAACAAGCACATTCTTCTCTTCTGGCCTTCTTGCTTTTAGACGTGGTTAATCTCCTGACCAGAGTGCTGGCTGTACTTTCGCACTGTCAGTGTGTGCGGAAAGTCCAGCAAGCCGGCATACGCACCCACAGAACACGCTGATCTTTGGGGCCAATTTAGACAATCACTTTCCTTCTCACATTAACTTCTAACTCAATTAAATTAGACCTTTTGCTGCAGCAAAACCTCCTTTCCTTCCTCTTCCATTCAGGCAAAAATGAAAGACAGTGACATAATCCCTCTCTTCCCACTGCTAAAGTCCTCCCAGTTTGTTTGTTTTGTTTTTTGTTTTGTTTTTTTTTTTCTTTAGAGTGGCTCTTCACAGTCTCATCGACAGTCCTCCCATAACAGCTCAAAATCACGTCTTCCAAAAGTCTTATTTTCCACACACACTTTGCTGTAACTTTCGTTTCAATGCCAACTTCACCTGCTGCCATTTCAAGAAAGTAGCAATTACTTACAGAAAATATCAATTTTCCAAAATAGCCAAGTCCATTATAAGCACAGATTCACATTTTTTTGTAAACAAAATTAAGATGTCTAAGACTTACATAGTCTTTTATGGTTTCTTCCGAACAGGATATCAAATCTTGCAGTCTCATGGTAACATCATCTTTTGCTTCACGATGTCCATTAGTACTTTTGAATCCTTTTATTCTGCGTATTCATTTTCTTAGAAAAGAAAGTAGTTCAGTCAATGTTAAGTTCTTGAACTATACGATGCATTTAGAAGCAAGATCAGTTAAGCTAAGCTTGATATAAAAAAGCTAGAAACATACAACAGCATTTTAAGCTACTGAAACTCTATATTAAAGCAAGTCATTTTGCACCTTTTTTTTTTTTTTTTTTTAGAAAGTGACCTCAGTTGCTTCTTTAAGTTGCTCATAGACTCATCCAATTTAATCATCTGCATTTCAAAGCCTGCAACAGGAAAAGAAGCCTGCATCAAATAAGCAGCCATTACATCGTTTACTCAGTAATCCATTTTTCCAGATCTTCTGGTACGTTAGTAGCTGTCGAATAGACTCATTTATTGCTGTGTTGGCTTCTACTTGCAGGACACATTTCCAAAGTTTAGGGATTTTTGAACAAAGTTGGGGCCTGCAACCTGTATAAGATATCAATCATGTCAAGAGACTTCTGCTGAAGTCGTACCATGAGGTGTTGCTACTTTTATCTATGAATGTTCCACAGAACAGCTGAAAGCACTGCATCAGCAAAATGTGAAGTGCTGGGATCACAATATAACCAGGAAATCATGAATAAACAATGTTGACGTGTTACCCCACAATTCAGAAGTCTCCAACTGACAGTTTTAAGTTTTGCCTTAAAAAAGAAATAATCAAGGCCTGTGGAATTGTTCAACCTGAACATACACAAAACAACTGATTATCACCTCTGTAAGTATGAACGGGTTCCAAAATCCTGCTCAGCTGGATTTTACAATGCTCAGCTACTATTTTACAGTCGCCGTTTCTCTTTTCGTTCACAACACACACACAGAGCTCACCTCTGGTTTTCTGTGTCAGCTGCTCTTCAATTTCGAGTAGTTCATTGGTTTTCTCTGTCAGCTTTTCTCTGGTCTGAGTTGTCCAGTGACAGTTTTGCCCGGCTGTTTGTCAAGCCAACCTACACCTTCCTGTGGGTCCTCTGGAGACTCAACGTGTCTGTGTGTTTCTTCTGCCTGCTTTTTGGTATCAGTGACACCATTCTGCAGAGAATCAGTAACGCCCTCAATATCAGTGCAGGTGCCTGGCCCTATGCCATATTCTTCATCCTGAAAGATAATTTATATCCATTTAGAAATTACAAATAATTACACAATACCCATTATTTCTACCGAAAATTTGGAAGACCATTATGTCCTCAAACATCTAAGTACAGTTACTTCTGACTCCAAAGCCATCTTGTGGGTTCACAGGCAATCTGATTGCCAGTTTCTGTCGACCTTCACACAAAAGTCTCCAGCATCAAGTAACAGCTACTTTAGTTTTAAAGCATTTAATGGCCCAGCATCACATTCCCTTTTATATCACCACAAAAGCATCCCCTCCAAATTTAATATAAAAGCTAGCACCTTTACCCAATGAGAACACTGAATGAACACAGCAAGCAAACAGAAGGAATATATCTGAAATTTTCAAATATCAGCAAAAGTTTGTGAGGTCAAATAAGATTGTGGTAACTTACCAAATTAAGTTGTACTTAAAACATTGACTTTATATCTCTCCTCCTTGTTGGTTTTGTTTTGTTTTGTTTGGTTTTTTTTTGTTTTGTTTTTGTTTTTAAAAGGGTTCCAAATGCAAAGAACCAGCCTCAGCTTAAGAGTTTAGTTATGCTTAAGTGTATATACAATTCTCATTGCTTCAGTTGTAGCCACAATAGCCTTAAGAGGAAAAAAGTCTCTGGGACCACTCCAGTGCAGTGCATATATGGGGCCTAAGAATTCAGCTTTTTAATACCTTAAACGGGCACTTAATGCAACAGTTTATGGCACAATTGCAGCTTTTCCCCCAGTTTCTTTGTACACAGTAATTCTGTGTTGCAGAAACAGCAACTGCTCCTATTTCACAGGATAAATGGATCTTGCTGAGGATGCAGGCACACAGCATGCAATTCCTTGAAACCCTTCTTCTAATTCTTGAGACCTACCATCACCATAGCAGGTAGTTAGTGACAGGGATGTTACCAGGGGCATAAAAATACCAAGGTCCAGCTTGTTCACTGCAAGGCTGATCCTTTAGTTCATTTTCTTCATCCACATCTCCAAGATAACCATCTACAAGTTCCTTGAAGATTTCCAGGCGTGTGTCAGCATCTTCTTCAAGCCGTTCTCCCCCGTAAGAAAGGCACTCACTACATGACAATCCATTATGGGATTTTAAAGACTTGAGAAA
Source organism: Athene noctua (assembly GCF_965140245.1). Classification (NCBI taxonomy): domain Eukaryota; kingdom Metazoa; phylum Chordata; class Aves; order Strigiformes; family Strigidae; genus Athene; species Athene noctua. The sequence goes on from NW_027437539.1 coordinate 1,409,414, forward strand.
GCTTATTTTAATTGAGCAATCATTTCAACACATGCTGGTGAAGTTGTCTTCTATGTATAACTAACCACCATTTCACAGATGGACTCAGGAATAACTTTAAATATAAAGTCATTAAATTATTATTATTATGAACTACTACAATGTTTATGTTAAGACAACAGCTATACTTCTTTCACATACAGAAAATAATTTGTTAGAAATACTGAACAAGAAACTCCCTTGACTGAGTATAGACTTTCCCTTTCCAAATGACCCAGAACTGAAAGCGAAACTGGAAAAGACATTGTCTAGATAATGATTTGCCTAAATAGAGTTACTGAAATCCAGATTTAGTTTCCGTTATGTAGTCAAATAGCCTGCAGGTATAATATCTTCAACTGGCACCAGGCTTAATGCTTTTTTATTGATCTGCCCATAGCTTAAGTGCGCACATAAGGATATGGATTGTTAAACAATTCTTGTTATCTATGGCTGATGATGGAAATAGAATACATCTTGCAGCAGCATCTGCTCTTTCTCTAACATGAAAGGCTACTTACCGCAGACTGTTCATTTTATCCTGTGAACTCTCTAACACCTGTGGTATTTTCTATGCAGCAGCTAAATGACTAAGTTTGTGAAGCACCGATTACACAAGAGGCGCTCTCTCTTACAGCCTATGGTATAAGCAATAAAGTATCATCAGATTCTTTGTATCTGAGCTGCATCAAATGTAAAGTACAATTACAATTGTAATTAACAAGGTACATTCAAATTCTTAGTATTTCTTGACTTCCCCGGAGAATCCTTAGCTCATCCTCTTTTGAAGATATTAAAAAAAAAAAAAAAAGGAATATAATATTTGAAGTTTATATTTTGTGGTAGTTGCTAAAGTCAGCCTTTCAAAAGCGTTTGGTACAGCTATTAATACTATGTGCTGAGTGTTTCCTATTTGGTGCTCAGTAAGAATTAATAGAAATGAATCAAACTGAAAGAGGGTAGATTTAGATTAGATGTAAATTCTTTACTGTGAGGGTGGGGAGGCCCTGGCCCAGGTTGCCCAGAGCAGCTGTAGCTGCCCCCTCCCTGGAAGGGTTCAAGGCCAGGTTGGACGGGGCTTTGGGCAACCTGGGCTAGTGGAAGGCGTCCCTGCTCATGGCAGAGGGGGTGGAACTAGGTGATCTTTAAGGTCCCTTTCTGTTGGGATTCTAGAGGGCTTTCTGCGAGAGAATGGCCGTGTGAGCAATCCTGCCTGAGAACAAGACTGATGAGAGCCTCAGCCAAGCGCGAATGCGATAAGGATGTGACCCTGAATGAGGGGGGAGAAACTCGATGAGACAAACAACCCCCGGAAGGGGTTGGGATGGGAGAGGAAGTTCCACGAGGCGGGGAGCCTGGCACGGCTGATGTGGCACCTTTTATCCAATCATAAGAAGGTTTAAAGCGCGGGCTAGGTTAACTGTCCAGTCTTGAGGACTTGTACTGCGTGTTCCTCACGTGTGCGGGAGAACGTTATAAAAGGGCTTTCTGAGCTGTAATAAATGGGCACTGCTTGGTCCCATTGGTCGTGTGCGTGCTCAGCTCTCCCGCACCTTTCAACCCAAACCATTCTGTGATGTTAAAAGTCTGTAATTTTTCAGTGAATCACAAAGTACACACTTGAAGAAATATCTTCTACATAGAATGGACCCAAATTCAGAGCAGACTAACCATGAATAGATAACTGAACATTTCTTATATTTCTTCATAAGGTTTATAATATACACTGTAACTACACTAACCAAAATGATCTCGTGTGTACGCAATTCAATAGCCAGAGAAAATCAAGATATCAAGACGAGAATCAATTTCACACTAAACTAGAACAAAATTCTGTGTTTAATGTGCTGCAAAGGTGACCAAAAATAACGCTTCTTTTTTGACATAGATAGCAGTACTTTTCATTTGGAAATATTTGAGAAATCTCTTGCAAGATTGTACAACGAACACCTTTCCTTGATAACTAATTAAATTAAATAATCAAGCAAAACTGATTAATTTGTTCTCCTCAGACTGGGAAAGTATTGCAAAGTATTAATTCTGCCAATACAGGGCCTTTGTAGGGAAACATGGCAGCGGTCTACCATCACAGGCATCATAAGAACCGTGTTACTTTCAGAAGGACTTTTAGGATAAAATCACAGGAGCACAGGAAAATCCTGTTCAGAATACATGATATGGCCCTTGCCAGATCTGAATCTCTTTAATTACCTCATCGTATCTGGCTGGATTCTGTTTTACATTACTCCATAGAATTTCCTTCTCCTCAGCAATTTATGGTAGAATGTAATCAGACCCAGGATATAGAACATAAATTATTCCACTAACTTTATTATCCTGCATAACTCCTGTCACATTATTGGCTGCTTTATCAATGACCTGATTCAAATGAGAACGTCAGTTTATAACTTCATTTAAGTATCCCCGAACAGCAACCTAATACCCCTAATGACTACGAGAAACCCTCTCCATTTTAGAGAAGATAAAAACCAAGAATTACTAATTCATATCTATTTAAATAGATTTTAAGATTGAAAGGAAAGAGTCTGATCATTTAGACATACTGTACTCTGAAATGTCCTCCACAAATTCCTGTATGTAATTCTAGCATCCATTTATTCCTAAGATGCTTTGAAGAATGTCACCAGCAATTATTTTTACTTAAAACCCTCTCATTTTTGACTGAAAAGTTTATTTTAAAAAAATTGTTAGAAGAAACACATGCTTATCAGCAGCCTGATACAGTTTTAAGATAATCGTGAAAGATTTATTAGTGCCTTTATAAAATTTAATATAGTTCAGCACCACATAACTTACATTAAAAAAGGTTGTTCATAACATTTATTACCCTCTAGTTGCACTATTTCTGCTCAGCCATCCATTCGAATTGAGGCATCCTTCATCACCCATATACCTCAGAACCTCGGTAAATTTAAAGGCTGAGTAAATGTTCTTTGAAACACAGTGTGGCACAGCTGCTTACTGTTACGTAGAAGACAGCAGGTCATTAAAATTGAAACTCAATTAATACAGTGGAACATCCCCCTCATCATCCCAACTTTGAAGAAATACCCCTTTCGGTGATATCTCTAATTTACAGTTAACAAGTATTCTTCAAGTGGAATAACAGCCAAGCTTTGGTTAGGGTCAGAATTAATAAAGCACATCTTTCATCAAAGGACTGGCAATGCACCCTGCTCTGGTATTTGCACTTCTAATACACAGCAAACACCCAACAGGGATGTGGCATACCATGTTAATCCCGCAAAACTCATCAAATCTGCAGTTTTTACCAGTTTGCTGGAAGATTTTTATAATCCTACAAGAAAGTACACAGCATTATTTAGTTAACTACACTTTTTTTTTTTAAGATTTTTTTTTTTTTTTTAAGATTTTTTTTTTTAATTAGTGCTTTATCGATATTCTAATTAGGAGAGGATGAGCTAAATCTTTGCCTCAAAGTGTAACTGAATCAAAAGAAAACCTTAGGGATTCAAGTTTATGTAGCTTTTCACTTCCGCTTGCCCCCTATATCACTGCTGTTCATGGTTCAGCCAGTGACACAATTAGAAAAATAAAGAACTATTTTAAAGAATTTTCAAATCTGTCAGTGTCATGAAGCACCTCAAGTTTGATTTCCTTACATTTCCCAGCTCAATTACCAGATCACAGATCAGAGATGGGCGAATCTGAATAAACAAAGGGGCAAGGGAAACATGAATTTAGGGACCCTCACTTACCACACAAACACTGGTTGAACCATCTATAGTCTGGTCTACTTCATGAGTAGAGTAACAGCTGACTGCTCACAAAAAGTGGACCGGTCATAAACATGACCAGCCTTCCAAAATGTTCTCATTCTTTAAAAATCAAGAAAAAAAAAAAAAATCTGCAAGTTCAACACTGATGATGCACAACTTTGTAATAATGTCAGGCATTTGGATTCAGGAAGATGTCACCCTTTTTCTCCCTAGGAAAAAGCCTGAACTTGTGCCCAGCTCCCTGTGCCATTCTCTTCTGCTCCTTGGCCTTTTCGCTTTCAGCTTGTAGCCCATCCCGACACCTCTCCTTTTTCAATCTGCTGCTCTCTCATCCCTTCAATGCCTCTGTCTTCTTGACCATCCCTTGATCTCCCTCCTTCCCATCTTCCTTTCCCCCCACAGCTGATTTCTCTCTGTCTTTGTAGTCTCCACTCATCTTTTTCTCTCTTCCACGTCTTGCTCCCTGACCCTGTTTTTCTTCCAACATGCTCCAATAGGTCTCCCCCTTCCTTTTCTAGTGATTTCACCATCTCTAATTCCGCTACGGCCTCCCATCCCTTTTTGGCTTCCCAGACTTTTTCAAACACTAATGCCCATCAGAACGTGCTCCACTTCCTGCATCTCCTTTTTCCTGGCGGATAGTTGCCCTGTGGCATCTAGGCCTCCAATTCCCTGCAGCCTGCCAGCCATTTTGCTCCTTCCACTCCATTTTAGCCACTACTTTTTCCTGCCCTTAACTTACCCCAAGGCTGCCTCCCTCTTGCAGCCTGCCTAACTGCCTGCCTCCCTCCCTCTTGCAGCCTGCCTC